>NW_026690871.1:0-600000 GCF_020826845.1 Diceros bicornis minor | reverse complement strand
ATATCTACTAGGTCCATCTGTTCTAGTGTGTCGTTTAAGGCCAATGTTTCCTTATTGATCTTCTGTTTGGATGATCTGTCCGTTGGTGTAAGTGGAGTGTTAAAGTCCCCTACTATTATTGTGTTACTGTCTATTTCTGTTTTTATGTCTGTTAATAATTGCTTTATATATTTAGGTGCACATACATTGGGTGCATAGATATTTACAAGTGTTATATCCTCTTGTTGGATTGTTCCCTTGATCATTATGTAATGCCCTTCTTTGTCTCTTTTTACAGTTTTTGTTTTAAAGTCTATTTTGTCTGATATGAGTACTGCCACCCCACCTTTCTTTTCATTGCCATTTGCGTGGAGTATCTTTTTCCATCACTTCACTTTCAGTTTGTGAGTGTCTTTAGGTCTGAAGTGTGTCTCTTGTATGCAGCATATATATGGATCTTGTTTTTTTATCCAGCCAGCCACCCTATGCCTTTTAATTGGAGCATTTAGTCCATTGACGTTTAAAGTAGCTATTGAAAAGTATGTACTTACTGCCATTTTTTAACTTTTTTTTCTCAGTGTTTTAGTAGTCTTTCTCTGTTCCTTTCTTCTTCTATACAGAATTGATGGTCACTTTAGTTTGACCTCTGTCTGAACGCTGTACTCTTTAACTCCCCTCCTCCCTCATGTTTTTGATATCATATCTAACCTCTTTGTTGTGCATTTGTATCCATTACGTTCTAATCATGGAAATAGATAATTTTTCCTATTTGTGGTCTTTTCTTTTCCCCTTAAATCAGTCCCTTTAACATTTCTTGTAGCACTGGTTTCTTGGTGACAAACTCCTTTAATTTCTGCTTGTCTGGGAAAATTTTGATCTCTCCTTCCATTTTGAATGATAACCTTGCTGGGTAGAGTATTCTTGGCTGTAAGTTTTTTCCTTTTAGCACTTTAAATATATCATGCCATTCTCTTCTAGCCGGTAAGGTTTCTGCTGAGAAGTCAGCTGATAGCCTTATGGGGTTTCCTTTGTACGTAACTTGACATTCTCTTGCGATTTTTAGGATTCTCTCTTTATCTTTAATTCTGGACATTTTGATTATGATGTGTCTTGGTGTGGGCCTCTTTGGGTTTATGTTGTTTGGGGCTCTCTGTGCTTCCTGTACCTGGATGTCTGTTTCCTTCCTTAGGTTAGGGAAGTTTTCATCTATTATTTCTTGAAATAGATTCTCTGACCCCTTGTCTCGCTCTTCTCCTTCCGGGACACCTATAACAGGGATGTTAGTGCGCTTGATGTTGTCCCAGAGGTCACTTAGACTGTCCTCACTCTTTTTAATTCTTTTCTCTTTTACCTGTTCACTTCGCGTAATTTCTTCTAGTCTTTCGTCCAGCTCACAGATCCGTTCTTCTGTATCCTCTACTCTGCTTTTGAGTCCCTCTAATGAATTTTTCATTTCCAGTATTGTATTCTTCATTTCTGATTGGTTCTTTTTTATATCTTCCATTTCTTTGTTGACATTCTCACTGAGCTCATCTATTCTTCTCCCCAGATCAGTGAGCATCCTTAACACTCTTAGTTTGAACTCTCTGTCAGGTAGGTTACTCATTTCTGTTTCACTTAGTTCCTTTTCTGGGGTTTTGTCCTGTTCCCTTACTTGGAATGTATTCTTTTGCCTCTTCATTTTGCCTCTTTCCCTGTGCTTGTGTCTATGTATTAGGTAGGTCAGCTACGTCTCCTGTTCTTGGATAGGTGACCTTATGTAAGTGATGGCTTAGGAGGCTTCCAGTGTGCTTCCCTCAGTTCTCAATGTTCCAGGGGTGACCCCTATGTGGGCTACGTGTATCCTTCTGCTGTGGCCTGTTTGCTCTCCCTGTAGGCGCCCAGGGAGACTGAGTTATGCTCCTGGCCATCTGTCGTAATGCTCAGCTGCTTGTAGTTGTTGTGGGCCCTTCAGTCTCTTTATCAGGTGTGGGGATCCCCAGCACAGTTGGCTGCAAGTTCTAATACCACGTTTGTTTTGCAGTATTTCTTTTAAGTGAGTAGGCCTCTAGCGTGGCAGGTTGTTAGGCTCAGGGCCTTACAATTGCTGTAAGCCTCTAGCCTATTAGGTCTCTTGTCAGCTCTCTGAGGATTGCAGCTGGGTGGGGCTGGCCTCAGGCACAGGAGCACCCAATTGTTTCAGGTTTTGGAAGGTGGAGCAAACCTCCTATGTGGGTCTTTGAGAAGTACAAGTCTTCTGCGGCTGAGAAGCCCTGCCGCCCACAGGTCCACACACACAGTCAACACAGTCTTGCCCCGTGTGAGCGCCCCGACCTCCCCAAGCGGACCCAGTCTCTCCACGGCGGGAGTCCCACACACTCTGCCACTGCCCCACACTCTCCACCCACTCCTTGTGCACACCCTGCCCTGCTCAAGTCGGCTCAGTTGCCAGGCTGCAGAGAATCCAGTCACCAATCTATGCAGGCCCACAAGTTGCCTGAGGGCTTGTTGTTGGGTGAGGCCAGTCTCTAGGGTGGGCTGCCTGCCCTGGCTGAGCTGGATTAAATCGGTGCTCTAGCGGGTGGGGCAGACCCTGGGCTAGCAGGCCTCAGGGAGAACTCCAATGGTGTCTGTGTCAGCACGCCCACACCAGGCCACAACAATGGCCGCCGCCAATGTCCCAGTCCCTGGAGAGGTCTCACCCCTCACCGAGATGCACTCAGGGCCTATTAGGTGAGTCTCTTGTCACCAAAGCACTGTACACCTTTCTTTCTGGTGATTTTAGGGTGCTTCCTGAAACGGGTGAGTTTGCGCGCAGGCCCTTTAAGAGCCAGTTTTAGTTTCTTTGTGAACCGGGTTTTCTGGGGGTGCTCCCCAGTGTTTTAGTAGCAGGCACAGTCAGATATTATGCCGCTGGTCTCGATTGTGCTGGGTCCACAATATGCCCACAGCGGGGGCGCTCCCCGGCTCAGGGCCCCGCGTCTCCAGGGAGGGCTGCGTACCTGTGAGCTGCTTCCGGCGGCCGTGAAGCTGGCGGCTTGTGAAGGCGGCGTTTTTCCTCTCCGGAAGGGGGTCTCTGCCTCTTCTACCCCAGTTAGGGTTGTCCGTTGTTGCAGGAATTCCTCTCATCCAGTTTTCAGTTCTGTCTCAGGGGTAATTTTTCCACGAGTAGTTGTAAATTGGCTGTGTCCACGGGAGGAGGTGAGTTCAGAATCTGCCTACGCCGCCATCTTGACTCCAGTCTCCTGCCTGTTAATTTTTATTGCCTCCACAAGAAGACGCTGTGAAAGGAAGGACATTGTATCATTTGCCACATGATCTCCAGAACATTCTTCAGTTGGAGCTGTATGATGTCTATAAATATTTGTTAACTGTTGGTTTCATGAATGCTATGGACTGAATGTCTATGTAACCCAATTTTATACTTTAAAATCCTAATCCCCGACGTGATGGTATTTGGAAGTGGGGCCTTTAGGAGTTAATTTTACGTGAGGCCATGAGTGTTAAGCCCCCATGATGGGAATAGTGCCCTTATGAGGATATGGATGGCCAGAGCTCTCTCTGCCAGATGACGGTAGAGAAAGAAGCTGTCCTTCTGCAAAACAGGAAGACAGTTCTCACCAAAAACAAATCAGCTGGAACCTAGATCTTGAACATCCCAATCTTCAGAACTGTAAGGAATGCATTTCTGTTGTTAAAATTGCCCAGTCTAAGGACGGCCCAGTGGCGCAGTGGCTAAGTGTGTGTGCCCCACTTCAGCAGCCCGAGGGTTTGCAGGGTCCGATCCTGGGTGTACACTGACGTACCGCTTGTCAAGCCATGCTGTGGCGACATCCCATATAAAAAGTAGAGGAAGATGGGCACAGATGATAGCCCAGGGCCAAACTTCCTCAGCAAAAATGAGGAGGATTGGCATCGGATCTTAGCTCAGGACTGATCTTCCTCACATACACACACAAAAAAACCAAAAGTGCCCAGTCTAGGGGCCTGCCCCACCACTTAGTGGTTAAGTTCAGTGAGTTACTCTTCGGTAGCCTGGATTCGGTTCCTGGACACAAACCTACACCACTCATCAGCAGCAATGCTGTGGGGGTGACCCACATACGAAATAGATGAAGACTGGCATGGATGTTAGCTCTTGGTGATTCTTCCTCAGCAAAAATATAAATAAAGAACCCAGTTTATGGTATTTATGTTACAGCGTCCCATATTGACTAGGCCACTGAGTGTGTGAATAAGTTCATTTAGATCAACGATCCTTCTTCTTCATGACACGTTATTGCCAACGATTCCTAAGTTGGTGTGAGTCAAATTTCCCTTAAGGATCATAAAGACGTTAGAGCCTTTCTCCCTAGCTATGCGCCTATTGATACACATGAAAACATGTTGCAACAAGTGCTTTATCGACACCTTAGTCTCACACCTCATGCCATTAACCTTCAGCGAACCTCAGTGTTAAATCCAGTGCTTTGGGCAATACAGGAAAGTCCCTGGACTGAAGAGGGGCCGGTATCCACCATGCAGCTCCTGTCCTCTGCCCAGCCAGCTCCAGCGCAGGGTCAATTTATAAGATGGACTTTCCTCCAGGCAGTTCTGTCCTTCTCCCAGCCTGATCTCATTTAGGATGATCTCACCAAGAGCCATGAGTGGAAATTGAGAGGGAAGAGCTACAGAAGGCATCTGCCAGGGGAAATTCTTTGTGGTTACATGATCTAGAATATGGACAACCGGCTGCTCTAAGTTGTCCTGAAAATGGAATCCTTCCCATGTCTGCAATATCCTTCCATGTCCTCTTTCCCCTCCATCTCTCTGTTCTTGGTGGCAAAATTCCCTTGGCAATGACAATATAAAAATGAAAGTAGGGAATGGCCCATTGCCAGTCTCAGAATTCTGTGAAATTTTACTGCCTATCCCCAGTCTTCCAGGACTAACGCCCTTTTTACTCTTTTAAGATTAGATTTCATTTTATTTATTTATTTATTTTTATTTATTTATTTTTCTGTGAGGAAGGTCAGCCCTGAGCTAACATCGTTAATCCTCTTTTTGCTGAGGAACACCGGCTCTGCACTAACATCTATTGCCAATCCTCCTCCTTTTTTTTTCCCCAAAGCCCCAGTAGATAGTTGTACGTCATAGTTGCACATCCTTCTGGTTGCTGTATGTGGGACTCGGCCTCAGCATGGCTGGAGAAGCGAGGCGTCGGTGCACGCCCGGGATCCCAACCCAGGCCGCCAGTAGCGGAGTACGTGCACTTAACCGATAAGCCACGGGGCCGGCCCCTAGATTACATTTTAATCTCCTTTAATCAGAGTTTTCTCTCATCCTTGTTATGTATATACATTTTCTAATAGAGAATATTGAAAACATTTTTGGCCCTACAATTTCCAGATTAACTCATAGCTATTTTTCTGATGGATGCATGCCTCTGTGATTATGTTTATAATGTCATTAACTATAGAAATTGACTAAATGATGAGTAGTAATGTACAAATACAGGAAAATGGCCCATTTTTATTCAACATAAAGTTTCATGTTTTCATCAAGACAAATACACGAATACTTAATTATTCAGCAAAAACTCTTACTGTGTACATGTAAGCAATTATAAATGTATTGGAGTTGGTTTACCTTGTCGATTATTCCTTGTTTCTGAATTGTCCCTTCAGCATTTCCATGAACATTTTAGAATCCTGCATCCTTATCCTACCATTTTAAATACTAGGTCATTGACAAAAGTCCAAATGACTTGTCCAGTTGTGTGCTAGTGGGTCCTTTGTAGGGTGTCTTCCCGGGTACATTTTCACATAGTCATCGACAAAAGTCCACATTACTTGTTCAGCTGTGTGCTAGTGGTTCCTCTGTAGGGTGTCTTTCTGGGTACGTTTTCCAATGTGAACTCCAGCTGATGGCCTTGTGACACTGATGTAAATACTGGTGTCTCCTCATATCATGGGGCCAATGTTGTGTGGTCCTTTACGGAGTCATATATAACCTAATACTTTTCATTCAATTAGTGTAAGGAATGCTATGGAAAGTAGATTGGGGACAATTAATAAAAGAAGATTGATTATGAACATGTTGTTAGGGAGAAAAATTGAACCTCTGGCTATAAAGGTTTATGTTTTATGCAATTAATCAGCCACCCTAACAAACCCTGTTCATAGGCAGGGCTATATACATATATTTGTTAGATTAAGATTATATCATCCATTAATTTGAATGTGCTTTTGTAAAATATACCTTGTTTCTTTTGCTCTTTCATACTGGGAGAAGCACGGAATAGATAGAAACCGACTGGATTACTCTGGTCCTAACTCGGATGACGTAGGGCTTGAATCGTTGAACAAATGAGGCATTAATGGCGGCTACACCACTGGGATTTCCGGATCCAACATCAGTTATACACCCTATTGTGGATATGGACTCTAGAATAGGATTGTGCTGTTATCCCGAGGGTAACTTTTTCAGTTGATCAATATTTTGGATCAATAAGTGATAAAATATTTTGACTAGCTGGTCTAGATTTTAACGACTCAGGTTATTTTCTTCTCTGATGTCACCCCAACCAAAATTGTTAGTCCATTCAAGTTTTGTTATCCCTTGATTTGGCTTACCTTTGTTTTTTTCTTAATTAATTGAAGCTCCATAGGGTCTTCTTGTCTTATTTTGTCATTGCTGCCTCTTCAGAGAAAGGTCAATTTCACTGATTAAAAGTAAGAGAGAGTAAAACCCTCGAGAGGCCATTCATACAAGTGCTCATTTAGACAACAAATGATAATGTTGCCTTTGCAAGTCCGGTCACCGCGGCCTTTACACCATGTCACTGGGCAAGCAGTGCCTGTAACACCAGAAACGCCAAAGGAGATACTTTTGGTAAACAGATGGGGGCTGTGTTTGTGGAGTTTTTTTTCTTTTTTAAAGCTTTCCTTCAATACCTACCTGTGTTGGGTTAACAATTAATGTAATAAGTAATTATTGGGTTGAATTTATTTTATTGTTAACTTTCGGTGATTATCTGTTCTGATATAAGATTATGCAAAAGATTATGCAAGGAGAAATAATTCTTATTCCTCATAGTAACAGTACTACTTCTATGAATTAATAGATTAATGCAGTATTAGATTAGGAGTTTGCTTCTGTGATTGAAATTAATATAAGTATATTGTCGAACCTGAAAGCTTTCTTAATTGGTGGCTGAATTTAGGCCAACTAGGGTATTGTTTGTACTCCTTCTCTAAGGAAGTTTGTAGCCTGTATCTAAAAGGCTGTACCTCTTTAGGGCTGGGTCTGGAGGAAGCAGGATGCTGGACAAGTGTGGAGCTGGCTCTGGCCCAGAGGGATGAGAAAGAGACACAAGGCACCTGCTGCCACACACAGCTGCAGCAGACATCACTCATCAGGCACGACATGCTTGGCTGCATAGCCCAGAGAGCCTCCAGTCCTCAACAAGGTGCACACGGAAGGCACTCCAGAGCAGGGGACTGTGATGAACCCATTTGCCGTCACTGCTCCCCTAAGACGTGCTCCAGGCCTCCTCTCCCCACTTACTTCAGCAGCATCTCACTGTCTTCGGGACTCAGGCCTTCAAGGCCCGCCAGCAGGCTGCTCCAGCACTTCTCCTTCCTTCCCATCCCCTCCCCTCTCTGCTCCAAATCTTGTTTCAGCACAAATTACTTGTGGCTCCTGAGTGCTGTTCCTTGGCCTGGAAGGCCTTTCCTTCACCCCATCCACCCTGTGCACTCTACTTATCCTTCAAGACTAAACTCCAGTGATGCCTCCTCGGGAAGCCCTCCCTGTTGCTCCATCTTCCCAGGCATGCTCTGGGCCACCATTCTGCCTTCTGCCCACATCTATCACTGCTGGGAACCTTGCTGGGCCCCCTTGTCTGGTCTCCACGTCCAGCCTAGCCCCTCAGGAGTGGAGGAAACGCTTAGGCTCAGGGCAATGGAGCAGATTACTGGACTGTGGTGACACTGCCCACCACAGGAGAGGTCATTCCTTGGCCCACTTCCAGTTTGGGCCCAAAGCAGCTCAGGGAGAGCCAGGACACAGGGAGGCTGGCTCTGGGCTCAGCAGGTCAGAGGGTCAGCCTAGGGAAAGTACACAAGGGGCTACACAGAGAGGCTCAGGACAGATCCCCAAGTCAACTATACACTTGCTAAGAGCAGCAGGGGCCAAAGACAGCTGCACAGGCCGCAGGAGGTGCTGGCAAGCTTTTCATCTGCTCAGACAGTCCCAGGGCTGGATAGAAGGATCTCAGGAGGCCCGTATGAGTTGGAGGTCACCTCGGGGGCATGTAAGCAGAAGCTGAGTTTCCCACAGGAAGTGGAATCTGAAGAGGTGACCTTCAGACGCCTGGCAGTTCTAACGTCTCCGAGTTGGAAGTCAGTCCCCTCAGTCACAGCCTCTAACTGCCCCCTCACAGGGCTGTGCCTCTCAAACACAGCTCCCAAGGTGAGTGGAGGCTGAGGGTGAAGGAAATCTCCTACCCATGAGGACTGCTGTGATCACGGCCTCCCACAAGGGGCCAAGGATGATGAGCAAGGGAGAGAGGGACTGACCCACACGACTTCCCCTTGGATGCTGAACATGCTTGTGATTCATGGGGCCAATCAGTATCTGTCTTCATCCTCCACTCCTCTCTCCCCAAAAGGACATGTCAGTGTTTACTATGACATCCACAGACACATCAAGGGCATCTGGGAAGAATCATGTGTACATCTGGAGAGAAAGGAACTGTGAAAACCTGTAATATCTGCATCCATGTGTGCAGATACCGACATCTACATACAGCTGTCACATTCCTCCAACAGCCCCGGAATACTCCGCAATCACGCTTGCAGGTTTCGGCACATGGCAGCCAAACCAACTGGTGGTGTCCACAAGTGCCACCACTCCTGGGGCCTACCTTGAGATTGGGGGGAGACAGGGTGCCATGCCCCATCTCACAAAAGTCTGGTTGGTGTCCAGGAAGGTCTCACAGCCTTTGAGGATCATGCACTCCATGTCTATGTTTTCCTGGATGCTCTGTGTCTCGTTTACTTCATTGTGCATTATCCTGTGGGGACAGAAAATAAGCCAGAGACAGGCTGCCCCCACTTCTCAGAAAGAAGGGAATGCCGGGCCTCTGGCGAGACCTAGGAAGAAGGCCTGGCACCCAGGATGCTCAGGTGGAGCCTGTGGTCACGAAGGGGGAGAGAGCATGCATATTGAATACCTGCTGTGCTGGGCACTCTATGGACATGATCTCATATCATCCTTCTGACAGCCCAAGGAGACAGGTGTTCTTATTTCAGAGAAAAGGAAATGGAAATTAATAGGTAGAAAGCAAGTCTGATCTAAAAGTCTGAACCACGTGGAACAGAGATGGCAAATTGGGAGGAGGACGGGAGTACAGGAAACAACCTTTCTTCATTACTCTGCCCCACTACTGGCCTTATCTCCATCCACAGAACTCCACTCACCCATCCTGCCTCAGGGCCTTTGCACTTGCTATCTCCACCCTTACCCCAATGCACTTTATACAGTTCTTCCTTAATGTTTGGGCCCTGGAATGGCTTAGTTTTGGAGCATCTGGCAATCCCACTGGCTCATGGAAAGACTGACATCAGTAGGCTCCAACACATCTAGGGGAGAACAGGACACACCTTGCCCCTTCATCTGAGAGTATGGACAACTGTCCTATTTGTCCTGTTCTGACTGCCGCAAACCCCTCCTCTCCAGGAGGTGGAGCCATTTGACTGCTTTTGAAAAATAGCATTAGTGGAAAAAGGGGGGTGTGAGTTGCCAACTTTGCTAAGAGCCTTGGTGGGTTTTCAGGAGTCTTAGGAAGTTAGTAATTTTGGAGGGAAGAGTGTCTGGAAAAAGTACCCCACCTGCTCCAAGAAAAGAACAAAACCTCTTATTTGTCTGCTTATGCCTCAAACTCTACAACAACGACCTGATCACCAAGAGGGCTGGTTAATATTCGTGACTTTCGAAGTTTTCTCGTAGACACTGTCCCATTTAACCCGCCCAGCAATGAGAGATGACACTGGTGGAGTTGGATCGGTGATTAACGAACTCAGCGTGATGAGCAAATTACTGGGCCCCTCTGACCCTCAGTTTGCTCACCTGTAGAAGGTCAGAGTGATGATGGAAGAGAACGCACTTCACGTGCTGACCTCAGGCCCAGCACACGACAGGTGCTTGAGTAAAGGGCCATGATGACTGTTGCTATTTTCACTGGTTGCAAAGATGTTATTATAAAAATATTATCCGTTGTTTTCTGGTTATCAGACTGGGGCATGGAGATGGGGTCTCTTCCTTAAGAGCCTCAGTCCCTCCCTCCCAGCAATGCTCTTCTCAGCAGCCCAGGCCCTAGCCCTGTTCTAGGGAGGCATCTTTCAAGGATATGCTAGTTCACTGGATATGGACTCATTTTTGGAGGTTAGCAAAGGTAAGCAGAACCATTTCTTTTGAAGAGGCTGGGGATTTTGCTGAGGAGCGCTGTATTTGCTAAAGACAAGGGGGCGATTCCAGAGTAGCAACACTAGTTTCACTCTTAAACAAGTGCCAACTGCAGCTGCTCAGGACTACTGTCAGTCCTGGCTAGAGTTTGCGCTGAGAGCCACACTGTCCACGCAGCTGAGGAGGAGTTCCCAGGGCCACAGGCTCCCAGGGCAACTGGAAGTGATGACCTGGGTTACAGTAAGCCCAAGAGATGAGGTTCAGGAGAAAAAGCGGGACAAAGGCCAGAGGTAGGAGAGAGTCAGCCCCAGGGGAGGAGTGTTTCTGAGCACAGCCAGGGAGGATAAGTTATTTGATGGCTTCCTGCTGGGCTGGGAGCCTTCCTCAGTCCCCCAATGGAAGGAGAAAAGAGGATGAAAGGGCTGCTGTCAGGGCGACAGGAAAACCCTCTTCTGTGCCACTAGGGCTGGGTTCAGGCCAGGTGCAGGTGATCAGGTGGGACAACGGACGAGTAGGCTTCGGGAAAGGGGATCAGGGTCTTGGGACAAATGCCTTGGCACCCATGTGCCTTCCTCAGCCTTGCCGGCAATGGGACAGGGCATTCTGCAGTGACGAGGAGCCTGCAGTGACGAGAAGCCTTCCCCAAGTCTTCTCCTTGGGGAAGTGTGCAGGATTTGGCTCCTTGGGGTACAAGAGAACTGGGGTCCCCTCCCCACAATGGTTTTTGTTAGTCTGGAATCACGCTCTGATTACATCTGCTCCCTGAATGAACCTCCAATCTTGGGCCTGTGAACTGCCCTAGTCCAGCCTGGTCGTCTCTCTGCCCAGCTGGGAGCCGTGGCCCTACTGGCTGCCTTTTGCTGGACTCGGGAAGACATTTAGGGCACTGAGTGGTTGGCAGGGCTGGGGATTGGACCTCACATGCTGCAGACCGACCCTCCTTTGCAGCTTCTGGCAGCCCATCACTGAGTACGAGGCTGCTCATCGTCTCTTTCCCTCCATAAGGTGGAGACCCCAGGGCTCAGCTCTTGGTGCGCATCTTGTTCCTGCCTAAACTCACTCCCCTGGTGATCTCACCTGTCTTGTGACTTTAAATACCATCTCCGAGCTGATGGCTCCTGAATGGCTCGCTCCCTTAAACTCCAGACTCAAACGCCCTCCTCCCTTCTTGTCCTCTCCAGCACTGTTGTCCATCTCAAGCTCAACATGCTCCCAGTAAAGCTCCAGTGAAGCAAGAAAGACTCCCCCTCCACACCTGCCGCTCCCGCACCTTCCTCCATCCCGGTTAGCAGCTACTCCAACCTGCTTGCTCAGCCAAAAACTCCGGAATCGCCCTTGACTCCCGTCTTCTCTCTCCCCACATCTAATGCATCAGAAACTCCTGATGGTTCCATCTTCAAAACACACCCAGAATCTGAATCTCCTCCTCACCTCCACTGCCACCACCTGGTACAGGCCACCGTCAACTGCTGCCTGGGCTGTTGTAGGTGTCTCCTCCCTGGTCCCTCTGCTTCTGTTCCGGCAGAAGAAGGTTGCCCCTGAACTTTGGTGGCTGAAAGAGGGGCAGCGGAGGGGCCTTGACCAGAGGGCTGGGGCCACTGAAGCTGGACAAGTCATGGGCTTCTCCACCCATGATACGGCCTGCTGTTAACTGCAGCCTTGGGCACATGAAGGCCTGTCACCCAGGACCCCCTCTGGGGCTCCTATACCACAGGTTGTGACACACTGACACTGGAGAACAGAGGAAGTTGGCAGAGTGCCTGCGAGTCCCTGGGCAGATCCCCATCCTGGCAGGTGGCCCCACGTGAGTGCCCAGGGCCCTTCCCCAACCCTATCTGTGCCACGGACAGTACACCACCCACACCATCCCACCAAGTGCCCCCTTGTCTTCAGCTGTGAACTCCTAAGATTGTTCCGGGGGCCCTGCTTGCAGGTGCAGCAAGCTGGGGGTACCCTAACCCTCACCACTTGGGATCCTAACCTGAACATGAGCTTTTACCATCTGGGACTCAGCAAATCCACGCTGGGGAACATCATCAGCCTTGGCCTTTCCACTGGCTGGGCCACTGGGAGGCGGGCTCAGCCAGACATCTCCTCCAGTTTAGCCCTGGCATTGTCCAGGCTGTTGGCTCGATGTGCTCGTGAAAAGTGGGCAAGGAGCTCATGCAGTGTCAGAATGTGCCTGGGAATCTGCAGCAGGGAGAGGCAGTAGGAGAGGGACAGAGGCAAGGATGGGGAAGGAGAGAGACAGTGATGAAGCAAGTCAGAGTGAGACCAGCAATGTAGTGAGGGAGAGAGAGAGACAAAGCAGATAGAGAATGGTTCTCTCAGCTCCCAGCACTCCCATGAGCGGTGCTGAGGACAGACACCCACAGCACTTCTGATCTCAGACTCTAACGTGGAGCCTCTTCCAGGGTCTTGTCTAGGGCAAGAACCCAGATCTTGAGGCTCTAAGCCGGCAGGAAGAAGGGCCTGGAGGTGGGCTCAGGACCCGGAGCTCCCCCTCACCTTCCCACACTGCCTGCTTTGCGGAGCTGGACATGCCTTCGGTCCGCTGGGTTAGGGGCTGGCTCTAACCCCATTCTCCAGGCAGCCCAGAGCTGGGGCCTGTTAGGGCCTGGGCCCTTCCGGCCATGGCCCCCCGGTGCCCCCAGGTGTGGCTTCCTCCCATCTTGGGCCCTCACTGCCATGGCCCCCTGAGTGGGCTCCCCAGGCATGTGCCCTCAAGGATAGGGCTAGGTGCCAGCTGGAACATGTGTTCAGTGAGGAAGGTCTCCATCACCCTCTCCTTGCACTCAGTTTGGCCTCATAGTGCTTCCGCAGCTTGTCAAAGTCACTGTTTTGCTGGCAGTGGGCCAGGATCTGCAGGCTGTACTGGTGGCTGGAGACCAACTCCTGATAGAAATTGACCATGGGCAGCAGGATGTCCAACAGGTCTGCTCGGGGAGATGCCCCACAAGCCCTCGGTCACCTAGCCCCACCCACAGAGATCAGGGCCAGGCTCAGACCTCCCACCCAGAGACACCCTTGTTTTTGGGGATGACTTTGGCACCACTGCCCTATCCATGGCCAGATAGGTGACCACAGGTATCGGGACCACATCAGAGTCACAGATCTTTATAGAGATGGGGCCCCGTCTAATCTGACACCTGTGTATTTGAAGGTCCGCGAGGGCTGTCATGGGTGCTGTGGTGTGCCCCACTGCCTGAAGGGTCTGACGCGCCACCCAGCTGCGGAGATTTGAGGGGTCGGCTGAGGCCTCTGTGGTAACTGAGTTGCAGCTCCACATCCCCCTTGGCCCTGGCTCCCCCAATAGGCCTCCTTCCCAGAGTGCCCCACCACTGACAGAAGTGACCCATTCGAGGTCATATGGTGAGTCAGTAGCTGGCCTGCAACCAGGTCTCCTGACTCCCCCATTCCAGGGCTTCCCCGCACATGATATGCCCTCCCAAGTCACGTCCCTTCAGCTGTCTGTCCCTTTATCCATGTGTCCCTGTCCTTCCACACCTCCCCATGTTCAGCAAGGTGGGTCTGCTGCTGGTCTGCTCTGTCTCAACCTCCTGGATACACAATACCCTGGCTTCCAGGCCCCCAAAGCCCAGCCAATCTCCCCAAACTTGCCCTTCAGTACTTGATTGGCAGGGATGGACCCACTGAAACCTCTGCTTATAAACTACATTAAAAAAGAAAAACATGCCTCCTTTGCAATAAACTAAGTGGGAGCTCTTACTCTTACACAGAGCATTCCATTACCCACGGAACAACACCTTCAACCACGCCTCTACAGGAAGTGAAGACTTCATCTTTCTAGGGCCTATTCTCATTATGATCTTGAGGAAAATCTGGGCTCTCTGACTTAGGAAAGTGAACAACAAAAGGGTCACACTCAGTGTGGGAAAGGCGTGATGCAGGAGTCCTGCTGTGCAGCCCTCGGGGCCATCAGGGTGGTGCAGCCAGCTTGGATAGCAGTGACTCAGGGTGGAAGGAGTGGGAGACATGACATTGCTTCTACCTTTTGTTTCAGTCATTCTACATTTGCAAACCTGTGCCAAGGAGATGCTCTCTCATATGAACACTTCAGATGCAGAGATGAGTGTTTCTAGAAACAAAAAATTGCAACAATGTTAAGAGGCAATTATGGGAGATGGCTGCATGGATGATGGCATGCTCACAGGTACTGGAGCATCATACAGCCATCAGAAAGCATACTTTCAGCATGAGAAAACACTTGTGATATAACGTTAAGTAAAAAAAACACATCAAGGTTCAAATTCAGGGGCCGGCCCAGTGGCTTAGTGGTTAAGTGCACACGCTCCGCTACTGGGGGGCCCGTGTGTTCGAATCCTGGGTGCACACCGACGCACCACTTCTCCAGCCATGCTGAGGCTGCGTCCCACATACAGCAACTAGAAGGATGTGCAACTATGACATACAACTATCTACTGGGGCTTTGGGGGGAAAACAATAAAGGAGGAGGATTGGCAATAGATGTTAGCTCAGAGCCGGTCTTCCTCAGCAAAAAGAGGAGGATTAGCATGAATGTTAGCTCAGGGCTGATCTTCCTCACAAAAAAAAAAAAACAAATAAATGAATTTCAAAAAAAAGATTCAAATTCAATATTCATATGTGTGACATTATGTAAATAAAACTGGGAAAAAACTCAAGATCGGTGCATAGAAAAAAAATTGAAGAAACAGTGTTTACAGTGGTTATCTTTGGGAAGTAGAAGTATGGTTGATATAGCTTTCAATATTTTCTGCTTCTCTAGATTGTCAAATTTTCTCAAATGGGTTCGTATACATTATTTTTAAAAGGATAAAGTAGATAAGAAACTAAAAATGTATCGCTTCATCCTAGAGAAACAGCTTTGGCCAACTGGTCTTTCCTTTTCTGCTCTGTCTGAGGGATTCTGCAGGTTTTTAAGGGACCACTGTTACACTCGGGGAGGATGGAAGTGCCACCAGCCTGGAGGGGTGGGCCCTGGAGAGGGACTTCTCAGGTGTAGGCGGGGGCAGAAGGGGCTGGGGACCTCTGCCAGGGCTGCCTGCTCATCCCAGGCCCCAGTGGGCCAGCTGGAGATGCAGGCCTTTGGGTCTTGGTAAAGATCTGGTGCAAACCCACGTTGGCCTCACTGACAGAGGATCCACAGGGTAAGCTCCGGCCATGGAATTCCTGCCCCTCCAAGGCCCCGCCCAAGTCCAGCAGAGCTGAGGGGTCCAGGAAGAGGGCAGGGGCTGCCACCACCCGTGAGACTCTAGCAGCAAAAGCCTTTCTCAAGTGAAACCATATGTGAAACTCCATCAGCAGGATGGACTATGTAACTTGTAGGGCCCAGTGCAGAGCAAATACGCAGGACCCCTTGTTAAAAAATGACAAACTTTCATGATGGTGACAGCAGAGCACTAAACCAGGCTTTTCTAAACATGGGTCACATGCGCCAGAAGCTGGCAGAGGACGGGAGCTGCTCTCGCTGCCAGCCTTCCTGGAACCCTCAGTGCCCACCTGCTGGGGTGACTCTGAGGGATCTTAGAGGAACTCAGGGCTTTGGAGAATTCAGAGGAAATGCCACTGATGATGTGAAAAGAGCTCAAATGTGAGACACACAGAGCAGCATCAAATCTGCCTTATATTGCTTCTCAGCTGTGTGACCTCCAGCAAGATGCCTAACATATTCTGAACCTCAGGTCTTTCCTATAAAATATGAAGTGAAATGAAGTCACTTCTGCAAGTAATGAGACAATTTGAGGGTCTGGTGCAGAGGAGGAGCTCAGTAAATGCTACCTCTCCACCACACCCTTTTGGGGGACAACTTAGAAAAGCAAAAACACCCAGATTCTCCCAAACACCTGCTCTGTCAAAACCTAAAGTGCCTTGGGGAACATGCCTTCTCACTGTCAGCTTAGCAACAGGCTGGGCAATGGGCCTCTGAGCACCCCTAGCAGCCACATTTTCCATGGCTCCCCTCCCAGCACCCTCTTCCACGCCCATGCTCCCCAGCAAGCCAGCTCCAGAACACAGCCCGAGTCTCCTCTCCCAGGATGAGGTGTAAGGAAGCCAGAGAGACTTCTGCTACTTCCTGCTACTTCCCTCTCCTTCCAACTGTTCCTCCTCTGCCTCTGTTCATCAACCCCGACTTCTACCACCCTGGAGACCTGGGGACCTCCCACCCCAATGTGACTGGGGTTTGAGCTGAACGACAGAGGGGAAGCCAAAGGGACTCTGTCTTTCACTCCATTTGTGGACAGGAAAACTGAGGCCTGGAGAGGAAGAGTGATCCTCCCAGGAGTCAGGGCAGCCCCAACTTAGGAGCCTGTCCCTGCTCCCTGCAGTGGTCTCTGTCTTTCTCTGCCACATCAGATGCCCCTCCCTGGTCCCATTCTCCACGTGTGCTTTCTGCTCCCTCTCTCTGTGATGACAAAGCACTTTGGCTGTTGGAGACCCCTGGTGTTGTCCTCCTCAGGGAGCTGTCACAGGGGGCTGTCCCCTCTCCCAACAGTTTGTGCCCTGAGGGCAAACCCTCGCCTTGGTGTCTCACTCGCTCGGTACAACAAAAGCAGGGGGTGGAAGGTGCTCAGTGGGTGCAGAGACATATCTGAGCTGTGTAGCACACGTCCAAAGATAGTAGCTCAGGAAATCACTAACATACCACAGACCCAGCTCTGCTCCCTTTTCAGGGCACGTGGCTTTGTTCCCTCAAGACCACTTGCTGAATTGCAGGAAGAATGGGCTCTGACACTTGAGCAAATGGAGCACTTTGAAAGCAAAATGGGACAGTTAACTGCTCTCCCCTTCCAGGTTGCTAAAACTACCCTGGCCTGTGATTGAAGAGTGCCTGAAAATATCCAATGGAGAAATACTCAGTGCCGATGAAGGCTTTTCTGTCTTTTCAATTCTCTGAGAATCTTGGCACATGAAATAGTGGCTGTTCTTGGATCTGAACTCTAAAGAGCTAAGGGACTCACACACACAGGCTCGTGGAGAGCTCAGAGAAACGTAGATGCCCAGTCAACACCCTCACTGCCCTGATGTCATCACCTCCATGCCAGTCTGTTCGCTTGGCCAGTTTTAGGATTTGCACGTGGTATCCCTTTCTCTTTAGGATGGTGAAGTGTGTGTGTGTGTAACAGTAGTCTGTATGTAAAACTGATGGTGCTCTTCTCAGAGACATCTACAGGACATCTACTCCCCAAGGACCAGAGCAAAAACCCAGATGCAGTCAGGTCAGGCACTCTGCTCCCAGCACAGGCAACACCGGCAGTTTGGGAGACTGATTTAAACATCGGGCTGGGTGGGCAAAGCCCTAGAGAGCTGTGAGCCTGGGACCCTGCAGAAGCCTTGGGAAACAGCCCACCCCTGCTACCAGCCAGTGTCAGGATGGCGGCAGGAGCCCCATCCCCACTGAGATCGCAGAGGCTGCCTTGCTCTTATTCTGCAGGTCCCTTCTAGGAATGCATTTGCTTTGGATCTGCGTTGGCTTGGCTGACCTCCAAGGCCTGCACAGTTGACCCTTGTCAACTATGGCCATGGAGAGTTGGGACTTTGGCTTGTTATCCCAATTCGCCAGTTAGAGTCCAGCTCTGGCTGCCCAACCTGACCCAATGTCTGGCGTCTCAGCTGAGCCCTGCCCACTTGCCACCCCACAGTCTGGCCTTCTTGGCCCATCAGAGGCAAACTCTTATTTGCCACACCCCTTAGCAGCACTGCTCATTGGCTCCTGCCACACCTCAGTCCCCTCTCTGGAGACAGTGTCTTTAATCCAGAATGCATTTAGTCAGTGCAGTCATTGATGAAGGAATTAGTCCAGGGTTTTTCCTTGTTTGTTAGCAGTCAAGGTTTTGCTCAAGATCTCTGTACTTCTTGCTTTTCAAACAGCTGCCACAGAAACTCGGTTCTCTCTCCTTTATTATTGATTCTCTCTGGCCTCTTCCAAGCCTAAGAGATGCCCATCTCTGTCTCCCTTTGTGCCAATCCTGTCAGCATGTCCTGATGGAGTCTCTGTGGTGGGCAGCATGCTGGGCACGAGTGAGACACAGCCGGAGGTGGATGTCAGATCCCTCCCATGGAGGAGCTTCCAGCCTAAGAAGAGGGTCAGATACCCACAGAGGTAACTTATACTCCAAAAAGGTGAGGCCAGAGCAGAGGTGTGCCCCTACTGCAGTGGGAGGGTCTCACCATGGAAGCCACAAACGCTACCCAGAGGTTTTGCAAGACAAAAGGAGCCCAATTGGGCTGGGCCCGTGGTGTAGCTGTTAAGTGCATGCTCTCCACTGCTGGCGGCCCGGGTTTGGATCCCGGTCCTGCACCAATGCACCGCTTGTCAGGCTATGTTGTGGTGGCATCCCATATAAAAGTGGAGGAAAATGGGCACAGATATTAGCCAGGGCCAGTCTTCCTCAGCAAAAAGAGGAGGATTGGCATGGATGTTAGTTCAGGGCTGATCTTCCTCATAAAATAAAATAAAGGAGCCCAACTAGTGTGTCATAGAACGGAAGGAAATGGAGCAGAGGGGATGGTGTGAACAAAGATGCAGAGCACGGCAGGGTGTTGAGTGCAGGGCAGCAGGGGTCGGGATGGCAGGAGTAACATGGGAAACAGGACTCAAGGCACAGAGTGGGCCCTGCAGAGGGGCTGCCTGGGGAGGGGTCAAGGCGGCCCTTTCCATGTCAAAGTTGGTTTGCAAACCTGACTCCATGGCTAGAGTTTTACCTTAAACCCTGAACTAAAGATCTCTGCAGGTTCTTGCAGAGTCAGCCTTCCAGGATTCTGAGTGCTCCCAAGCCAGTAAAATACCACGACCATCTCTAAACTCCTACCCTGCCCTTTACGGCTGCCTGAGCCGTCCCAACTTACTTCCAATCATAAATGGGAGAAAAATAGCTATTAAAACAATGAAATGGTGTCAAACTGAGGATTGTAGAGGAGGGGAGGATTCTTCCCAGAGGAGGATGCTCCCTTTGTTTTAGATGGTCCTTGGAGCTTTTTGGTTACAAAAGATGAGGCTCAAGAGGCTTGTTTAGATGGGAGAGAAGAGACTGAGACAGAGCTGGATAGTTTTGTTCAATAAACTTTGTGCAGACTCTTGTTTGTGTGTGATCTCCTGTTACCTCTAGGGAGAGATGGCTGCGGGTGAGAGTTCCGGGGGTGGAGAGTATAGAGTGAGTAGAGACAGGGTCAGTGTCCTCGATGTGTAATCTGTGAACAGCCCGCTTAGAAGGGCCTAATGCCTGGTTTAAAGCTCCATTATTGCTGCCTTGAAATTCTTAAGAGCCTTGCATTTCCATTTTGTCCTGGGCCCAGCAAAGTATTCAGCTGGTCCTGAAAAAAGTGTAGACAAGGGTATATTGGTAAAGGATTAACAACGAGCTCTCTGAAAGAAAAACTCTGACTGGTAGCACTGGCCGATTTCCATGGTGTAAACATTCCTACATTGGCACATTTTAAGCTACCAAAGGGTAAATAGCAAGCTTGCAAGATTCTTGAAAATTTCACAACCGACTTGCAAATTGCTATGGGCCAGCCCCAGCACATCACTGGACGCATGGCGAGGGTCTTGGCAGATAAAGGGATTATGAACAGTCCCAGCACCAACAAAATGGCAGTTGCGAGCATGTGGAGAGAAGCCAGTGTGAGGAGAGGAAATCAACAAGAAATCCCTGTAGCAGGAAATGTTGAGTGACAGGAGGGCAAAAATGTCTTCTATTCATCTTTAAGCTGTTTTCTGTTTCAGTACTGGAAACCCCCTTTACTGTATCTAAGCCTTTCAGAAAGTCTGGTCCATACTTGGCCGGTGTGGGGCTTGGGGACTGAAGGAGGGGCTAGTCAGGTGGCATTAGGGCTTTCATGGATACACTGGTTCTCCTCCTGGGACAGGGCAGGACTGTACTGCCCAGGTCCCTGATGTCAGGTGTGGTCATGTGACTCACTTTGTCCAATGAAATGTGAGCAGAGCTGTCAGGCACCATTTGCCACATTGCTTCCCCTGCCATGGGACTGGTGAATTTCCTGATCGTGGGCGCCCCGTCAGCCTGTGTCACTCACTCTGGGTGAGAATGTTGTGGAACAGAACCCACAATGGACACACAGTGTGAGACAGAAAACAATCTTTGCTGTTTTAAGCCACTGAGACTTGGGGGACATTTGTAATTGCAGAAGAATCTAGCTCCACCTGATGGACACATGGAGTGACCACATGGGGGTAAGCAGCAGTCAAGACTGACTAAAGACAGCCACTGTGGGAAGTGATACAAGAAGTCAGGAGAGCAGAATTGGAAGCCAGACGTGGCCAGGAAAATGGAAGACCCTGAAAATCCTCAGGAATATGTGGGATGGGGACTGAGGAATTTTTCTGGCTATCAGGTGGACCATGAGAGCTTGAGGCCAGCCAGGTGACACAGTGGTTCCTGAACATGCACCTTTTAACTGGCCCGTCTCCCCAGCAAGGAAGGAATAAGTTGTGGCGCAGGCACAGGCCAAGGATCTACAGCCAGGAGACCCAAGGTTAAGCCTGAATTCCAGCGCTGGCAGTGACCTTGGAGTGACCTTGGATAAGTCCCTTCCTCTTCTGTGGACCTCAGAGTTCTCAGATCCCTCCCAGCTCTGAAGTTCTAAGACACTCTGTCTTTGTCACGGGCGTCACCAATCACTTACTTGGCTCCTCAGCACATTCTGCCTACCTGATGGTCTACTTCCTGGGAAATGGTCTCTGTTTCACCTCCCTGCAGCCCCTCCAGAGCACACAGGTGCCATCTGCCTTGCAAGATGTGTATGTGTCTGCGTGTGTGTGAGAGTGAGGGAGAGTGAGATAGAGAGAGAAAGAGAGAGAGAGAGAGACTACAGCCAGAAAGCTTTACCAAGCTGATCTTTCAAAGTCTTCCTTAAAAAAAATCATTTGCCCTGGAGAGTAATGCACTCAGTTGGAAATATTTTTCCAAATTCCCACCAAAAAGGCCTCTGCTGCCATACTGACAAATACGCACACACACACACACATACACTTTCACTCAAAACTGACCAGTTTTGTGCTCCCCAGCACCAGAGAGGGCCTTGTCATTTGCACCCACCCCTTCTCTGGACTATCAACCCCCAAAACCATTCAAGGCCATATGCGACATGAACTCATACCCACTTTGGTCATAAAATGACTCACTTTTTACCTGGGTTCACACCACAAGCTCTATTATGGTGCCAATCACACTCTACCACAATCAGACCTTAAGGGTAGAAACTTCCATCTCTTTACTGCCTACCACAGATCCTGATGTCCATTCATTCATCAAGCCCTTACAGAGTACCTACTATGCGAGAAGCAGAAGAGACAGAGTGGTAAACGACACCCCTGCCTTCATGGAGGTCCCACCAGACTGCGTGGGGTCAGAGACCTGAGGAGCTGGCTCTGACGTGACTTGCTGAGGGTGGGAAAGCCATGGGAGCAGGGGGCACGGAGCACATTCTGGGATGAGAGTCCCCAGGAGAAGACATTTGAGCTTGGTAGGATTCCACCAGGCAGGGAAGCATGGGAGTGACAGGGGCACTCCAAACAGAAGCCCCAGCATGTGCGAAGGTCAAGATGTGCACAGCTCATAACCATGAATCACTGGCTGGAGCCCTGAGTGACTGGGGTAGAGGAGCCTGGGGAAGAGGATGAGGCTGTGGTCAGCTGATCTTAGGCAGTTAGTGAACGAGTGAGTGAATGACACCCTTGATCATGAAGCCACTAACCTGTTCCCGTTCCCTAGACCTATTTCCTGGCCCCTAACAAGGACTCAGCTTGGTTTCAGGGATATATGTAGGGCTTGGATAGATCTTAGAATGAACCAGATGGTTTAGACATGGGACAAGCCCCCATCCCAGGAGCCACGTGAGAAGAGGCTATGAGTAGAGTGGGAAGACTGGCAAGTAGACACACAGACCTGGCTTCTAGTCCTGACTCTGCCACTTCCCAACTGTGTGAGCTTGGGCAGGTGACTTTTGAGTTCTCTGAACCTGCTTCCTTGTTCGATCCTATGAGGATGGTTAAGGGGACTGACTAAGGAAACTTGTCTGACAGTGTCTGGTGCAGGAAAGAGGAGGTATGTGGAATCTGAAACTTTTGTTCAACCTCAAGTTCCAAGCTGATGTGATCATTAGTTCAGAGCTTGGCAGCGGCACCATAAGGTGGAATTGGCAACTTCAGATCTTTGAACATTCCAGGCAGAGCTGGCTTCAAGGGCGTGTGATGGGGTCCTATGCTCAGAAGGCCCCATGCCTGGGGCTTCAAGTTCTGAAGTTGCAACATTGAAGTTCTTAACCATTTCTTTTTGAATTTGTGTTGCACGAGTAACATCTGATGGAACAATGGAGCACACCCCAGGGGAGTGGAGCCTCCGCCTCATGTGTTCCTGCCTCCTGCTGCCTCCCTGGGATGGTTTCTCAGCTGCTTGTTCCACACATGCTGACACCCCAGAACCCATGACCTCCTCTACCCTCTGTCTGGGAGCAAATGGGTTGAGTCAGCCAGGAAGACTCACATCCCACCGTGAGTCACTCTCCACCCTCTGCAGGGGCCTTGGGGTAGGTGCAGAATAGGTGGGTGCAGTGCACACCCGATGGTGTCTCAGGGCAGGGTGAGGAGACAGTTCCTGGGCACTAGGAGGGTGACTCAGCACGGGCATCTTGCCCACCCCTCATGTAGGTACCAAGTGTATAATGGCACAGAGGTTAGAGAAGGTTGGAAGTTGAAATTGGGGGATTGCCTGTCTGTCACGGGTGGGTTGGTGGTCTGCGAGAAGGGGAGATTGACTTCCCTGACTCCACCCAGGGCCTTGCATTTTTTGCTTGCCTCAGGCCCTGCAAATCATGTAGCCGACCCTGGTTAGAATCTATGTTTCCATTTTCCCTTCCTCAGCTAGGAGTCCACGGTCCTCGTGTGACGTGGCCAAATGTCTCGGAGCATCTGGTGAGCACTGGTGAGATGTGGGGGGAGAGAAAATCAGATCATTCGGCGCTGGGGTAGACAGCTGGTGTGGGGCGTCTAAGGGACAGAGAGCCAGCGCCTCCCAAGCTTTAATGTAAATGGCAATCAACTGGGATGTTGTGAAAGTGCAGATTCTGATTCCGGAGGTCTGGGCAGGGCCTGAGATTCTGCATTTCTAACATGCTCTTGCTTCATGGACCACATTTTGAGTAGTAAAGTTCTAGAAAGCTTAACCTAACAACAGTGTGGCCTCCAGACTGATGTCCGGTGAGCCCCTGTAGGAACTCTTATGACATGTAGAGGGAACAACTGCTTGGAACTGAGCCAGGAGCACACACTATGACGACCTACTAGGAACTCTGTGTCCCCGGACTCTTCAGCTGATAATGTGGGAATGCTTTAGTCAATGTGGTCATCAGCAGAGTAAATAAAAACTCGCCCATAAATAACCTCACTCAATCCTAACAACCTTGTCAGGCAAGTATAAAAAGGACGTTTTATAGATGAAGAAATGGAGGCACAGAGGATGGGAGGCCGTACTCCAGGTTGCAACTGTCAAGTGGCAGAGGTAGGATCTGAACTCAGATCTGACTAAGGCACTTCCCACTCTGCCAGCATCACTAAATTTAAGTTTGGAGGCTGGCCTCGCTGTGGCTGGAAGCTGGTCCCCCTGCCAGTCATGTGCCCCTCTGATCCTTCAGGAGCCCAGGGTGTGGGGTGTTGGGCCTGTGTTTTGGGTCCCCCGGCCAGCCTCTGCACCCCTAACCAGCAGTGACCTCTGCCTTCAGCTGCTCAATATTGATCTCCCCATCCTCGATCTGCTGCCGTCGCTGATTGGCCACTGTCTTCTCCGTCTCCATGATCTGCAGCAGGTGCAAGTACTTCTGCATCAGCGCTTCACACTCTCTGGCCAGGGTCTGGTAGCTGTGGACAGAAAGATGTGGTAAAACACTACCTTCTGGTCCGCCAGGCATCCAACCAGAAGTGGGGGTCCCCCATTGATTGCAATTCAGAGAAGGACCTGACACCCAGACGTGGTGTGCGGGGCCTTGACCTGGCTGCTGTGCTGTTACCGACTGTTCTGACCCCTTCTCCAGCTGCTGTCTCATACTCTGAACTCTGGTTCCTCTACCTGATCCTATTCTCTCCTCTTGCCCTCCAGTCCACCTCCGGGCCTTTGTACAGGCTCACTCTCTTGTTAGGGGTAAAGCATCTGGTGACTTTAAGTTAAAGTCAACACTCAAATGGAACAACAAAGCCTGGATGACAGCACATCTGATTGCAACATGGTTCACTGAATATTTTGAGCCCACTCTTGAGACCTACCGCTCAGAGAAAGAGATTCCTTTCAAAATATGACTGCTCACTGGCAAGTGCTGTGGTTCCCACGTAGAGACTGATGCTGGTGTGTGCCCCCCTCCACACACACACAGAAGTTAGGAAAAGTCTTATGACTCACATAATAGAAGTCTCCTAGGAGAGCAGGACCGGAATCTCAAGCAGCTCTGAAATGGCTTGAGAAAGCAAGGAAAGGAGCCTGGCCTGGGTTTTTATTGTGGTGGGAGGTTTTAAAGAAAAAATATTCAATAACACTTGTGAAAGATGGTAAAGCATATTTTATTCAGAACCACTGTGATACTTAGAGACCACCGTGATGGGATTCAAAGCAGAGGAGAAATGAGATTGGGCTCGACTCTGAAAGCAGCATGGGCAAGTGGGAATTCAAGGCGAGGCTGCATGGTGGGGGTCAGGGGATGAAAAATTACTAAGAGAAAAAGCAAGTGTTGGAGTCTCTGGCTAACCTGACCTAACAGGATTCTTACCAAAGACAGGCCAAAGTGATCAGACACCACCTGAGGGATGGTGGAGGAGGAGGAGGAACCTGAGCCGATCTCGAGGGTGATCAGACATACGGGTGGGGGTTCTGGTTAAACTGACTTAGCAAGGTTCTTGCTAAAACTAGATTTTACGAGGAAGTGCACACAGAGGCCTAGGAGAAGGTTCAGGAGCCTGACTAAAGTTTGGTCAAAGCAAGAAATCTTTGCCAGGGATGAGACTAGGGCAAGAGTTCTGCACACAGACAGGGGCTTCTGTGGTTCGATCCAAAGCCAATGCCCAAGAAGGGAGCCTCTGGACTTTCTCCTCAGCTTGTCCAGGTGTGGACACGAGGGGAAGTAGGAGAGAAGAGGCGTAAGCTGTCAGCACACATCATAAAGTGCAGAGTCTGACCGCTCATTACAAAGACCAACATGTGTACAAGAATATGCATTCTCAATGCCTTGTTTTTATATAAAGAAATGCCAACAGGAAGCTCAAGAATGATGAAAACTGTGTACGGGGGCCGGCCCCATGGCTTAGCTGTTAAGTGCGCCCGCTCTGCTACTGGCGGCCTGGGTTCAGATCCCGGGCGGCAACCGACGCACCGCTTCTCCGGCCATGCTGAGGCCGCGTCCCACATACAGCAACTAGAAGGATGTGCAACTATGACATACAACTATCTACTGGAGCTTTGGGGGAAAAATTAAATAAAAAGCTTTAAAAAAAACAAAAAAACCTGTGTACTGGGGGTGGCTGGAGTAACAGCGCTGGAGGGGACCCAGAAATGTTGGCAGTAACTGTTCTGAGGTCAGACTTTTCTATGTTACAGATTTATCTAATATAAACAGAGAAATTTACATATACCATGCTTTCCCATTTATTAGTTTTTCTTTAATTTTAACTTTTGTACATAAGAAATCATTCTAAGATTTGATTCCTTTAGCACACTAACAGTTACAAAAGAGTAACCATATGAAATGAAATTTTCGTATCTCTTGCTAACTAAAAGGACAAGCTGCATCCTAGTTTGTCTTTCCACTGTATCTCACACAGGCAGTATTTTCTGGAATCAGTGGCATATTATAATGCAATAGGGGTTTGGTTTAGGTCCTTGAACATAGTAGAATTAGTTTGACTAGTTTTCCTCACATCAATTGAAATTAGAAATTCCATTGCTTTCGCTTTTTAAATCTCAGTGATCTCCAGGGACATGCACATGTAAACACTGATGTAAAAATTATAAATGCACCTGGAAACTTCAACACATTCATTTCACATCTTGAGATTCTCTAGCCTAAAAAGAACAAAAATTCTATTTATTTCCACAATTCTCTTGCCTTGCTGACATTATCTCTCTCCATCAATTCACATTTTTAAGCCAAAGAAACTCAAAATGTTATTTCTCATACAGGAAATAAAATTACCAAGAGCCAAGGGAAACCAGAGGCACAAGTCTGCACTGTTCAAGCGATACAGGAATCCAAAGGAAAGAAACACAAATATTGGCATCAGCACAGATAAGCAGCCTGCTTCCCAGGGACAGAAGGAAAGCCACATTCAGAAATTTAAACACATTCTAAACTCCCCTGGTAGAGACAGAAGCCTTGGAGTGGGTCAGTCCCTGGTGCAGAAGGGTGGGGACACCTGAGCAGCCACAGGAATGGACTCCGGGAGCTCAAACACCCTCCTCTGCCTGTGGAGGAAGAGAAGGGCTCCCTCTCTCAGCTTCCACTCTCACAAGTGAGGAGACTGTCGGCAGGATGCTGTTTAACGTTGTGACTCAAATGAACCCTAAATTGATAAACCCTAATCCAGACTCAGAACTCCTGACTTTCACAGACTTTCTCAATGTGCACAAATTACACTCTGCGGGACCTGCACTGTGGGTGCAAAACATCGCCCTACGTGTCAACACAGGCCCAAGGGGATCACAGGGACGACCTCAGGGAGGACAGCAACCCCCAGCCCCTGTGCAGGTGTCTTCACATCTTTCCAGGGCTCTGTAGCTTCTCTCAGCAGACAGGCTCCTTTTGCGGTGGGTATGAGCAGGGACGACACCCAGGAAGAACGTGTGGGCCCTCAAGTACTTCCCTGTGCAGACTCAAGGGGTGCTTAGCTTAGAGACCCTGACCCCAGGCCTCTGCTCTCAGTCACGTTGCTTTGGACCACAGTGATCTTGTAAATGGCACAACCCAGTGTTTGAAGAATCCAGCAAACTCACACCAACCTACAGTTTACATGGAAAGGAGGGAAGAAAGTTGTAAAGCATTTTTCTAGTTCAACGAGAAAAGCCACATGTATTTATTACTTTCAGAAAATAATGTTAATTAATTGCTATTTCCATGGCAAGACACTGTTTTATGAACAAGTAATCATACTTAACGCTTTTGCTGTTCAAGTATAAGCCCTGGAATTCCATTTGAAAACCCCCCATTCCAAAGAAAAGAACAGATCTCACAGTATGACTACACACACTCAGGGAAGGCAGAAAGGGAAACAAGAGTTTTTAACACATTCCATGTAATACTAGAAACTTTTATTTTTTTCTGAAATTTACCTCTTTCTTGCCTCTTTGGAAATATTTTATATTGCTTTACAAGCCCACAGATTACATAAACTTTAACTTTT
Organism: Diceros bicornis minor; assembly: GCF_020826845.1. Classification (NCBI taxonomy): domain Eukaryota; kingdom Metazoa; phylum Chordata; class Mammalia; order Perissodactyla; family Rhinocerotidae; genus Diceros; species Diceros bicornis. Next base: position 572,195 of record NW_026690871.1, on the reverse strand, counting down.
GAAAACCTAAGGGTCAACTAATTGAATAAATCTTTTCAAGGTGACAAACCCAGGGAGGAGCAGTGCTGACAGGCCAGAACACCCAAGCAAGTTTGCACAGAGGAACCTCCACTCCAAGGCCTACCCATAGGATGTCTGTGCCAGGAGACAGCCTGGGAGGGGCACAGGGACTTCATATGATGGATTCCAGGCGGTCCTTCTCTCCTCTCCTCTCGTGGAAGAGTTACAGACAAAATATAAATCTCACAGTCAACTCAGCCAAAACAAAACTCCCAACAGCTCCCCACCAAGCAGGACCTCCCCAAGTCTCCCCAGCTGAGGCTCTTATTTCTTAGCTCAGGATATAAACTCAGCACTGACTTCAGCTCCTACCTCCCCAGCCCCACCCCTCACCACTTCCCATCTGTACATGGTCCTAGTGTCTCGACAACACACCCAGAATTCAACCTCCTCTCCCCACCCTGACCTAAGCCTCCAAGATCTCTTGCCTGGCTTATTTCAACAGCCTCCTAACTGGTCTCCTTGTTTCTCCCCTGGCTCCTCTGTGGTATATTCTCAACAGAGCAGCCAGATCAAGGCTGCTAAACATATGCCCAGCCATGTTACTCTTCCTCTCAAAACATTCCAATGGTCACCATCTCATTCAGAATAAATAAAAGCCCAAGTCGTCACTATGACCAGCAAGGCCCCACAATTGGGCCCAAGTCACCACTCTGCTTTCAGCTCCTGCTGCCCTCACCGGCTGTGCCCTGGCAAAAGTGGCTTCCTTGCTGCTCCCAGAGCAGGCCACTTGCCTTCCTCCTGCACTGCTTTTGGGCCTTGTTCAAAATCTAACTCTGCGGTGAGACCTTTCCTGGCCCTCCTGGCTACAATTCCACCCACCTCCATCCTAGCACACATCACTCTCCCACATGAGCCACACCATTGGTGTCACACCCAGAATGTCACCCAGGGCATGGTTTTGTGTCTTGTTCACTTCTCTGGAAAGGTCACTGCAACAGTGACCCATGGGGCAGTGGAACAGAAGTGTTGGGGCAGCGTGACCCCGGGATGGGCGTGGCAGCAGGCATTTTGCCTAGGCCCGCGGGCACAGCCAACTTGCTTTACGGAGGACGAGGGCGAGCGCGCAGCCATCTTGCTGTCCTTCGGGCCTTGGGGACCAGCTGCATATACCAAAGTATTGCCCAGAGCTCTACGCCACTCGTCACGTGGCGGTCCCGCTCGGGGGTGGTGAGGAGGGGGCAGGAGCCTGGCGGTTCGACAGCCTGAGGCTTGGGATGGTGATTGCTGCGTGGCCGCGAACTGCTCCCACTGGCAGGGCAATGAGGAGAAACTTCCATCTTCTTCCACAGGTAACCAGCCACCGCTGCCCCGTCAGCCCCCCATGAGTTCCAGCCCAAGGTGGGCGGCACTTTGTGCTAGGGGCCTCAGGGCTGGTCCAGCTGGTGAGTCAGCGTTGGGCACTGCGTTGCCTTGGTCTGCGCCACCGTCTCTGCTCGGAGCGCCTCAGGCCACCACAGCCACCACACAGCCACCAGCGCCAACCTTATGGCCTCCATCACCCTCTCACCCCCACCCTGTGGCCACCCTACTCTCCATTGATTCGGGCTGGGGCCAAAAATGTCAAGAAACAGTATATTCCGTAAATGCTCTTCCTTAGGTCACTATCTTCTTGCATTTGCTGTGACTTTTCTTCTCTTTTGACGGCAAGGGAGCCTGCCTTGATCTCTGCGATCAGGAATGTAGCTGAGCAAATGCAGCTTGTATCTGCTGAATGGATACATCTCCCAATTGCTCTGTTGCTAGAAGGGTCCTGGCAGGGCAGGGAAAGGTGGCTCTGCGTGTGGAGGTGAGTCCTGGAGAGGTGCCTGACAGCATCTTGGGCAGAGCAGAGCTAGGCCCACTCCTCACGGGGAGGCTGTCCCTGCAGACTGGGCATCTGACAGCATCTGGGGGAACAGGGTACAGTCCCATTCTCATAGGGAGGCTGACCATGCAGACTGGGACTCTGCAACTGACAGCATCCTGGGTGGAACAGGACACAGCCTAATCTTCACAGGGAGGCTTACCCTGGGGACTCGGGGAAGGGGCTCCTCTCTCCACGTCTTCCTTGGGCTCTCACAGTCTGGTGAGGGGTTTGCCTTCCCCCTGGCTTGGTTCCCTTCATGAGAGCTTCTGGAATTCAGCTAGTTCAGCGAGTCCTTTCCTGCGGACTCCACGCTGGAAGTGCCAGAACAGTGCACTGAAGACATTCTACATTGAAAACCTGCTGGCAGATCCTTTTGTTTCATGTTGCAGGTTGTTATTGAAGTTTGAAAGACCTGAATGCCACTGTTGTCTATAGTCTTATTGAAAGTTTACAGTGATTTGTTCTAATTTGAAAATTGTTACAATCTATCCAAAGAACTAGTAACATGAGCTTGTTTTAGAGGTCAGCCACCCTGCTTTCTTGACAGTTTCCTTCAGAGCCCGTGTCCCAAAAGTTTTGTTACTGTTTTTGAGAATGAGGCAAAACACTGCAGAGAAAGTTGCTTATGGCATGTGTCATGGTCAAACCTGTTCTAGGGGCAAAGGAGGTGGAGGTCTTTGGGAAACTAGTCACAAAGCATTGAGAAAGGTTAGAATGTCGTGTTGCTTGGAACTCCCTGAGGAGCTAGTACCCACCTGATCTGGTCCACAGTGGCCTCAGGGGGTTTAGATGACCTCAAGTGGAGCAGAAAGCCCTCGGGAGAGACCACCCCACCCCCCATGTGCACAATTATGGTCTAAATAGAGATTTTACCTTAATGAGGAGAAAAGATTATGAAGTATCTTGGTCAGTACCTTGCAGGGGCAGGTTGCTTTGTACAGGGAGCAGCTTTCCTTCTGGTAGTGGAAGGACAGGAGGAACACAAAACCACAGCTCTTGGTGCTGACCTCCTCTTGGTGGTGGTCCCGCATCCTCAGCTGCTTGAGCAGAGCTGGGCCAGTCGCCCTGCTGAGTGCCTGGGAGTCTCTGCTGGCCGACACCTGGCCTGGCTATGAAATAGGGGGACCAACCTTCCCCGTTTTAACACCCAAAGTCTTGCATCCCAGGGACAGCAGGAGTGTTGGGCAGCCATGACCTTCTAGGAACTATTTCCGAGGCTTCCTGAAGCCTTTCCTGTTGTCTTGATACCATCCTGTGCTATCTGCCTGAGCGTCTGTGTCCCTACAGGACACTTACCACAGCCTGGGAGGAGGTCCTCACCTTCCTTCCTTCTCTGCCCTACAGTCAGTCAACTCCTTAAGGTAGACAGTGGGTCTTTCATCTTTCTATTCCAGTAATAACTTGCAAGCAGAAGGTGTTCCTTAAATCTTTACTAAGGGTTGAAATGGGCATAGTCGTTACAGGTTTGGGTGTTCGCAAAAACACTTGTTTTGTTTTATAATTGATCATTTTAGGGGGAGACATTTAACTCTTTCTTTCTAATTGCTTTTTCATTTATCCTTTCAGTCTCCCCATAAAGGGCTCAAAACGTCTGGTCCAGTTGTTAAAAGCTGTTCACAGGGATGAAGGGACCCCACTAAACATTCTTTTGTCTGTAGTGAACATTTCACCAATGTTCACCAAAAAAGCTCTCGGAAATGCTGGAGGTTCAGTACTATGTGCTCAAGCCCACGGCCATACCCTCCATCTTCCACTTGAGGGAGAAGGGGGCTCTGAAGGACATGGCCGTCCCAGGAGAAAGGACACCAGGAAGCCCGCTGGGGGCCTGAGGAACATAAGGGTGAAGCAGATGGGGAAGGAGCTTCAGGTTCATCGTGGTCCTCGAGGGAAAACCTGAGTGCTCAGCCGGGCTCCCGCAAGTTGAAGTGAGCCACTCTTCAGGGTGAACATCCACCCAGGGCTGCCCAGGAAGCCACCAGTCAGGATTGAGCACAGAGTCTCTGGAAGGAACTCCAGGAGACAGTGTGGCCTCCACAGGGTCAGACAGCCAGTGAGATGCAAACACTTCTGTTGTAGATGCTGGCGATGAGAACCCCTCTTCCCTGCCAGGGCCTGCTAAGTAAGAGTGACATTTCTGTGGGTGACTTTACCCCCCAGGATCTGGGGCAAGTAGATTCATTGGCTGGCTTCCTTCTTACAGTTTCTCCTCAACACTCACTCAAGAGAGGCCATCTGTCCCTCAAGAGCCAGTCGAGCAAAGGAGGCTGAAGAGAGATGTGGGGACCAGCTGCAGCGGGACCAGCCTGGGGCCTGATGAGGGTTTGGCCCAGAGCCCCCAAGTTCATCATTCACAATGATGGCTCAGAAACCCTCCCAGAGCACCTCCACCCTCCAACAGACGTCAGCCCGAAGCCAGCCACAGAAGCTGTGTAGGGCGAGCACGGCAACACTGGCCCCACTTCCCTCAGCGGGGTCATCCTGTCAGTGCTGGGGGCCCAAGAACTCTTCAACTTGCTGCACTCCTACTGCTTCTGCTCCCAGGGGAACAGGAACATGTGTGCCACCTGCAGGAGCAGGTGGATAGAGTGGCAAGCTGAAGCGGGGCAGCCGCCGACAGCTAGGTTCACCCGCAGCAGGAGGAGCTGGACGAGCTGAAGGGAGGCGGCTCCCTGCCTGAGCAGCCTGTGGCCCCCAGCCGAGGTCAGTCCCGGGGCTCAGGGCTCCCCCACTGCCTGCTCATCATGAGGGGTTTCCTGCTCCACAGCAGACGACCCCTGAATAGTTCTGTGTGTAGCATGCCTGCTGCTGTCTTGGGAGAAGGCTCTGCTGGTAGCCGTCCCTCGCAGACAGGGAGCCCAGGTTGCAGAGCTCACCCTGCTCACTCTAGGGCACTCGAGAGGCAGCGATAGCTGTTGGGGTTTAGCCGGCGTGAAAGGAAACATTGCAGGTCAGCTGGGAAAGCCAGACCTACCCAATGAACAGTGCCTGGACGGTTGGTTTTCCACTTGAACAGGAGAAAATCAGCTTCTGTTGCATCCCACACACAAATGTAAATTCCAGTGAGTTAGGATCTAAATGTGAAACAAAATCGACATAGTAAACTATTAGAAAAGTTATGGGAGACTCTTAAAGTCATGGGGAGGTTCTTTCCATTCATGTTTTAATGAATACCCTTGAACTGAAGTCATTTTGAACATTTTAATAATTTCTTTAAAATTTTAAACATCTGTTTGAGTAGAATACGTTCTCTTCTGTAAAAATTAAAACACTAAAGAAATACATAAGCTAAGAAGTGGTAAAAACACCTATTTCTCACTTACCTCCCAACTTTTATTCCTTGTTGGTAGTAAAATTTGGTGTGTAATCTCCTAGACTGTTTCCTGTGCTTTACATACATATTTCTCTACCTGTACAAATAGTTTGGATATATTTTTGGTGTGTTTATTGGCTATGTTTCTGATTTTCCTGTTCTTTTACAGTTTAGTACTTGTAAACATTGGTTTTTCGATATTCTTTACATATTGAAGGTACCATCTTTTCCCAGTTATAGATCCATGGAAAACATTTCCCTACCACGTTGTTCATTTAATCTGGATCAGTGCTTGTCTTCCCAGATGTCAGTAACACTTCAGGTGGGAAACGGCACTATGTGACAGGCTGTTCAGGACCTCCTGGACCCCCAGGGCAACAGCCATTAGGACAACACAAAGCAAGAAACAAAACCCATCCTGTGTGTTTCCAGATGCATTCTGGAGGAAGGATAGCTCCAGTTGAGGGCCGCTGATGTCCTGGTCAGAGCCATCCACTATGTTTTCTTATCACGTTAAAGCTGTTTCTGTAGTTTGTAGTACCTGATGGTACAGTTTGGTGCCTTTGTCTGTTCCTCTTGGTCAGACTGCACAAGGTTTCTCACTGTTACAGGTCTTTCCAGACAGCCAGCCCTTGACTCCATTGCTCATGTCTACGTTGTTGTTCCTGCCTCGTGAATCCTCTCTTCATTCTCCAGTCTTTGGTTTTATTGTGGTGTTGTTCTGGCTCCTAGAGGGAAGTGGTCAGCTTCTTCGTGTACAGTTGATATTCCCTGATACCTGCAGTGGAGGCTGTGTCCCTTCTTCTGTCCCTTTGTCCCCACGCCATAGATTTGCCCCATGCTGCTCTCATTGCAGTTCATTTCTAAAGAGTTTGTCCTGTCAGTCTGGATTCCCTCTTTAACCTGAGAGACTTAGAAGGGCGTTGACAGATTTTCAAGTGGATAGGTTGGGGGAGAGGAGCCAATATTTTGTGATTATTTTTTACTTTTATTGCTTTAAGGCCCAGTAATATGGTCACTTATAGATTTCTGCTTTTTGGACTCTTTAGAAATTTCACTGTGGCTTAGCACACAGTCATTTGTGGTGATTGTTTCATTGTGGTTTGAGGAGAATGTATCCTCTCCACTAGTTGCTTACATTGTTGTCCCTCGGGCTGAGGCTAGATCTAGCTTTTTTGTGTTTGTCAGCAGATGTATTTCCTAACTTACTGTATCACTTGACCTGTGGATTTCTAAGAGAGGTAAGGTAGGTTTCCCTGTGATTCTGGAGGTGCCTGTGTCTTCATGTTTGTCCAGTTTTGCTTTATGTTTCAAGACCATATTGTTAGGTGCATAAGTGTTCTTGACACTTGTCAACACAGAAAACCTCTTTTTGTCCCATTTAAAGTCTTATTTCTTTATCTCCTTATTTTCAACCACATTATATCCCTTTATTTTATAACTATACTTTAACTCAACTTGAGAGCCTTCCTCTTTTTATAGCGCAATTTAATCCATTTAAAATTGTGATTATTGATAAATTGGAATTTGAGTCTACCATTTAATTTAATTTTTAATTTGTTAGGCTTTCTCATGATTTTTCTATTCGTCTAGTAGGTGTCTTTCAGCTTTTAGGAACAACCATTTCTGTCTGTCTTTCTGTCAATTCTTAGAGTTGATCAGATCCTGTGTTCTACACTCCCAGCTCCTCACCTTCCACTCCCCAGCTTGAGACTGTCTGATCTTAGTTCTGTGTTCTTATTTTCCCCGTCAAGTAGCCATGATTGGATGTAAGTATACATTTTATTGGTTACTTTGTTCACCACTATTTATGGTATCAAATTTTTCCTCCTTTTTGGAAATATTTGATGCTATTTTGGAACTCATGTGACAGTAAAATTTTGAGAGGAATCGAGTCTGAGATACTCCTTAGGTGCTGATGCTGGGGAGCTAGCACCTAACCTCTTAAAGTTGCATCGGTGTGTCTGCAGAGTCAGGATGAGGTCAGAGATGTTTAAAACCATGGAATTGAATGAGGTTTCCTGGAGACACTGTAGCCATAGAAGGGACCACGGCCCAGCCTAGGATCAGGCAGTGTTTGCAGAGGTGCAGCTGAAGAGGGTCCAGGAAAGGGGACTGAAACAGTGGAGCATGGAGTCACAGGAGCCATGAGGGGAAAAGTGTATTGGAGAAAGGAGTGGCAATCAACTGGGTCGGATACAGCTCTGATCAGAATGGAGAAAAGATGGCTCGACTCGGCCACGTGGGATCACTGGTCACCTCAGTCTCCTTGAGAGGGTGGGAATGAAGCTGGGTCTAGAGTTGGTGAATGGGGGCCGTGGGAGGGCAGTAGGGATGAGGCAATTTACTTAAGAGGTTTAGCCGTGAAGGGGAGTTGTGAAAGTGGACAGTAGCCAAAAGGGAGCATGGGTCCAAAGGAGAGTTTTGTTTGTAACGTGGAGGTGAGCTAGGAGGTGTCTTGCTGCAGGGAGGACTGGATGGAAAGGAGGAGCCTGAAAGCCTGGGAGGAGCGTGCTGGACCCTGAAGGGGTGCAAGGCTGAGCTCTGCTGCCTTGGGACTTGCAGAGAACATGAGGACAGATGTGCTGGTGGAAAGAGCGTCCTGTGCCTCTGCTCCTGTATTCCTGGAGCATGAGGTGGGCAGTGGCTGGGAGTGGAAGGGCGATGCAGGAGGTGTTAGGTGAGTAGCAGGGGGAGGAGGGGAGGGAGAGAGAGCGCTCCGGCTTGGTCTCCATGGCCCACACGGAGCTTCCCGCTGGGGTCCCCGGTCTTAATTTGTGTATGACAGACAGCTGCTGTCTGTCTTTGATGTCTTCCTCAAAATGTCGGCTCTGTTGATGGTTCCCAGGGCTATTATGAATTTGTTCATCACTGAAGGAATCTTTGGGTCACTTTTTAGGGATTTTATATCAAGAGTCTCTACATCTGTTTATTCAGTCCATCATCTTTACCCAATCCCTTTGTTTTTGGACAGATTCCGTACAACAGAGCTGCTGGTCCAGTGGCCTGCAGGTTCCAGGTTTCAGGAGGTTTGCCCTCCAGAAAGCCGCTGCTGATTGGCATTCTCACAGGACGTGGTGTTCTGTCCCTGAGCCCACTAAACCTCTGGGTGTCACGACGTTGTAAATCCTAGGGCAGTCCTGTCAGGGCCCATCGATAGCATTTCTGTGACCTGTGAGGGCGAACATTTTTCCATGATCATTATCTGTCACTTCCCTAACTGTGCTGTCGTCTGCCTTGCTCACTGAGCTCCGAACCTTCCTGATGGAACCAGGCTGTTCACTCTCTATCCAGTGTGATTGCACCTTCCCTCAGTGTGCCCCTTGAGGACTTGCTTTAAAAATATCTGTTTTCTTCACATTCTTTGATTCTTTGTACATATAATCTAGATTTAATCTGGAGCTTTAAAAATGATTTATTGTAGAAAACCTTGAACATACACAAATTAAACAGAAAAGTGTGACAGCCCCCCATGTCCCTATTACCCAGCTTCAACATTTATCAATATTCTGATAATCTTCTTTTGTCCATATTTCTACCAACTCCCTACCTTCCATTGATTATTTTTTAATTAATAGATTGTTTTTTCGGAAAGTTTCAGATGGACAGAGAAATTCAGCAGGTAGTGCAGAGCATTTCTCCCTCCTCCCCCCCAGTTTCCCCTACTGTTAACATCTTGCATGACCACCTGTGTTAGTGCAGCTCATTCCTTACAAGTGAGGAGCTGATGTTGATACAGTGTTTGTAACCAAGTCCGTGGTTTACATTAAGGTTCTCTGTCTCGCTGTCATGTACTTGGATTTTGACAAATGCATAATCTCATGTATCCACCATGACAGAGCCTACAGAAGTGTTGGATTGTCCTAAAAGTCCCTGTGCTCTGCCTCTTCATCCCTTGCCCCCCAACTCCTGGAAACACAGATCTTTGTACTGTTTCTATAGTTTCGCCTCTTCTAGAATGTCATGTAACTGGAATATATGAAAACTATGGAACAGAGTATATAGCCTTTTCCAGTTGGCTTCTTTCACTTAGCAATATGTATTTAAGCATCCACTATGTCTTTTAGTGGCTTGATAGCTCATTTCTTCTTTTCTTTCCCTTTTTGTATATTGAGTTAAAATATACATAACAAAAAGTCTGCCATCTTAACCATTTTTAAGTGTACACTTCAGTGGCGTTAAATACATTTGCACTGTTGTATAGTCATCACCATCATTCATCCCCATAACTCTTGTAAATCTGAAATTCTATACCTATTAAACAATAACTCTTCCTTCACCCCGCCCCCCAGCCCTTGGCAGCCACCATTTCACTTTCCATCTCTATGATTTTGACTACTCTCAGTACCTCGTGTTAGTGGAATCATACAGTATTTATCTTTTTGTGACTGGCTTATTTCTGTTAGCATAATGTCCCCAACGTTAATCCATGTGTAGCATATTGCAGAATTTGCTTTCTTTTTAGTGCAAAATAATATTCCATTGCATGGATATACTATATTTTGTGTATCCAATCATGCGTCAATGGACACTGGGGTTGCTTCCACTTTTTATCTACTGTGACTAATACTCCTATGAACATGGGTGTACAAATATCTCTTCAAGACTCTGCTTTCAGGTCTCTTGGGTGTATATCCAGAAGTGGAATTGCTGGTTCACATGATAATTTTAGGTTCAATTTTTTGAGGAACATCCATATTGTTTTCCATAGCAGCTGCACCATTTTACATTCCTATCAACAGTTTACAAGTGTTCCAATTTCTCCGCATCCTGGCCAACACTTGTTGTTTTCTGTCTTTTCCATAGCACTCATCTTAGTGGGTGTGACATGGTGTCTTATTGTGGTTTTGATTTGCATTTCACTAATGATTAGTGCTGTTGAGCGTCTTTTCATGTGCTTGTATGCCATTCTTCTTTGGAGAACTGTCTCTTCAAGTCCTTTGCCCATATTTGAATTGGCTTGTTTTTTAGTTGTTTAGTTTTAGGACTTCTCTGTATATTCTGGATATCAGTCTCTTGTCAGAAATATGATTTGCGAATATTTTCTCCCACTCTTGGGTTGCCTTGTTACTCTGAATAGTGCCTCTTGATGTACCAACTTATAAAATTTCCATGGAGTCCAATTTGTCCATTGTTTCTCTTTCGTTACGTGTGTCATATCCAAGAAATCATTGCCAAGTCCGGTGTCGTGAAGATTTTGTCCTATGTTTTCTTCTAAGATTTCTTTTATTTTAGGTCTTACATTTACATCCTTAAGTTAAATTTTGTATCTGGTGTTGGATGAGGGCCCGACTTCATTCTTTTGCATGCAGATATCCAGTTTTCCCAGCACCATTTGTTGAAAAGAAACCTTTCTCCATTGCATGGTCTTAGCACCTTTGTCAAAAATCACTTGACCATATATGAGGGTTTGTTTCTGGGCTCGCTATTCCATGGCATTGATCTCTATGTCTGTCTTTATGCCAATACCATACTGTTGATTACTGTAGCTTTGTAGTAAGTTTTGAAATCAAGAAGTGTGACTCCTCTAGTTTTGTTCTTCTTTTTCAGGATTGTTTTGGCTATTCTGAATCCCTTGGGATTCCATGTGAATTTTAGGACGGGTTTTTCTATTTCTGCAAAAAACATCATTAGGGTTTGGATAAGGATTACATTGGATCTGTAGACTGCTTTGGGTAATATTTACACTAACAATAGTAAGCATTCCAACCCATGAACATGGGATGTGTGTTATTTATGTATGTCTTCTTTAATTTCTTTCTGAAATGTTTTGTAGTTTTTATGGTGCAAGCCTTTCACCTCCTTGGTTAAGTTAATTCCTAAACATGTTATTCTTTCTGATACTGTTATAAATGAATTGCTTTTGTAATTTCCTTTTCAGAGATCTCACGGTTTGTGTATAGAAATGCAACTGATTTTTGTGTATTGACTTTGTATCCTGCTACTTTCCTGAATTCATCTGTTAGATCAAATGGCTTTTTTGTGGAGTCTTTTGGATTTTCTACATGTGAGATGATATCCTCTTCAAACAGAGACCATTTTACTTCTTTCTTTCCAATTTGGATGCCTTTTATTTATTTATTTTTATTCCCTCATGGTTCTGGTTTGAACTTTCAGTACTGTGTTGAATAGAAGTGGTGAAGGTGGGCATCCTTTCCTTGTTCCTGACCTTAGAGGAAGATCTTTCAGTCTTCCATCACTGAGTATTATGTTTGCTGTGTGTTTTTCATATATGGCTTTTGTTATGTTCAGGCACTTTCCTCCTATTCCTTGTTTATTGAGTGTTTTATCATGAAAGTGTGTTGAATTATGTCAAATGGTTTTCTGCGTCAATTGAGATGGTCATGTTTTTTTCCCCTTCATTTTCTTAATGTGGCGTATTACATTGATCGATTTTTTTTTATTGATGTTTTAATGGTTTCTAACATTGTGAAATTTTGGGTTGTACATTTTTGTTTGTCCATCACCCCATATATGACTCCCTTCACCCCTTGTGCCCACCCCCCACCCCCACTTCCCGGGTAACCACAGTCCAGTTTTCTCTGTCCATGTGTTGGTTTATATTCCACATATGAGTGAGATCATACAGTGTTTGTCTTTCTCTTTCTGGCTTATTTCACTTAACATAATACGCTCCAGGCCCATCCATGTTGTTGCAAATGGGACGATTTTGTCTTTTTTTATGGCTGAGTAGTATTCCATTGTATATATATACCACATTTTCTTAATCCAATCGTCAGTCGAGGGACACTTAGGTTGCTTCCACTTCTGGGCTATGGTGAATAATGCTGCAATGAACATAGGGGTGCATAAGCCTCTTTGGATTGTTGATTTCAGGTGCGTTGGATAGATTCCCAGTAGTGGGATGGCTGGATCATAGGGCATCTCTATTTTTAATTCTTTGAGGAATCTCCATACCGTTTTCCATAGAGGCTGCACCAATTTGCATTCCCACCAGCTGTGTATGAGGGTTCCTGTTTCTCCACATCCTCTCCAACATTTGTTGTTTTTTGTCTTGGTGATTATAGCCATTCTAACGGGCGTGAGGTGGTATCTTAGTGTTGTTTTGATTTGCATTTCCCTGATGATTAGTGATGTTGAGCATCTTTTCATGTGCCTATTGGCCATCTGTATATCTTCCTTGGAGAAGTGTCTGTTCATTTCCTCTGCCCATTTTTTGATCGGGTTGTTTGTTTTTTTGTTGTTCAATTGTGTGAGTTCTTTATATATTATGGAGATCAACCCCTTGTCAGATGTATGTTTTGCAAATATTCTCTCCCAGCTGGTTGGTTGTTTGTTCATCTTGATTCTGGTTTCATTTGTCTTATAAAAGCTCTTTAGTCTGATAAACTCCCACTTGTTTATTTTTTCTTTAGTTTCCCTAGTCTGGGTAGGCATGTCATCCGAAAAGATTCCTTTAAACCCAATGTCAAATAGTGTGTTGCCTATATTTTCTTCTATGAGTTTTATAGTTTCAGGTCTCACCTTCAGGTCTTTGATCCATTTTGAGTTAATTTTTGTGAATGGCGATAGCACATGGTCCACTTTCATTCTTTTGCATGTGGCTGTCCAGTTTTCCCAACACCATTTATTGAAGAGACTTTCCTTTCTCCATTGCATGTCCTTAGCACCTTTGTCGAAAATTAGCTGTCCGTATATGTGTGGTTTTATTTCTGGGCTTTCAATTCTGTTCCATTGATCTGTATGTCTGTTTTTGTACCAGTACCATGCTGTTTTGATTACTATTGCTTTGTAGTATGTTTTGAAGTCAGGAATTGTGATGCCTCCTGCTTTGTTCTTTTTCTTTAGGATTTCTTTAGCTATTCGGGGTCTTTTGTTGCCCCATATAAATTTTAGTATTCTTTTTTCTATTTCTGTGAAGAATGTCATTGGGATTCTGATTGGGATTGCATTGAATCTGTAGATTGCTTTAGGTAATATAGACATTTTAACTATGTTTATTCTTCCAATCCACGTGCATGGGATATCTTTCCATTTCTTTATGTCATCGTAGATTTCCCTCAATAATGTCTTGTAGTTCTCATTGTATAGGTCCTTCACCTCCTTGGTAAGATTTATTCCTAGGTATTTTATTCTTTTTGATGCAATTGTAAATGATATTATCTTTTTGAGCTCTCTTTCTGTTAGTTCATTATTAGCATATAGAAATGCAACTGATTTTTGTAGATTGATTTTGTACCCTGCAACTTTGCTGTAGTTGTTGATTGTTTCTAACAGTTTTCCAACAGATTCTTTAGGGTTTTCTATATATACAATCATGTCATCTGCAAATAGTGAGAGTTTCACTTCTTCGTTACCTATTTGGATTCCTTTTATTCCTTTTTCTTGCCTAATTGCTCTGGCCAAAACCTCCAGTACTATGTTGAACAGGAGTGGTGAGAGTGGGCAGCCCTGCCTCGTTCCTGTTCTCAGAGGAATGGCTTTCAGTCTTTCCCCGTTGAGTATGATGTTAGCTGTGGGTTTGTCATATATGGCCTTTATTATGTTGAGGTACTTTCCTTCTATTCCCATTTTATTGAGAGTTTTTATCATAAATGGATGTTGTATCTTGTCAAATGCCTTCTCTGCGTCTATTGAGATGATCATGTGGTTTTTATTCTTTGTTTTGTTGATGTGATGTATCACGTTGATTGATTTGCGGATGTTGAACCATCCCTGCGTCTCTGGTATAAATCCCACTTGATCATGGTGTATGATCTTTTTAATATATTGTTGTATTCGGTTTGCCAATATTTTGTTGAGGATTTTTGCATCAATGTTCATCAGCGATATTGGCCTGTAATTTTCTTTCTTTGTATTGTCTTTGTCTGGTTTTGGTATCAGGGTGATGTTGGCCTCATAGAATGATTCAGGAAGTGTTCCATCTTCCTCTATTTTTTGGAATAGTTTGAGGAGGATGGGTATTAAATCTTCTTTGAATGTTTGGTAAAATTCACTGGAGAAGCCATCTGGTCCTGGACTTTTATTTTTTGGGAGGTTTTTGATTACTATTTCAATCTCTTTACTTGTGATTGGTCTATTCAGATTCTCCATTTCTTCTTGGTTCAATTTTGGGAGGTTGTATAAGTCTAAGAATTTATCCATTTCTTCTAGATTGTCCAATTTGTTGGCATATAATTTCTCATAGTATTCTCTTATAATCCTCTGTATTTCCATGGTATCCGTTGTAATTTCTCCTCTTTCATTTCTAATTTTATTTACTTGAGCCTTTTCTCTTTTTTTCTTAGTTAGCCTGGCTAAGGGTTTGTCTATTTTGTTTATCTTCTCGAAGAACCAACTCTTTGTTTCATTAATCCTTTCTACTGTTTTTTTGGTCTCAATATCATTTATTTCTGCTCTGATTTTTATTATTTCTCTCCTTCTGCTGGCTTTGGGCTTTGTTTGTTCTTCTTTTTCTAGTTCTGTTAGGTGTAATTTAAGGTTGCCTATTAGGGCTTTTTCTTGTTTGTTAAGGTGGGCTTGTATCGCTATGAGTTTCCCTCTCAGGACCGCTTTTGCTGCGTCCCATATGGTTTGATATGGCATGTTATCATTTTCGTTTGTTTCCAGATAGTTTTTGATTTCTCCTTTAATTTCATCAATGATCCATTGGTTGTTCAGTAGCATGTTGTTTAATCTCCACATTTTTGTCACTTTCCCAGTTTTTTTTTCCTGGTTCATTTCCAGTTTCATAGCCTTATGGTCTGAAAAGATGCTTGTTATGATTTCAATCTTCTTAAATTTATTGAGGCTTGCTCTGTTTCCCAACATATGGTCTATCCTAGAGAATGTTCCATGCGCGCTTGAGAAGAATGTGTAGTCAGCTGTTTTTGGGTGGAGTGCTCTGTATATGTCTACTAGGTCCATCTCGTCCAGTTTTTCATTTAAGTCTAATATTTCTTTATTAACTTTTTGTCTGGATGATCTATCCATTGCTGTAAGTGGGGTGTTAAGATCCCCTACTATTATTGTGTTGTTGTTGATTTCTCCTTTTAGGTTTGTTAATAGTTGTTTTATGTACATTGGTGCTCCTATGTTGGGTGCATATATATTTATAAGTGATATGTCTTCTTGATGGAGTGTCCCTTTTATCATTATATATTTCCCTTCTTTGTCTTTCTTAACCTGTTTTATCTTGAAGTCTACTTTGTCTGATATGAGTATGGCAACACCTGCTTTCTTTTGTTTGCCATTAGCTTGGAGTATTGTCTTCCATCCTTTCACTCTGAGCCTGTGCTTGTCTTTAGTGCTAAGATGTGTTTCCTGAAGGCAGCATATTGTTGGGTCTTGCTTTTTAATCCATCCTGCCACTCTGTATCTTTTGATTGGAGAGTTCAATCCATTTACATTTAGGGTAATTATTGAAATATGAGGGTTGAATGTTGCTGTTTTGTCACTTATTTTCTGGTTCTTTTGCATTTCCTTTGTTTCTTGTCCCATTTGTTTTGGACTGCCAATTCAGTTTGGTTGTTCTGTCTTATGATTCTTCTAGTTTTCTCTTTGTTTATCATATGTGGTTTTAATTTGATTATTTGTTTAGTGGTTACCTTGAGGTTTGGGCGAAAAATCTTCTGTATGAGATAGTCCATTATCTGATAGCCTCCTATTTCCTTATACTAAGTCAATTCAGTCACTTTCCTCTTCCCCTTCTAAGTTGCTCTTGTTATACCTTATTCTATCTTGTGTTGTGGCTGTGTGTTTACAGTGATGAGGTTAAATTTATTTTTGGTGAATTTCTTCCTTTGATCTTTGAGTTTAGTATTTAAGTGGTTGCTAACCTATTCCGGTAAAGATCTACTATTTCTCTGATTTTGTCTACCTACTTTTCTCCTTACTCCAAGCTTTGTGTTCCCTTTCTCTTCTTGTTTTCAGGCCTGAGGGCCTTCTTGAGTATTTCTTGTAGTGGCGGTCTCGTGGCCATGAACTCCCTTAGCTTTTGTTTATCTGGGAGAGTTACTATTTCTCCATCATATTTGAAGGATATTTTTGCTGGATAGAGTATTCTTGGCTGAAAGTTTTTGTCTTTTAGTATTTTGAATATATCATTCCAGTCTCTTCTAGCCTGAAAAGTTTCTGTTGAGAAATCCGCTGAGAGCCTGATGGGAGTTCCTTTGTACGTTATTTTTTGTTTTTGTCTAGCTGCCCTTAATATTGTTTCTTTGTCGTTGACCCTGGCTAGCCTTACCACTAGGTGTCGTGGTGAAGGCCTTTGTCTGTTAATATATATAGGTGTCCTGTTGGCTTCGCTTACTGGTATTTCCTGCTCCTTCCCGAGATTTGGGAAATTTTCAGCTATTATTTCCTTGAATAGGCTCTCTGTTCCTCTTTCCCTCTCCTCTCCCTCAGGAATACCTATAAATCTTATGTTACATTTTCTAATAGAGTCCGATATTTCTCGGAGTCTTTCTTCATTTCTTTTTAGTCTTAGTTCTCTCTCTTCTTCCATCTGGAGTATATCTGTATTCCTATCCTCTAAAGTACTAATTCTTTCCTCCATATTGTCAGCTCTGTTCTTTAAAGATTCCAGGTTCTCCTTTATCTCCTCCATTGTGTTCTTCATCTCCATCAGCCCTGATAGGTTTTTCTTTATGATTTCAATCTCTTTTGTGAAGAAACTCCTAATCTCATTTAATTGTTTGTCTGTGTTGTCTCGTATTTCGTTGAGTGTTTTTATGATAGCTATTTTGAAATCTCTGTCATTTAGTTTATGGATTTCTGTGTCGTCGGGGTTGATTTCTGGGTGCTTGTCATTTTGTTTCTGGTCTGGTGATTTCATATATTTTTGCATTGTGGTTCCTGTGTTGGTTTTGATTTTCCTCATCCTGGAAGTCTCTGGTTGCAATTTCCACCTGCCGCCACTGTCTGGTGGTAAAGGGCTGTGTAGTCTAAGCCCCCTGCGCTCTGCCCCAGTTTTTCTGCTGCGATCCGCAGTTTTGTTTTGTTTTGTTTTGTTTTTTTTCCCCACTGCGATCCACGGGTCCAATCCAGTTTATTCAGGTCTGCCTCGGACCGCTAGATCTGGTCGAGCTGCAGAGTCCGGGTTGCGGGGAGGGGGGAGCTCTCTCTTTTGCCCTCTGGGTCCCTGACGTGGGAGGCTTCTCGTTTGCCCCTCTTTATCCGCTCTCTGGGTTGCTCAGATGTTGATGGTAGCCCTGTGGCTCCTCTGAGCCCTCTGTGCGGGAGTTTCCCACTGGCTTAGAGCGCCCGAAGAGCTACAGTTTCCCGCCGAGGGCCGCCCCTCCCCCCTCTCTGGGAGCCGCGCGGACCGGATCGCTGATCTGATGGGGAGGGAGCGGAGTTCTCCTTACCTCTCCCCACTTCCTCCGGGGGCCCAGCACGTTCCGCTCTCAGACGTGCGGCAGTGTGGATCCCTCCGCTCTAGCTTTTCACTGTCTGGGATTCCGTTGTTGGTCTGTGGCTGTTGCTTTTGTTGTATCTTGTGGGGGAAGAATTCACGGGAAAGCTCACTCCGCCATGATGCTGACGTCACTCCTACATTGATCGATTTTTGAATGTTGAACTCCCATTGTATATCAGGAATAAATTTCACTTGGTCGTAGTGTATAATTCTTTTAATACGCTCTTGAATTCGGTTTGCTAGTATTTTGTTGAGGATTTTTGCATCTATGTTCATCAGCGGTAATAGTCTGTAATTTTATTTTCTTTTAGTGTCCTCGTCTAGTGTTGGTATCAGGGTAATGCTGGCCTCATAAAATGAGTTTGGAAGTGTTCTCTCTTTTTCAATATTTGACAGAATGTAAGAAGGCTTGTTTTCAATACTTCTTTTTATGTTTGGTAGAATTCACCAGTGTATTCATCTGGTCCTGGGTTTTACTTTCTTGAGAGATTTTTTTTTAGATTTCTTGAAATATTAATGACATATAACATATGTAAGTTTCAGATAATCAAGATGATGATTTGTGAAAGGATTACCACAATACGGTGAGTTAGCACCTCCATTCCCTCACATAATTAACTTGTTTTTTCTAGCTATCAATTTTAAGATCTACTCTCTTAACTTTCAAGTATATAATATAGTATTGTTAATTATGGTCACCATGCTGTACAATAGATCCCCAGAACTTATTCATTTTACAGCTAGAAATTTGCACACTTTGACTCACATCTCCCCTTTTCCCCCACCCCCGAGGCCCTGGCAAACACCATTCTAGTCTCCATTCCTTTGAGTTCGGCTTTTTTAGATTTCACATATGAGTGAGAATATATAGTATTTGTTTCTCTCTCTCTGACTTATATCACTTAGTGTAATGCCTTACGGTCCATCCATGTTGTTACAAAATGCAGGATTGCATTCTCTTGCATGGCTAAATAATATTCCATTGTATATTTCATGTATATATACATATACCTCACATTTTATCTATTTATCCATTGATGGACACATAGATTGTGTCCACATCCTCAGTTTGTGAATAATGCTGAAATGAACATGGAGGTGCAGATATCTCTTCAGAATAGTGATTTCAATTCCTTTGGATATACAACCAGAAGTGGAATTGTTCATTTATATAGTATTTCTATTTCTATTTTTTTGAGAAAATTCCATATTTTATCCATAGTGACTGTAGCAATTTGCACTCATACCAACAGTGCACAGCGTTCTCTTTTCTACACAGTCTAGCCAACACTTGTTGTCTGTTGTCTCTTTGAAAATAACCATTCTAGCAAGTGTGAGGTGATATCTCATTATGGTTTTGATTTCATTTCCTTGATGATGAGTGATTACGAGCATCTTCGCATGTACCTGTTGACAATTTTTATGTCTTCTTTGGAAAAGCATCTAATCAGGTCCTTTGACAATTTTCATACTGTTTTGTTGGTTTCTTTGCTGTCGAGTTGTAAGAGTTTCTTATATATTGTGGATATGAGCCCCTTTAGTTTACCTATTGTTTCATTTGCTGTGCAGAAGCTTTTTAGATTGATGTCATCCCACTTGTTAAGGTTTGCATTCATTGTTTGCACTTTTGATGTTATATCCAAAAAAGTCATTGTCAAGCCCAGTTTCATGGGGATTTTTTCTTTATATTTTCTTACAGTTGTTTTATATTTGGTGTCTTACATTTATGTCTTTAATTCAATATGGTCTCATTTTTAGAGTGGTGTAACATAGGGGTCCAATTTCAGTTTTATGCATGTGCTTATCCAGTTTTCCCAAGACCATGTATTGTAGAAGCTATCCGTTCCCCATGGAGTCTTCTTAGCTGACTAGTCAACTGTTAGCAAAGTGTATGTGTGTGGTTTTATTTCTGGGCCCTTGATTCTGTTCTATTGGTCTATGTGTCTCTTTTTATACCAGTATCATATCATTTTTCTTACTATAGGTTTGTAATAAAGTTTGAAATCAGGAATTGTGATGAATTCATCTTTTTCTTTCTCTGGGTTGCTTTGGTTATTGGAGGTCTTTGTGGATCCATATAAATATTAAGATTGTTCTATTTCTGTGAAAAATGTCACGGGAATTTTAATAGGAATTGCATGGAATCTTGAGATGGCATTGGGTAGCATGGACATTTTAACAATATTAATTCTTCTGATCCATGAACATAAGATATCTTTTCATTTCTTTGTGTCTTTGATTTCTTTCATCAATGTCTTATAGTTGTCAGTGTCTAGATCTTTCACTTTCTTGCTTAAATTTATTTATGAGTATTTTACTGTTTTTGATGTTATTGTAAATAGGATTTTTTTCTTTATATCTTTTTTAGATAGTTCATTGTTAGTGTACAGAAAGGCAACAGATTTCTATACGTTGATTTTGTCTCCTGCAGCTTGAGTGAATTGGTTTATTAGTCCTAATAGTTTAAAGGGGAGTCCTTAGGTATTTCTCTATATAAAATCATATCATCTGCAAACAGAGACCACTTTGTTTCTTCATTTCCAATTTAGATGCATTTTATTTCTTTTTCTTGCCAAATGTCTCTGGTTAAGACTTGTAGAAGCATGTTGAAGAGTGCTGTTGAGACTGGGCACGCTGGCCTTGTTCTTTGTCTTAGCAAGAAAGCTTTCATCCTTTCAGTGTTCAATATGATATTAGCTGTGGGTTTTGTCATGTAAACCTTTTATTATATTCAGGTATCTTCCTTCTATAACCTTTCTTGAGAGTTTTTATCATGAAGGGGTGTTGAATTTTGTCAAACTGCTTTTTATGCATTGATTGACATTATTTGATGATTTTTATCTTTCATTCTATTAACGTGGTGTATCACATTCATTGATTTACGTCATGTTGAACTTGTCCCTGTTGATTGATCCTTTTTTTGAGTTTAGATAGTTTTGTTATAATGTGTCCTGGAGAAGAATGTTTTAGTATGAAATTTTAGGGTGACAGATCAGCTTCAGGACCTTGGATGTCTAAAACTCTCCCTACATTTGGGAAGGTGTCAGCTGCTATTTTTTTTAAGTCAGCTTTCTTTTCCTTTCTCCCTGTCTTCTCCTCTGGTACCTTAATAATGCTTGTCTATTTCTTTTCATGGTATCCCATAATTCACACTTTTGTCATTCCTATCCATTTCTTTTTTTCTTTTTGCTTCTTTGACTGGATGATTTCAAATGACACATCTTCTAGTTCACTAATTATTTCTTGTACATGGTTGAATCTGATTTCGAAGCTCTCTATTGAATTCTTCAGTTCAGTCATTGTGTCCTTCAACTCTAGGATTTCTATTTGTTTTTCCTTAATGATTTCTGTTTCTATGATGAACTTCTCACTTGTTCATGCACTGTTTCCTTATTTCATTTAGTAGTCTATCTGTGTTTCCTTAGAGTTTTATGAATTTCTCAAAGAAAGTTGTTCTGAAGTCTGTCACATATTTCCTATATCTCCATTTCTTGGTTGGTCGTTGGAGTTTTATTCTTTTTCTTTGGTGGTGTCATGGGTCTTTGATTATTCATGATCCTTGTGGCCTTCCATTGGTGTCTGCAAATTTGAGGAAGTAGGTATCTTTTCCACTTTTTACAGACTGGATTTAGCAAAACAAAGCCTTCACAGTCAGCCCATCTAGGAGTCCTAGGTAAGCCATCTGGTGGTGTCCAGGGCAGGCTTGATGCTGGAGTTCTTGGGCAGCCTGGTGCTGGAGTGAGTGGAAAGCTTGGGTCCACGGTATTTTGTCTGGCCTTGGGCACAGCTGGAACCCTGAGTTCATGAGTAGCCCCACTGGAGCCTGATTTGGCAGGTCCTCATTGAGAGCCTGCAGCCACTGGAGTCATCCAGGGCCATGGGAGTTGGCCAGTGCTGGGATGAGCTGAGAGCCTTGGTTCACGGGACACTGCCAGGAGACTTGTGCCATGAGAGACAGCTTGTGCTGGGGTAGGCCAGAACTCTGGATTCCTGGGAGCCTGCTGGGAGCCTGGGGCCACAGGAGCTGCCTGAGGCTGCAGAAGGCAGCAGGCACTGGGTCAAGATGGAAGACTGTGTTAATGGGAACCTGACAGTGCCTGGTGCCATGCGAGCTGCCTGGGGCTGCCTGAGTCAGCAAACACCTGGGTGAGCTGGGGGCCTGGTTTTGTGGGAGCCTGCCTGGAGCCTGGTTCCATGAGAGCTGTCTACAGCTGCTGTAAGTTGCAGGTGGTGTGGTGAGCCATGGGCCTGAGTTCCCAGCAGCCACTGGGGAGCCTGGTACCATGGAATCTACCTGGGATTGCTGGAGCCAGCCATAGGTGGAGTTAGCTGTGGTCCTGTGTTTGTGGGAGCCCATTGAGTGTCCTGTTACAGAAGCTGCCTGTGGCTGTGGGTGCTGAATGTGGCTGCCTGGAATAGGCAGGAACTTGGGTGAGCCAGGGTCTGGATTCACCAAAGCCCACCAGGAGCCTGGTGCCAAGGACACCACTTCGGGTCACACGAGCCGCCTTGGGCTGTTGAAGATGGCAGCCCCTAGGCTGAGATGTGGGCCTGGGTTCCAAGGAGCCTGGTGGAAGCCTAGTTTCAAGGATGCTGCTTGGAGCCATCAGAGCTGGCATGCTCCAGGGTGAGCCAGGGTCCTGGATTTGCAGAAGCCTACGGGGAGCCTCCTAGGTCCACAGGAGTCAGCCTGGGGCTGGGGCAGGCTGGCTCAGGACTCTGTGGTGAAGTCAGGCAGAGTGGAGAAGTCCTTTCTGGTTGGGAGGTATTTGATTACTGATTCAGTCTGCTTATTTGTTACTGGTCTGTTCAAGATTTCTATTTCTTCATGATTTAGCTTTCGTAGGCCGTTTCTAGGAATTTATCTATTTTGTCTAGGTTATCCAATTTATGAGCATACACTAGTTCAGAATAGTCTCTTCTGATCTTTTTCTTTCTGAAGCATCAGTTGTAATACCTCCTCTTTCATTTCCAATTTAGTTTATTTGAGTCATCTCTCTTTTTTTCTAGATATATTATCTAAGGGTTTATCACTTTTATTTTTTCAAAAGATCAACTTTTACTTTTATTAATCTTTCACACTGTCTTTCATTTTTTTCTACTCTCCTCTTGATGACTTCCATCCTTCTACTAACTTTGGGTTTCATTTTTTCTTTTTCTAATGCTGTGTGTTGTAAGTCAGGTTGTTTCTTTGACATCTTTCTTCTCTTATAATGTACAAGTTTATCACTATAAACTTTCCTCTTAGTATTACTTTTGCTGCATCCTATAAGTTTTGGTGTGTTTATTGTCTCTTTTTGTATGTCCTGAGCTATTTTCTAATTTCCTTTTTGATTTCTTCTTTGATCTACCTTTTTTTTTGTGAGGAAGATCAACCCTGAGCTAACATCCATGGTAATCCTCCTCTTTTAGCTGAGGAAAACTGGCCCTGAGCTAACATCCTTGCCCATCTTCCTCCACTTTATGTGGGACGCCACCACAGCATGGCCTGATAAGTGGTGCATCAGTGTGTGCCCAGGATCTGAACCTGGGCTGCCAGCAGTGGAGCGCACACACTTAACCGCTACAGCACAGGGATGAACCCCTGATCTACTTTTAAGTATAAGAGTTTTTTGTTGAACTTCTACATATTATTAATGTTCCAGTTTTCCTTCTGTTATTGACTTCTGGTTTCATGCCATTGTGTTGGGAAAAGATACTTGGTATGATTTCAGTCTTCTTAATCTTGTTAAGACTTGTTTTGTGACCTAACACATGATGTGTTCTGGAAAATAGTGTGTGTGACCTTGAGAAGAGTGTACATTTTGTTGCTGTCCAGTAAAATGTTCTGTGTGTGTCTGATAGGTCAATTTAGTATTTCATGTTTTCATGTCTGCTCTTTCCTGATTTTCTGTCTGGATATTCTAGCCATTGTTAAAAGTGGGGTATTGAAGTCTCCTACTATTTGCAACTTATAAAAGTGAGAAGGCTCTAATTTTGAGAATATATAAACATCTCTTAGAACTCAGTTATAAAAGACAAGTCAATGAAAAGGGGTAAACAATTGGAATAGACATGTCTCCAGGAAATACATAGATGACCAATAAGCACAAGATAGATGCTCAGTATCATTAATTATTAGGAAAATTCAAATTCAAAGCACAGTGTGATACTATTTCACACTCAAAATGAAGGCTATATTCAACATAATGGAAAATAACAAGTGTTGGTAAAGATATGGAGAAAGGGAAACCGTCATACATTACGGATGGGAAAGTAAAATGATGCAGCCACTGCAGAAAACAGGTTCGCATTTTTTAATATCTTAAACCTAGAATTACAATTGACCTGGAGAGGCCCATGGTAAATATGTCCACAAGAACAAGCTTGTCCATGGACATTCAAAGTGACATTGTTCACAATGGTCCAAAAGTGGAACAAACCAAAATATCTATCCAGTTATGACTGCATAAACCAAATGTGGTCTATTCATAATATAGGATTTTATAGAGCCATAAAACGGAATAAGGTACTGCTACCTGCTAGGCCATGGGTTAACCTTGAGACATGTGTGCTCACTCAAGCCATCCACAAAGGCAACAGATAGCATGATGCCATTGAATGAAATGTCCAGAATAGGCAAATAGATGGGGGAGAATTCAGATGAGTTGTTTCCATGGGCTTAGGTTAGAAGAAAATAGAATGTGAATGAGTATGGGTTTGTTTGGGGGTGTTGAAAATGTTCTGGAATTAGATAGTGGTGATAGCCACACAACATAATCATTGTACTAAAAGCCACTGAACTGTATATTTTGAAATGCTTAAAACGGTGTAGTCTATGTTAAGCAGATTTTCTCCCATAAAAATTTTGAATTTTTTAAATTAATCAGGGTATTGGTTAATTTTAGGTTGGTTGGGATATTTAATAATGGTAATTAATGAAGTTCTTATGGGTAGAGCAGGTTGTAGTCAAGAGAGTAAACATCTGATGAGGGCTATAGTAGCAAATCCTATGATTACACAAGCAACAGTCTAAAATCCAGTCCGTTTCCTTTGTTCCCAACTTGGAGAGACTGGCCATGTAAATAGGTCAGTGATCTTAGGGGTCTTGGGTATCTGTTCAAAGATTTGGGTAATGTTATACAATATTTTAACCTCTTGGGCCATCTGATGGAGGTAGGTTTGAATTTGTGTGTTGAGGTACATTCAGCAAGTGGTTCTAGGAAAGGCACAAGCCCCTCTTTCCTTGGCCGGTATAGACAGTCTAGGGTCAGGACATTTTCTAAAACCATTTAGGCAAGAGACTCATGAGACTGTTGTACAAGGGCTAGTATAGGTCCTCATGGAGTTGTTGTCCGTGTGGTGTTAAGGTTTTCGATACTTCTTGGTTGCCTCAGTTTCCTGATTTTGTGTGGGTAGTGCCACCGCACCTATGTCCAGTCCAGTCAGTCAATCCTAGTAGAACCGAAACACTCAGTGCTATAGGATTGACAGTGTTTCTATGAGTTGGTGGTAGCCAGTCAGGGCAGGAAACTCAGGGGACCTGAGACCTGAGGGAAGCAGGCTGAGAGAGAGACAAAGATGCATTGCAGACTATAGCCTGGAGTAAGTTGCTCAGATGGCTGGGGAAGACAGAAGCTCACTGGGTGAGAGCCTTGTGATATCAGCCCACAGTAAAATCCAAAAGTGGATGTTCCTGGTGTAAAATATTCATTAGGGGTCTTGGAGGTAAAACCAGTAATTTGCACCCATTCACTGGTTCCCTGTGCTGTATGATTTCAAGGGATATGGTTAAAGTGTTTGTTGGTCAAGAGCTGTTTGGGCCTGGGCACAAAATCACCAAGGTGGCCTCAAAGTCTACCTCAAAGTGACCCCTCAAGGAGCTGTTGGGGCAGAAAGTGGGTGGAGCATTTTGAAGGAAGCCTGGAGCAAAGATGATGTTGTTTGATGGATTTGGCTACAACTGAGTCTCTCCGCAGTGTAAGCCCTTCAGCTGCGGTACAATAGGTGATTGGAGGCCAAGTGACAGACCCTGTGACTCCTGATTCCCAGTGCATGGGCAGCCCTCTCAGCCCATAAATGGTGGTGGTGTTTGTGAATCATCTTGCTGGTAGTGTGGAAGGTATAGGGGACGTGTGGTGGGACACGTCCTGATAGTGTTGGGAGGGACTGTGTGTGAGATTACGGTGTTGAAAGGGAAGGACTGGAGGCAGGTGCAGTGCGTGTATGACCAACAACGGTCAGTGAAGGGACAGCCGAGGTGTAACTAGGGAAATCAGGGACCAGCAGAAGTCATGTGTTTAAAACAAGACATCAGGCCTAAATGGAGCCACTTAGGTTACACCCCATGTCAACAAGCGGAGACTTAATTAGACTTTTGGCCCTCCCAGTGATGGAATCTTAAACCAGTCAATCAGGAAGCACCTGATGAGCAACACGAGTAGGTCATCTTCCTGATAGAGCCCTGCCATCCCCTAAAGGAAGGTAACCTTGCAGTAACCAACCCGCTTTGCTGTCTAGTGTAACTTAATTGTTCCTGCTCCCTTCTGCCTATAAAAGTCTTTCATTTCGTACAGCTCCTTGGAACTCCTTTCTCTCTGCTAGACTGGATACTGCCTGAATCATGAACTGTTGAATAAAGCCAATAAGATATTTAAAATTTACTCAATTTTGTTTTGTTTTGCACTAGTTTGGTGGCAGCAGTGGGATCCAAAGGAGATATCTCATAGCTTTGGGGATGAGAAACACAGGCATTGGTACCTGCAAAACCTTTGAGTTCTCCATCTTTTTTTGCTGTTTCTGAGTCTTGTTGGTAAGTTCCTCTCAGATCTGAGATCCACTGTCTTTTCATTGAGCTCCCGATCTAACTGGCTTCCCAGTCCAGGGCCAATGGGTCAGTCTAGATTGACAGGATGCTCTATCAGAGCATCAGTCTTACCCCTTGGCTAGTCAGCAGTGCCAGACAAAGGCTTAGTGAGTCAGCTTGAACTGGCGAAGGATTCTACCAGGAACCTGAGTCCCTGGCCCTTGGTTAGTCCACAGTACTCATTTGTTGGGGTCTGCTGGTTGAGTCTGTAGTCGCCATGTGTTAGGGTCTAGTGGTTCAGTCCATAGTTTTTGCTAATGGAGAGGAGTGGAAGAAATGTGTGTTCCATGCACACCCAGTCCTTGAAAACTTCCCACGTGCATTTTACATGCATTTTCCCCTCTGTTGATGGTCGATGAGTTTTAAGGAAATGGTGAAGGTACAGTGTGGAGGAATTGTGGGTTTCTGCATGACTAACTCGAGGAGTGCTGCCCCCTCAACCTGAACAGCCACCCGGCACTACTGGAAATGAAAGACATCCCCTCATCGTGGATTGGAAGACTCCTTATTGTGACAATGTCAACATTTTCCAAAGAGATCAATAAATCCAGTGCACTCCTAATCAAAATCTCAAGGATGTTTTGTGCTGAAATGGAAAAAAACCCATCCTAAAATTCTTATGGAATCTCAAGTAAGCCCAGATACCAAAAATAATCTTGAAAGGAGGTGCTAAGTTGAAGGACTGATTCTTCCTGATTGAAAACTAACTACAAATCTGCAGTATCAAAACAGCATTGTCATGGCATAAAGACAGACATATTGACCAATGGAAACAGAATTGAGAACCCAGAGATTAACCCTCACCCATATCATCAAATGATGTTTGACAAGGGTGCCAAGATTATTCAATGGGGAAAAGTCTTTTCAACAAGTTGTGCTGGAAAGAGTGGATATCTACATGCAAAAGAATCAATTTGGACCCTTACATAACACCATACACAAAGCCTAATTTCCAGTAGATCAAAGACCTAAATGTAAGAGCTAAAACTATAATACCCTTAGAAGAAAACATAAGACAAAATTTTACAAGAGAGAATTTGGTAATGATTTCATGGATATGACACTCAAGGAGCAGGCAATAAAATAAGAAAATACACATACTGGACTGCATGTATATTAAAAAGTTTTGTGCCTCAAAAGACATTATCAATAGAGTAAAAGCACAGTCCACAGGATGGGAGAGACCATATTTGCAAACCATGTATCTGACAAGGCCTTAATATCCAGAATAGATAGAGAACTCCTAAATTCAACAACAAAATCAAACAACCCAAATCAAAATTGAACAAAGTACATGAGTAGACATATCCTCAAAGAAGATCTGCAAATGACCCATAAGCATATGAAAAGATGCTCAACATCAGTAATCATTAGGGAAATGCAAATCAGAAACACAGTGGGAGACCATCTCACATTCATTAGGATGGCATCTATGAAAAAATAAAAAGAAGAAGAAGAAAAAGAATAGAACCAGTGTTGGCCAAGATGTGGAGAATTTGGAACCCTTGTGCACTGTCTTGGGAATATAAAATATATGGTTGCTGTAAAAATCAGTATTACAATTCCTAAAAAAATTTAAAAATATAATTACATAGGACCCAGCAATTCCACTTCTGGGTATATACTCCCCCAAAGAGTTGAAAACATGTTCTCCAAAACATATTTCAACACCCATATTCATAGCATCATTATTCATAATAGCTAAAACATGGAAGCCACCCAAGTATTGTAACCAAGGAAGGGCTTGCTGCCCAATGCACCCCTTAGGCCAACCATGAGATGCCCGCTCTTGTAGAAGGGAAAAAGCTTTATTACAAGGTTGGCCAGCAGGGAGACAGGAGACAAAGTTTAATTCCTTCTCCCCAATGTGCAGTTGAAAAGGGCTTTTTAAGGGCAAAGGAGTGGGTGCGGGAAGGTTGGGGTCAGTCCTAGGCATTTTGCTCAAGAAGATTTTCACGTTCTGTCCTACATCCCACGTTCAAAAGGCGGTGTCCTTAACATGATCGGCAGGGGAGTTCTTGGTCCCCCAGGTCATCCTCCGTCACTTGTGCAGTCACGGTTTGAATCTTGCCAGCCATCTTATGGTCTCATTGGCTCAAACCAGTTGAAAATTGCTCAAGGAGGAAAAACAAGAGTTTCTGAAAAGCAACTCATGGCCCAAGACTAGAACCTTAGTAAATATCATATGGAACGTGGCTTAAGAAAGTAGTCTCCAGGGGACCATTGATAAAAATCTGGTTGTGGCCCCATTTTATTTTGGGCTTGGTTTTGGGCCGGGCTATGGTATCTGTCCAGAGATGTATGGATATGCAAAATGTGGTATATACATACAATGGCATATTATTCATCCTTAAGAAAGGAGGGAAATTCTAAGATATGGCACACCATGGGTGAACCTTCAGGATATGACTCTAAATGAAATAAGCCAGTCACAAAAATACAACATTGTGTGATTTCCCTTCTATGAGGTTCCTGAAATCGCCAGATTCAGAGAGACAGAAAATAGAACAGTGTTTGCCAGTGGCTGGGAGGAGGAGGAATGTGAAGTTATTCATGAATAAGTATAAAGTTTCAGTTTTGCAGGATGAAAAGTGTTCTGATGATGGATCGTGGTGATGATTGCACAACAATATTAATGTATTCAATGCACTTAAAGTGTACTTAAATATATCGATGTAGCCCGATGACTTGGCCTGGCCGAGCACATGCTTGTGCTGTTGCACATCTTACCCCTCACTGTACAGTTGGGAAACTGGCCCAGAAAGAGGCAAGTAGTGGCCCAGACCACAGGAGGTAGTCAGGGTCTCGAAGACTAGACAGAGCTCTGGCTTCCTTGACCAAGCCTCCGACCCTTCCCTCAGGGGCCCTTTGGCAATGAGAGACATTAAGATCCTAGGGGGTTGATGGCCACGCCTCTCCATATGGGGTCATTTTCCTCTCCTCATCATCACATGTGCACAGGCACACCCACTCACACTGACTTCTCATGTAGGGGCCATGGAGGTGCAGTCAAGAAAGACCCGACTCCGGAGAATTGACAAGAGGCAGGAAGGAGAGAGGGTGGAGGCAGCTCTCCCACAGGGCCATAGCATCCGTTCTCCTAGATACGTGCCCAGGGGCCCAGTGATGGGGAGAGGAATCCCTAAGGATCCTAGGTTTCCACCTGTTCCAGACCCATCCCTGGCCCAGCTTAGAAAGCACAAGACTGGGTCCCTGCAGTCCACCTCTGTGTGCTCCCAGAACTATGATCAGCCCACCCTCCCCTTGTGTAGGCATTGGGAACAGAAGAGAAGACCTCAGTGAGTGTTGTCCTGTATAAAGTGGCGTGCATCCAGCGGGTGACACCAAGGGTTCCATGAACTCACAACGAGTCTGTTGGACTAGGTTCTCTGTTGATGACCTACTGTGCTCTGCAATGCTGAGAAAATGCTTTCCACCCACTTGAGATCGTTTAGAACTGAGGAGGCTTGGGGGTTTGGGTGGATGAGAACTGGGGATAAGGAGAAAGATGCCAGAGAACTGGACACCAAGTCTAGAGATGAGAGAGAAGACCAGTCCCTGTTGGACCCTCGGGGTCCTCATCTGGAGGCAGGGGGGAGTCATTGTCCTGGTTGAGGTTGGATGCCACAGGAGTGGAGGACACCTGGTGGGGGACAGCAAGATGAAGGAAAAGGTAGGCTCCCGAGATTCCTCCTACTCCCGCGAAAGTGACAGTTCCTGCTCCTTTACCCTAGAGAGCCTCCGGTCTTGAGGACACCCAAAGAACGGTTCCTTTCTGTTTGGCGGAGATTTGGTAAGGGCTGCAGTTCTAGTGATGGCCACCAAGGTGTGGGCAGCCTCTTGTGTCAGTGGTGGCCAGTGAGTTTTTGTTTTTATTTTTTTCAGTTGTATTGAGATATACTTGATATACAGCACTTTGCAAGTTAATATTGTTGTGTGGTATATTTGAAAGTTGCTAAGAGAGTAGATCCTAAAACCTCTCATCACCAGGAAAAAACCTTTTATTTCTCTTTGGTGATTGATGTTAACTAAATTTATTTTGGTAACTGTTATATAATATATATACACATCAAGTCCTTTCCTTCTGCTGTAAACCTGGAATTTACTCAGTGTCCACTGAACTTTACTTGACCTCCTGGAGCAGCAAAGAATCAAGTAGAGGTCTTTCTGGCTGACCCCCTGCCTCAGAAACAACTTGTACCTCCTATTACTAGTGTTCATCTCCACAATCAAAGTTGGTCAGAAGCACGGGGCGGAGTGCAAGATCTTCCCATGTACTCATTCAGCAGCTGTGCAATGAACACTCATCCTGTGCCAGGTGCCCTGGTGGGCCAAAGTGCAGGATGAAAATGACCAAGTTGTCCCTGCCTGCCAGGAGCTCACACTCTAGAGGGGAAATGGACAAAAGCAAAGACATGAAAAAGAAAAGAGAAAGTGCTGTAGAGAAACACAGCAGGGGGCTGTGAGGGAGGGCTGGGCATCACTGGGTAGGAGGGTCTGAAAGGCCTCACTAGGGTGACATTTGCTGGGAGCAGAATGACAAGAGGGAGCCAGACCTGCATTAGTCTAGGAGCAGTGTGTCAGGGAGATGGCACCACTGGTCCTGAGTCTCACAGGCAGAAGTGACTTTGGCCAGAGGGGGTTAGAAAGGTGGCCAGTGCAGCTGGAGGGAGGCTAGGAGGAGAGAACAGGAGCTGGGGTGGAATGTAGGGCCAGGGCCTGGTAGGCTGTGTCAGTTACGTTTCCCTCTCTGACTTCATTGCCTGTAACTTTGCACTTCAAAACTACAAATGATGACTATCTGACAATTTGTGTGGATCAGCAATCAGGCACGTTTTAGCTGGGTGCCTCTGCCTCAGTGAGTTTGACAGGTTGGGGCTGTGGCTACACATGAGACTCAACTGGAGGAGGACTGGCCCCCAAGTTCACTGTCAGCCTTCAGGGTTCAGTTTGGACTGAGAGCCTGAGTTTCTTTCTGTCTGTTGGCCTGGGCAGTCCGGTGCTTCTCTCCTCTATAGGCCACCACATTGGGCAGCCCCACACACTGGTATTTGATTCCTCAGTTACAGGGATTCGACAGTGAGAGAGAGAGAGAGATGGAATATGAGAGAGGGATTAAGAGGAAGTGAGAGATATTTTTAGTCAAAATTTAGACAAGACATCCCATCACTTTGGCTGTTATTATGTTAAGAAGACAGTTACTACCACTTGGTTCCACGGGAATGGCTATTCCATGGGTGGGGCTTACTGGGTACCACTGAGGGGGCTGCCCACCTCACAGGCCAAGATGAGGCACTTGGGTCTCATTCTCCATTAAACAGGAACAAATCTAATGGTTTTATGCCGCAGGATGGCAGTATCTAAATTTCCATTAGTTTCAACCCCCCGATGATGCTGACCTGAAAATGAGGCCAAGTTGGAAGTGACTGTTCCAATATCACATTGCTAGAACCCAGGCCTGTTTTGAGTGGTGTTCTGTGTTACCTGTCACCCCTTCTTGTTATTCTTCCATCTCTAAGTTTGTGCCTTAGGTACCTGTGACACCAGCCCACAGGGGTAATAGATATTATGACATATAAACCGGGTGACATCCCTAGGAAGTAGATTCTAGCCTGATCCCCATGGTGCAGGTTTGGAGACTGGGGAGGACCTGAGAGGCACAGGGATTTTCCCAGGGTGAAGAACTGGTAAGAAAAAGGAGGTCTGCATTCATCTCTGTCTCCTCAAAGCTAGGACCCGACTTAGGTTCCCAGGGAGCTGTGGCTAGGGCTGTGTAGGCTCCTTGTGTACAGTTCAAGAGATGACATGGGGAGGAGGGTGAGCAGCCCGGGTGCAAGGTGCAGCTCTGGACATGTTTGATTGAGGGAAGGTGCCCAGGTAAAGGAAACTTGAAAAGTGACCTCACTTCCTTTGTCATAGACCACAACAGATCTTAGAACTCTGGTAACCAGGCACCCACAGCCCCCCATCCAGCTCACTTGACTGGAGACAGTCAACAGGCAAAAATGTTTTGTTATTGTATCCCAACTTTTGGAGGATCTGGGCTCAAAAAATCCCAGAAAGAGAATATTTTTGGTTGTTGCCGACGTTGTCTCAGCCCTCATCCCTGATGCCTCTGGGTGTCTGGCAGGAGGCAGTGAAGGGTAACACGGGGCAGCCCAGGAAAGGCTAGTGCAGGCCAGGACACAACTGTGATCCCACCTGATCAGCCCCTCACCCCTTGGCCCTCATCGTGTGTGTGTGTGTGTGTGTGTGTTTGTGTCTGTGTGTGTTTGTGAGGAGGGGGGAAGGCAGGGCATGGGGTCAGGTCATTCCTGGGCAGGAGCTGGTTGTTAGGTGTCAGAAGCATGGGGAGTCTGTCATGTTCATAGCTCAGATCATGGCTGGCAGCATGAGAAAGTGAACTCCTCTACTCTTGTGCTACCGAGCCATAGAGGTTTCATCTCCTTCCCTCCCTGACCACACTTCTTTGCAAGGATGTCCCTCTGTGCCTGAACCGAGGAGCAGACTTTCTCTTAGGGGTTGACCCCAGTGGCAGTCTGCAGGCAGCCCCTGATTCCTTCTGGCCCAGCTCCCGAGCAGTCTTTGCAGAACTCCGCTCAGGAGGTCATTGAGGAGCTGCCCAATGGTTTCAACTCCACCAACTCACTAGACAAGGGTCAGGTGCATGAGGCCACAGACGCCATCCAGTGCTGCTCTGAGATGAGATCAGGAGCCACACTCAGGACATTGAGATGACGAAGTTGAACCAGAACTAGGGTGGGACCAGACTTGTGCTGTCCCTTTTTCAAGCTAAAGGGGATGTACACGCAAGTCTCCTGCCTGGTTCGGAGCTGAGCTGCCTTGACCCTCTTACTCTTGCCCAGTGTGAGCTTCTGGAGGCCACTAAGGCAGAGCCAGAGGGTAAGGGGGACTGCAGGCTGGCTACATGGAAGGGAAGTGGGATATTTCCTGTGTTTAGGACACATGGAAAGCCAGCTATGTGAGTGAACTTTTCTCTTTATTCCACTACAGCGGCAGCTGCAGAACTCCAGACAGTGACAGAAGTAGACCAATGGGCAGTGGTGGAGGTAGAACTGGCTCCAGCTCCGTTGACATCACCTCTTCTAGTGCTGGAGTGGGCCTCACCTCCATCAGCAGTGTTGGAGCTGGAGCAAGGGCCAACATTGGCTCCAGCAAGAGAGGTAGCTGTTGAGCTGGACCATCATATCTAGTGGGAAGTCCATCTCCACTTGCGGCTCTTAAGGAGTGTGAGAAGAAGCCCAACCTCACGGCCTTCCCTCCTCAGCTGATGGTGGAGCAGTTGACCATGATGGATGCGGTAAGCAGCTGGGCTCTCAGGGTGAGGTGGAGCAGGCCTTCCCTCTGCCATCGTTGCGCCAGACCTGATCTGGACTTCTATGATCTGGACCCAATTCCTGGCTCTGCCCCTTACCAACTGTATGTCCTGGGGAACTTTCTGAACCCCAAGCCTTTGCTGTCCACCTGCAGGCCATAGAGGTGGACATTAAGAGTACGTGCTGCACAGAATGGCTTTGCCAGCTCCATGAGGTAGAAGAAATGGAAAGCTGGGCAGGGCGTGGCCAATCAATGGTGGAGGGGAACTCACTGTGTGCCGTCAGGTCCACAGTAGCCCAACCGTCTGCTCAGGAGGCTCAACAACCTCAAGACTTATTAGACACCTGACGTGTACTTCACTACAAGGGAGACAAACAAGGCCCGTGGTTGTAGCTGCCACGGGGGAATGTGCATCAGAATGGGGAGTGGGACCAGAGGGCGGATCATGGTGGTGGAAGATGCTCCCTCGGCATGAGCTGAGTTGAGCCACCGTCTGGAGCTTGGGGTTAGCCAGGACGGGCTGGGTGCAAATGCCCCTATCCCTTCCCTACCCGTATTGGGTCCTGGGTCATCCTGTGCTGGGTACCCTTGGTGGACAGAGAAGAATACCCAGAGACTCTCACAAGACTCAGGCCACATCTTGAGGTTCCTGAGCTCCAGCTCTAAATTGTGACCCCTGCTTGGGACTTTGGGGGCTGTGGACACAGAGCTGGGGTGTGGCAGGGCTGGGTGACACTCTCCCTGTTCCCCAGGAGCTCTTCCAGAAGGTGGTGCCCTCTCAGTGCCTGGGCTTCACCTGGGGCAAGAGGAACAAGCCCGGCAATGAGCACCTGACACCCACTGTCCAGGCCACCGTCGACCACTTCAGAAGGGTGGCCAGCCTCGTCATCATCACCTGCCTCGGGAACGCGAGCATGATGACCCAGGACAGGGCGAGGGTATGGGAGCACTGGATCCAGGTGGCCCAGGTGTGTTGTGGGAGGCCCAGTGGAGCCCCTCACTGGAGCCTTGGGAATTGTCTCTCCACCTTTATCAGCTCCCAGGATTGAAGTGTGTGGTCTAAGCCCCTGCAAGTCCCTAGGCCCTTCCTGCCAGGGGCACGCTGACCTTAACTCCAGGTCCCAGTGGTAGGATGCTCACTTCCTACCTGGCTCCTTCCCTGGGTTGAGCTAAAATCCTCCTCCCTGTGAGTGTTACTCTTTGGGTCTTAAATGTGCCCTTCTGGGGCTCCCTGAGCGTCTGTCTCATCCAGGAGGGGTGATTTAAATAGAAGGGGATTGAAGCTAGATCAAGAGGGGTTCCAGCACCCCACCTCACACCTCACTCTCTTCCCTTCCCCAGGAGTGCGTGATCCGGAAGAACTTCTCAACCCGCACTGTCATCTCTGTTCTGCAGAAAACCTCCACAAACCACTTGAAGAACACATGGGAGGAAGTTTCCCTGTGGGTAGGCCTCTTTCCATAGGAGGACCAGGGTGGATGGGGGATCTCCTGTATGTCTGCCATTGTCTCCTCAGTCAGCTGGGAATTCCTGGGAGGCAGCAAATGCTGGGGACAGGGCCTGGGCCTCGGTGTGTTGTCTCTAAGTCTCCTGGTGTCCTTAGTGAACCAGTTCTGCTTCAAGACTCAGTTTCCCTAAATGTCAGGTGCTGGGTTGAACCACATTGGAGATATTCAAGTGTTTATAGCAACAGAACTCTACGACCAGTTGAAACTCAAAGTGGTCGAAACAGAGCTGCTCTGTGGATCTTGGGAGTGGACACCCCAGTGACCAACAGGAGAGCCCCCTCCTAGTCCCATGGGACCTTAGCACTCAGAGGAGCCCAGTGAGAACACTCTCCCAGGAAGGTTGAATCTCTTGGGTTGTCAAAGAAAAGGGATTTGCACTCAGACCCCTCACATTATCCCTAAATTTATCCTTCCCTCTTTCCCCTCCTCTCAGGGACAGCTCTGAAAAACTGAAGGAGCTCTATAGCCAAGACGAGTCCTTGAGAAGATAACTGATGACCAAGGTAGAGTAAAGGCTGGGCCTCTGGAAAGAGAGGAGGGGAGAGAGGGGGAGGGGGACTGGGCAGGCTGTGGGTTTGATAGTTTCTCACTTGAACTTTCTCTGAAACATTCCTGTCTATCCTGTCCAGGTTAACAAGCAGAAGGATCTGTTAGGCCCCTTGGCCGGTGGGGTGCGATTTTTGGGCAGGAGGCCCTGGTCATGGGACACAGTGGTGTTGGCTGGGCTGTTCCAGGAGGAGTTGCTGAGCTGGTGCCATCAGCAGGTCTCTGGCTTCTACGCATGTCCATCCTGCTGGAAGTAGCGCCTTCCAGGATGTTGGGTTGTTGAGGTGGGTTTAGCCCTCAACCTAAACCTGTCCTCAGCAAGCCAGGCCCCTGCTGCTCCTTCTCTCTTCACCACATCTCCAAAGGAAGGGAACCCTGCCTGCCCCAGGGACATGTATAGCTGGGGATTCCCATGGACCAGGTGGACAAATAGGCTGCTCATCCTTGGGTCTGAACTGCTGGACCAGAGACAGATGTGTGTGCATTCTGGGACCCCCCACTGGACCCCTAGAGCAATCACTCGAGTCAACCACGAGTTTAACCTGAGTGCCTGGTTGGCAATGACATATGCCCCTGGTGGCTTATCAGCAGCGTCTAGGCAACTGATGGATTCTTAGTGGATCCTGCTGAAAGGATGTTAGGAACTTCATGTAAACAGGGAAGGAAAGTGTTCTGTCACCCCTTTCCCTGTGGATCAGAGGTGGCAACTTGGAGGTCCAGTTCCTTAGTGGATAAAGAAAGAGTTCAATGCAGGGGAATGTCCTGAGGGGTTCCTTGGGGAGGAGAAGGCTTTGGCATGGCCACTGTCCCAGCTTGGGGGCCAAACACTCCACGGGACTGGGGCAGGCAGGAGCCACTCAACCAGACTGCCAAGACACCCAGTCCTCTCCATCCACGGCTCGGCCCAGGACCAAGCTTTGAGAGCTCGGGGACAGGACTCTTGTCAGTGGTGGGGCTGGTGGTTAGGGGAGGATGTTGGAACAGAGCCTATGGCTGGGAGGGTCAAGGGGCCTCTCCTCTTTGGGCCCCTGAGCAACTCACTGCCCCTCTTTGGGCTTCTGTATCCTCATCAGGGAAGGGAGGGATGGTGGTTCTGTGGTGCAGGCCTCACAGGGCTGTGATGAGGTAAGAGGGAGGAAAGGAATGTGGGAGCTTTCTGCCTGTTCCACCTGGAGGGGTGAAGGCGAACACAATGATGACAGTCATGTGACTCTGAGTCCTCAGGAGAACCTGTGAAGTAGCTGGAGTTCTCACACCTTCCAGATGAGTAAACAGGCTGAGAGAGTCCAGGCCACAAGCCCAAGCTCACACCCAGAGTGAGAGTTGGAGACGGGCTTGTTCTAGAATCAGAAAACCTTGGAGGGTGGCGTGACATTGTTACCAGTTGACTAGAGTCAGATGTTCAGGGTCGGAGGCCAGTGGTGCTGGAGAGAAATGAGGTGAGGGGAGTATGGCCCACTGACACTGTCCTCGATCCTGGCAGGAGGGGTCCTCCACGTTTGCCTCCCCGGAGATCAGCCCCCAGAGAGTGCACGAGAAGCAGCAGCAGCAGGAGAATATGCCTGTGGGGGAGGGTCTCTGCTGGAGGCCTCAAATAAACAGAGGAGGGCCCTTCCTCTTGCTGCCACAGTGCCTGAATCCCTCAGTAGAAGTGACCAGGAGGAGGGCCTGGGAGATCTGGTGCAGAATGGGTTTGTTGTGGGGAGGGCCAGGGACCGCATACCCTGTGATTTGCCAGAAGCCGGCCCTGGAAGGTGAGGAGGAGGAGTGTGGTGTTCTTGGGGTGTGAAGGGAGGAGGAATTGAGGGGAGGCTTCTGAGGGTCTTAGGCTGCTGCCTGTGGGAACATTGGGGTGGGCAGAGAGTATGAGGGTGAGGACTTTTCAGGGGAGGGTCTCCAGGGGGCAGACTTGAGAGCAAGGGCTCATCCCACACACACCCCGATGTCACAGAGTGTCATCGCATATCTTGGTACTTTCCTCGGTGACCTGCTGATGCTGCACCTGCTGATGGGTGATAATCTCGAGGTGGGTGGACATGAGGAGCAGGTAGGGAGAACCAGGATCCTGAGCCTTGGGATGCAGGAGACTCCAAACTGAGCTCTGAGCTCTCAGCACTTGGCACATCTCTCCTGAGAGGCTCGCAGCCGCCCCTGGGAGCTGGGGCATCAGGCCAATCTTAGGGATAAGTGAACAGAGGCTCCACCTGAGACACCCATTCTGGTTCCCCAGGCTAGGGAAGCTCAGAGCTGCCTGATGGCACAGCTGCATGAGGTTTTATCTGAGTTGGACTCAGCCTCTCCCTCCTATGCTGCCCATGGAGGGAGAGAGACTTTGGGCCTCTCCAAGTCAGGCAGCACATATGTGGCTGAGCAGTCCCGTCTGCCTGAGACCTCACCCTCCAAGTCTGTCATCAGAGAGGGTTGTGATGCCACGTTCCTCAGCCTGACCCCCATGTCCTGCTTCTCTGGATCCCAGAGCCTGGCCTGGGTCCAAGTCCTGTTTTCTCTGCATGCCCCAGCCCCTCTGGGGATCTGGCTGTAGTGCAACATGAGAAAGGGTGGGCATAGGGGGCTAGTCAGGCTAGGGGCCTCTATCTAATGGACTCTGGCTCTCTGCCTTCCAGGAGAACAAGATTAATCTTGAGTAAAGGACTGAGGTGAGCAGCTGTGGCACTCCCTGCGGGGGAGGGGAAAGAGGTGGAAATCAGAGAGCTTCTGGGGAGAAAATTCCCTGGCTCCACCCCCTGTATCTTACATTGAGTGGAAGAGTTTGATAACAGAGAAGTGGGAGACCCATCCAATTGGCGGGTGGCTTGAGGGGAGGATGGCATCAAGTAAAACTTTCTGGAGGAGGGGCTGATTATTCCCATTCTGCAAACAGGTAGAGCCTGGATGGAACTGGAGAGAA
Source organism: Diceros bicornis minor (assembly GCF_020826845.1). NCBI lineage: Eukaryota > Metazoa > Chordata > Mammalia > Perissodactyla > Rhinocerotidae > Diceros > Diceros bicornis. The sequence goes on along the minus strand of NW_026690871.1, from coordinate 533,473 downwards.
GGATGGTTCCCAGGACCGGTCCCCTGCCCCTTACCTCACAACCCACAAGACCCATGCAGCATCCCCCACCAGGCCCTGTCTGAATCCTCTCCTTCCCTCTGGTCCCAGGAATACTGAGTCATGAGGGAGATCCTGCTGCTCCAGGTGGCTGCAAAGAATTACAACCTGGACCCCGAGGAGCGATTTGGGGCCTGGTTCCAGGACATGGTGTTGCTCAACGAGAACGGTAGGTGAGGCCGGACAGGAGTTGGGTGAGGGCAGGGGTGGACTCTCCCTGTTGGCCAGTCCAGAGAGCCTGTCTCTGTGACCCCCAACTCAGGCCCAGGACTTATTGCATGGTGACCTCTGGGACACCCAGACTCCAGCTGCTGGGCAGGCTGTGGGGGGACACCTGAGGTGTGGCTCCTGGTAGGCTCACAGGTGCCTCTTTGTCCTGGAGCTACAGCCTGTCCTGCCAGCTGGAGTCCCAGACCTAGTTGGCCAACAGAATACTCAAGGCCAAGAACTGGCCATCGTCAAGTTCAAGGGTGAGTGAGTGTCTGGGCCGGGGTGACTGACTCCTAGGGGTTCAGTAAAGCTCGGGCTAAGCGTGGCATTGGGGAGTCAGACAGCTGGCACTGGGATCCCAGCTCCACTACTGAACACTCCTGTGACTCGGGTGACTCTCTTCAGCTTCCTGAGACTCTGTTTCCCCCTCTGTGAAATAGTTGATACTAAATGATCGCTCACGTGGCAGAGACAAATGGGGTACTGGTGGCTGACAACACTGAGCACAAGGTCTGGATCACCCAGTGCAGTGGGGACAGGGTGGGGGCCATGATTATTGGAGGCCCCTCAAGAGAACCCGACAATTCTACTCAGCCCCCAGGCCCCAACTCCGAGCCCAGTACCAGTGGCTGATCATAGCCCCATCCTCAGCAGCGCGGACACAGCTTGGAGGCTTGCGATGCACCGGGCCAGCTCCTCCCACCTGATGGGAAGGGGAACATTGTAAGCTGATTCCTGGGGCCCCTGAACCCCAAGAGAGAGGGGACGACCCCACCCCAGCTCCCTGACATCTCTACCCCAACACCTATTCACCCACTGGAGAGGGACAGTAGTTATTTGTTGTAAATAATAATAGCCATATTTGAATATTATATTAAAGTCCTCTTCCCTTTAGAGCCTGGGAGTTGTGGAGTGGTTCTGTCGCTTTCTGTAGGCATGTAAGTGAGACACTGAATCTCACATTTTTCCTTGAATCCAGAACTCTTCTGGGTCATCAGCTTATTGTATGTGGGAGAATGGAGAAGGGCCAGCCCCTTCCCTGACTAGTGGGGACAGTCCCAAGTCCCCCTAACACCGAGGACCGGTTCATTTCAGTATCATTCAGCTCCTCCAGGAGAGGACACAGCCCCCCGCCTGTTCTCTTGGGATTTAAAGGTTGAAGGTACTTTCACAGGCAGAGCAACAACCACTGAAATGTGGGTGTCTTTAAAACAGCACTACCCAGGATCATTTCGTGCCACAGGCAGGGGCTGCCTTTCTACATTCTGGAGGAACAGGGAACATTTTATGCTTCTCTTCTTGAGGTGTCTTTTAACCAAATTATAGGAACTTGTAGTTTTCTAGTTCAATCTCTGGGATTGCATCAGCTCTAAGTGGGGAAAACCATGTAAAAGATCAAAACGTGCACGTGGAGACGACAAGGACTGAGGAAGGTCATTTGCAAATGGACTAAAGGCAGGCATGACTTTCCCTCTTGAGGCCCCTCTAGGGGCTCTGTGTTCACCCCTGACCTAGCTTTGAATCCGCCTTTGATCCTTGATCAGGACTCTGAATTCCTTTTCCTGCTTGTTTTGTATCCAGGAGGAAAGATTTGTGATGCAGCTTTTAAGGCTACTGCTGGGCCTCGTTCCATAAACATGACTGTTTCCTGTGGAGTAGGATTTTCAGCACCCCTGCCTTTCTTATGCAATTCCCTTTAGGGCAGAAATTCCCTAGAAGGCCCACAGCCTCCTCCCTGGCTTGGCCTGATGGATCCCGGGTGAGCTCTACTTTGCCAGGATAAGGGACCATAATCTTGGTCAGTGAGTGACCTCACACTGTCCCTTGCTGTCCAAGGTGACTTCTGAGCCCATGTCATTCTGTGGTCCATGGTCTTGGACAATCTTCCAGTTTACACACTAAGTGTTGGTGTTACCAACTCGTCCAAATGGGGCAACTGGGCCCGAGACCTTAAAGTGTGTCGGCCTTGGGTGGTTGTGATTTTTTCCTCAATCGTGTGCTGTGGTTACATTACCACCACCTGCTGGGGTGGGAACACTGTTTGGAGCTTTGAAAGATGAGGCAGGACAGGGGTGTGGGGGGCTCCAGCAGGGAATGCCATGGAACTGATGATCCATGGAGGTGCATGAGCACAGTCTTACCAATTAAAATACTGAAATGCTTCCCATCTGGTGGTGGTGTGGTGATCATTTCAATATACACTCAAACATTGAATCATTACATTGTACCCCTGAAACTAATATAATTTTGTATGTCAACTTTACCTCAATAAAAAAAAAAACACAACAGACAAAACAATTTTAATATTATAAATGAGTTCAGTGAATCCCTGAAAGTGCCCCATTCCCATATGGAAGTTACAAGAAGCAGAGAGGATGAAGTAAATGGAAGAAAGTTGTATAAAACAGTATTCAAATTAAAATCGTTTAAGTTGCTATCAGCTCCTTGTGGCAAAGTTCTATGAGCACTGATCTTCTTTCACATTTTTCCGGGAAAAGCATATTTTCAGATCCAACCCATAATAGTTTCATCATTTCCTCTAATAAGACAATTTCAACTTAATAAATAAAACCAAAGGTATCCCTTATGTATGAATAAAATTAGTGAACTCTACAGAGAAAAGAGCATATTTGCACAATCTCAATAATGGAAACAGAAGAACTGAATGATGGTAAAGTCTCATTCAAGCTTATCTTTGAAAGCCAGTAAGACCAGGCTGTCTTTTCAAGGATGTGTGTAGAGCTGTCAGCCTTGAAAGATAGAAATAGTGGCCTCCTCTGGAGCAAAGGGCAGGCTTGCTTACTACCCAGTATAATACAAATAACACACCCCCAAGGCAATGTTTAGCAGACATCCTGCCCGTTATCAAAGATTTGAGTTCCTTAGGCTCTGAGATCTTGCAACCCTCTGCATGTCACCTGCCCCACACTGTATCACACTGTAGGAAGTGAGATTCAGTGAACCGGTGCAAATGCTGATACTCTGGCCACTGCTATTGCTGTGTCATTAAGTTCTTTGTCTCTGACCCATGGGTATCGTGTCTTTTGCCATCATCTATAAGACCATGGTAGGCTGACATTAGCTAGCAGGTAAGGTAAAATATCAGACCTTTCACAGTTCCCGTCAAGCCCTTAAAGTAACTAGTAGTCTTAGGAACAGAGAGCTATCCAGAACAATATGCATGGATGGTCTTCATAGAAGACTTCATGCAACCAAAACTAATAAGTCTCTCTGATCTCTTTTATTTCTACCCCAATTAGAAGGAAAGGCACCAAGCTATTACAGAACTAGGGATTATGAAAGCCACCTGGAGACCTAGTGACCAGAAACTTCCCATGGGGAGCAAAGACAGATGGGCATATTTCCAAAATGGACCCATATGCCTCCCTATCATCCAAAAGACAGTACATTATCTTAATTTATGATGATTTGAGTCATTAAAATCTTGTGATGGGCCAAAGATAGATTTCTAAGAGGAGTGAGGCACATGGCAGTTGTAAGCAGAGTAATACATTTGGTGAAAATCATACGCTGAACTAAACTTAGTGTTCTAATCAATTATAAGCTACAACAAATTTAATTAGGTCAATTAAATGATATTTAATGGTATCCTTAATTATTACTCTGCAATAATGAACAAGAAACTCAGGTAGATAACTATAATTGGTCTTACTTTGAAACATGATAGTCAGGACTATTTGAGATAAGCTGGAGAGAAGGAAGGGTAGAAATAGATAAAAGTTAGCTGCTCTGAAGCCACTCTCAAGACTCCTGGATCTACATGTACCCCAGGAGATCGAGGCAGACGGCTGTGTACCTAGATCCTCCTGCACTGTGGTTCTCAGGGATGTCACAGGGCTGAAACAGCTTCCTGAATCGTGTTTACACGTCCATGTGTACAATACCTCTGACCATGGGGATGAACCACCATTCAATCATCCCTTACACCCCTCTAATTAACAATTAGATTTCAAAATCACTGTATCATTACATTATCATTTATTCCTCAAACCGGTGGGATGCGGAGCTAAAAGAGAATCAAATTTCAATGGCTTCTTTTCTTTGAAGGACTCGGATGTTCTTTCACACTTGGAATCGGGATTAGAAGATAAATCCATCAAATCAATGGAAAAAAACTTAAGAAATAGACAGAGGGATATTTCATACATATATACACAGTTTGCACTTTGGCAAAAATAGAGTTATATTTTAAAAAATTAGAAATTTTTGAAATTTTATAGATATTAAATACTTTGTTCTGCTTATACTCCCTTTGGTTTACCAAATGAAACTCATTCTTTAATGGGCATTTCTAGCATTCAGTGCTAGTAACACCAGCTTTTTAAAATTCTTATATTTTCCAGGTCAAAGAACAAGAGCAGAGGTCATCAAAAGGTCAAGTCTAATCTACCTACAGATGTGGCAGGCTTAGCTATGGATGTTCAAGCCAGACATTGCCAGGAGAACCAGATCTCTTCACCCATAGGTGAGTTTTTACTAGTAATCACAGAGACTTAATGATATCAAAGGAAATTCTTTATTAAGAACTAAAGTTATAGATTCCTATCTTGGGTTCATTACTTTGAATTTTTGAAGCAAATCATATATATAGATTGGACCATGTTCAATTCTATGATCTTTAGAAGATGCAACCTACAGCTGAAGAGAAATAGATACAACATCAATATCTTATCCTCTCTGAAGGCCAACTGAGAGCCCCTGGAGTCAGAAGTTTTCAAGACAAGAAAAATTCATCCTCCTGAACAGAAAGAGTAGAGGCTATTCAAAGATACAACTTTAAATTTTTAACATGACTTGTTAGAATGTGATGGAGCGAGCATAATATGTTCTAAGTTTCATAATTTTTCTCCAGAATACTGAGATGGATGAGCTTGAAGTCCAGTTTCCCCATAAATGTCATTATTCAGTGATAAAATTAATTTCCCTATAAAATAATTCCCATAAAAATGTTAAAAATGTATCATAGTCTCCGACTAAAAGGAAAGGAAGCAAATTGAGCAATTGAATACCAGTTTAATAAATTCCATACAAGGATCTTATTGCAGCATTATGTATAATAGTGAAACTGGATGTAATCCTGTTTCTATCAAAGAAGATATAAACAGATCATGGTATACCTATTCTTTGGAATACCTCTAAAACTTCTAAAAAAGTAAGTTAGAGTGATGTGTACTGATAAGGAGAGAGGTCTATGATATATGGTTTGGGAAACAGCAAATTGCAAAACGATGTCGTTATGTAATTTGTGTTTAAAAAAAAACTTTGTGTATATATAAATTCATAGGAAATTTCCAGAAGAATAAGCCGCAACCTCTTAACAATAGTTCATTCTGAGTAGGGGAGTGAGTTTGCAGAGAAGGAAGGTTTCACTTTACTCTACATAGATCAGTATAATTTGACTTTTATTACAGTGTGTATTTGTTTCATAATTAGAAAAATGAGTGATGTGACCGTTTGGTGCAGGGCAACAGTATTATGTTCACCAGTCTCTGTTCTCTATGTTACTGCACAGCATGGACTGTAGGAGAAAGCCCAGAGGAGCAATGAAGACAAAGAAGACATGACACCTGCAAAAAGTCAGTGGAGTATTTCTACATAAGAAACATTCCAGGTGAGTTACAGTCAGTATCTTCCACTGCTCCAGCTCTCGCAATGAACCTAGAACCTGCCCAGGGTAAGCCGGAAGACCACACCCCGATAGTCCACTCCCTGCCCGGAGCCGGTTTGTGCAGGGTGACTGCCATCAAGCAGACAATGGACTCAGGGTGCAGTGTGTGCCTTTGGGGAGGCTGGCAGAGAGGCACAAAGTGGAACACCAGCTAAGTGCACACACCTGAGAGGCGGAATTCCAGGTGGAGACTCAAAATGTACTAAGAAACTGTGTGAAGTGAAGGAAGCTACTCGACCTCTCTGATCCTCAGTGTCCCCTCCTGTAAAATGGGGATCACAGGCCTACTTCATAGAGCTGTTGGGGAAGATACATAAAAGTTCCTGTGACAGGCAGTGTCCACATTATTAACAAAGTCATATTCGACTTCCAAATAATTGATGAAAAGTATAATGTTAATGAAACCAAAGACGAGCTACCCAGCTTCAGAAGCAGCACCAGCAGCATGAGAATGAGAGGAACTCCAAGAAAGCAGGGTTCTTCACAGCTCCACTGGAGAGGACGAACACGGGGTACACCAGGTACACTGTTGTACAGTGACTCGTGTAGTGAGGGTGGGTCCCTAAAGACACTGTGAAATACAGTTACACACAGTGGCTCCTAGGAAACAATTACAAAGCAATCAACGCAGCAGTTAGGAATGGGCAATAGGCGAGCAGAGGAGGGTCAGAGCCACAAAATCTGACAGAAAACACTGAACCACGAGCTCCCAGCTCTGTCAACGGCTGCAGTAGTTGCACCAGGAGATCAAACGTCTGAGACAGCCATTGTGGGGACTGCTGGGAGCACAGTGGTCACTGCAGCCACACCCCAACAGCAGTTGCATCGGAGCACACAGACCCAGAGACTTTCCTCTCCATTAATCCTTGTTTTAAGATGATGAATATCCTCATGTTACAATGTCTCCTTCCAACACTTGTGGACGAGTGTCATCAGAACCCCCTGAAGAGGGGACAGGCCAGAGTAGGATGGAACACTGGGGGCTGGGGGAGCTGCGCTGCACTTGACCACACGGACTATCACCCGGGTCTATTGAACACAAGAGAAGAACCCGAGGATGTGGTCTAAAGAGAATTCCCCATCTTGCCACATTCAGAGACACTGCAGAGTTTCTCACCCGTTCTTTACAAAAATGTTAAAGAATTCGTGTCGTTAATCATAAAGAGGCAAATTCTTGACATAATTACAGAGTCCAGTTTCCAGGAGCAGATTTTTCAGTTGTTTTGATAATATCCCACATTCAGGAATCAGAAATGTAACCTATTGGGGTGTGTAATATAAACAAGGACTTTTTTTCATGTAGATCAACACCCAGATTTTTAGAGAGGACATAAATCGTGAAAGCTGCTAATCATTCCTCTACAGGTTTCAATAAGACTTTTAAGTTAATTTACCAATCTCAGGAAAAGAGAACTTGGCAATTCAAATTTTTTGTTTCTGCATTCAAGCGTACAGTACAGCCAACAGAATGAGCATAAAAAACATTAACAAGAAGTTCTTGCTTGCATTTCATCTTTTTCAAATAAGCAGGATATTTTATGTTCTGTTCCTTTCACTACTCTAATCAATTTTTAAAGAATACGGTACATCTGACTATCCCTAGGCGTGTTTATCCAGGAACCTTGCCAGAATCCAAAACGGAATTGTTAATGCTGATGAGTTTCAAATGCTGCACAAGTGCTGTCTACCTTGAACATCCCTTACCCAAAGCTGGACCACTGTTCTCTTCCTGAGGGATCAGAGTCTCCAGCCGTGTCCCTGAGAGACTGGTCACTCAGGCCTCAGCTGAGATTAGGTGATCAATCTAAAGGGAAAAATTGTTAAGCTATTATCATCTTAAGGATGTTGTTTCGGAGTCCTCTGCACTGGAATGTGTTGGTGAAAATGACCTAATAGATACTTGCCTGGGAATGAGGTTGTTCCCCTCTGCTCTTAATGGATCCTGGGGAAACCAGTGATTAACCTCACAGATGTCTCAACTTCAACATCTGTGAAAAAGGCAAGAAACAGCCAATGTTACCAAGCTGAAAAGCTCTTAAGTTGTGCTTGCAAGAGGGACCACAAGGGCAAATGTCTCCCAAAAGCTGATGAAATGATGGCACTTTGGCTGGAGAAGACAGAGGGCAGCAGGCAAAGTGGAAAGTTTCTGGGATGTCAAACCAGTTCCTATAAGCAGTTTAGAGAAGCACTTGAACCTGGACTAGGTAGGAGGCTATGAAAAGACCCACAGGCACACAGGTGGGAGGAGGATTCAAGCAATAGGGGGAGGCCGTGGGGAAGAGGTGCGAGTCAGGTTTCAATTTTGGACAAAACCAGTTGCATGCTGCAGGCCAGCAGTTGCCATGCAGCTGCCATGCCTTCCTAACTCTCTGGTCCCCCTCGTCTCGTCACATCCCTCCAAGACTCAGTCAACGTGGAGCGGGTGCAGGACCAGAGTCCACAGCCAACGGCGGTTTGGCCCTCGACAAAGCTCACACCGCCCTGCTCCTACCCCCAGGCCTATGCACCGCCCCATGCCCAGAGCATCCTGAGAGTTGTTGTCCTGCAGCCCTACAGGTTGCCAGCTAGGAGCAGTTAAGAGACGAAAGCTCCTAGCATGCACAGTTTGTGGCCCCCACTCTCGCCTTGTTCCTCCGGCCCTGGGGCCCACCCCTCTGCTTCTCCACCCCACCCTCTACCCCACCTCTTCTCTATACCACGCCTACTCTCCACGCCCTGCCCACCCACCAGAGTTTTCATAGTGTGGTTGGGCTGCATCCATTAAGGCTGGTACTCAGGTAGGGGTGGGGCTCACCAGCCTGGTTATTGCTGAGGATGCTTGCAGCCCTGGTGGAAGCACCCTGGCCAGTATTTGAAATGTAAATTCAATATCTAAAATGGAAATACCGGGTGCCAGGCATCCTGGAATTTGCCTTTTCAAGGCCACCTGTCCTATCATCCCCTCCATCCCTCCAGGCTGCCATGATCCTCCCTCTGAACCCCATGGTCAGTGTCGCTGCAGAGATCCTCCCTTTGGACCCTGCCTGCCTGAAGGGCCCATACCTTGATCAGACGTCTTAGAACGACTGCCCTTAGCCATGTCATAAAAAGGAGAAAACATCATATTTGACAACCCCAATTCCTGCATTATACAGACAGGAAACTCAGGTGCACTTGTAAGTGACCCTTAAGCCACTTCATGGGACCACACGCATGCCCCTTCTCCCATACTGCACACAGGCTTGTTCACTGGATTTCCTTATCCCAGTGTGGACCTCTTGGCCTCATTAACACAGGCAACAACACTGAAACTTCCCATTGGTCCTCCCCACAATGTTAGGCAAGTTTGTGCAGGAAGGTAATATACAATTTCTGCTCTACTATAGGGCTGGCTTCTTGGGAACTAGTTTTAATATCCCTGTTTAAATATACCCTCAGAATCACAAAATAATTAAGCAAAATAATTTGTTGTTGTGGGGGGTTATGGTGGTAATTCTCTGAAGTCGTTTTTCCATTTAGCTTTTCTGATTGACTCCAAATACTACAGCACCACACGCTTCTCAGTTGCGTGGATGCACATCTCCACTTCTTTGCAGGGAGGACGAACAACAGCAGAATACCCGTGGCCTGACTTTCTGGAGCATCAGTATTACTACAAGATTTGGAAAAACCAAAGTTAGGTCATTTCCAAGGTAAAGAATTAAAAACTTAAAACTAAGATGAGGTGGGAAAATCACATGCCATTAATAATTGTCAGTAATCTGTGCCTGAAATGTCAGACTTTCTCTGAGAAAGAACTTGGAGACCATGTTTCCCATTGTTTTAAATAGGAAAAATTAGAAAGCATAGTAAATCTATCGAAAAACTCTAGCAATTTCCTCACTCACATTATGGCACCTAGACATAAGTTCCGAACATCAGGTGTTCCTCATTTTTTTCCTCATTCAACCCAGTCCCACAGGTCTTGAGTGCATGCTGTGAACACGGCATTGTGCTAGGTGTCAAGGCCTTGGTAAGCATTGTGGTGGGGGTGGACCTTGCTGGAAAAAGCATCATAAAACCTCAAAGCCATGCCACTTACCAAATTGAGGCAAAAATGGAAAGACCTAGGGGCCAACGCAAGGATGAGGGCATTAATAGACACTTGGAAGTATTAAAATCCATCTAATGGTGTCATAAGTGAATGTGTTCCACTTTAAAACAAAACACTGCTGTTATTCTTAGATATTGAGTTAGTATCTTTGTGCAAATATGCAGGATTTAAAATGGTTATTGATTTATAACATGTGTACAGAAATATATGCAGAAGTCATCCACGTAAATCTCAAAGAATTATTACAAAGTGAACACACTTGTGTGACCAACAACTAGCACCAGCTTCACTCAGGTCCCAGCAATCCCTTTCTCCTTCCTTCCTCCCCAAAGGTAACTGATATCTTACCAGCAAACACTGTATATCGAGTTTGTCTTCTTATACAAGTGTTTTATCACAGAACAATTTAAACAATATACAAAATAAACAAAATAGCATGGTAGGCCTGTCACCCAGCTTCAACAACTACTAATCATCTGCCATTTTGGTTTCATCCACACTCCATCCCATTTCCACCTCACTTTATTATTTTTTTAGTACTTTGTGTGTGCGGGGGGGAGTAAGACGTACAACAGTGAAAGGCACAAATCTCAACCGTACAGTTTTGAGAAATAAACATGCCCATGTAGCTTTCATCCCTTTAAGAATAGAATATTTCCATCACCCCCAGAAAACTCCTTCCTGTTCCTTCCCAGGCAATTTTTTCGTTCCCCCGAGGCAACCCTTGTTCTGGTTTTTTCAGCATAGATTCATCTTGGCTGAAATCATCTCACGTGTATTGTTTTCTGTCCAGCTTGTCTCCCTCTGCACGAGGTTGATAAGTGTCTTTCAGCATGTGTGTGTCAGCGTTTGCTCTTCAGCACGGCTGAGGGCGATCTGCTCTGTGGATCCCCTGCAGTGCGCTCATTTTCCTCCTGGGGACGTGCAGGTCATCTCCTGTGAACAGTCTTGTACAAACTTTTTTGGTATGCTGTTTAATTCCTTTATTAGCATTTAAGTTACACACCTTTGCATTTTTTAGTGGTTGGTCCAGATTACAATATGCATCTTTAACATATCACAGCCTACCTAGCTTAATAGTTCACCAATTTAATCAATGTAAATATGGAAGCCTTGCTACAGAACAGTTCCATCTACCTCTGTCTGTCCTTTGTGCTATTACTGTCATAAATTTTACAACTACCCATGTTATAAATCCCACAATACAGTGTTATAATTTTTGCTTTAAATAGTCATAGGTCTTTTAGAGAAATTAAGATAAAAAAGTTAAGTATTTGGAAGGAAATGCTTTGAAACTCTGCAAATGTACTGTCTCTTCTTTAAGTTTCATCCACAGTTTTTGCATTCACCAGTCAGTCTTTTCCACAGTAATTATTACTGTGGTGTTCTAGTGGCGATTTTCTATTTCATGCTATCCAGCCGCATTTATTATTTGGAATTCTGGGAGGAAGATTCCCTGCCCTCCCTCTCCCTTTCTTCCTCCTTTCTTTCTCTCTTTTTCTCATTCTTTTTTTCCCCTTTTACCTTTATTCCTTTCCTTCCTTTCTTATTTAATCTTTTTTATATCAGTATAGCCTCGTGGATATTTATTTTGTTCTCTGGGTAATAATCCAATGCTACCATTATTTATTTTGTTGCTCACAGTTTTCCAGCTTGAGCCATTGGGAAGTTTTTCAGATTGATTCCTTTTAACACGTCCCATCATTTTCTGTGTTTTTTTTTAATTGACTTTCTTACTTTCTGGCACTACAAGATGATCCAGGCTCATCTTGTATTTTCCATCTCCAGCCCTAGAATTAGCCATTTCTCCAAGAAAACCTGGTTCTTTTTATTTGAGAATGATATTTAGAAAACAAGATCTGGGAGCGAGGTGTGCTTATTAATACTAGAGTGTCACTGCTTCTAGACCCTCTCAGCAGAGTTTGGAAATGTATGTATGAATATAAACTCAGGTATACACATCTATCTATCAATCTATCAATCTATCTATCAATCTATCTATTTGGTAGACATATTAAAAGTGACATGGATTCATACTGATACTTCCAACTCCAATCCAGCACCACAGAGTTTATTCTAGCATTCTCCTTTTGTTTATTTGTAATTTCTTTCACCAACAGTGAGAAACTTAACTCCAATTACCTATAATATATTTACTAATGTGTCAACTACTTTCAGAATTGCTAATCCATACCCTTATGAAAAACAAATTCACCACCTAGAGTACAGTGTTTGGGTCCAGTACTTTAGTTTTACAGCATCCCATCAAAACACTGTCTTCCAAAGTTACTTAGGTCGGGACATTTCATCCCCACCCCTTCAGTGTGGTTTTGTCACATGCTTGTAATACAGTGGGATTCATTTTTCACTGCATTCTATCTGGGTTCCCCAGCATCCTGATTGATTTTTAAAATTTGCAGAGTAAAATTCACTCTTTTCGGTGTACAGTTCTATGGGTTTTGACTTCATGGTAATGTATCCATGTCCACAGTACTATACAGAGTTGTCTTTTTCACCTCCAAAATTCTCTCATGCTATCCCTTTGTATTCAACCCCTTCCCCTACTCCATCCCTTGGCAACCACTGATCATTTTCCATCCTTGTAATTCAACCTTTCTAGAAAGTCATATAAATGGAATCATATACTGTACAGCCTTTTGAATCGGGCTTCCTTCACTTAGAGAAATGTATCCAAGATCCATCTATGTTGTTGTGTGAATCAAGTGTTTATCCTGGGGCTGGCCCCATGGCTTAGTGGTTGAGTGCGTGCGCTTTGCTACTGGCAGGCCAGGTTCAGATTCAGGGCACACACCAATGCACTGTTTCTCCTGCCATGCTGAGGCCACGTCCCACATACAACAACTAGATGGGTGTGCAACTATGACATACAACTATCTACTGGGGTTTTGGGGGGAAAAGGAGGACGATTGGCAATGGATGTTAACTCAGAGCCGGTCTTCCTCAGCAAAAAGAGGAGGATTGGCATGGATGTTAGCTCAGGGCTTATTTTCCTCACAAAAAATAAAAAGAGTTTATCCTTTTTATTGCCAAGTAGTATTCTAATGTCCCAGTGTCCACAGTTTCTTTCCCCATTCACCTGATGAAGGACATTTAGTTTATTTCCAGCTTGTGGCAATTATGAATAAAATGGCTATCAATATTCACACAAAGATTTTTGTTTAAACATTAGTTTTCAATTTGCGTCAGTAAATACCTAGGAGTGGGATATCTGAGTCATATAATAAGTGTATGTTTAACTTTATAAGAACCTGCTCATCTGTTTTCTGAATGCAACTATCATGTTGCATTCCCAGTTCTAATTGCTCCTACTCCTCACCAGCATGTGGTATTTGCAATTTTATTTTTTATTTCAGCCAGCAAATAGTTGTGTGGTATTTTATTGTGGCTTCTGTTTCCATTTTGAAAGTGAGTTCTGCTAAATATAGAATCCTGTGTTGACTTTTGGGTTTTCTTTCTGCATTTGAAAGATGTAATTTCGTTGTTGAGTTGTCTCTTTTGTTTTTGATAATATATCATCCATCATTCACATTATTTCTCCCTGTATGTAATGTCTTCCCCTGTATATCTGTATTTCCCTGACTGCTTTCAAGATTTTCTTTTTATCTTTGGAATTTAGTAGCTTGACTATCATGTACCTAAGTAGGGTTTTATTTTATATTTTATTTTGTGGGTTTGCTGACTTTCTTGGATCTAAAATTTTAGATTTTCCACCAAATTTTTGAAATTTTATGCTATTACTTATTGATTTGCATTTCTGCCTCATTTAATTTTTCTGTCTCTCTCCTCTCTGCTTGGGACTCAATCATCTCACAGGTCATAAGGCTCTCTTCACTTTTCTTCAAGATTTTTACATTCTTTTCTTCAGACTGGATAATTTCTATTGCTCTATCTTCATGTTTCTTCTACTGTTTCTAATCTATTGGTAAACTCAAAAGTATTTTTTTTATTTCATCTTCTTATTTGGTTCTTTTTTGTAATTTCCACTTCTCTGCTGAGTTTCCACTTCTGTTCATTCATTATGGGAATATTTTTCTTTACCACCATGATCATCTTTAGAATACCTGCTTTCTTATCCTTGTCTGCTAATTGCAACACCTTGGGGATAGTTTCTACTGCCTGCTTTTGGTCATATATGGATTATATTTTCCTATCTCTTCAAATCTCATGAGTCTTTTAAATTATGTACTGGAAATCATGAAAGATAGTTATAGAGACTCTGGATTCTATTGTATTCCTTTGAAGAGTGTTGTTATTTTTCTAGCAGGGAGTTAACTTGGCTGGACTGAAACTCCAATCCTATCTCATTTACAGTGGGCATAGCTGAAATCCTCATTCAGTTCTTTCATCTTCCAACTGCTGTTTTTACACTAGGCCCTCGGTGGCCTACACTGCATGTGTGTTGTTCAAAGATCTGCAAATTTGGTGTGTGTGGGGGGGAGACTTACATGCATATTTTGAGATTTTCCTCTTTGTGGCTCCCTCCATTCCAGAATTTCTCCCCGAACTTTCCAGCTACTCTGTCAGCCCCAAAATATATCCTCTAACATTACAAGTAAGACTGTAGTTTTTCCACAGTCTGGGCCAAGTACAGATTTCGGAATGCTTTGAGGCAAAAGACTCAAGCTTGCAAATAGCTCCTGGTGCAATTCCCATCATTTAAGGGAAGACTCCCTCTCAGTTCTGCTTGCTTTTGGAAGTGATTTATACCTACACACATATACACATTTATTGTATCTGTATTACATATAAATACATGAGTCTGTATAAGTATATATAATGATTTACGCAGATTTTATCATTGTTATCTGTGAGAGTGTTAGTTCAACAAGCTACTCCACCATTACTGGAAGCCAGACCTCTGTTTTGTTCCTTTCTTGGATTTTATATAAATGGAATTATAAAATATATAGCCTTTTGAATATAATCTCTTTTATACAGCATTATGGTTGTGATATTCATCCATGCTATTGCATGTAGCTAGTGTTTGTTCATTTGTTGAAAATAATTAATTTTTAATGGTCATAAAATATCATAACATAAAATTTTAACCATTTTTAAGTGTACAGTTCAGCGACATTCAATACATTCACATAATTGTGTAGCCATAACCTCCAACCATCCACAGAACTATTTTCACCTTGCATTGAAACTTTGTGCCCATTAAGCAACAACTCCCTGTTATCCCTCCCTCTTGTCCACCATTCTCTTTTCCATCCCTATAAATTTGACTACTTTAAGTACCTTATATGTGTGGAATCATATAGTATTTTTCCTTTTGTGACTGGCTTTATTTCACTTAGCATAAAGTCCACAAGGTTCATCCATGTCATAACATGTGTCAGAATTCCTTCCTTTTAAGGGTGAATAGTATTCCACGATGTGTATACACCACACTTTTTTTGTGAATTCATCCGTTGATGGACACCTGGCTTGCTTCCAGCTTCTGGTTATTTTGAATAATGCTATGAATAACACAGGAGTATGTATACGTCTTTATACTTCTGCGTTCAGTTCTTTTGGGTGTATTCCCATAAATGGTGCTTTCAGATTCATTTTCTCACATGTAGGAGGGTTCTGCACACCTCCAACAAGCAATTCTTGGAATGTCATCTGGTCGCTAGATAATTCAACTCAATTTGATGCTGTCAACCCAGAGATACATCAGATTCCACAGGTTGAGGGCTCAGTCCCATAAGTCTGCACACCCACCTAACCTCACCTCAACTTCAGATGCCAGTTACAAGCCCAAGTTTTACCTGTACTTCTGACTGACTGGCTATAAACCAGAGGTTCCCACAACCTCCTCCTTGGGTTTGATTAATTTGCTAGAGTGGCTCACAAAACTCAGAAAAACATTTACTAGATCACCAGTTTATTATAAAACGATATAATTGTGAGAAGGGGCACAGATCTTTCATGTCATATCCAGATGCACCACTCTCCAAGCACTCCTTGTCATTGCCAACCTGGAAGCTCTCTGAACCACCTTCTACTGGGATTTTTATGGAGGCTCCCTCACATAGGCATGATCAATTATTAACTCAGTTTCCAGCCACTCTCCTCTCTCTGGAGGATAAGGGGTAGTGCTAAAAATTCCAAGCTTCTAATCAGGGTTTGGTCTTTCTGGTGACCAACCCCCATCCAGGAGCCATTTAGGAACTCACCCAGAGTTGCCTCAATAGAACAAAAGATTCTCCTAGTATTCTTATCACTGGGTAAATTACAAGGGTTTTAGGAACTCTGTGCCAAGAACTGGAGGCAGAGGCCAATAAATATGTTTTTTATTATTTCAGAACCCATAAGTGGAATTTCTAGATCATATAGTAATTCTATTTTTAATTTTTGAATGAACTGCCATACTGTTTTCCACAGTTTTATATTCTCACCATCAGAGCACAAGGGTTCCAATTTCTCAACATCCTTGCCAACACTTGTTATTTTCTGATTTTGTGATGGTAATTATCTTAATGAGTGTGAAGAGGTATCTCATTGTGGTTTTATTTTGCATTTTCCTGATACTTAGTGATGTTGAGCATCTTTTCTTGTGTTTCCTGGTCATTTTATATCTTCTTGGAGAAATGTCCATTCAATTTCAATTTGCATTTTTAAATTGGGTTGCTTTTTTATTTTTGAGTTGTAGGAGTTATTTATTCTAGATATTAATTCCTTATCAGATATGTGATTCGCAAATATTTTCAACCATTCCATGGTTTCCCTTTTTACTCTGTTGATAGTATCTTCTGATACAGAAAACTTTTGCATTTTGATGAAGTTCAATTTGTTATTTTTTTTGTTACTTATGTCTTTGGTGTCATATTAAAGGAATCATTGTCGGCAATGTCATTTGGACCCAAATTTTGGAACCGAAAACACAGGTTTTACCCTGTGTTTTCTTCTAAGGATTTTATAACTTCAAGTCTAACATTTATATCTTTGATCCATTTTGAGTTAATTTTTGTATATGGTGTAAGATAAGGGTCCAACTCATTCTTTTGCATGTGGGTGTCCAATTATCCAGCACCATTTGGTACAAACTTATCCTTTCTCCAATGAATGGTCTTTGCACCCTTGTCAAAAATCTTTTGACCATATATGCAAAGGTTTATTTCAGGGTTCTCTATACTATTTCCTTAGTATATTGTGTGTAGTTATGCCAGTACCACACTGTTTTGATTACTTTGTAGTAAGTTTTGAAATCAGGAAGTGTGAGTTCTCTAACTTTGTTCTTCCTTTTCTAGATTGTTTTAGCGATTTAGGGTCCCTTGAGAGTCCGTATGAATTTTAGGATAGATTTTTCTATTTTTGCAAAAAATCATTGGAATTTTTACCTCCTTGAGTAAGTCGATTCTTAAGTATTTTATTCTTTTTGATGTTATTGTAAATAAAAATGTAAAGTTTGTAAATTTCCTTTTCAGATTATTTATTATTAATGTATAGAAGAACAAGTAATTTTTGTATGTGGATTTTGTGTCTCATTACTCTGCAGAATTTATTAGTTTTTACAATGTTTTTGTGGAATTTTTAGGGATTTCAACATATAAGATATTATGTGTAAACAAATATAACATTTCTTCTTCCTTTCCAATTTGGATGCTCTTTCTTTTTATTGCCTAATTGCTTTGGCTAGAACGTCTAATACCGTGTTGAAAAGTGGTGGTGAAAGTGGGCCTTCTTGCCTTTTTCCTGATGTTAGAGGAAAAGCTTTCAGTCTTTCACCATTGAATATGATGTTCTCTGTGGATTTCTATATATGGCTTTTATTTTGTTGAAGTAGCTTCCTTTTACTCTGAGGGTTTTCTAGTGTTTTTAACATGAAAGCATGTTTAGTTTCGTCAAACGCTTTTTCTGCATCCATCGAGACGATCATGTGTTTTTTTCCTTCATTCTGTTAATGTGGTTTATTACATGGATTCATTTTCATATATTGAAACATCCTTGCATTCCAGAAATTAATCCAACTTAAAAATGATGTATATCCTTTTAATATTCTTCTGGATTTGGTTTGTTAGTATTTATTATTTATAATGATACTATTTATAATATTTATTATTGAGGATTTTTGTATCAATATTTGTCAAAGATATTGACCTGTAGTTTTCTTTTCTCTTAGTGTCTTTGGCTTTTATATCAGGGTAGTGCTAACCACATAGGATGACTTTAGAAGTATTCTCTCCTCTTCAACTTTTGAGCGAGTTTGAAAAGAATTGGTGTTAGTTAATTGAAAAAAAGTCTTTGGGCCCAGGAATAAATTCAGCATAAAATAAATACAAATAAATATTTTTTAAAAATGTGAAAAAGTTTTCTTACTAAAAAAATTAAAAATGAAGCAAGTACATCACTTATCACTTTATTTCTAAAAAGTTTTTTTAACCTACTAGTAAGCATGAACAAATTGTTAGAATTAAAATGACTCGTGTTAATTTTCTTCATTGTAAATTTTTTGACATAATTATATGATGCCGTCATGTATGACATCTTTTATGAAAAAAATGGTCATTTTTTGTAGTATTTGAGAATATTATGAATTTTCCCAGTGGTCTCTGACAAAACTCTGATATGCAAAGTTATCTTTTCAACATATATGTCTTTACCAAATTAACAAACTCTGTCAGGTGCTAATTAATCAACTACTTTTCATATGATTCAGGTTCTCCATCACCAACTTCCTTAACCATCAGGAAATTCTACAACTTCTGCAAAATTAACAATTTTACCTTACACTCTATTTATCTCATGTGGTTTAAAACATCCAAAAATCATTGATAAACTGACCCTGCCCAAACTAAACCATGGTGAATTATAAAAGATGGTCACTGTTAAGTGGAGAGGGATTTCAGGTTGAACTTAATTTTATAAATGGTCAATTTATTACGGTGTATTGTCCTGTTATGTATTTTATTTCTTTTTTAAAGAAATGATAGTTGAGGGCACTTAGATAATAAGAAGTTGAGAAAATAAGGAACTCATATACTCTGTAAGCTTCAAATGTTTTCAAGCATAAGATACAATAAGAACTAAAAGTAAGAAATGGCAGAGGAAATAGAGATAAGGGGATGAAATTGCAAAACTGAATCTATAATAATATCTCAATGGCTACCGTTGTAGTGCCAAGAAAGTGGTGAAGTCAAAGAATTCATAAAGATGATAATAAACACACTACAAAGGAAAGAAACTGAAATTTTTATAGAGAGGATTTTTACAATGATATGACAGATAGAGAACAGGGAAGAGAAGTTGGAGTGAGAGACTATCTGCTTCTTAAATTATTTCCACTGTAGAGAACAAAAAACCAATTTGCTGAAATCTTTATTCCCCTCTATGACCCTATCTTCACCTGCAAAATCTCAGCCCTGAATCGATGTCAGAGTCGAGATTTTCCATCTCTGGGGAATAGAGCAATTAAGCTCATCTGAAACCTCAAGTGCCCAACCTGTGAAATATGGCCGACCATCCATTCTCACAGAGGAGCCAACTGGAGGTAGGATTTTTGGTTCTGAATTCAGCTAAACATCTTCAAAGAATTGTACCTGGTCTTCCTTATCCAGGGCTATCAGTGAAGTGCTGGCTGGCTTTCAGAGAAGAGCAATTCACAGTCAGCTGGGACATTTTCTGTTGAGCTCTCTAGAGAAGGCTGTGGGGTTTGTCAGTAAGAGATGATTTCTATAAGAGTTATATTTTTTTTATTTTATTCAGAGGTTTATAAAGAAATTTACATGATAAGTATTATTATCAAGAAAAATGGTTGTGTATTCCTTGGTCATTTAAGCAAAATCTTCCTCTCAGAGCCTACCCATAGACAAAGCCAAGATTTAATCTGCAAGAGTCTGCCAGGCACTCTGTGGTCCATGGGAATCCCTCAAGTTGGCAGCCTGTTCCCTTGTGTCCTGTGCTGGTGTTCAATCTTCCATCTCTTCAGGGTACCACTAGACAGAGGCCTATCAGATCCTCAAGGGACTTGACATTTGAGAAATGTACTTTTCATTATCTTTATACTTCTACACTTTTCAAAAAACTCTCAGCATGTCCAGTAATTGTGCAGCAGTATACCCAACAGTAAGGTTCTCACCATTGAAAGTTGAAACAAATTTTGAAAAGGAAAAAGTGATCTTTGCAATTTTGTACAGATTAACACTGTAAGTAATATACTTTATATATTACCAATTTTGAGATTATTTGTATTTAAAAATACTGCTTCAAAACCTTAAATCATTGTAAGTGGTAGAGTCTGATATCTGCTTTGGCTGAACCATTGTATACAATGTCAGCCATAATTCCTCTATTCCAATATAATCTTATATGTGGGTGGTAATTGTTAGTTCTTATAGATTGTTTGAACACATGCATATCACAAAATACAAGTGGCCATTAAAAATTAAAATGTTCACCAAATACAAGATTATCTGATACCCAAAAAAAGAAAACATTACTGTAACATTAAGGCTACAACTGTGAAAAAGGAAGCCAAGATACACTCAAGTCAAGCTTTTGTTCAAAAGTTAATTGGCTCCTCTTTGAAACTTTATCATGTTTATTATGTAAGCAAGATACTTTCAGAGACTAGAATATAGAAAGTGCTTATTGGTAAGTTAACATTGTGATCATTTATTTTGTAAATGTTAATATGAGAGATGTAATTCATTTTCTACTATATTCAGATTTTCAAGTTCTGCTAAATCTAAGGCCACATTACTGGCAAGTTGGGATACCTCTAGTCATATGAAAAACATGAATCCTACACGGAAGCATATAAACTCTCTATTCATCAGGATCTAAATTCTAAAACATTCTAAGCTTTTGGAAGAAACCAATCGTATTCCAAATTTACAGTAAGGCTGCATGTGCCATACAAGATCCTATAGGAAGAGAAATCCAGATTTTAAATAGAGGAGATTGTGCACAAAAATAAAGTACCTTTTCAAGTCTGAAAGGGGATTTCAAGAAAGAAGGGATTCTCAGAACATGTGGGAAGTGGTAAATAACTTAGCAAGGGCTCTCTAAAGGAAAACATATTGTGGACAAAAGAGCTTCACATGCAGAGAGCTAAAATGGCATCTCTGGAATCCTAACACTGAAACAGATGCAGAACTACTTTTTCCTAAAATTTAAAATGCATCTTATCCTCCAAACAAATACCACCTCCCTGCCTTGTGGCTTACCTGGGCATGGTGACGTGTTGGAATCATTTTTCTAATTCATTGGCTCTTAAACTTGATGGGCTCCAGAAGCACCTGGAGGCCTTGTTGAAACCCAGACTGTTGGGCCCTCAGAGTTTCCAGTTTAGCAGGTCTGCAGCAGCACCTGAGAATTTGCATTTCTACCCAGTTCCCAGGTGATGCTGATGCTGCTGGTCCAGGGACCCCACTTTGAGAACCACAGCCTAATTTAGACCCTATATATGGTTACCAAATCAATTATTTCATCCTTTGGCTGCCATTTTTCCTTTATCATATCAAAACCTTAGCTCCGAATCTCCTCATCTAGCAATGGGTATACTTGGAGAGTTTAACAGCTGGTCCTCTCTTCCGGCTCAGTTCTCCCTCTTCCTCTCAATACTACATTCTCTTGCCAGGTAATTGTTTCTTAAACATCAGTGCATCATAGATCTTCCTTGCTCAAAAACTCATGTCTCTTATGCTGAGCACAAGACATTTTAAATTCTCTACTTGGCTCATAAGGTCTTTAATAGCCTTACTTTAATAGCAAAATGCAGACACCCTGTTCCCTACTCTGCCTGCTATAAAGGAGTATGTGAGGATTACATAAGATACAGTCAGTTCTTGTTATGCACAGTGTGACATTCTATAAAGTCACTGGGAACACTGAATCAGTGAATATGACCCACTGCTCCTACGGGAAATGCAGTGTTAGGTTCCTGCAAGCCTTAGTCACATTTTCTTCAACTGATCAATACATAGCCTTGTTCTCTGTGTGTTTCTCTTTAAAGTCACCTTATTTAATATATAGTTGATATATTAACATTGAACTTAGACTAACAGCACTGTACCTCGTGTCTCAAAGAAGCTTGTTGAACACACATACTTTCTCCATAAAGGCATGTCACAGCCTCTTGCCCTGAGGAACACCAGGGAGCATTGCAGCACTACACACGGGGGACATATTAAACAGCCAAGTCACCAACACAGGCACAAAAAGATAGCAAATGAGGCACTAAACGGACTGCAAGAAGGACACTTGTTTACAGTATGGGCTGAAACAACAGGGCAGAGCGTCACCTTGTTCCCCTCAGCTGGGAACGTGTACTTCGAGTGAATCAAATATTTCACCACTTTGTGCTTATCTGCAAATGGACATGAAAGCCCTGTGAGTATTGATTTGGGGGCTGCCAGTACATTTTAGCTAGTAGGCAATTGTGCAGACACAGAATCCACAAATAATGAGGATCAAATATATTATGAAAACACGTTTTCAAAACCAGAGTATCGTTCAGATATAAGAGCAATAATGATAACCCCACAGCTAACATGTTAATGCCTACTATGTTCCAGGAGCTCTTCTAAATACTTAACATAAGTTAATGCATTTACATCTCACTAAAACCCTATGAGACAGGAGCTCTCAGTAGCCCCATTTTATAGATGAGGAAACTAAGGCTCAGAGAGTAAACACTTTGCACAGGTTCCCCAGTTAAAAGCGGGATAACTGGGATTGGTGCCGAGACAAACTGGTCCAAATCTCACAGCCTCAACCACTATGGTAGGAACGTGAGCGAATTTTCTACCACTCCCCAAAAAACCCCTTCTGCTCCAGCCAGAGTTGTCTCCCACATACTTATTCACTCATGAAACATTTTCTGAGTGCCCCCAAGGTATCAGGTACTGTGTTTAGATACTGGAGGGACAAATAGAATGTCAACGCAAATAATCCATAAAAAATCTATAAAACCTAATTGGGGTGAGTTTATTATGAGTCAACCTTTGATGACCATATAGCCCGGGAGAATCTTTTCACAAAGAAATGGAGCACTCCAAATAAGTGGGGTGTACAGAGTGGTTATATGCCACCATAGAGCATGTACCACATGTGATTGCAATGTCTCTTTTACAATAGCCACGACATTGACCTGTTGGCACCTGGATTGATGAACACTGTGGATATCAGATGTGCTGTCTCCATGGGCGTGGCTGTTGTCTCAAGTTGGGTTGTCACAGGATGAGCACAGCAATCAAATCCTAGCCTAGGGAGAAATGTTTATCCTTAAGGAAATGTCAATGTGGTGAAGTGGCATTTACATCTTAAGGGCATTGCTTTTGTCTTTGGGACACGTTAATTGCTTAAAGCGGATATCTGGATGAACAGAAGCTACAGGCCCCTTTTGGGGAAAAAAAAAACAAGGTCAGGCCCAATTAGTTTTACACCAAATGGCTTCCTCATATGCTCCAATATATCCTATTGCTTGCCATTTATTTATCGTTTTCCCCCTTTTGATCTATAATCTTTTGATATAAAACATTGATGATCAAAATATTGTCCCTTGGTGCCAGGGTGCTTGCCTTCTTCCCTGGGTTTATCATGTCCCTGGGTGCCAGGCTTTTTTTTTATCTCATCTATTTGTCTAGTTGTCCACGTTGTGGGGAATTAGTCGGATATTGTGGACAAGCAAAGAGGTATATATATATATAAAAATAGAGAAAGTATTTCATGGGTTTTGGATAATTTTAGGTTGTTGCACAAACATTGCATATGCGCCTTTTTAAAAATACTATAGCCCCTTATGTACATTGTGCACAATTATAGAACAAGTACGGTAACAATGATAATAATTTAACATTTTTTTAAAAGATTAGTTTACAATGAGATTTTAGGCATAGTCCTTATCAGAGAAGGATATTTGTCCAAGGTTATAAGATTGATTGGCCATCTCAAGTCGCCGAGCCATCATTACTCTATTTTGCATGACAGTCTTACAGCACTGAGTAAAGAAAACAACAATCAGTTTGAATATTATGATTAGTACAAGAATTCCAAGATGTAATAGAAATAGGACTTGCAATCCAGATCGAAAAAGGGAACCAATACCAGAAGGGAGCTCATGGTGCTCAGGGCAAGCTACCCCAGGAGGCACCACTCTGGTATGTGGATTATTTCGAGCTGAAGACAATAAGGACTCAGAGAACTCAGGAAGAATATTTGAATTTCCCCTCCCAAACTGCCTAAAGAATTTAAAACAAAAGATCTGTTTCAAGAAGGAGTTATTATCATGATGGCTGTAAAGATAATGTAGGATAGAGGTTACAATAGGAAAGGCACCAAGTCTCTTTTATCAAAAACTCTATCTCTCCCTGACCACATTATCTATAGATGACCCTGAGAAGAGTTGCCATGCAAACATTTGCATTTCTATCTCCATGTGAGTTGTCTTCTTACCCTCTGAGGTCCCAGACCACTACCCATCCCCAACACCTTCCTCACCTTTAGCTGCAATACTTAAGCCGACAGCTTAGACGGAGGGACGAGTTGCTCATTTCTGAGTTTCTCCCATGTATACATGTTATTAAACTTGGTTTTATTTTCTCCTGCTAACCTGTCTGGTTAATTATTTGGCCAGCCATAAGAACCTTAAAGAAAATGGCAGAGGGAGATTCTCTCTCTCTCCCGACAGTTTTGGCGCCCAATGTGGGGCCACACTGGCTGGCAAATTGCCTTCTCTGGCTGGAAGAACTGCCTTCTCCCTGGACTATTGCAGATGATGAGATACGGGAATGCCTGATGAAAGCCGGCGGAAGGTAAGACTTCTTACCACGTCAGCCACCAGGAATCTCTATCTGTGGAGTCTGGTGGAAGGAAGCGGTGAGAATTTTTTTCTCTTTCTAAATTTAGATTGGCAGGAGAAAATATTTGGGAAACTAGTTTCTTGTGCTTTTAATGACGTTGGTAAATTTGGTAGAGTACTCTTGGTTTTGATCTTGATCACTTTTCCTCCCAGAGATAGTCTCTGTTTTTCTCCTTTGTGTCTGTCTTTTGTAGCATGTGTGATAAGAAGGAAATACCTTAGGGTAGAACGCAGGCATAGGCTCTATAAGCCTGCTCTCTGGGCCGTCCCCACAGACTGGTGAGTTTGCAAGTCTCACCAGACTGGCGTCTATTAAGACAAACTTTGCTGTGGGTTAATATGCACATGAAGTGAAGGCCATTGCCAAGGACATCTTGGAAGCCAAAATGGCCGCAAATTTGGTGGGCACGAGTCGAGCAGTTAAGAGCCATTAGGGCACTTGCCACTTTCAGAAGACTCCCATGACAGGATAAGTTGGGTCACGGAATGGGGTAGATGACTCAGGTCCCTCGCCAACTCCAAGAAAATGTCCGTGCAATGGCAAGGTACTCTGTAAAGCACACAGTCCCTAACCCCATGGCACTTCCCCCCCAGGTATTATTCTGGCTCCAAGAGACCTAAGGAGTGGCTAAAGCTGTCATTGTGCACATAAGAAAAAAACCGGATGAGGTTTTCTCTTCTGTCTTGTTCTGTGTCCTGAGAAAACTTGGCTTTGTGACCAGTGAGAATCTTCTCCTTGGTCTCCACCATACAGAAGGTGCATTTACCAGCGTGCCCCTTGATGGCCAGTCGAGTAGGCTGGGGTTCTGAACTGTCTCTTTGTCTGGCTGTGCCAACCTTTCTGGGGAGTTTGTCATAAAGGGCCCAGTCCATAAGGGCTTTTGTTGTCTTAACCTTCGTTGCTTGTTAGTGCTGGAAAAATCACATCCCAATATCACCTGCCCCGTGTCACAGATTAGCGGATCTGTGACTGGAGGCGTCCCACACTATTGTGGGAGACCTGAGACACCGTTTTCACTACACCATCCTTACCGCCTGTGCAATGAAGGTCTTTATTTTCTCTGAATATCTTTGGGAGTGAATTCTGTGGATCATGGGGGCTACATCATCTGCGCCCTCACCAGGGATGCCTCTTGCGTCCAAGGTAAAGATTTACTCTAAGCGTGGAAAGTTACTTCTAGATCTTTCCTTAAAAAGGCTTATTGGATTGAGTCACTATTAGAATAAATATACAAATGAAGATCCTACTCATCAATGGCCAGACACAGATCCTTTGAGTTAGGAAAATTTCTAAATTGGGGGACAAAAGAATGTTTTCAGAGCTCTCACACAATTGTTTAATTGGTACACAAAAATGGGCCAGAAAAAGGAAGGGAAAAATTTGAATAGACTTAAGAGCTCGACTCAGGCTACAATTGAATTAAGAACATGTAAAAGTGTAAATATTGATAAGATTATAAAGGTTGGAAAGTTTGAGCTAATTTTATATAAAGAGGTTACATCAACTTTGCCTGAGTATGTTTTAAAATGTGTGGCTGGGGGGCCGGTCCCGTGGCTCAGCGGTTAATTGCGCACTCTCCGCTTCCGGCAGCCGGGGTTCGGTTCCCGGGTGCACACCGAGGCACCGCTTCTCTGCCCATGCTGACGCAGCGTCCCACATACAGCAACTAGAAGGATGTGCAACTATGACATACAACTGTCTGCTGGGGCTTTGGGGAAAAAAAGAAGGAGGACTGGCAATAGATGTTAGCTCAGAGCCGGTCTTCCTCAGGAAAAAAAGGCGGATTAGCATGGATGTTAGCTCAAGGCTGATCTTCCTCAGAAAAATAAATAAATAAAATATAAAATAAAATAAAATAAATAAAATAAAATAATAAAATAAAATAAAATAAATAAAATAAAATAAAATGTCTGACTGGGAATGCTTCCCTTGTCCAAAATTATAAGACCAAGACCTATTGATAAAAATCTTAATGATAACTATGTTTAAAGGTATAAGAGTTGATGAAATTTTGTAGAAAAAACCGATGTTATTTCTATTACAGAACTGGTTAACAAAAATAGTAATTTAAATGATGGCTAATTTTATCTGAAGTCTTATGAAGTCTTGTAGGCAATCTAAATAATTATTGGGAATAAGTAAATAATTGTGAAAAAGATGAATGTTGGATGAACTTTAAACAATAATTTTGTCTTATGGTGGTTACAGCTTCCAAACTCTTTTTGGTGACTTAAAACTTTAGAGTTTTGCTAAATTTTATGATAAAAATACTCTGTGTCATCATTTCCAAACAACATAATATGTTAGACATTGATTGCTAAATGTACATTTGTCTACTTTTGGCTTTTCATTACAGGAAAACTAAAAGGTGTTTTGGGTCTATTGGTAAACATGTGTTTTATTAAAAGTTGTACTATAAAGTAACATATTTCTAGAAGTTATGAAGTGTTTATAAATTTTCCAAGCCACAAGATACCAATGTAAAAGAATGTTTATAATTGTTTACTTAGTTTTTACTTACAAATTAAGGTTTCTAAAGGTTAAAATTTCTAATTAATATATGTGATTGAGGCTACTAAAAATTAAGAAAAATATATCTGTGTACAGGGAAAATAAGATATATAAAAAAGGTACAAAGAATGAAAATACTTTGATTGATTAAGAAAGGTAAATTTGTCCTCAAGTACTAGGAGGGAAAAGAAAGATATAAGACAAATTCTGAAGGTAAAAAGGAAGTTATAGAAAGTTTATGGAAGAGGAATTCTGGAAAAAGAGTTTTATGCATGGTCAAGTTGGCTAAGATTAAAAGGAATTTAATTAAGTAAATGAGTTTTAATAGCAGAAGTAAGCTGGTGCAAAATTAAAATTTGGTCTTCTGTCTCTTAAAAGGATAATTTGCTTAAACATGATAAAGAGGATACAAAAGATTTTTCTTTACCTCTGAGTAAGTCTACCTAAAAGACAGAAAATCTATGTTTTGTTAAAATAATTTCCTGTGTTCAAAAGACTGAGGTCTCTCTATTGAGGCTTTTTGGACTGTTAATGCTCTGTTTGCTTTAACTTTTTATATTTTTGACAAGATCCCCAAAATTCATATCATAAATAAAGTCTTTTTTTTTACTTTTTTTTCTTTGAGAATTTTCAAAGTGCCCTGGAATTTCTCAAAGACATTTGCTCTCTTCCTATAAGGAGGAAGATACTAAACTTATGGGGTTTATTCAGTATGTTAAACTATGTGAAAAGCATTGTCAGACAAGTGATGATAAGTCTGCTTAGGTGGTATTATGTGGGTAAATGTTATTGACAAAGGTGTTTTAAAATTGTATAACATTACTGAAATTCTGATCTGTCCTGGTTATCAGTCATAATTCTGGTTATTATTATTTTAAAGTGTTGTATGTCACAGAATTAACCAAATTTCTCTGTCAATTGTCATTTTTGAGGTCTTGTTTACAGACATTTCTTGGCTCTAATGCTTTTGCAAAATATGTTTCAACTTCAAAAAAATTCATAGAAAGGACTCTGACATTTATACTGTAACACAGGTTTCTAACAAACTTTAATCATAAAAACTTTGATCATAAAGCTTAACTTGGTAAAAAAATTACAGAAATCCGATGGAGAGACTGATAACTTCATGAAGCTGCTAACAAAAAGAGTGGGATCAAGAATGGATTACACAGGACTGAATGAACTGATAAGGATGATTATAATTTTTATGATTTTTCATTTGAAGTATTGCTGAATTTTTAATATTTTGTTTTTTCAGATTTAAGGAAAACTTTTTCTCTTTTCTCCTGAGCTAGCTATGACTTATAGCAATTTGGTAAATGATACTTTTGCAAGTAAAATGGAAATATTTATCTTTTTCTCTCTACCTGATCCCTCCAGGATTTGGAAACTCTAAGTAAGTTAGTATTGTTGTTTTCATGGCAATATAGTTATTTGCATAAGTTCAATAAGACTCTGTTCTCCTTATAACGGGACACAGTTGGAAACACTGGTTATATTACCAAGGTGGTGACTGGAACATCATATTTGTGATATAACCATACAGCTTTTGAGGAATGAAGATTGGATTTTATAGAGTAAAGCCACGTGGAAATATTGGCTTTGTACCTTATGTTCCAAGCAGCACTTACCAGGATAAGTAAAGAATGTCACTTATCTGGCAGGTACAAGGAACCTCGAAATATTTTGGGGGAACCTTGGAAGAGGGGAATTCACCCAAATCTGTAGGTATTGCAGGCAAAGTGATGACAAAGTCCTTGGCTTGGCTTTCTTGGCCTCGAGAGGCCTTTGAAGTTCAATGTGAGATTCCTTATAAAAAGTTCCAGCAAAGCAGATTTAAAAGAGCCTATGTGATCAATTGCTATTCTTGCTGTACTTATGTAAATAATTGTGCCAACTCTATTGGAACTAGACTTATTTTGCAAACTAGTTAGCTTTAATTTGGCTATCTTAATAAAAATGAGGGTGATTTTAGAGGGGAAAATTATATTTCAGTAAAACTATAGTATACATTTGCGGATATTAGATCCTAGTTTTTTTAATTGTCTTTTGAGGTTTTTATTTTATATCTGTTGACTGGATTGGATCCTGATTTCTTCTAGTCTCCTGAAATATCTGGCTACAGATCTCCAAACTAATGTTTTTCATTTTTTTCCCATTGTTTTCATTTGGAATCACTGAA
Source organism: Diceros bicornis minor (assembly GCF_020826845.1). Taxonomy (NCBI): domain Eukaryota; kingdom Metazoa; phylum Chordata; class Mammalia; order Perissodactyla; family Rhinocerotidae; genus Diceros; species Diceros bicornis. The sequence goes on along the minus strand of NW_026690871.1, from coordinate 503,939 downwards.
AACTGAACCTACCCTTTTTCCTGAAGCCTTACAAACTGAAGCTGATGGACTTGATATAAACTTAAGAGATGACCCGATGACATCATCAGAGACATTTTAAACTGCAAAAGATGCTTTGATGCTGACATCTAAAAATCTTCTTAACTGGCCCTCCCCTAAACTCAGAAACTGCTTTACAACTTGCTCCAACCATTAACCTTGTTTTTCTTTCGTTTACATAGAAATGCTTCTATTAAATACTTGATTGCTTGCTTCCACAATATAGGCATAACCTTGAGAGCCCACCTGCATCACCACCTTCTAAAATGAATTTAATTGAACTGATCTATTATCAGGACTAAGAAATGTGTTCAGTGAGATGAAACAATCTACCAACTCAGCGTCTGGACTATGAAACTTCTTTAAGTTTCAAAAGGACTGTGAAACCTCTAGGGAAGTTTCAGATGAGGGAACTGATGGTGCCCAGGGCAAGCTACCCCGGGAGGCACCACTCTGGTATGTGGATTATTTCGAGCTGAAGACAATAAGGACTCAGAGAACTCAGGAAGAATATTTGAGTTTCCCCTCCCAAACTGCCTGAAGAATTTAAAACAAAAGATCTGTTTCAAGAAGGAGTTATTATCATGATGGCTGTAAAGATAATGTAGGATAGAGGTTACAATAGAAAAGGCACCAAGCCTCTTTTATCAAAAACTCTATCTCTCCCTGACCACATTATCTATAGATGACCCTGAGAAGAGTTGCCATGCAAACATTTGCATTTCTATCTCCATGTGAGTTGTCTTCTTGCCCTCTGAGGTCCCAGACCACTACCCATCCCTGACACCTTCCTCACCTTTAGCTACAATACTTAAGCGGACAGCTTAGACAGAGGGACGAGTTGCTCATTTCTGAGTTTCTCCCATGTATACATGTTATTATTAAACTTGGTATTATTTTCTCCTGCTAACCTGTCTGGTTAATTATTTGGCCAGCCATAAGAACCTTAAGGAAATGGGCAGAGGGAGATTCTCCCGACAGAGCTGACCAAACAAATCAAGGCTGGGTGTAGGATCGCTTAGGGCATTCACTTGTTTTTTTCATGTGCTTTAGTAGAGATGACACATTGGAAGACTGGTCAGGTATAAAAACACAGCATTCGGTTTGAATGATCGCACATGTACCACCTTGGGATGCTGTAAGAATATCTAAGGCCATTCTATTTTGAAGGACAGCTATTCTCATTAAAGACATTTCAGTATTTAATAAAACTCTTGTTACCTGACTATCATTAAGGGCTTGTAGAGTAAATTTTGTCAGAGCCTGTCTATGAGATATGACATCTTCTAGCCCCAAGGAAGGAGCAAATATAGCTGCTAGGTGGTCATACTAGTGGAATACTGAACCAGCCCCTCTGTCCTTAAGGAGAAGCAGATTGGCAACAGATATTAGATCTGGGCGAATCTTTCCCTGTATCCAAAAGAAGACCAGAGTGCAGCACCCTAACCATCCTGGTGACAGCCAAAGCCAGAGGTTTGTTCCACATAACCACTGAGTTCAATTAGGAGCCGTCCAATACAAGCTTGGTCTTCGAGACCAGTCTGTACCAAACCAATCACTTTTTTTAAGTATAATAGTATTCTGACATGACTCAGGGGGGTATCCAGCCTATCTTTCAAGTGTAATTTGGTAGATTTTGTTTGGAATGATTTCTCTGCTCCCAACATAAAGGTGCTGGTATGTTTAAAGTTCCAAGGCTAGAAGTAAGCCAAACATATCCATCCCAAATTTGTGTGAAACTTTCCGTAGTTTTTACTGTAATGTCTGGTTTCTTTTGTTAATCTGCAATTTGTTGGGATAACTGGGTGGTTTGAGTAACAGAAAAAGAATAACCGTAACCTGTATTATTAATGGTACGGGCTATTGGCCCATACCATTGGCCCATACCATATCCATTTCAGGATCATAATTACTAATATCAGACAAAGTGCAAACATTAGAACTAGCTCTTTCTATCACAATAAATTGATTTAGAGCTTTCCAATCCGTGCCTTGAAAGAGAGAGACCCGCCAAGGCAACCCAGAGGTGTTAGAAAGTGGAAGTTGGCTACATATCCAACAAGTGGACGGATTTTTGTATATAGCAAAGGAATGAGCCCATTGCAGAAAAATATTGCCATCAGAGGTCCATTGAGATGTAGTTTGGAAAACAAACATAGCATTAGAAAAACTTTACATGGCATTTTTTTTGGTAATTAACAAAAGGTTTTGTAATTAGGTTCTAATCTATCTTATAAAGTTGAAGGGTAAAGTATTGGTGTAGGAAAACGGTAAGGCAATATAGATATTGATTATTTTAGCAATTACATAAAGCTTAAACTTTACGAGGGTTTACATGAGGAGATATAAAGTTAGGAATACAGGCCTGGTCCGGAGTCTTGGGACAGCTGTCTACAACAGATGTTGTCTTCTTCTCATCCTGGTTTGGAAATATTCATCTTGGTCAGTCGAAGTCAGGTGTCAGAGACTACAGTTGAAGTCCATTCAGGTGGAGAAGCCTTTTATAAATGAGAAATGTGAGGCCATGAATCTACACCTTTAAATTTTGCAGCACGTGGCTTGGTTAAAAACACCTGATATGGTCCTTTCCAACGGGGCTGCAAAGAGTCATTTATCAGATGTCTTTTCCAATAAACAAAATCTCCAGGTTGTACTCCATGATCCTTAAGGTCTTATTCTCCTGGGAGCTTAATGTGAAATGAATTAGCTACCAATTTCTCGTTTCTTTTAGGAGCCACAATGAGACCTTGACAATAATGTAAAATATCTCCTTTAAGTAAAGTTGGTTCATACATTACGTCGTCTAATTGCATAGGTCGTCCAGTTATTATTTCAAAAGGAGACAGTCGATGTTTACCAAAGAGCGTAGATCTAAGATTGAGGAGCACTAGCAGAAGAGCATTTGGCCATGAGAGACTAAAAAGCTTTCTGAAAGCTTTGCCAATTGAATTTTGATGGTGCCATTAGTTCTTTCCATCAGTCCTGAGGATTGGGGATGGTAAGTGCAGTGAAAATGCTGCATTATTGGGCAAATATTACAAACAGATTTAATTATTTGTCCAGTGAAATAATTTCCCTGGTCACTATGTAACTCGGTAGGCATTCCCCAAACAGGAATTATTCTAATAGTAATTTTCCTACTGTTAGAGCCGTTGCTCTTCTGCAAGGAAAGGCCTTAAGCCAATGTGAGAACATACAGATAATTACCAAGATGTATTTATATCCTTGAGATGGTGGCATTTGGACAAAGTCCACTTACCATACCTCAAAGGGTCCCTTAGGAAGGTGAAAGTGGCCTTGTGACCCATGAAGTGGTTTCCTTGGATTATATTTTGGGCATATAACACAAGGAGTATAAGCTTTATGGGCCACTGTGGGAAAGAGTTTCCTAAAGTATTCTTTTGCCCATAAAATCATCTTTTCAAGTGCCCAGTGGGTTAGTTGGTGTTTATGCTGGAGCAGGGGCAATTGTGCTCCAACAGGTACTGTGGATTTCCTATTGGGCCCAAACCATATCTATGATGTGGTGTGAAAAATTCCCCCTTTTGACTACCATATCACTTTTTCTTCTCTCGTGGCCACTTCTTGGGCGTGTAGAAGGAAGTCTTTTACTGGGTTAGCAGAATTAATAGGAAGCAGCAGGCATTCTCGAGGCTGGGTAGGGCAAGCCTTCAAGGCTGCTTGTTTAGCAGCTGCATCAGCAAGCTGGTTTCCTGTAGCTTCCAAAGTATCAGATTGGGAATGCCCTGGCATTTTAATAGTCATTAGTTGTCTCGGTAGCTGTATGGAATTTAATAATTCTGCAACCTGTTTCCCATTTTTTATAGGCTTACCTGAAGAGGTTAAAAGTCCTCGTTGTTTCCACAGCATTCCCAAATCACGTGTTACTCTGAAAGCATGACGGCTGTCAGTGTAGATACTTGCTACCTGGTCTCTGGCCAATTGACCAGCTCGAGTTAAAGCAATTAACTCAGCTTGCTGTGCTGACTTTAACTCTGGTAAATAAGAACTCTCGATTACGTCTACTGAGGACGTTACTGCCTATCCAGCCTGATAATGTCCTTGTTCATCCTTTGAGTAAGATCCATCTGTAAACCAAATTAGATCAGCATTATCAATGGGAGTTTCTTGCAAATCATTCCTAAGAGTAATTAGATAATTAATTAATAAAACACACTCGTAGGCATCTTCTTGTGATGCTGGAAGTAAAGTTGCAGGGTTAAGATAATTACACCGAGCTAAGGCAATATTAGGAGCAGAGACCAACAGAACTTCATAGGAGGCTAGCCGGCTGACAGAGTAATGCTGAGTGTGATGAGAATTTAGGAGAGATTTGACTGAGTGAAGAAGATAGATAGCCAAAGGAATCCCCATCACTATTTCTTCAGTGGTCTTGCATAAGAACGCTGTTGCTGAAATGGCTCTAATGCAAGGTGGAAGCCCTTTTGCCACTGAATCTAACTGCTGACTATAATACCCTATAGGTCGCTGTCGACCTCCGTGTTTTTGAGTTAAGATACCTAAGGCATTTCCTTTATCTTCATGTAGGAAAAGGAATAATGGCAAGCTGTAATTAGGGTGTCCTAAGGCTGGTACTTGGGCCAAAACAGACTTGAAGGTAGTTACTGCCTTCTCTCCTTCTGGTGTCCATTCAATTAAATCAGGCTGGTCAGACTTAGTATCATATGTAAGGGCTGGGTAATAAGTGAAATGTTAGGTACCCAGTTCCTGCAATATCCAGTTAGTCCTAGGAATCCTCTTAACTGTTTCTTTGTCTTAGGGAGAGTAAAAGCCAGGATTCTTTTAATCCTTTCAGAATCAATCAACAGTCCATCTTTAGATATCAAGTGTATTAGATATTTTACAATAGGCAGGCAAAAATGTAATTTGTCCTTGGACACTTTATGCCCCTTAGATGTTAGCTGTTGCAATAGATAAATTGTGCCCTTCTGAGAACCCAACTTAGTGTTTGAACACAAGAACAAATCATCCACATATTGAATTAAAGTGGAGTCATTAGGGAATTCTGTATTCACTAAGTCAGCCTTGAGTATCCGGGAAAAATAAGTGGGGCTTTCAGTCTAGCCCTGTGGCAACACTGTCCTGGTATCCTGGCGATCTTCCCACGTGAAGGCAAAAAGATATTGACTATCCTTTTCCATGGGAATGCTAAAGAAGGCACTGCATAAATCAATGACTGAGCAATAGCAGCTGTTAGTTAGAATGGTTGAGAGCAAAGTGTGTGGGTTAGGATCCACAGGATGTCGGGGAATCACGATATTATTTATAGCTCTGAGATCTTGAACAAATCTCCCGCCTTTCCCATTCGGCTTTTTTACGGGCAAGATAGGTATATTACAGGGACTAGCACAAGGAAATATATGTCTCTTTTCAAGAAATTCCTGAATGATAAGCCTCATCCCATTTAATGTTTCTGGTTTAAGTGGATATTGCCGAATATTAGGTAGAGGTTTAGAGTTGTCAACAGTCACCTTAATAGGAGTGGCTGATTTAATTTTCCCAATATCTGAAGAGGATGATGACCATAATTATCTAGACACTTGTAATAACAGGTCATCAGTTTTCTCTTCTTCTATTTGAGTCATTGATTTCACAGTCATCAACCTTTCAGCAATTACATTCTGGTCAGCATCCCGATTTTCTGAATCCAGAAGCATTTTGCCCTTTTGTGAAAAGGCAATATGGGCGTTGTATGCTTCTAAAAGATCTCGTCCAATCAAATGAATTGGAGCACATTTAACCAGAAGAAATGCATTTTTTCCTGTGATGGTTCTTAATTGAAAAATGATTGGTTCTGATTTAAAAACCTGCATTGGAAAATTCGAAACACTTACCATTTGAACTGTCTGTTTACTCCGAGGGAGAGGGCAATGAATAAGGGTAGGGCTGAGGACAGCTAAGGTAGCCCCGGTATCTACTAGGGCCTTTAAAGTTTCCCCTCTAATAGTTATCTCAATTTTCCCTAAGGCATTTGTGAGGAGGAGGGGAAATGCCCTCTCGTAATCCTCTGAGCAGCCTAATTCCTGTTTATTGCTGTCACGCCCTAAGTCCCATTTGAGTTTACGGCAGTGTGGTTTGAAATGACCAGGCTTTTTGCAATAGTAACAGACAAGGTCATTTCGTTTCTCGTTAGATTTGAAAAGGTTTGCTTTTGTTGGGGGCACTAAGCTGTTGTAGCTGTATACTCATAAGCTTAGTGGCCTTTTTGTTTTCTGGAAGATTTTAGATAGTTTATCTGTAATAGTGACAAGAGCACTAGTGTGCATTAAAGTGCAATCCAGTTCATGTCTCTTAACTAACTTTGCTAATTCCTCATCTAATCCTTCTAAAAAAATTGAATTGAAAATTGAATCATTCTGGTGATCCTCAAAACTTTCAGGAGCCATCCCAGAGTGCTGTTTGAATGTTTTCTCAAGCCTTTCAAAATAATCAAAGATAGATTCCTCGGGTCTATGCTTACATTACTGGAATTTAGCACCATCTATCTTCCTGAAAAAAATTACTGGAATGGCTTTGTGTAAGTTTTGAGCGATATCCCTACACTCCTTAAGGCCATGAGGCTCATGCCTATGGAAATTCTCCAGGGGGTCTCCAATCTGCCTCTTTTATCCATTCATTTGTTTTGTTCTCAGACACCAGCAAATGCACAAGCTGATGTAAATCTGAACATCCTGGTGCATATGTTCTAACAATTAAGTCAAATTCTCGAGCAAACCCTAAAGGATCTTGCAAAGGGTCTGGGAAGCCCTTTGTCAAATTCTTAAGTTCAGTTCTAGTCCAGAGAGTATACACAAGAGCAGGCTCACCTCTCCCAGTAACAGGTTTCTCCTTAAAGGGAGCCACTATAACTTTAGGTCTTTCAGTATCTGCCCCTGAGTGTTACTCCTTGTTTTCTCTAGGGGTGGAGGAGGAGGGAAAGGTGCAGGAGGAGGAGGAGATGAGCTCTGAGGTGCCGAAAGCGGTGGCTGTGGAAGAGGTAGAGGAGGTGAGGGGGGTGGACAGCTTCTGACTTCTTATCTCTCTTTAATTCAGAAAGAGTCTCTGTCAATTTACAGTTAGTCTCCTGTAAAGAAGTCATTTTACCATTATTACGCTTTGAAGCCTCTAAATGCCAAGCACATAAGCTTCCCCTTCTTTTGTTTTGGTTTTATTGCCGGCTTTTTCAACCTATGCACGCAAATACAGTAGTTTTCAGAAGTCAAACTTTCCCCATTTTGGCCATTTATGACCTAAGTCATCCTTGGTTAATCTCTCCCATTTAGTTAAATATTTGCAAGCATTGTTGCAGTATGCATTATACATGAAACCCGCTGCAGTTCCATGAGGGGTTGTCCTTCCGGGAGCCAGCTGGCTTTTGAAGCACGGCTTCCCATTTTCTTTTAGTTCTGTTTGTTTGTTTTTTATAAAGTCTGAACAACTTCTAGGAACTGTGTAGTGGGTCACAAGTGTGCTGCTTTGAGTGTTACTCCCCAAAGGAATGTCAGAATCACTCTCTTATGTGTCTCAGTTTCTCCCGCCGGCAGTCTTAAGACCACTGTCAGGGTTGGGAGTGTGGGTGACCAACCCTCAGGTGCATGTCCCCGGCTGAAGCTATAATTAATTAAGGTGAATGATAGTGGAATGCCCTATAGGACCACTACACGTTGTGAGGTTCACCTCTGACACTCCCACTGAGGTTTTTCAGTCACACAAATAATGCCTTTTTGGTCGGAAGGAACAATGTCCCTTTTCTTCAGAGCTGAACAAGTTCAGACTCTCATTTCTCTATCAAGCAGATTTGTTCAGACCTTATAAACATAATTCTTTCCAATTTTAAATCCAAATTAAAAGGACAACCAACCCAGTTTACTCCAAGTTTCCCCTAAGCTCCCCTGGCATAGGAAATTCTCCCTAGGTTTTTCTCTACCTAGGAAATGTACCAGTACCTTTCAAAGCCTTTAGTCTTAAGACCTTGAAACAGTTCAAATAAACTCTTGGACCATCAACTTAAAATAAGGAGGTCCAGGTTTCAGGAGAACTCACCAAGTTGACCTGAGGAATGCAGTGATCCGGATGGGGCTCAAAGGGTCCCTGCAGTACCAAGAACCGGTTCAGTTTAGATTCCAGGTGGTCTCCAGTGGGTTTCTCTGAAATCCTGCCACAACTATGCCATAAAGGTCGACACAAATAATCCATAACCAATCTATAAATCAAAACTGGGGTGAGCTTATTATGAGCCAATCTATGAGGACCATATAGCCCAGGAGAGTCCTTTCACGAGGAAATGGAGCACTCCAAAGTAGTGGGGTGTACAGAGTGGTTATATACCATCAAAGAGCATGTACCACATGTGATTGCAATGTCCCTTTTACAATAGCCACGACATTGACCTGTCGGCACCTCGATTGACGGACACAGTGGGTATCAGGTCTGCTGTCTCCATGTGCGTGGCTGTTGTCTTGAGTTGGGTGGTCACAGGATGAGCGCAGCAATCAAATCCTAACCTAGGGAGAAATGCTTATCCTTAAGGAAATGTTATTGTGGGGGAAGTTGCATTTACATCTTAAGGCCATTGCTTTTGTTTTTGGGACATGTTAATTGCTTAAAGCGGATATACAACTGATGAACAGAGGCTACAGGCCCCTTTTGGAACAAAAAAAAAACTAGGTCAGGCCCAATTAGTTTTACACCAAATGGCTTCCTCATATACTCCAATGTATCCTACTGCTTGCCATTTATTTATCAAGAAGAAGGATAGTCTCAGCTTTAAGGAGCTCACTGTCTATGAGACATGACTAAAACAACAGTTATGGAAAAGTAGGTAAGTACAGGGTCCCAGAGTGGGTACATCAAATGGGGTCTCTAGATGGAGACCTCTCAGGAAAAGTCTCCAAGAGAAAGGAATATTTAACATGAGTTTAGATTAAGAAATAGGAATTAAGTTGATTAAAAAAGGGGAGAGGAGGACAGAAGAAACAGATATAAAAAGACAGATATAAAGGATTCTAAATCTTTCAGAAAATGGGTGGTATTTTTAAGGCTGGAACAAAGCAAACATGTAGGACAGAGTGGGTGATGGGGGTAAAGATGAGGACAGCAAGGGAAAGCCTGCGTGTCCAGCTCAGGAGTCTGAATGCTCTCTAGGCTGCTCTGAATAGTCATTGAAGGAGTCTAAGCAGATATCAGATTTAAGCAAATTTGGATTCTAGAAGGTAAGTCTGGAGGCATGGTGGAGGAAAGATTAGAAGAAATTAAGACTGGAAGTAAATGGAACTGTTGGGAGACTAGGCAGCAATCCAGATAAGATAGTCCTTGGCTCAGAAATGGGGTCTGCAGGTGGAGGAGGCCAGGAGGTGGTAAGCAGTGCTGGGCTCCTGCAGGAGGAAACTGAGCTGCCTCTAGTCACGGGAAGACTGTGCCTGTCATGGCCTCCCCACCCCCATGCACAAATGCCATGTTCTTTTCTACGTCTGTACCTTTCCTCTCTTCCCCCTTCTGAAATCCTCACTCTTTCTTCCCTCCACCTGCCCAAAAGTGATTCATTTGAGGACCTGATCTAGTCCATCTCTCCTAAGAAGCTGTCTTTAATTACAATTTCTCCATAGCATTGCCAATGTTTTTTAGGTTCTGTAATGTAACATACACTAAATACCTTGGCAGAATCAAATTACATCTTGCAAACCATGTCATGTATGTGGAGGAGCTTGGAACCTTATAATTCTTTGTGTTTCCTTCAATACCTACCACAAATACCTTGCACATATAGGTGAATGGATGTCCAGTAAAGTTCAGTAAAGAAGAAGCACCCCTTTATAAGCTAAGAACTTTTATAAACTCAGTTATTCCTTTAGATCAGCTGCTTAAACCATTTGTTTTTCTCCACAGGTCAACAGTGTTGCCCAGCACAAATGAATTTTACACCTTCTCAAACTCAATAGAGCAAAGATAGAAATTCATTCCCCCTGCAAACCTTACTGCCTCAGAGAAGCAAAAACAACATGTGACATCTAATTCTTTCTTTACATTCTCATCTCAAATTGCAACTGGTTTCCAGATGCTAACTTGGTTTCATTGTTAAAACAGACAGAAAAAAATTTCCCATTATTTCTTTGTTTCTTTCTCTTTTTTTGTGAGGAAGATCAGCCCTGAGCTAACTTCCAATGCCAATCCTCCACTTTTTTCTGAGGAAGATTAACCCTAGGCTGACAACTGTGCCCATCTTCCTCTACTTTATATGGGATGCTGCCACAACATGGCTTGAACAAGCGGTGTGTAAGTGGGCACCCGGGATCCAAACCTATGAACCTGAGACCACCGCAGTGGAGTGCGCGTACTTAACCGCTGCACCGCGGGGCTGGCCCTTCGCTTTATTTTCACTTTCCAGAATAATCCTTAATATATTATGGTAAACTCCTTTGCAAAATGTCACTGATTTTCAATGTCAGTGCCTCCGCAAGGTTATCCTTGCATTGTCTCCCCTCCCAACCGCTTCTCATTTTGCCCCTACCCAGTCTCATGGGGTCAAAGTGTTTACTGAACACTAAGAATGAGCAGAGTCTGAGGGAGACTTCAAGGATGACAAAGCCATGTTTTCTGACCACAATCATCTCTCTCTTTCTCTCCTTTAGCCTCTGTTTTTCTTACTCTGGTTTCTACTTTAGTTGTTTACTTGTCTTGTGAATTGTTATTTTGTGGTTTATAATTACCATGTAAATTCATGTTACTGTTTGACTTAGAATTTAAAAATAACTTACATTAAACAATGTTTTTTCCCAGCCCTTTGATGTGTCTAATACATTCCAATGTAATTCAAGTGGCTTTTTGAATTTACCTCTCCATCATTATTCCTTCAGAATTATGTTCACCCCACACTTTTGATCTGACCAACGCTGCTTTACTCTTTAAACTTTTCTATGCCAAGACTCACATGAGGAATCCCTCGAACACCATCAGCTAGGTGACCCCACATTCCTCACATCTGTTTCCTTGATTTGTTCCTAAACAAACATGTTTCTGAATCTAATAATAAATTGTACCAAGTGGTCACTGTATAAAAGGCAGTATCACAGATATATTAAAGAGAAGAAATGGAAAAGAATATTCAATTCCTCAGATAAGTTTGCAATCAAATGAGGCTGAGGGGACCTGGGGGCACTGATCAGAGCAGGATCCTAAGGGAAGAGTTTTAAGTCAATTTCAAATGAGGCTAAAACTGGAATGAGATAGTATTTTAACAGTTATCTGAAATCATAAGCATTTTTCTGACCTTTGAGAATTTACTTGCTTATAAACTGTACAACATGTGGAATAAGAGAGTGCTGATATTGTTTAATTTCTTTTTATTTTTCAGCACTTTGCAATAGATGTGGCTATTCACAATTAATAAATATCATAATGTGGAGAGACCCAACTTTCAGCTGCCTGATATTATCAATTCTTACACAAAGCTAGAGTTTTATAATTTTATTTATTTATTTTTACCCCCAAAGCCCCAGTAGATAGTTGTATGTCATGCTGCACATCCTTCCACTTGCTGTACGTGGGATGCAGCCTCAGCATGGCTCGAGAATCAATGCGTCAGGGTGCACCCAGGATCCGAACCCGGGTCGCCAGCAGCGGAGCGCAAGCACTTAACCGCTAAGCCACGGGGCAGACTCCCCAAAGCTAAAGTTTTAAAGGTCAAAATTCATTTTAGTTACCTTTCATCTAGTCCATTTATATCAGAAAGTTGTTGAGTTTTAGGAAAATACTTCAAAACACAAACTTTATACGTAATTTCAAAAACAAAAAATGACTTAAAAACTGAGTGGTAACCATATGTTAATCTACCATATATTAATCTTCAACATGGGAGCAAAGATTTTTAGAGAATATAATTGATATTTGCCAATTTGTATATTGTAGAATGTTAGAGAATTTACAGTTTTAATAGTATTTCAAATGCCAGAGAATAATAAACAGAATTGTTTCAGTTTTATGAAATGGTTTTTTAGACATAGCAGATTATCAGAGCATATTTCTTGAAAATAAAACAATGAGTTAGTGAGGTTTAAGTAATGTGGTTTTATTTTAAACTTGCTCACTCCATGGGAGCATCAATAAAAGCCCTCCAGGAGTGGCTGACACTCTTGCCTTCTGCCTGAGCACCAGCTGTATTTTCTTTAAGCATCAGACTCTCAGGTAACACCATAGCCCTCAACTCCGTTTAGTTGAGAAAAGGTTTTATGAGTCCTGTGTTTTTTCTAGGGGTATGGAGTTCCCAGACTTATTAAGTACAGGGAGAGAGTAAGAGTCAGAACACATTCAATAAACTCCGGTGTGCTCATGTGAGAGGACAGGTGCCTGAACTCACATCTGAAGAAGAACTTGGAGGATGTTTTCTGACTCTGTTTCCTGCCTCTGACAAAGCAGTCCTGGACATCACCATTACGTCCACCCAATAACACAGGCAGCCTTGATGGACCAGAAGTCCTCCTATGTCCATCATTTGTACAGAGCAAACTGGTTTAAGGCCTCTCGTTTCCTGCTGCAGTGGTAATTTACAGAGATACAGCACTGCCATCTAGCGACTAAGAAGAGAACAGCAAGGTGCTTTACATGAAAAGTGAGATTCTGAGTTTTCAAAAAAACAGTGAAGCACTAAAGTTGGTAAAGTTGACGCAAAGTTGACACGTTGTGGCATACGAAAGTTATAGTAAACCTGAAAAATGTGTATGTGAATTAATCAGTTCTCTATGTCTTTAAAACATGTCTTGACATCTGACTCATAAATAGTACAGTTTAAATATAATTGAATAACTTTGGAAATAAACTTCTCATCTCATCTCATCCAATGCTGTTGGCAGGAGCCGGTATTAAATAGCCAGATGGTGAGTACCCATGGTGAAGCACTATTTTTATCACAGTGGAGAGAATATGAGGCATAAACCCAACAGACTGATGTTGAGATCTTCCCTCTTAACCTTGATCAATTTTGTAAACATGGTTTTCTTTATCAGTTAAATATGAATTATAACAGTTACTTTAAAGGATTACTGTAAGAATTGCATAAGGTAATACAGTAAAGGAACCGGTGCACAGTAGATTGATAGTTAATTCTCCTTCGCTTTCTTCTATGAAACATACACACTTCATCTAAGAAGAGAACCCGTGTATAAAATAAACTTATCACAAAGAGTCAATGGCTCCTGAAGTAATGGACATCATTGTTGAGTGCTTAACCTCAACTGACTCCAAATACTGTTAACTGTCAGTTAATTTTATATGTTTTCTGTCTTCCAGACACTTCACTGGCTACAAGGAAAGGAGAAGGTATGAAATTTAAATTGATCTATTTCACCCTTGAATGGCCAAGCTGTAACATCAGGTGTTTTAAATCACCTAGTTCTCCAGGTATTCTGCTTATTACTATATATTTTACCAGGGTTCACAGCCCGAGACAAATAGAAAATTATTATAATTTTACACACATGAATATATATCTTGACTATTACAGCTGGAATCTTAATATATAGAGCAATTTTGTACATGTTTTGTCCTTATCGATAGTACAGAATACTTTTGTCCAGGTTTACTTTGGCATTATTATATATAATGAAGAATTCAGCAATATATGCCTTGGAGATAAGGATTTAGAAAAATCTATCATACTATCGGAGTCGTGCCTCAAAAAAAAAAAACTGCTATAAAATTGAAAGGATATTTTGAAGGCATTAAGATATTCTTCTCAATTATTTCCAACTTTATTTCCTTTTACCTATTTTTAATCTTTCTCCATCTTTTTCACTATTGGCTAATCATCTCATAGTAATTAAATCACCCTCAGCTGAGTCGAGCATGCCTCTTCAAGTGCCCCAGTCTGATATTGGTCTCAGCTCTGACAAAAAGAAGCTGGAAAACCAGTTTTATGGCACTATTCTTAAGAATGTCTTTACTCTTACAATAATAGCTATATTTTTGAAAGGCACCAGTGGATTACAAAATGAAATACTCGACCAATGTTGTATCCTCATTTTCCCTCCAGAGGAAGAGAGCACAACTTTCATGTGTAATGCAGGGCTGCTGCTTTATTGTTTTTTCCTTTCAAGACATTTTATTACTTGTAAAACTTAATAGGGTTAATAGTGATACATGAGTAACAATATAAACGTACAAACAGCAAAAAGATACTATTTTAGTGTCATAATTTTATATACTGTAACAAACAGTAATACTTTCATAATGTAATATCTTGATTGATCATAAAGTTTTTTCTGGCTCATTTTTATGCTAAATCATTTATTAGATTACCAAATTTATACTTTTATGATCTTTATTTTCAATCAGTATAATTGAAGGGACATCAATTGTTCTTGGTAAGTGAAAGGTCACAAAAATTTTTTGATAATTTATAAGTTTGAGAAGGATCTTTCTGCTTTTAAAAAGAGAAGTCATTTAATATTTCAAAAAGATCTCAAAAATCATCAAATTCTTTAATTTCACAGAGAGGAATACTACGTTCCAGAGAGCCTAAGTACGTTGTCACACACTAACCAGAAACAGACCTGGGCCTAGAACTTAGGTCTGAGTCGCCTGACTTCTACTGGAAAACACTCAAGAGAGCACACTCTCTTCTTACTGGTAATTTCTAATACTAAGTTATTTTCAAAAGCACAGTTAGGAGAAAGTGTAAATAAATAAAACAGATGATTTTATATAAAAAAGGAGCAATTGCTACCCACAATTTCTATTCCATATGAGTGTTTCCTTTCTTGCAGGTTTCTTTTTTTTAATAGCAAGTCCATTTTGGAAACAAGAAAAAAGACATAATATTTTGCTTCTTTAGTAACAGCAAAAAAAGCTTCTGTGGAAATTAAAAAGACACTAACTAATGTTTAATCTACTAAAGCAACTTAAGAATATTATTTGATTTTAGAAAAGCTCTGAGAGATTTTTTTAAAAATCATATCCATGTGACTATTAGTCCAGCCAGGCACATCTCCACATGACATCTCCTAAAGTGTCCAGTTTTCTGCTGGATCCAGCTGTTGTCAGGCCCAATGCTCTGGTTGGGTAGAGAATGATGCAGCTTCTGAAAAGCATGTACTCAGTTCCACTTCAAGGCTGATTTTCTCTGCAAAGTCTAAGTGGAGGAAAACATCCCCTTCCACCTGACTGGATTCCCCTGCAGGCCTAGAGAAACAAGGTGGCCTAGCCACCTGGGCAGACAGGAAGATAAATGAGAGTCTGTCACAATTTTATGACAAATAAGAGAGAAAAGGATTCGACATCCTAACAAGATCTTCTTACCGGTTGAACAGCATCTGAACATTTTTTTTCAGAGTTTCCAAAATAGCACATTGAGATACTAGGTTGGAAAGGAAGAAGATAGTCAATATATTAAAAAATAAATTTTCTCATTTCCTCAATCAGAAAACCAAACTAAACAAAATATATCTTTAACCATAAGTACCTAAAACATCCAGTTTATCTTCCCATTATAATTCTGTGTTATGAGAACATGACTGCTTTTCAATATATTTAATATGTACAGTGACTAACACTCATGCCATTAATGACTTTTGAAATTAGAATAGCCCTATGCCCTTATTGACAGACATCAATCATAATTAATTTTCTCAATTGCTAGTTTCTATTTTGTGCCAGAAAGTACCTGCTAAGACATTCAGTTTTTATATTATTCACTTAGTGGAAGTCTGTACAATGATGGGCGACAACTCAGCCATCTTGAAGCACGGGCTCTCAAATGCTATATCTCACTATTGGCAAATCACCTTCTGGTTTGAATGAGAGACAACCAGCCCTGTCACAGTAGACACTCGGGAAAAAGGGATCTTGCTCCTTTTGTCTGTCCTTTGGGAGTCTGTGAGACTGCAAATTCTTCATACTGGAAAACTTAAGTGATAACCAAGTCCAGGAATCCTTTTAAAGCTAGGGGACACTTTCTTCTAAGTGAAGCTTGCATCATAGTTTGTAAACATAAGAAAAAAACCAACGAGTCTTGGGGGCCAGCCCAGTGGCACCAGTGGTTAAGTGCACGCGCTCCTCTTCGGGGGCCCAGGGTTCACTGGTTCGCATCCTGGGAGCACGCCAATGCACCGCTTGTCAAGCCATGCTGTGACGACATCCTATATAAAGTGGAGGAAGATGGGCATGGATGTTAGCCCAGTGCCAGTCTTCCTCAGCAAAAAGAGGAGGAGTGGCAGATGTTAGCTCAGGGCAGACCTTCTTCACAAAAACAAACAAACAAACAAAAAAAAACAAGAGCCTTCAGGAATCCCCAGTGATCCATTGATGGGAGTCTGAAAACCACTCATCTTTTCCGTCCTCCACGTTTTACAGATGAGACATAACACAAGCAGTTGGTGGCAACCTGAAGACTAGAGTTTGTCTCCTGACTGTCACATCAGTCCCACCCCTGACTGTTGTGCATAGCAGATGCCTGACAAGATACAGCAGAAACTCCTGGGAATAATTTAGACATTCCCAATTTAGCAGCATTTTAGTTGATGTAAGTGACAAGGCTATAGAAAAACAAAAGTTATTTACTACTTAAATTGTATAACGTATAGTTAAATGACATTGAAAGTTTTCATTTCACTTACAGCACAGTTTGGATGGGCCCAGGGGCCTTCTTTAATCTGCTCACCTTCCCTGGAGTCTCAAAACTTCTCTGTCTTTCCCCTCTTGCTCACTGTCTTCCAGCCACACTGGCTTCTTGCTGCCCAACAACATCCGAGTCACAGTTCCTCCACAGCATCTCTGCAGCGCTGGGATATCTGCATGTCCTCCTGCTCTGTCCCTTCCCTCTGGGCCTTGCTTCAGCCTCCCTGGGCTCTCTAATTAAAGTAGCAATTTACTCGCTCTCTAGCTCTCCCCATTGCCTGTGACTTACCTTCTTCTTGACACAGGTCATCACACAATAGACTATGTAATTCACTTGTCTGCCTACTTATCCATTATTTCTCTTACCCAACAAAAACAAACTCTGTGAAGACAGAGATTTTGTAGAAATTTTTTTACTTAGTGTATCCCAAGACTGGCATACAGTAGGTGTTTAAATATTTGTTGAGTAATTGTAAAAGGGAAGGAAAGGAGTGATCAGAAGAATGATCACACCAAGGAAGTAGGTGCCACCATGAAGAGTGTGTATCCTGGGAAGGGTAAGAGGGAGGAAAGATTTTATGTCAGGCAACACGGATACCACTGTGCCTTTACTATTTCCTGCACATCAGCTTGTCGACGTAAATAATCCATAATCAATCTATAAATCAAAATTGTTGGGCGTTTATTAAGAGCCAACTTTTGAGGACGACAGTCTGTGATCTTCCTTCCCTAAGGAAAGAAGGGCACCAAAGAAGTGGGGTGTACAGAGCAGTTATATACCGTCAAAGAGCATGTATCACATGTGATTGCATTGTCCTTTTTACAATAGCCACGAGATCAGCCCTACCAGAACAGCTATTGATGGACACAGCAGGGGAGCAGATCTGCTGTCTCGATGGGCGTGGCTGGTGTCAGATCTGTTGTCTGGAGCTGGGTGGTCACAGGATGATTGCAGCAATCAAATCCTAGCCTAGGGAGAAATGCTTATCCTTAAGGAAATGCCAATGAGGGGGAAGTTACAGTCTTATCTTAAGGGCATTTACTCTTCTCTTTGGGACATGGCAAAGCAGATACACAATGCAGGTGACAAGCCATTTTGGAAAAACAAATTCAGGCTGAATTAGCTTTACCCCAAATGGCTTCTTCAAATTATTTTTATTTTTTTTCCCCCAAAGCCCCGCTAGAGAGTTGTATATCATAGCTTCACATCCTTCTAGTTGCTGTATGTGGGACGCGGCTTCAGCATGGCTGGAGAAGCGGTGCATCAGTGCGTGCCCGGTATCCAAACCCAGGCCACCAGTAGCAGAGCGCATGCACTTAACTGCTAAGCCATGGGGCCGGCCCAAATTTGCTTCTTCATATCTTCCAATATATCCTATTGCTTGCCATTTATTTATCAAGCTCAGTATGTCTTTCAAACAGAAATCATTGAGAATAGCATGAAGTAGTCACTTACCAACAGATTTCACTGTGGCAACAGAATATTAACAAGTGGCCTTCAAATATAACCATTCTCCCAAATACTGTATTTCTCTGACTTAATCAAAAAGGGATTCTTCTCTCTTATACTGACAAATCTCCACTCTGAACTTAGGACTAGAGGTAGCCAATTTTGAATAAAGACTTTTAACATCAAAGCCAGCCAATAGTTCTTGTTAAAGCAAATCCAAACTTGGGAACACTTTTGTTTTCAGTCACCTCCAAATCCTCTCAAACTCAAGATAATGTCCTGGCTTTGTGCAGATAGAGCAAAGGTTCTCTTCCTCTTTTTCTATTCAGATAGTGCAGGGAAGAGCCCAAAGTGTCTCCTGGTGGTACACTAACAGTTCTTTACATTAGAAATGCATGCAGTGTTCCTAGTTTCTTTTCCATAGGCCGAGACCTGCTGATCTGCCCAGAGGAGCAAACTTGTGGGCTCCAACAGTAAATAAGACTGTGTGCAGTTTACCACAACAATGAACTACAAAGATGTATCAGGAAATATTTTGAACACCCACACCTAAGCTCCCAGTTTCCCTCTGTCTAATTCCATGGCTACCTGAAGTGAATTCCTTCTCCATCCCCATCCCTTTCGTGATAGTTTTTATTTCTTTGAATCAGTATGTTATAACATCTAAGAGAAATTTCTCAAAATACTCTCTTCAAAATAGCTAGCTGAAGTATAGGAGTTGTAGAGGGTCATGATTTTAAGATGAAAGTGATGTACAGAGTAACTGTACATCAAAATAAAACTGTACTACATCAAACTGTACTATAAAATAAAAAGAAAATGAATGAGAACAATAAGAGACAGAGGAAAAAATGCTAAGGAGAAGGAATATAATAGAGAGTAAAAGTAAGAAAGAGAGAAAAAAGAAAGAAGGTGTAGGAAAGAGAAAGAGTCAGGAGTAACGAGAAATAGCAGAAAGTGGCACGAGCAGAGGGAAGACACCATGCTCAGAGCCAATGACAGGTCAACTGGCTTCTGAGCAGGGCTCAGTTCTATAGTCACTGGACTACATTTGAGAACTCCACTCAGTTCTAACATCCTGAGATTGACCAGGTTTCATCCAAACTCGGACGGCACTGGTTACCAGTGCTCTCCTCTCCCAGCACCTGCTGGAGCTTTGGGAACTGCCTCTCTCAGCTCTGGCACTGACGGAGTCCCCACTAAATATTCATCAACTGGGATGGTTGTTTTAAAAGAGTAACCCAGAGAGAGCTCTCTCAAGGATACATTTAAACCTGCCAACTCCTTCACTCATCCTTCTGAAGAATTAAGAAACCAATCTTTTTTTTTTTTTTTTTAATTACTGTGAAGCAAAGTAGGAGAAAACTTTCCTGGCAAAACTTTAAATGTTCCATCTTTTTTGAAGTTACATCACAAAAATTCTGAGCATAATCTAAAATTCTGGGCTGCCCACAGTTCCAAATGTGTTTCAGAAATGATCTTTTTATCATCACAAAGTAAGCCTATGCCTTATAAAACAAAATAAACTTGGATGAATTTTATCTTGTAGAGAGAGGTCAGCAAGAAAAAGACTAGGATGTGCCTCTCTGCTATGAAGGAAAATAAATAAAATCACACCAAAATATACAAAATATGCCTCTAATACTGAATGAAGTGGCCTCTAAAGAATTTTACATTTTAAGTAAAAATGCACTTATATAGAATTATACATTAGTTTGACTAAAATCTAGTCAACTTAAGAGAGGAAGAATTCATTATATTTCATTTAAATAACATGACTTATGATTAGCTGCATAATAAATGGTTGATATTTTAAATCTGGTATACTATGTCCTTCCAAAAATGAAGGTGGGCTTAAACCTGTCATTTTCCTAAAAGGGGCCAACCGTGTGGTCTGCTTATTTGATTATTTAATAGTATGGATCTGCTCCTCATTGCCAACAAAGGATGTCTACACACAGCCTTTAGCTTGCATATGTAAGGGGAAATGCAGGCTGAGTTTACAAAAAGAAAAATTCAAAATAGGGCATTATCTTTAGGAGATGTGGTCAATGTGTTCAAGAATATATTCTCCCTTGGTCAAGTGACTAGCTGAGAGAGAATGCTGTCAACCTCTTCCTTGGTCCCTTATAGAATGTGTGCACTACCTCAATTGAACGTGTCCTAAAGTGTTTGAACTAAACTTGGGAATGAGTTGATGATACTGTATTTGCATTACATCACACAGAATCTCCTTCATTAGGCACCATTCAAAACAATTTTTTGCGATATTAGAGGCCAGAAAACTTTTGCTTCTCTGAGAGACTGCTGCTTTTCATCTCATGGACATGAGATGATCGAGAATTCTTCCCATTTCTCTTTCTACTTTAAACCTGAGAGATACATTTCCGACTACCTTTAAATACTGCAGGTCCTTCTGAAACACATTTCAGTGTGCTGGCTTAATTCAGCTTCATTGCATTGTTCAGTCCTAAATTCCTTTCAGTTTGATCTATTTCCCTTTGTAATCCTTTTGTATTCCTAGATATTTAAAAGCTGCTCAAATCTATATTGTAGGAAAGTTGGGTTACAATTCTTTCAGCCAGCATGTAAACCCAATTTTTAGGGTTTCTACACAAAACATTACTGCCATGTTTCTACCAGCTCTCCTTTCATATATTTTTCTCCAGGACTTCCTGTGACAAAATTGCCTTTCTAAAAGCCAGTCTTCTGTTCACTCTCTTGGCCAGTCACATTTCCATAGAAAGATACACGACTGGATTTTCAAAAGATGCAACAAGAATGATCAAGTCCCGATTCACACCTAGACAGCCTGCTCCTGTTCTCCATGAATTTTAAAACTCAAGTTAATTATCTCTTTGATTTTGTCTCAATCTCTTGAGTAATCTTGGCAATGAGCCCCTAAACTGCAACATAGCCTGCTTCAGCAGACACAAAACTCTCTCTCAATTGCTTGCATTCATGTGCTGACTATGTATTGTATTTATTTAGATCTTATTGAACAAAAGATCTTCATTGATTCACTCAAATACTTAAGTATATACTATGTGCCCAATGGTCTTGAAATGTTGGGGGTCCACAAGTAAGACAGATATGTGTAAACAGATAAATTAGACTACAGAGATAATATGAATGAAAGAGATATGAATAAACTGCCGTCGGACTCCAGGGAAAGAACCACCATGGGTTGACCTACAACTAAGATATATAGCTATGTACTGGGGATTTGAGGAAAAAAATAACCATCATGGGGGGTGGACAGGCTTTGTACCATCTAAGGAAAGGAAAAGGAAGGGAGAGAAGATAAAGAGAAAATGAGATAAACGGAAAGGTTTTCTTCTTCTTCATGTTTTTTGCCACCAGATTTTGGAGCACATTGCTTGCTGATGTCCTTTCTAGCCAGTCTTATCCTTCAGCCGGCTTCTAGAGACTTCAACAATTCAATTGTAACAAGCTGGGCTCCTCCCTGCAGAAAATGCCAACTATGTAGGGAGCCAGGAGGGAAGCAAAAGATTCACAGGAATCTGCAGCCCTTCTGCAGCTCACTGGTGGGGAGGGTCACTGAGGCTTCACCTTGGCCTCTGTCTCCAAGTTCACATAAAGGAGAGTCAGTTCCTTTCTTGATATATGAACATGGAGAGAAACCTGTTTCACAGAAGGGGTTATGGAAAAATTAAAGTGAGATCCATGAAAAAGGCAGAGGAAGTAGCACCATGAATCTGAAGTAACTGGACATGTGAATTAGTAACCAGTATAAAGAAGAGCTGAAGACAAAGGAAAGGCAAAAAACAAGTTCTCAATTTCCTAAAATGGAAATGCAAGTCTTTCTTCTTCAAAAAGAAAAAAGTCATTGAACCCTTTCCTTTAAAATAAAATTGAAAGGGGCCACATGTTGCAAATAATGCTTTTAACCATGATGTCACTACCCAATAATGTGTAGCAATCAGTTAAGTTCATTGCAAATACTTCATTCCTTAACAATTATGTTATCAAAGTTTGCAATTGATATATATGCACTTTAGAAAATAGTAGACTGTGTGCAAATTCGTCATTATATTATTGACAATGTCACTCTTAGAACTGAAATCTTGACTAGGAGAGAGCAGGTGGCATGACCCTAGATTACTAGAGTCACAGCAAGAAAAGTTAAGAAAGTGCCATCAGGACATTTGGACAGAAGAATGCTATATGGCTTTTGGGTTTATAACAGATCAATTGGAGAAAAACAAGTCACTCCATTAAATTATTTTCTACTTACCTCCATCACCCTCTCCAAGAACACATATTTTAAAATGAGAAGTTATTATATTAAAAATTACTGGCTCTGGCATTTTGAAGACTACATCCAATAATGAAGCAAAAACTGGTTTATAAACATCCTGGTATCAATTCCAACTACCATCTTTTACCAAACTAAAACTCTCATTATCACTAATTCACTTGCAATCTAGTGCTCCTCCAATATACAAAATCAACAACTTAAAATGTGTCATAATTTTTTAAAATTTCCCTAAAATTTTAGAGGATAATAGGAATATATCTCTTGGACAAGTTGAGAACGATGGAGACACTAGGAAAGGAAAAGATGAAAATATTACCCTAATCAATGATGTCAAACACAAGTTATGAACAACTGTTAAAAGAATTCTCTATGAAATTGATCAATGCTACTGTCTCTATACCTGGCTATTTCCTATCAGTAATTAGATACATAAACAAATAGAATAGTCTATTTAACGGGATCAATTCTTTTACTTGTGTGCTTTCCCTTTTAAAACTACATATGCTTTTATGTGTTTGCTCTATGTTTAGGTGGTGTCACATTAGAACACCCTCATCTCTGAAGATCTTTGCGTTAAGGAACTCTACCTTGGCCCTTGATCAACTGTACTCTGTGTTATGGTAAACTCAGAGCCCTACATGCATCAATGTTTTCTACATGCTCTTTCCCGTGCGTTGTTCATGTCAGGGAGTATAGTCCACCAAGTGAACACTAAGCAGTGTTTCAAAAGCATCAGATATTAAAAGGAGGACATGCAGGTTTGGGTGTGGGCCCCCAGTCAGTGCCTCAGTGCAAAGAAGAAAGAGGTAAATGCATCCCTCCAGAGACTGGGATAAAAACAGGAGGTTATGAGCAGGAGGCTCCCTCTGCAGGCCTTTAAGCAGGGACCTGGAATAAAAGTGCTGTCACCGTGGATCATGGTTGGTTTTACAGGAAACTCAGGAAGAAGATAAGGACATGAAATAATGATAATTATAATAACAGCAACAAACACTTCTACTGAACCAAGGACTGCACTTTGAATGTAAATTCTGTGCTTGAACATACATTAACTCACAGGACCCTGAAAATATCCCGACGTAGTAAATGTTGATGTTTTAACCATTTTATAGATGAAGAGACTGGATACAGTGGATAGAATACTCACCCAGGTTAAGAAGCTGATATATGGCTCAGCCCAAGCTCAGTGCTCTTATGTTATGCTCTTTGACTACAACTCCAAGTTAAGTCTCTAATGACTATCTCCAATCACAGGTGCCAACACCATCCTCCTCCATCGATGGAGGTAGGCTTGGGCAGGGCATGGACCAGGGTGTGGGAGGCCGGCTGATCTCAGGTCTGGCACACCGGTTGCCAGGCTGCTTCCTCTTCTGTCGAGGCCTAGCACTCGCCCCAGAAAACTTGGCTGCGGGCCTCAAGTTTCTTTCGTGCGGAACTTCTCCCTCTGAAAGTGGCCTGTCCCAGGAGACTGGGCCGGCTGGCCGGCCAAACACCTCTGGACAAAGTAGGCGAACTGAGCTGGCCTTCCCGTCGCCCTCTGCGTGGCTCCTCTGCACTCAGGCAGAAGGCCTCACTCATGCCCTCCATCATGCTTTTCTCCCCAGAGCCATGGCCTGGGCTACTGTTAGTCTTACGTTAGTGTTATGTTTGGTTTCCGGTTAATGTCAGTTTTAGGGCTAGGTTTAGTTTTCGAGGTAGTGTTAGGTTTATGTTTAGGTATATGTTTAGGGTTAAGGTTAGGTTTATGGTTCTGGTTAGGGATAGTGTTATGATTCATGTTAATGGTATGGTTGAGTTTAGGTTCGGGTTGGAGTTAGGGTTAAGGTTGATTGCCAGGTTCGGGTTAGATTTCAGGTTAGGGTTAGGGTTCAGTTAGCGTAGGGTTATGATCAAGTTAGTGTTAGGGTTAGCGTTTCTGTTACTGTTGGGGTTAGGGTTAGGTTTAGCATTCGGTTTATCGTTCTGGGTAGGGTTAGGGTTTGGGTTTGGTACATGTTTGTTTTACGTGTACAGTTAGGGTTTGAGTTTAGGGTCAGGCTTATGGTTAGGATCAGTGGTCAGGTTCAGTTTAGTGTTGGGGTTAGTGTTTGGGTTCGAGTTAGCATTAGGGTTAGGGTTAGGTTCAGTGTTTGTGTTAGTTTTCGGGTTAGTGTCAGGGTTAGAGCTTGGTTTCGGTATTGGTTTAGGCTTAGAGTTAGGGTTGGGTTAGTCTTCAGGTTAGTGTTAGGGTTCAGGTTCGAGTTAGGGTTCTTGTTAGGGTTAAGATTCAGGTTAGGGTTCGGGTTAGGGTTAGGCTTAGGGTTAGGTTGAGGTTTAGGGTTAATATTCGGATTAGTGTTATGATTAAGTTTTGGGTTCGAAAAAGGCTTAGCTTTCGCGTTAGGTTTCTTGTTAGGGTTAGGGTTAGGGTAGGACTAGGGTTAGGCTTAGGGTTAGGGTTGGGTTCGGGTTATGGTTAAGGTTAGGTTTAGGTTTTGGTTTCGAATTAGGGTTATGGTTAGTGTTAGGGTTCGATTTAGGGCTAGGGTTAGGGTTAGCCTTGGTTTTGGAGTAGGGTTAGGGTTAGATTTAGGGTTAGAAATATGTTTAGGGCTCAGGTTAAGGTTAGGGTTAGCAATAGGGTTAGGGTTAGGGAAATGTTTAGTTTTAGTGTTAAGTCTAGTGTTCGAATGAGGGTTAGTGTTAGGATTCAGGTTCGGGATCGGGTTAGGGTTAGGGTTAGCCTCGGGCTAAGATTATGGTTATGTTTAGGGTTACAGTTAGTGCTAGGATTTCTGATAGGGTTAGGGTTAATGTTCATGTTAAGTTTAGGGTTAGGTTTAAGGTCAGGGTTGTTTTCGGGTTAGGGTTACAGCTAGGGTTCAAGTTCAATTTCCGGTTAGGGTTACGGTTATGTTTTGCTTATTGGGACGGTTAGGATTAGAGTTACTGTTAGGGTTATGTTAAGGTTTAGGGTGATGTTAGTGTTTGTATTAGGATTAGGGTTAGGGTTTGGGTTCTCATTGGGGTTAGTGTTAGTGTCGGCTTAGGCTTTGAGTTTGTGTTAGTTTTAGGGTGAGGGTTAAGTTTAGGGTAAGAGTCAGGGTTTGGGTTGGGGTTCGGGTTAGGGTTAGAGTTCGAGTTAGCTTTAGGCTTAGGGTTGGGGTTAGTTTTGGATAAGGGATAGGGCTGGGTTCAGGTTGGGTTTGGGTTTGAGTTAGGGTTAGGTTTAGCATTTGGGTTCGGATTCGGGTTATTTTTCGTGTTCAAGTTAGCATTATGGTTACGGTCAGGGTTTAGGTTAAGTTTATCGTTAGGGTTAGGTTTTGGCTTAGGGTTATGGTTAGAGTTAGTGTTAGGGTTAGGATTAGAGTTAGGTTAAGGTTAGGGTTGGGTTCGGGTTAGGTTTACTATTAGGGTTCATGTTAGGTTTAGGGTTATGTTTAGTCTTAGAGTTAGTGTTCAGATTAGGGTTAGGGTTAGATTTCAGGTTCGTGTTAGGGTTAGGATTAGCAGTAGGTTTCGGGTTAGGGTTAGGACTAGAGTTCGGGTTAGGTTTGGGTTCGGGTTAGGGTTAGGGTTAGGGTTCGGATGAAGATTAGGGTGAGGGTTAGTGTTAGGTTTGGGATTACGATTCGGATTAGGGTTAGGGCACTGTTTCAGGCTCAAGATGGGATTGAAGTTAGTGTTAGGGTCGGGTTAAGGTACGGCTAAGGTTCGGGGTATGGTTAGGTTTAGGGTTAGTGTTAGGCTTAGAGTTTGGATTTTGGTTAGGGTTATGGTTAACGTTAAATTTTGTGTTAGGCTTAGGCTTAGAGATATTATTGGGTTGAGTTAGGTTTAGGGTTAGGGTTAGTGTTAGAATTAGTGTTCAGATTATGATTAGGATTAGGTTTCAGGTTCAGGTTAGGGTTAGGATTAGCGGTAGGGTTCATGTTAGGTTTATGGCTAGGTTTCAAGTTAGGGTTGGTTTCGAGTTAGGGTTAGGGTTAGGGTTCGGTTGAGCGTTAGGGTTATTGTTAGGGTTAGGGTTAGGGTCGGGATTATGTTTAGGATTAGGTTTAGGATTCGGGTTAGGGTTAGGGTTAGGGCTAGGCTTAGGGTTCAGTTTAAGGTTAAGGTTAGGGTGCAGCTTAGTGTTAGAGCTAGTGTTCTGGTTAGCATTAGGCTTAGGGTCCGGGTTAGGGTTCCGGTACGGGTTATGCTTAACGTTAGGTTTCATATTAGGGTAAAGTCGAGGGTTAGAATTAAGGTTAGGGTTAGGGTTAGGATTGTGTTGGGTTAGCGTTAGCATTAGGGTTAGGGTTAGGTTTAGGGTTCGGGTTAGGTTTAAAGTTAGAATTTGGGTTCTGCTTTGGGTTAGGGTTACTGTTAGTGATTGGGTTATGGTTAGGCTCTGGGTTAGGGCTAGGTTTATGGTTATGGTTGGGTTGGGTTTAGGTTAGGGTTAGGGTTCAGGTTATGGTTATAGTTAGTATTAGTATGAGGTTTCAGGCTAGTGTTAGGGTTGGGGTTACTGTTAGGGTTGGGTTAGGCTTATGTTTGGGTTCCAGTTAGGTTTAAGTTTTGTGTTCGGGTTAGGATTCGTTTATGGTTAGTGTTAGGATTAGGGTTAGGGTTAGGGTTCAGTTTACAGTTACGTTTAGGTTTCAGGTTAGTGTTAGAGTTCGGGTTGGTGTTAGGGCTAGGGTTATGGGTCTGTTAGTGTTAGGGTTAGGGTACGGGCGCCTGTTTTATTTAGGGTTAGGGTTAGTGTTAGGGTTTAGGGTTAGTGTTTAGTTTAGGGTTAGGATTAGACTTAGTGTTCGTTTAGAGTTAGGGTTCCTGATAGGGTCCTTGATTGGGTTAGTGTTAGGGTTCGGGTTCAGGTTAGGGTTAGTTTCGGGTTATGGTTTGTGTTAGGGTTTGAGTTAGTGTTATGTTTTGTGGGCTAGGTTAGTTTTAAGCTTAGGTTAAATTTAGGGTCAGGGTTAGGTTTAGGGTTCGAGTTTGAGTTTGAGTTAGGTTTTAGGTTAGGGTTACAGTACGGGTTCAGGTTATGTTTCAGGTTAGGGTTTGGTTTGAGTTCAAGTTAGGGTTTGGTTTAGGGGTCGGGTTAGGTTTAGGAGTATTGTTGAGGTGTGTATTCGAGTTAGGTTAAGGTTAAGTTGAGGATAGGTTATTGTTGGGGTTTGGGTTCTGGGTAGGCTTAAAGTTAGCATTAGGTTTAGGTTTAGGGTTCATGTTAGTGCTAGTGGTAGGGTTAGGGTTATGGTTAGTGTTAGGGTTCGGGTTAGGATTGCGGTAGTGTTAACGTTAGGGCTTGGATCAGTGTTAGGATTAGGTTTAGGGTTAGAATTAGCATTTGGGTTCGGGTTCGCATTCTGCTTATGTTTAGGGTTAAGGTTAGGGTTAAATTTAAGGTTCAGGTTATGCTTAGTGTTAGCTTTCGGGAAAGGATTCTGGTTAGGGTAACTGTTAGAGTTAGGCTTCAGGTTAGGCTAATGTCAGGGCTGGGGTTAGGGTTAGGGTTCAGATTAGAGTTAAGGTTCACATTAAAATTAGGGTTCGGGTTCAGTTTAGGGTTAAAGTTATGGTTACAGTAACGGTTATTGCTAGGGTTCTGGTTAGGGTTCAAATTAGGCTTAATGTTAGGGTTCGTATTAGGATTCAGTTTATGGTTAGTGTTAGGTTTGGGGTTAGGGTTAGGGCTAAGGTTACTGTTAGGGTTAGGGTTAGGGCAAGTGTGAGGGTTTGATTTCGGATTAGGGTTATGGTTAAGTGTAGGATTAGAGTTAGTGTTCAGATTAGGTTTATGGTTCCAGTTCGGTTTCGGGATTCAGGTTGGGGTTAGGGTAGGTTTAGGCTTTGGGTTAGGGTTAGGGTTAGGGTTCGTGTTAGGATTAGGGTTAACATTAGGCTTAGCTTTACGGTTCAGGTTCAGGTTCAGGTTAGGTTTAGCATTAGGTTGGGGTTATGCTTTCGGTTACGGTTACAATTTGGTTCGGGTTAGGATTTGGTTTAGAGTTAGGCTTAGGGATAGGGTTCGTGTTAGGGTTAGGGCTAGTGCTCGGGTTAGTCGTTGCTTGTGTTAAGGCTAAGGTTTGGTTTAGGTTTACGGTTAGTTTTAGGGTTAGGGTAAGAGTTCGGGTTAGGGTGAGGTTAGGGTTAGGGTTCGGGTTAGGGTTAGTATTTGGGTTCGGGTTTGATTTAAGGTTAGAGTTCAGGTTAGGGTTAGGCTTAGGGTTCAGGTTAGAGTTAGGGCTCGTGTTCGGGTCAGAGATACAGTTCTTGTTACGGTTTGGGTTAGGGTTAGGGTGCGGGTTAGTATTAGGGTTAGGCTTTGGGTTAGGGTAAGGGATAGGTTTAGTTTTATGGTCAGGGTTAGGGCCATTGCTAGTGTTAGTGTTAAGGTTAGGGTTAGGTCTACAGCTTGGTGAAAGTTTACGGTTTGTTCTAGAGCCAGGGTTAGGGTCAGGTTTAGGACTGTTTTAGGGTTAGGTCCAGGGCAAGGAGTAGGCTTGGTGTTCCAATTAGGATTAGGATTATTGTTGGTTAGGACTAAGGTAAGGGTTAGGGTTAATGTAAGGGTTAGGGCCACAGCTAGGGTTAATGCTAAGGTTCGGGTTATGTCTAAGGCTTGGTCAAGCATTAAGGTTTGGGCTAGGGCTAGTGTTAGCATCAGGTCTAGGACTAGGTGAAGGTTAGGGTCAAGGTTAATCTTAGGGTTAGGGTGAGGGTTACCCTTGGGGTTAGGGTTAGTGTTGCTTAGGGCTAGGGTTAGAGTTAGGGCTAGGGCTGGGTTATGTTCAGGGCTAGGGCTAGGATTAGTGTTATGGTTATTCTTAGAGTTAGGGGAGGTGGTTTGAGATTCAGTTAAGGTTAGGTTTAGCCGTAGGGGTTGGATTAGGAATAGGGCTACTGTTTGTGTTAGGACTGGTTTAGGGCTACAGCAAGGGCTAGTGTTAGGGTTAAGGTTGCATTACATGTAGGGTTAGGGTGAAGGTTAGGGGTGGGAGTAGTGTTAGGCGTAGTGTTATGGCAAGATTATCATTAGGGCTGGGCTTAGGGCTATGTTTAGTTATTACATTTAGTGTTAGGTTTCCTTTTAGGTTTATAAGTAGATTTATTTTTATGGTTAGGGATGGGGTTGGTTTTGAGGTTAGGGCTAGGGGTATGATTAGGGTTAAGTCTGACGTTAGTGTTAGGTGTGCCTTAGGGTTGGGACAATGTAAAGTGTAGGAGTAGGCGTAGGGTTTTGGTTTGGGTTAGCGTTAAGGTTATGCTAGTGTTAGGGTTACTGTTAGGGCTAGTGCTAGGACTAGGTTTAAAGTTAGGGTTAGAGTTACAGTGGGTTAGGGTTACCATTACAGTGAGTTTTAGGGGTAGGCATATGATTAGGGTTAGGGCTAGGGCTAGTTTTAGGGTTTGGGATAGGTTTATCGTTAGAGCTAAAGTTGGATTTGTGTTCATGATACAAACCCCAACCCTAGCCCTAAAACTAATGCTAAGATTAATCCGACCGTGAAGCCTAATTCTCACCATAGCCCTAACTCTAAACCTAACCCTAACCGTAGCCGTAGACATAACCTTATCCTTTACCTTAACCCTAAATCTTAGCCTAAACTTACCCCTATACTAAACCTATGCCTACCACTAACCCTATACCTGACCCTTACCGCAACTCAACCTCAATCCAAACATTAACATTAACCCTAAAAATAATCCAAGAACTAGCACTAAGCCTAAGCCTATCCCCATCACTGACCATAGTCCTAGTCTTAACCCTAACCCTGGCACTAGCCCTATCCCTAACACTAAACCTAGTCCTAGCCTTAGCACTCACCCTAACTGTAACCCTACCCCTACCCCTTGCCCTATATCTAACCCTAACACAACCTACAACTGAAACTAATCCTAGCCCTAACCCTAGCCCTAAAACCCAGACCTTACACTAGCCATAACCATAAGCCTACGTCTAAACCTAGCACTGGCCCAAACTTTAACCTTAACACTAGCCCTATGTTAACTCTAGTACGCTAACTCTAAACACTAAGGCTAACACTAACCTTAACTCTAATCCTAACAATACCCCTAACACTAATACAAACCTAGCCCTAACCCTAATCTTAAATCCAAGCCTAACGCAACCCTAACCCCAACCCTAACCCTGTTTCTCTCCATAAAACTAACTCTAACCTTAACCAAAACCTAACCCTAACCCTATACTTAACCTTGGGAACTGATTTGTATAGAACAGGGAATCCAGAGTAGAACTGAGCCAAATCATGTCTAGCACCCATTCCTGGAAATAACTTCATGCCCCATCTCCCTTCCTTCCAGCTAGTAAGGATCACATAATACCTAAACAACATTTGGTACAAATTGCTATTTGGAATCCTAAACCAAACCAGTACACAAACCCTAATCCGAACCTTAAGCCTAACCTTAACCCTAACTCTAATCCGAACCAAAACCCTAATCAGAACCCTAAACTTAACGCAAACTTAACCCCAACCCTACTCATCCTTCTCTCCATAAACTAACTCTAACCAAAACCAAAACCTAACCCTAACCCTATCCTTAACCCTAACACTAATCCTAGCCCTACCTCTACACCTCTACATCTACCCAAACCCTAAGCCAATCCGAAGCCTAAGCCTAACCCTACCCCAACACTAGTCATTTGCAGAACCCTAACGCTAGCACAAACACCAATATTAACCATAACACTATCACTAGACCTCCCCCACACCGAACTTTACCCCATCTTTAACCGTAAACTTAACCTTAACTGTGACCTTATCCCTATCATAATCCTAGCCATAGCCTTAAAATAACGCTTACTGTAGACCTAATGCTATCCTCAACCCTAACCCTGGCTCTAGCCCTAGCCCTAAACATAACCCTAAACCTAACCCTAAATCTAACACTGACCCTAGCCCTACCCTAACCCAAACCCTAATCCTAGCCCTAAGCCAACACATACCACTACCCCAGACCTTAGTCATAGCCCTAAACCTAACCCTAACACCAACCCTTACTCTAACCCAACCATAACCCTAACCCTAAGCCTAACCCTAATCCTAGACAGAGTCCTAAATCAAACCCTTGCCCTAACTCTAACCCTATTCCTAACCCTCAGCCACATCCAAACCCTAAACATAATGATAACCCTAACACTAAACCTACTCTTAAACCTAACCCTAACACTAACATCAGCCCTAACCCTAACCCAATCGCTAAGCCTAACGCTAGGCTAAACCAAAATGCTAGCGCTTACATATAACACTAACCCTAAAGCTACCACTAGCGATAACCCTAAAGCTACACCTAACTGTAACACTCTACACAAGCCCTAACCCTAACACAAATCCCAGCCCTAGACCTGACCCTAAACTTAGCCCCAGACATGACCATATCCCTAACCCTAACCCTAGCTCTAGCCCTAACTCTAACCCTAACCATAACTATGGACTTAGGCCTAGCCCGAATGATACCCCTAGCCCTTTCCATAGCCCTGGCCATAACGCTAACTCTAACACTAGCACTATTTCTAAACTTAGCACTAACACTAAGGTTAACATTAACCATAGCCTTAAACTCAACTCTAGCCCTAGTCCTAACCCTAATTCTAAGCCTAGACATAAGCCTAGCCCTAACCCTAACCCTAGCCCTAAACCAAACACTAAGCTTAACTGTAACTCTAACGTAGCACTAAATTTAACCGAAGACCTAAAACTACCCCTAACCCAAACTCTTATACTAACCCACCCTAACTCTGGTCCTAACACTATGCATAAATGTAGGCCTAACATTAGCCCTAACTCTAACCATTGCCCTAACCTGAACTCTAGTCCTAACCCCAACTCTAATGCTAAACCTACCCCTAACTCTCACCATAACCATAACCATAACCCAACATGAGACCTAACCCTAAACTTAGCCCTAGGCATAAGTCTAACACAAACCCTAACCCCAACCCTACCTCTACCCCTCCCCTAACCCAAACACTAGCCTAATACCTACCCCTACTACTACCCATACCTTTAAATCTAACCCAACACTATCCGTACCTCTACCCCTGCCCCTACACCTAAACCAAACTTAACCCTAACCCTTAACTGAACCTTAATTCTCACCATATCCTTAGCCATAACCTTATCTTTAACCCTAACCCTAACGCAACACTAACCCTAACACTACCCCTACACCAACCCCTCCCCTAAACCTAAACCTAACCAAACGCTTATCTTACTCCTAACACCAAGCATAACCCAACCCTAATCCTAACCTTTACACTAATCCTAGTCTTAGTTCTCATCCTAACCCTAGGCCTAGTTCTAACACTAACTACAACACTAGTCATAACCCTAAACTTAGCCTTGTCCCTAGCCCTAACCTTAACCATTACACTAACCCTAACACTAACCCCAAATCTAACCCTAACCCTAACCTGATTCCAACCCCACCTCTATCCCTACGACTAACTCTAATCTTAAAACTTATGCTAACTGTAACCATACCACTATATGTAACCTTAAACCTAGCCCTAACACTACCACTGAGACTAACCCTAAACAAATGCCTAGCCCTAACCCTAACCATAGCTATAAACCTAAAACTAACACTAAACTTAACCCTAACCCTAGCCATAGCCATAAACCTAACCCTAAAACTAACCCTAGCACTAACCCTAACCCTAACCGTAGCCCTTACCCTAAACCTAAATCTACTTCTAACTGTAACCCTAGCCCAAACCTTGACCCAAGACTTTTTGTGTGTGTGTGTGAGGAAGATCAGCCCTGAGCTAACATCTGTGCTAATTCTCCTCTTTTTGCTGAGGAAGACTGGCTCTGAGCTAACATTTATTGCCAATCCCCCTCCTTTTTTCCCCCAAAGCCCCAGTAGATAGTTGTATGCCATAGTTACACATCCTTCTAGGTGCTGTATGTGGGACGCACCCTCAGCATAGCCAGAGAAGTGGTCATCAGTGCACGCCTGGGATCTGAACCCTAGCCCTAGCTATAACCCCAACCATAACTCTAACGTTAACCCTAGCAGTAACCCTGACCATAACACTAACCTTAGCCATAAGCCTAGCCCTAGCAGTAACACTAATCCTAACCATAACAATACCCCTAACCCTAGCCCTAACCCTAACCCTAGGAATAACCCTAGCTCTACACCTAACACTAGGCTTATACTAGTCCTAACAATAACCCTAGAATTAACACTAGCCCTAACCCTAACCCTAGCACTAAACCTAAGCCTAAGCCTAGTCTTAGCCATAAACCCAACAATAACCCTAAGACTAACACTAGCACTAACCCTAATAATAACACTAACCTTAGCCCTAACCCTAGCCCTTGCAGTAACCATAACAATAACCCTAACCCTAATCCTAACTCTAAGCTTAGCCCTAGCCCTAACACTAAACCTAACCATAACCCTAACCCTAACTCTAATCCTAACCAGAACCGGAACCCTAACACGGGCCCTAAGCCTAGCCCTAACCCTAACTGTAGCCCTAACCCAACTCCTGGTTTTAACGCTAACCCTGCCAATAACCCTAAACCTAGCCTTAGCCCTAGCCTTAGCCCTAATCCTAAACCTATCCTTAGACATAACCTTAGCCACAAGCTTAACTCTAACCCTAACCCTAAACCTATTGCTAGCCATAACCCTAACACTAATGCTAACCCAACCTTTGCCCTAGCCCCACTCCTAACCCTAAGCCTAGCTCTATCCCTAACCTTAACCCTAACAAAAACCCTAAAACTAATGCTAACACTAACCCTAACTCACACACAATTGGTTTGATTTCAACATATGTGAATATTGTCACACACAATGGGTATGATGTCATACATAAAAATGTGAATTATATCACAAAAAAGGTGAATGGTGTCACACATATCAGTGGGTGTGTTTTCATACACAAGCGTGAGCCTTGTCACACCTACAACATTGGTGTGATGTCACACATACATTGAGTGATGTCAGACACACAATGTCTGTGAAGGCAGACACCAACCTGGTGAAGTCACAGACAATGCAGGTGGTGTCTCTCACGATAATGAGTGTGAATTCACACAAATTGAGAGTTACACAATACACAAAGGTGGGATTTAAGTCAGAGTAAAATGTGAGAGATTTCACAGAAAACTGGATGTTATTTCATACATAAGAGTGGAAGTCACATCACACTGAGTAATATGACTGCCGTCACACACAATGGGAGTGATATCACACAATTTGTGAGATGTGACTGGCTATCCTCGTGTTATCACAATCAAGTTATGTGATGTCCAAAAAAGGGTGTGATGTCGCACATAACGATTGCAGTGATGTCACGCACAAAAAGTGAACGATGTCACAAGCGCAACATTGGAGTCATGTCAAACACAGTATCACAGTGATGTCATACTCAACTGGTGTGATGTTATACATAATACTGGGAGTGACACCAACATAATAACGGTTGGGATATCATATGCTAATTAAGGTTGATGTCGCACACAATTGATATGATGTGACACAAGATGAGGATGTTGTTACACACACAAGTGGGGTGATGTCACTCATAACCGTGTGTGTCACGTCACGCATAATGATGGGAGTGATATCACATGCACACAATGGGAGTGATGTCACACTATAAAATGTGATTTATGTCAAAAGGGACACAATGATGCTACACATAGCAGTGGGAGTGTTGTCACACAATTCATATGATGTCACACATAATGTGAGTGATGTCACACAGAAACATGTGAGTAATATAGCAGATGACTCGTGACTAATGTCACACACATGTGTCAGTGATGTCACACTATTGGTGTGATGTCGTAAACACAAGAGGCATGTAGTCTCAAATAAAAGACAGATATCACTCGAAATATATGAGTGAAGTCACAGAAACACCATGAGAGTGATATCAGAACACTAGTAGAGTGATGTCCTCGAGAATTAGTGTGACGTCACACAGAATATTGGGAGTGACGTCACATGTAACAATAGCGATTTCATATGCTAAATTGCATTCATGTCACACGTAATTGGTATGATGTCAATATCTGTACATATTGTCACGCTCATAATACGTGTGATGTCATACATAAAAATGTGTCTTATGTAACCAAAAAGTGAATGGTGTCAGACATATCAATGGGTGTGTTTTCACACACAAATGTGAGCCCTATCACAAGTACAACACTGGTGTGATGTGACACACAAATTGAGTGAGGTCAGACACACAAAGTGTGTGAAAGCACACACCAATCTGGTGATGTCACGGACATTTGGAGTGGTATCTCTAAGGAAAATGAGTGTGAATTCACACATAACAATGAGAGTTACATAAAACACAAATAGGGATATAAGTCAGAGTAAAATGTGAGAGACTTCACAGAAAGCTGGGAATGATTTCATACAAAACTGTGGATGTCATCTCAAAGTTAACAAAATGACTGCCCTCACACAACGGGAGTGATATCACACAATTTGAGAGAGGTGACAGGCTAACCTAGTTTTATCCTGCTCAAAGTGTGTGATGTACCAAAATGGGTGTGATGTCACACAGAAGGATTGGAGTGATGTCAGACACAAAATATGAGCCATGTCACACACCAGTGGAGTGATGTCAAACACTATGAGAGTGATGCCACACTCAATTGGTGTGATGTCATACATAATACTGGGAGTGACACCACACATACTAATGGTTTGATATCATATGACAAGGTTGATGTCATTCACAATTGATGAGATGTGACACGCAAGGAGGATGTTGTTACACACACACAAGGGGTGTGATGTTACCCATAGCCAAGTGTGTCACATCACGCATAACATAGGGTATGATATCACATGAACACAATGGGTGTGATGTTACAAGTTACATGTCACTCATGTCACAGATAGCAATGGGAGTGATGTCACACTATTGGTGCGATGTCACTCATAACAATGGGAGTGATGTCACACATAAATATATGAGGTAATCTCACTAAGGACACATGACTGATATCACAAATAAGCTGTTAATAGTCTACACTCAGGTTTCTATCCAATGTATTGAAAGAGCACTTCTGCTGAACTCTGCTTGCCAGTAGCTCTAGGGAACATACTCTAATGAGACCTTTTATACTTTTCACTACAACTGGTACAGATTATCTGTAAGATCCATTGAACGAAAGTACAGTGTGAAGAAAGACTCCTTTTTTAAATCTGTTTATGATCGTCTTGAAAAGTCCCTTTTCAAAAGTTGCAGTTCGCGTCTTTCATTCAGGCTTTCTCTTACATGGAACGAAAGAATGTGCTCATTGATCTCAGTTTGCCAGTAGCTGTTGGGAGCATCTTCCTATGAGAGGGTTTAAATTTTTCACTACACAAGGAAGAGAATATATCTAATATCCATTTATGAAAAGCACAGTGTGGAGAAAAACCCTTGCTTGTACCTGTTTAGCATCCGCACTGAAAAGTACTTTTTCAAACATTGCAGCTCATGACATTTACTCAGGCTCTCTCTCACAGTATAGGAGAGAATGTTCTTACTGAGCAAAGGTTGCCATTAGTTGTAAGTAAGATCTTCCGAAGACAGCTTTGATCCTTTTCACTACTGCTGGGAGAAAGTATCTATAACATCCATTGAAATAACATACAC
This sequence comes from Diceros bicornis minor, assembly GCF_020826845.1. NCBI lineage: Eukaryota > Metazoa > Chordata > Mammalia > Perissodactyla > Rhinocerotidae > Diceros > Diceros bicornis. The sequence goes on along the minus strand of NW_026690871.1, from coordinate 466,937 downwards.
GGTGGAATAAAACTCTTCCTAGTTGTTGAGGATCATCTTGATGAGTGAATTTTTCAATCATCGATCTTCATGGCCTGCACTCAGGCTTTCCCTCAAATATAATGGAACAACACCCGTTCTGAACTCAACAGCCCTGTAGCTGTAAGTCAGTTCTTCCTTGGAGGGCTTTTAAACTTGTCACTACAGCTGGGAGAGAGGATCTATAACATTCATAAAATGAAAGTCAAGTGTGCAGTAAATCTCCGCCTGGTATGTGTATAGGATCCTCCCGCAAGTTGCCTTTTCCATCATTGTAGATAACGACCGTCACTCTGGCTCTCTCTCCTATGTAATGCAAGAAACTACTTGCTGAACTCAGCTGGCAAGGAGCTTTAAGCAGCATCCTCCTTTGAGAGCTTGTAAACTTGCACTGCAGCTGCAAGAGAATATCTGTAACATCCATTCCATGTAAGTTCTCTGTGGAGGAAAGCACTTCCTTTTAGCTTTTTAGGATCATATCGTAAAGTGCCTTTTCATCTTTGCAGCTGATTGCATGCACTCAGGCTTCCTTCCTGATATAAAAGAAAACACCCCTGCCAAAACTACTTTGCCAGTGGCTGTTAGGAACACCTTACTAGGAGAGTTTCCACTTTTCACCACAGCTCGAAAAGAAGCTGTATCACATCCATTCAATGAAAGTACACCGTGAAGAAAACCTCCTCTGTAAGTGTTTATGATCATGTTCTTAAGTGGATTTAAATACACTGCAGTTCAATCTGTATTCAGGGTCTCACTAGCATATCATGATGACCATTATTGCTTAACACAGCTTGCCAGTATCTGTTAGTAACAGCTTCATATGAGAGGATTTAAAATTTCATTACCACTGGGAGAGTGTATCTATAACATCCATAAAACGAAAGTCCAGTATGTATAAAATTTCTTGCTTCTATCTGTATACGACTATTCTGATAATTGCCTGTAACAACATTGCCGTTAACTACCTTCAATCAGGAATTCTTTCCCATGTAAAGCAAGAAAGTTCTTGCTGACCTCTGCTTCCAAGTACTTTACAGGAGGATCTGCCTCTGAGAGCTTTTAAACTTTCCACTGCAGTGGGGCGAGTATTTCGCTAACATTCATTCCATGAACCTACTCTGTGGTGAGAAACTCTTAAGGTTAACATGTTAGGATATGTTCAAGTGCCTTTTCCTCTTTGTCGCTCATTGCCTGCACTGAGGCTCCCTTGCCAACCGAAAGACCAATCACCACTGCTCAAACAAGTTTGAAAGTAGCTGTTAGGAACAATGTCCTGTGACAGCTTTCCAGCTATCACTACAGGTGGTGCAGACTATCATTACCATCCATTCAATAAAAGTTGACTGTTCAGAGCAACTCTTGCTTGTAGGTGTTTAGGATCATCTTGAGAAGAGTCTTTTAATTACTGCAGTTCAATCTGCATTCGGGGTCTGAGTAGCACACTATGATGAACGCTATTGATTAACACAGGTGGTCAATATCATAGGTTACATCTTCATATGAGAAGTTTAACAGTTTCATTTCAGCTAGGGTGGAGTATCTATAACATCCATAAAATGAAGGTCAAGTGTGGGGAAAATCTCTGCCTTGTATCTATATAGGATCTTCTTGCAAATTGCCTTTTCCCTCTTTGCGGTTAACGACCTTCACTCAGGCTCTCTCTCCCAAGACATGCAAGAAAATGTTTGCTGAACTCAGCATGCAAGTATCTCTGAGGAGGATTTTCCTCTGAGATCTATTAAACATTTCACTGCAGCTGGGAGAGTATATCTCCAACATCCATTCCGTGAACATACTCTGTGCAGAAAAACCCCTCCTTTTAGGTATTAGGATCATATAGTAAATTGCCTTTTCCTCTTTGCTGTTCATTGCCTGCAATGATGTTTCCTTCACTAATATAGAGACAAAACACCACTGCTCAACCAATTTTGCCAGTAGCTGTAAGGAACATCTTCGTATGAGAGCTTTCAAAGTATTATTACAGGTTTTGCTGATTATATTTAACATCCATTCCATTCAAGTTGAATCGTCAGAGAAACTCCTGCTAGTAGCTCTTTAGGATCATCTTGAGAAGAGACATTTAATACACTACAGTTCAATCCACTTTCAGGCTCTCATGAACATATCATGACAAACATTATAGCTTAACACATGTGGCCTATATCTGTAAGTAACATCTTCATCTGAGATGTTTTAAAACTTCAGTACAGCTAGGAGAGTGTATCTAGAACATCCATAAAATGAAAGTGAAATATGGAGAAAATCTGTGGCTTGTCTCTTTATGGGATCAGCCTGCATATTGCCTTTAGATCACTGCAGTTAACGACCTTCGCTCAGGCTCTCTATCCCATGTAACGCAAGAAAGTGTTTCTTAACTCGCCTTGCAGGAATCTTTAAGGATGATCTTCCTCTGAGAGCTTGTAAACTTTTCACTGCAGCTAGGAAAACCTATTCATTACATCCATTCCATGTAAGTACTCTGTGGAGGAAATCACTGCTTTTAGCTTCTTTCGATCATATTGTCAATTGCATGCTCACCTTTGAATTTCATTGCCTGCCCTCAGGCTTCCTCCCTGATGTAAAGAAAAAACACCACTGTTAAACTTACTCTGCCAGTAGCGATTAGGAACACCTTCCCATGAGAGTTGACACTTTTCACCACAGCTCAGGAAAAAGCTCTATCACATCCATTTAATGAAAGTATACCGTGAAGATAACTTCTGCTTATAACTGTTTAGGGTCATTTTCATAAGTGACTTCAAATACACTGCAGTTCAATCTGCGTTCAGGGTCTCACTAGCATATCATGAGGAACACTATTGCTTAACACAGGTGAAGAATATCTGTTAGTAACATTCTCATTGGAGAGGTTTTAAAATTTCAGTACGGCTGGGAGACAGTATATGTAACATCCATAAAATGAAATTCCAGTTTGGAGACAAACTCTTGTTTATATCTGTATAGGATTATCCTGAAAATTGCCTTTTACATCATTGCCGTTAACGACCTACACATAGGAATTCTCTCCTTGTAATGCCAGAAAGTTCTTGCTCAACTTGCTTGCAAGTATCTTTAAGGAGCACCTTCCTCTGAGAGCTTTTAAACTTTCCATTGCAGCTGGGAGAGACTATCTATAAGATCCATTCCATGAACATACTGTGTGGTGGAAAAGTCTTCCTTTTAGTTTTTTGGATCACACAGTAAAGTGCCTTTTCCTCTTTGTAGTTCATGTCCTGCACTGTGGCTTCCTTCCCACAGGCAAGACAAAATACCGCTGCTCAACGAAGTTTACCAGTAACTCTTTGAAACACTCCTAGGAGAGCTTTCAAACTATCACTACATGTGGTGCAGATTATCATTACCCCACATTCCAGGAAAGTGGACTCTTCAGAGAAACTCTGCTTGTAGCTGTTTGGGATTATCTTGAGAAGAGACTTGACTACACTGCAGTTCAATCTGCATTCAGGTTCTCAGTAACGTATCATGATGAACACCATTGCTTATCACAGTTGGCCAATATCTGTAAGTAACATCTTCATATGAGTGGTTTTCAAATGTCAATACAGCTGGCAAAGGGTATCTATAACATCCATAAATTGAAATTCAGGTATGGAGAAAATCTTTTGCGTGTATCTCTATAGGACTATTCTGAAAATTGCCTTTTCCAACATTGCAGTAAATAAACTTCACCCGTGCTCTTTCTCCCAAGTCAGGTAAAAAATGTTTGCTGAACTCAGCTTGGAAGTATCTTCAAGGAGGCTCTCCCTCTGAGAGCTTTTAAACTTTTCACTGCAGCGGGGAGCGAATATCTATAACATCTATTTCAGGAATGTACCCAGTGGAGAAAAAGTCTTCCTTTTAGCTTTTTAGGATCATATTGTAAAGTGAGTTTTCCTCTTTGTCGTTCATTGCCTGCACTGAGCCTCCCTTCCCATTGGAAATACAAAACATTCCTGCTCAATGACCTTTGTCAGTAGCCATCAGGAGTATCTTCTTAGGAGAGCTTTTGAACGATCACTACAGGTGGTGCAGATTGTTGTTATGATCAACTCAATGAAAGTTGACGCTTCAGAGAAACTCCAGCTTGTGGCTGTTAAGGGTCATCTTGAGAAGAGACTTTTAATAGACTGCAGTTCAAACTCTATTCAGGGTCCCACTAGCATATCATGATGAACTATATTGCTCAAGACAGGTGGCCAATATCTGAAAGGAACATCTTCATCTTAGAGGTTTTAAAATTTCAGTACTGCTGGGAGAGAGTATCTATAATATCCATAATATGAAAGACAAGTTTGGTGAAAATCTCGTTCGTGTGTCTGTGTAGGTTCATCATGCAAATTGCCTTTTCCCTCATTGCATTCAATGGCCTTCACTCAGCTATCTCTCCAAAGTAAAGCAAGAAAGCATTTGTTGAACACAGCTTGCAGGGTCCTTTAAGAATGGTCTTCCTCTGAGAGCTTTTAAAATTTTCGCTGCAGCTGGGAGAACTTATATATAATATATATTCCATGTAATTACCGTGTGGAGGAAAACACTTGCTTTTAGCTTCTTCAGATCATATTGTCAGTTGCATTTTCATCTTTGCATTTCATTGCCTGCACTCACGTTTCCTCCCTGATTTAAAGAGAAAACACTACTGCTAAACCTACTCTGCCAGTAGCTGTTAGGAACACCTTCCTAGGAGAGTTTCAACTTTTCAACACACCTCGGAAAGAAGCTCTATCAAATCCATTCAATGAAAGTATACCATGAAGAAGACCTCTTCTTGTACCTGCTTAGGATTATCTTCATGAATGACTTTAAAGGCACTGCAGTTCAGCCTGCATTTAGGGTATCATTAGCATATCATGATAAACACTATTGCTTAACACAGGTTGCCAATATCTGTTAATAACTTCTTCATATGAGAGGTTTTAAATTTTCAGGACAGCTGGAGAGAGTATCTATAACATCCATAAAATGAGAGTTCAGTGGGGACAAAATCTCTTGGTTGTATCTGTATAGGAGTATCCTGAAAATTGCCTTTTCCACCATTGCGGTTAAGGACCTTCCCTTAGGAATTCACTCCCAGGTAAGGCAAGAAACATCTTGATGAACTCAGATGGCAAGTAGCTTTCAGCAGATCTGCCTCTGCAAGCTTTTAAACTTTCCACTGCAGCTGGGACAGAATATCTATACCATACATTCCATGTAAGTACTCTGTGGAGGAACATACATCATTTTAGCTTTTTAAGATCATCTTGCAAAGTGCCTCTTCATCTCTGCAGTTCACTGCCTGCACTCAGGCCTCCTCCCCAACATAAAGACAAAACACCACTGTAAACCTATTTTGCCAGTTGCTGCTAGGAGCACATTCCTATGAGATGTTAGAGTTGTCACCACAACCGGGGAGGAAACTGTATCACATCCATTCAAGGAAAGTACCGTGTGAAGAATATCTTGTCGCTGTTTAGAATCATATTCATGAGTGACATTAAAAACATTGTAGTACAGTCTACCTTCAGGGTCTCACTAGCATATCATTATCAACACTATTGCTTAACAGAGGTTGCAAATATCTGTTAGGAATACCTTCATATGAGAGGTTTTAAAATTTCAGTACAGATGGGAGTATCTATAACATCCATAAAATGAAAGTTCATTGTAGAGAATATTTCTTGCTAATATCTGTATAGGACTATCCTGAAATTTTTCTTTCCATCCTTGCAGTTAACAACATTCACTTAGTAATTCTCTCCCTATTTAATGAAAGAAAGACCTTGCTGAATTCAGATTGCAAGTGGCTTTCCGCAGGATCTGCCTCTGAGAGTTTTTAAACTTTCCACTGCAGCTGGGACAGAATATCTATAACGTCCAGTACATGAACGTACCCTGTGCAGAAAAACTCTTCCCTGTAGATTTTTGGATGATGTGGTTCAGTGACTTTTCCTCTTTGCCGTTCATTGCCTGCACTGAGGCCGTCTTCCCAATGGAATGACAAAACACCACTAATCAACCAAGTTTGCCAGTAGTTTTCAGGATCATCTTACTAGGAGAGCTATCACTACAGGTGGTGCAGATTATCCTTACCATCCATTCAATGACAGTTGACTTTTCAGAGAAACTCCTCCTTGTACCTGTTTAGCATCATCTTGAGAATTTGAATACACTGCAGTTCAAACTACATTCAGGGTCTCACTAGCATATCATGACAAACACTTTTTCTTAACACAGGTACCCAATAAGTGTAAGTAACATCTTCATATGAGAGCTTTTAAAATTTCAGTACACCTGGGAGATAGTATCTATAGCATCTGTAAAAGGAAAGGCCAGTATGGAGCAAAATTCTTACTTGCATCTGCAGAGGACTCTCCTGAAAATTGCCTCTCTCAACATTGCGGTTAACGACATTTACTTAAGAATTTTCTCCCTGGGGCCTGCCCGGTGTCACAAACAGTTTCGTGTGCACGCTCCACTTTGGTGGCCTTGGGTTTTCAGTTTCCCAACCCTGGGCACGCACCAATGCACTGCTTGCCAGGACATGCTGTGGTGGTGTCCCATATAAAGTAGAGGAAGATGGGCACTCATGTTAGCTCAGGGCCAAGCTTCCTCAGCAAAATAGAGGAGGATCAGCATCGGATGTTACCTCAGGGTTGATCTTCCTCACACATGCTAAAAATAATGTCTCTCCTATGTAATGCCAGAAAGTTCTTGCTTAACTCTGCTTGCAAGTAGGTTTAAGGAGCATCTACCCCTGAGAACTTTTAAATTTTCCACTACAGCTGAGAGCGAATATCTATAGTATCCATCTAATGAACGTACTCTGTGGAGAAAAACATTTCCATTTAGTTTTTGAGGATCATAATGGAAAGTGCCTTTTCTTCCTTTTGGTTCGTTGCTGCACTGAGGCTGCCTTCTCAATGGAAAGACAAAATACTACTGCTCAAGCACTTTTGCCAGTAACAAGTAAGGAAATAACTTCGTGCCCTGTCTCTCTTCCTTCCGGCAAATGAAGTCAACCTACCTTACCCAGGTTGGGGACATATTGCCATTTCAGGCCTTGAGAAGGAATATCACATTCCTTTGAGAAGGCAATTTCTGATCCCGGGTTCTAAGTAGAGCTCTAGCAACAAGTTAGTAAATGAGTTTCAAAGATTACTGGAACTTAGCTGAACTATGTATAACACCCATTGTTGGAAATAACTTCATGCCCACTATCTCTTCCTTCCATCTCGTAAGGATCAGAAACCTAAAACAGGTATATAACAGAATGCAGTTTCAGGCCTTGAGATTGAATCTCATATTCCTTTGAGAGGGCACTTTCTGATCCAGGCTTGTAAGTAAATGTCTAGAAACGACTTTGTATGTGAGTGGCAATCATTAATACAGCTGAGCTAATCTATGGTTAACACCCATTTCTGGAAATATCTTCATGCCCAATCTCTCTTCCTTCCAGCTCTGAAGGTTTACATTCCTAAAACAGGTTTTGAATATATTGCTGTTTCGAGCCTTAGGAGGGAATATCACATTCCTTTGAGAAGGCATTTCTCGTCCCAGCATGTAAGTAGATGTCCAGGAACAAGTTAGTATATGAGTGGCAATCATCACTACAGCTGAGCTCATCTGTATAAAATACCCATCCCTGGAAGTATCTTTGTGCTCACTCACTCTTCCTTTCAGCTCGTGAGAATCACCTTCCTAAACCAGGTTTAGAACATAATGCTATTTTGGTCGTTGAGAGCAAATCTCACATTCCTCTGTGAAGACACTTACTGATAACTTCTTGTAAGTAGATGTCTAGGAACAAGTTTATATTGGAGCATCAATCAGTACTACAGCTGAGTAAAATGATTTATAATACCCATTCCGTGAAATAACTTCATGTAAAAACTCTCTTCCTTCTAGCACTAAGATTCACTAAACTAAACCAGTTTTGGACCATATTGCCTTGTTGGACCTTGAGAAGGAATCTCGCATTCCTTTGAGAAGGCACTTTCTGATCCCAGAGTGGAAGTAGATGTCTAGGAACAAGTTTGTATATGAGTGGCAAGCGTTACTACAGCTGAGCTAAGCTGTGTATAATACCCATTCCTGAAAATAACTTTGTGCCTCATCTCTCTTCCTTCCAACTCATAAGGATCACAAAGCTAAACCAGGTTTGGAACATATTGCCATGTCACTCCTTGAGATGGAATCTCATATTCCTTTGAGAAGACACATTCTGATCCTGTCCAGAATGTTGAAGTCTAGGAATAAGTATGTATATGAGTGTTAATCCTTACTAGATCTGAGCTCAACTGTCTATAACAACCATTCCTGGTAATACTTTTTGCCTCATCTCTCCTCCTTCAATCTCATAAGGATCACAAATATAAACCAAGTTTCATGTATCATGCCATTTCAGGCCTTGAGAATGAATCTCACACTACTTGGAAGGCACTTTCTGATCTCTGCTTCTAAGGAAATGTCCAGGACAAGATTCTATATAAGTGGCAATCGTTACTACAACTGAACTATTCTTTGAGTAACACCCGATCCTGAAAATAACTTCATGCCCAATCTATCTTCCTTCCAGCTCGTAATGAAGACCTTCCTCAACCGAGTTGGGAACATATTGCCATTTCAGACCTTGAGAAGAAATCTCACAATTCTTTCAGACAGCAGTTTCTGATCGCAGCCTGTATGTAGACGTCTAGGATCAAGTTTGCATGTGAGTGGCAATCACTAATAGAGCTGTGCTTCTCTCTTCCTTCCATCTCGTAAGGATCACAAACCTAAATCAGGTTTGGAACATAATGCCATTTCAGGCCCTTGAGAACAAATCTCACATTCCTTTGAGAAAGCACTTTCTGATCTCGGCTTGTAAGTAAACGTCTAGTAACGAGTTTCTAAATGAGTGGCAACCATTACTACAGCTGAGCTAAACGGTGTATAAGAACCATTCCTCAAAATAACTTCCTACCCCATCTCTCTTCCTTCCAGCTCTAAAGGATTACATTCCTAAGCAAGGTTTTGAATGTAATACCATGTCGGGCCTTGAGAAGGAATCTCACATTACTTTGAGATGGAACTTTCTGATCCCAGCTTCTAAGTAGATCCCTAGAAACAAGTTTGTATATGAGTGGGAATCATCACTACAACTTAGATGAACTATGAATAACACCTATTCCTGAAAATAACTTCGTGCCGGTCTCTCTTCCTTCCAGATCATAAGGCCCACCTTCCTCAACCACGTTTGGAACATATTGCCATTTCCGGCCTTGAGAAGGAATCTCATATTCCTTTAAGAAGGCACTTTCTGATCACTGCTTCTAAGTATATGTCCAGGAACAAGATTCTATATAAGTGGCAATCGTTAGTACAACTGAGCTATTCTATGAGTAGCATCAATTCCTGGAAAAAGACTTCATGCTCAATCTCTCTTACTTCCAGCTCGTAAGTACCGCCTTCGTCGACCAAGTTTGGAACATATTGCTGTTTCAGGCCTTGACAAGGAATATCACATTCTTTTGAGAAGTCACTTTCTGATCCCGGGGTTATGTAGATGTCTAGGAACAAGTTTGTATATGAGTGGCAATCATTACTACACCTGAGTTAATCTATGTGTAAAACTCATTCATGAATATGTCATTGTGCCCAATCTCTCTTCCTTCCATCCAGTAAGGGTCACAAACCTAAGCCAGGTTTGGACAATATTGGGATTTTGGGCCCTGAGAAGGAATGTCACATTCCTTTGCGAAGGCCCTTTGTGTTCCTGACCTGTATGTAGATTTCTATGAGCAAGTTTGCATATGAGTGGCAATCATGACTACGGGAGCTAAAGTATGTATAACAGCCATTCCTGGAAATCACTTTTTGCCTAATCGCTCTTCCTTTACCTCATCAGAATCAGCTTGCTCAACCATTTTTGGAACATCATGCTATTTCTGGCCTTGAGAAGGAACCTCATAGGGTCCAGCCCCATGGTGTAGTTGTTAAGTACACCCTCTGTTGCTGGTGGCCCAGGTTCGGATACTGGACACACACCGACACACCGCTTGTCAGGCCATGCTGTGGTGGCACCCCACATAAAGTGGAGGAAGATCAGGACGGATGTTAGGTCTGGGCCAGCGTTGCTCAGCAATTAGAGGAGGATTGGCATGGCCGTTAGCTCAGGGCTGATCTTACTCACAAAGAGAAAAGAGAAGGAACCACATATTCCTTTCAGAAGGAAGCTTCTTATCCCAGCTTCTAAGTAGAAGTCCAGGAACAAGTTTGTATATGTTTGGCAATCATTACTACAGCTGAGCTAAACTGTGACTAACAGCCATTCCTGGAAATAACTTCATGCCCAAACTCTCTTCATTCCGGCTCGTAAGGACCATCTTCATCAACCAGGTTTGGAACATAGTGTCCTCTCAGGCCTTTAGAAGGAGTTTCACATTCTTTTGAGAACACATTCTCTGATACCAGCTTCTAAGTAGATATCTAGGAACAAGTTTGTTTAGGCGTGACTGTCATTACTGGGGCTGACAAACTTGGTATAACACCCATTCCTGGAAATCACTTCGTGCCTAATCTCTCTTCCTTTCATCACGTAAGGATCACAAACCTAAACCAGATTTGGACCATAGTGCCATGTCTGTCCTTAAGAAGGAGTCTCACATTGCTTTCAGAAGGAATGTTCTGATCCTGGCTTTTACGTAGATGTCTAGGAACAAGTTTGTATATGATTGGCAATCATTACTACAGTTGAGGTAAACTTCACATAACACCCATTCCTGGAAGTAACTTTGTGCCTAAACTCTCTTCCTTCCATCTCATAAAGATCACAAACCTAAACCAGATTTCGAACATACTGTCATTTCGCACCTGGACAACAAATCTCACATTCCCTTGAGAAGGCTCTTTTAAAAAGTGTATAACACCTAATCCCTGAAATAACTTTGTGCATAACCTCTCTTCCTCTCATGTTGTAAAGATCACTTTCCTCACCCAGGTTTGGAACATAATGCCATTTCTGGACCTGAGAATTAATCTCACTTTCCTTTGAGAAGGAAATTTCTGATGCAGGCTTCTAAGTAGAAGTCCATGAACAAGTTTCTATATGAGTGGCAATCATTCCTAGAGCTTAGCCGAAGTATGTGTAACGCCCATTCCTGGAAATAAATTTGTGCCTAACCTCTCTTCTTTCCATCTTGTAATGGTGAAAAACCTGAACCCGGTTTGGAGCATAATGCTATTTTGTGCCCTGAGAACGAATCTCATACTCCTTTGCTAAGGCACTTTCTCAACCCCCTTGTAAGTAACAGTCTAGGAACAAGTAGCTATGTGAGTGGTAATCATTACTACAACTGAGCTAACCTATGTATATCACCAGTTTCTGGACATGACTTCGTGCCCAATCTCCCTTCCTTCCAGCTGCTACAGATCTCCTTCCAAAAGCAGGTTTATAAACAGGGCCATGTAGGGCCTTGAGGCAGGATCACTCTCAAATGCCTTGGAGAACACAATTTCTTTTCCCGGTTTGAATGTAGATGGTATGAAACACCTTGGTATCTGAGAGGCATTCATTACTACAGCTGAGTTGAACTATGTATTACAACCATTCCTGATAGTAACTTCATGCCCAATGTGTCTTCCTTCCATCTCCTAAGGATCGCCTTCCCAAAACAGGTTTTGCACAGGGCCATGTAGGGCCTTGAGAGAGAATCTCACGCACATGTCTTAGAGAAGGAACTTTCTTATCCCGGTTTGTAAGTAGATGGTAAGGAACATCTTTCTGAGTGGCATCACTACTACAGCTGAGTTAAACCATGGATAACACCAGTTCCTGGAACGAAGTTCAGGCCCAATATCCCTTCCTTCCGGTACATGAGGATCGCCTTCCTAAGGACGGTATGGAACGAGGACCATGTACTGCCTTGAGACAATCTCACTCACAAGCCATAGAGAGCACACTTACTGATAGCGGATTCTAAATAGATAGTTAGGATCATGTTTATATCTGAGTGGCAAGAATTGCCACAGCTGAGCTAAACTAAGTATGACACCCATTCCTGGAAATGACTTAGTGCCCAATCTCCCTTCCTTCCAGCTCCTAAGGATCGCCTTCTCAAAGCGGATTTGGAAACAGGACTGTGTGGTGTCTTGTGACAGCATCCCACTCATAATCCATTGAGAGCACGTTTTCTCATACTACATTCTAAGTCGATGGCTAGAAACATGTTTGTATCTGAGTGGCAGGCATTACTACAGCTGAGCTAAACTAAGTATAACTCCCATTCCTGGAAATTACTATGTGCCCAATCTCCCTTCCTTCCAGCTCCAAAGGATCACTTTCCCAAAGCAGGTACGAAAACAGGGCTGTGTAGGGCCTTGACACAGGATCACTCTCAAATGCCTTAGAGAATGGAATTTCTTATCCTGGGTTGGAAGTAGATGGTTAGAAGTATCTTTGTTTGTGAGTGGCAGTCATTACTACAGCTGAGTTAAACTATGTATAAGACCCATTCCTGGAAACAACTTGGTGCCCAATCTCCCTTTCTCCCAGCTCCTGAAGATCGCCATCCAAAACCAGGTTGTGCACAGGGACATGGAGGGCCTTGAGAGAGGATTTCACACACATGCCTTAGGGAAGGCACTTTCTTATCTCGGCTTGTAAGTAGATGGAAAGAAACATCTTTCTATCTGAGTGGCAATCACTACTAAATCTGAGTTAAACTATGTATAACATCCATTCCTGGAAAAAACTTCTTGCCAGATCTCCCTTCCTTCCAGCGCATAAGGATCGCCTTGCCAAAGCAGGTTTACACAGGCCCATGAAGGGCCTTGAGAGACAATCTCACTCACATGATTTAGAGAAGGCACTTTCTTATCCCCGCTTGTATTTAGATGGTAAGAGACATCCGTGTATCTGAGTGGCAATCACCACTACAACTCGGACAAACTATGTATAGTACCCATTCCTGGAAGTAACTTCATGCCCCATCTCTCTTCCTTCCCACTCCTAAAGATTGCCTTCCCAAAAAGGTTTTCCACAGGCCCACAGAGGGCCTTCAGAGAGACTCTCACTCACATGCCTTAGAGAGGGCACTTTCTTCTCCTGGAAAGTAAGTAGCTGTTATGAAACATCTTTCTATCTTTGTGGCAATCGCTACTAGAGCTGAGTGAAACGATGGATACCAGCGATTCCTGGAAGTAACTTCATGCCCATCTCCTTTCCTTCCAGCTCCTAAGGATTGCCTTCCCAGAGAAAGTTGTGCATAGCACCATGTAGGGCCTTGAGACAGAATCTCAGTCTAATTCCTTAGAGAAGGCACTTTCTTATCCTGGCTTGTGAGAAGATGGTAAGAAACATCTTGGTATCTGAGGGGCATTCACTACTACAGCTGAGTTAAACTATGCATAACATCCATTCCTGGAAGTACCTTCATGCCCCGTCTTCCTTCCTTCCACTTGCTAATGATCACCTTCTGAAAGGTGGTTTGGAAACAGGGCCGTGGAGTTCCTAGAGACAGGAACACTCTCAAATTCCTTAGAGAACACACTTTCTTCTCTCGGTTTGTAAATTGACAGAAAGAAACATCTTTGTATCCAAGTGTGAATCATTACTAGCTTTCGGGTTAAGGTTCGTGTTAGAGTTTGAGTTAGGGATTGGGTTAGGTTTAGGGTTAGGATTAGGGTTCGGGTTGGGTTGCTGTTGGGGTTAAGGTTTGGCTTAGGTTTCAGGTTAGGGTTTGTGTACTGGTTTGGTTTAGGTTTAGGGTTAGGTTTAGGGTTAGGGCTAGGGTTAGGGTCAGGCTTAGGTCTAGGGTTATCTTTCAGGTTCGGGTTAGGGTTCGGGTTACTGTTAGGGTTAGTGTCAGGGTTATGGTTGGGTTCCACTTAGGGTTAGGATCAGGGTGCGGGTTAGAGTTCAGGCTGGTTTATGGTTAGGGTTACATTTAGGATTTGGGTTAATGTTAGACTTAGGATTCTAGTTAGTGTTAGGGTCGGGTTAGAGTTAGGGTTCAGGTTTGAGTTAGGGTTAGGCTTAGGGTAAGTGTTACTGCTTGCTTAGAATTAGGGTTATTGTTGCCTTCCCATTAGGGTTAAGGTTTGGGTTATTGTTACGATTCAGGTTATGGTTAGGGTTATGGTTCTGGTAGGGTTTAGTTTAATGTTAGTGTTGGTGTTAGGGTTGAGGTTAGGGTTAGGGTTAGGGTTCTGGTTAGGATTAGAGTTAGGGTTCGTGTACTACTTTGGTTTAGGGTTAGGGTTAGGGTTAGTCTTCAGGTCAGTGGTCGGGTTAGCTTTAGTTTAAGGTTAGTGTTAGTGTTCAGGTTAGAGTTAGGGTTAGGTTTAGTGGTCTGATTATTGTTGGAGTTAGAGTTAGGATTATGGTTAGGGTTAGGATTAGGGGCGGGTCAATCTTCACGTTAGTGTTAGTGTTAGGAATCGGTTTAGGGTACGAGTTAGGGTTAGGGTTCGAGTTAGGGTTAGGGTTAGGTTTAGGGGCATGGTTGGGTTCATGTTCGGATTAGAGATAGAGTTCGGGTTAGGGTTAGGGTTCGGGTTCGGGTTAGTGTTAGCATTAGGTTTGGGTTTCATGTTAGGATTAGGGTTAGATTTAGGGTTAATGTTAAGTTTACGGTTAGGGTTAGTATTATGGTTCGATTTTGGGTTAGAGTTAGGGTTAAGATTCATGTTAGGTTAAGGGCTATGGTTTGGGTTAGCGTTAGGTTTAGTTTTAGTGCTAGTGTTTGGATTAGGGTTTTGGTTAGTTTTCGGGGTTGGTTTAGGGTTAGCTTTAGCGTTAGGGTTCACGTTAGGGTTAGGATTGCCGTTGGCTTCAGTTTAGGGTTAAGAGTTGTATTGTGTATAGGGTTATGTTTAGTGTTCGGATTAATGTTACGATTAGTTTTCAGTTTCGCTTTAAGGTTAGCCTTAGCTTCAGGGTTCGGGTTAGGGTTAGGGTTAGTGCTACGGTTAGGGTTAGGGTTGGGTTCCGGTTTGGGTTCGGGTTAGAATTAGGGCTGGATTTAGGGTTATGGTTCAGTGTAGTGTTAGGGTTAATGTTAGGTTAAGGGTTAGGGTTAGGGTTAGGATTGGGTTTAGTATTAGCTTAGTGTTCAGGTTAGTGTTAGGGTTAGGGTTCAGCTTCAATATCACCTTAAGGTTAGGGTTAGTGTCGGGCTGGAAGTCACGTTAGGGTTTGGGTACGGTTCATGTTAGGGTTTCTGATTGTGTACAGTTAATATTCATGTTAAGATAATTGTTAGCTTTAGGGTTAGGGTTGGGTGCAGGTTAGGGTTAGATCTGAGGTTCAGGTTACGTTTAGGATTGAAGTCCTTTTTCGGGTTAGTGTTTGTGTTATGTTTCGGGTTATGTTTAGGGTTAGGATTAGGGTTACAGTTGTTGTTAGTGTCACATTTAGGGAGAGGTTAGTGTTTGGATTAGGGTTAGGGTTAGGGTTCGGGTTCTGGATCGGCTTAGGGTTTCGGTTATTGTTGGGTTTAGCTTCGTATCAGGGTTAGATTTAGAGTTCGGTTTAGTGTAACGGTTAGGGTGAGGGTTAGGGTTAGAGTTCGGTTTCGGGTTACTGTTAGGGTTGGGGTTATGATTAGGCCTCAGTTTAGTTCTTGGTTAGGGTTAGGGTTGGGTTGGGTTAGGGTTAGAGTTTGTGTTAGGGTTAAGTGTAGGGCTGGGTTAGGGTTAGGGTTCAGGTTTGGGTTAGGATTAGGGTTAGTGTTAGGGTTAGTCTTTGGGTTAGTGCTAGGCTTAGGGTTAGGGTTGGGTTGGGTTGCGGATTGCATTAGGGTTCAAGTTAGGTTTAGGTTCAGGGTTCGTGTTAGGTTTAGAGTTAGGGTTATGGTTCATTTTAGGGTTAGGGTTGTTGTTAGAGTTCTAGTTAGGTTAGGCTTAAGGTTAGGTCTAGGTTTACTCTTAGGGTTTCATTGGGTTAGGGTTAGGGTTAGGGTTAGTGTTTGGGTTTGTGTTTGTGTCATGGTTAGGTTTCAGTTTCTGGTTAGGATTAGGGATAGTGATAGTGTTCAGGTTAGTGTTAGGGCTAGAGTTCGGTTTAGGTTTGGTTTTGGATTAAGGTTAGGATTCGGATTAGGTTTATGGTTAGCATTAAGGTTAGGTTTTGGGTTAGGATTAAGGTTAGGTTTTGGGTTAGGATTAAGGATAGGTTTAAGGTTACAGTTAGGGTTAGTTTAGGGTTAGGGTACAGGTTACGTTTAGAGTTAGAGTAAGAGTTAGAGTAAGAGGTAGGGTTAGTGTTATGATTCGACTTCAGGTTAGGGTTTTTATTAGATTTTGTGTTAGGGTAAGCGTTACAGTTTGGGTTAGGTGTAGGTTTAAGGTTAAGTTCAGTTTTATGGTTAGTGTTTGGATTTGGGTGAGGGTTAGGTTTCAGGTTAGGGATTGGTTATGGTTAGGGTTAGGCTTCAGGTTAGGGTTAGGTTTAGGGTACGTGTTAGGTTTAGGGTTAGGGTTCGTGTTCTGGTATGAGTTAGGGTTAGGCCTATGGTTAGTGTTAGAGTTGAGTGCAGGTTCGGGTTAAGGTTAGTGATAGGGTTACTGTTAGGGTTAGGTTTATGGTTATGGTTGGGTTACGGTTAGGTTTAGGATTAGGGTTTCAGGTTAGGGTTAGATTTAGTGTTAGGGTTAGGATTAGTGTTAGGGTTCAGGACAGGGTTAGGGGTAGGGTTACTGTTAGGTTTAGGTTTAGGCTTTGTTTGGGTTACAGTTAGGTTTAAGGTTAGGGTTCTGGTTAGGGGTCTGGTTAGTGTTAGGTTCAGGGTTCCAACACCTGTTTTCCTTAGGCTTAAAGTTAGTGTCTGTGTTTAGGGTTAAGGCTCGTGTTCGTGTTAAGTTTAGGGTTAGGGTTTGTGTTAGGGTTAGGGTTAGGGTTAGGGTTAGGGTTAGGGTTAGGATTAGCGTTAGGGTTAGTGTTTGCATTAGGGTTGGTCTTACGCTTTGTTTTTGGGATCCGGGAAGTTTTAGGTTTAGGGTTGGGTTTCGGATTAGTGATAGGGTTACTGCTATGGTTTGGGTTATGCTTAGGCAAAGGTTTAGGGCTAGGTTTAGAGTTGGGTTAGGTTAGGGTTATGGTTATAGTTCGGGTTAGGGTTAGTGTTAATTTTCAGGCTAGGGTTAGGGTTAGGGTTAGGTTTAGGGTTAGGGTTAGGGTTACTGTTAAGGTTAGGGTTAGGGTTATTGCAAGGGTTAGGGTTTGGTTTTGGCTAGGGTTATGGTTAGGTGTAGGATTAGAGTTAGTAGTCTGATTGGAGTTCTGGCTCCAGTTCGGTTTCGGGATTCGGGTTAGGGTTAGAGTTAGGGTAGGATTAGGCTTCGGGTTAGGGTTAGGGTTCACGTTAGGATTAGGATTTGTCTTAGGGTTAGTGTTCGGGTTCGGGTTTGAGTTACGTTTAACGGTAGGATGGGATGATGCTTTGGGTTACGGTTATCATTTGGTTCAAGTTACGGTTTGGGTTAGGTTTATGCTTAGGGTTAGGGTTCTGCTTATGTTCAGGGTTAGTGTTTGGGATAGGGTTTAGTTGGATTAGAGCTAGTGTTTGCTTTAGGGCTAGGATTAGTTTTAGGGTTAGGCTAAGGGTTCAGGTTAGAGTTATTTTAGGGTTAGGGTTTGAGTTCGGGTTAGTAATTGGGTTCAAATATGGTTTAGTGTTAGGTTTTGTGTTAGGGTTTGGGTTAGATTTAGGGTTCCGGCTAGGGTTAGGGTTATAGTGCGAGTTAGTGTTAGGGTTAGAGTTCGGTTTAGGCTTTGATTTAAGGTTAGCTTTTGTGTTAGGGTTCGGGTGGGTTAGGGTTAGGGTTCTTGTTAGGGTTATTGGTAGGTAGATGTTTAGGATTAGGTTTGGGGTTAGGGTTAGTGTTCATGTTAAGTTTACTGTTTGGATTAGGGTTAGGTTTCAGGTTAGTATTAGGGTTGTGTTAGATTTAGGGTTAGGATTAGGGTATGGTTAACGTTAGGTTTAGGGATAGTGTGAGGGTTAACATTAGGGTTCGGTTTCAGGTTACGTTTAGTGTTAGATTCAGGGGTGGGTTCAGGTTAGGGCTAGGGTTGGGTTCGCGTTAGGGTTCTGGTTAGGCTTATGGTTTGGATTAGGTTTAGGTTTAGTGTTATAGTTAATGTTCAGATTAGGGTTAGGGTTAGAGTTCGAGTTCGGGATCTGCTTAGGGTTAGGATTAGGGTTAGGCTTCTTTTTAGGGTTAGCACTAGGGTTCAGGAGGGTTTAGCGTTATGGTTAGGTTTAGAGTTAGGGTTATGGTTAGCTTTACGGCTCAGGTTGTGGATAGGTTAATGATTCGCGTTAATGTTAGGGTTAGGGTTAAGGTTAGTGTTAGGCATAGGGTTGGGATTAAGGTTAGGTTTGTTGTTGGTGTTAGGTTTCTGGTTAGGGTTAGGGTTAGGATTCAGCTACATGTTAGGTTAGTCTTCAGATTCAGTTTACGGTTAGGGTTATGATCAGGTTAGGGTTAGTGTTACTTTTGGTGTTAGGGTTAGCGTTATGGTTCAGTTTAGGGCAAGGTATACTATTCGGGTTAGTGTTAGTGTTAGAGTTAGGATTCAGTTTCAGTTTACAGTTAGGATTGCATTCGGATTAGGTAATAGGGACAGGCTTAGTGTTCGGGTTAGCTTTATGGATTGGGTTAGGGTTCTGTTTCAGTTTAGAGTTAGCATTCAGGCTCTAGTTATGGTTAGGGTTAGGTGTTCGGTACCGTTTAGACTTAGCATTCAGGCACGGGTTAGCGTTAATATTCTGTTTATGCTAAGGGTGAGGGTTCTGGTAAAGGTTAGGGTTATCGTTAGAGTTCGGTTCAGTTTGGGGTTACAGGTAGTTTGGGTCAGTGTTAGGTTTAGGCTATGGTTTGGGTTCTGTTTAGAGTTAGGGTTAGGTTTCAGGTTCAGTTTAGATTTAGGGTTTTGTTTCAGTTAGGGCTGTATTTAGGGTTAGGGTTCAGTTTAGGCTTAGTATTAGCATGTGGGTTAGTGTTAGTGTTAGGTTTAGAGTTAGGGTTAGGGTTTCAGTTACGGATAAGGTTTGGGTTCCTGGTTGGGTTAGGGTTAAGGTTAAGGTTAACCCTAACCTTGGGCACTTAGAGGACCAGGGTTTCACTAATCCAGAGAAGAGGCTGGGACCTGTCGCCTGAAGGGCACACCAA
Organism: Diceros bicornis minor; assembly: GCF_020826845.1. Lineage (NCBI taxonomy): Eukaryota > Metazoa > Chordata > Mammalia > Perissodactyla > Rhinocerotidae > Diceros > Diceros bicornis. The sequence continues at coordinate 447,785 of NW_026690871.1, read as the reverse complement.
GGGTGGCCCCAGACCCTTAGGCCTCCGACCTGCTGAGGCCAAACTCACTGCAATGCCATATGCCTGTCTCCACACTTGTGACTCTACAGAGGCTTTCCTCTACCTGGCTGGAGACGAAAAGTGTGGGCGTGGGGTGAGGCCATGGTTTAGTTATTCCAGGAAGAAATGAGGCCCAGGACAAAGCAGCTGGCCCCGGCAGAGCCTTGACCTCGCACCACAGTCCGCCTTGGCAGCCAGGGCCAGACTACAACTTCCAAAGAAGAGAAGTGGCTGGTGACCTGAGTGGGTGTGGGGGAATAGGAGGGAGACAATAGCTGAAGCCAAGTCAACAAGGGCAGCATTCCTTCTTCACCTGCACGTGGCAAGTGTCAGAGAGCGCCCCACTTGGTCAGAGACCAGTGGGCAGGCGAGGCGTTCAATGAGGACCCCCGAGGCCCGGTGGCTGTGCATGTGCCCTGGGCCTGACACATTGAACCCAAGCCCTCAGGGCTCCTGGAGAAACAAGAGAAAGATGGGCCCAAGGGAGAGGTAGGCAAGGTGGGCAGGTTGAGCCCGCATCTCTCCTCAGGTCCCTGAGAGAGAAAGAGAGAGACACAGAGAAACTGAGAGAGAGAGAGATCCCTGAACTATGAGTCGCTGCCTCCACCACTGGTACCAACTCACACACCATCACACTTCCCCCCACCACCCCCATACCCGCCCCTGGGCCAGCCCCACCACAGAGAGGTTGGTTCCTTGTCACTTCCATGCTGTCCCTTTGGGACCTGATGCCAGAGCAGGGGAAAATGTTCAGACAAAGTTTTCCATGTCACTATCCATGACAATGGTCTTCTTTCCCTCTCAAATCTGACAACCCCACCCCCAACATCCTCCTTTGTCTTAATCTGAAGATAGTATTGAAGAGGAGAATCTCTGCCATTGTGTTGAGAGACTCAGTTTCCCTTGTTTCTCCCATCTACACATGTTGTTAATCTTGAGATTATTTTCTCCAGCTAACCTGTACTGTTAATGATTTGTCCAGCCATAAGAAATTTAAGGGAAAGGGCGGAAGAGGGTTCTCACTCTGCCCCCGAGAGCCCTCAGCTGGGTCCCTCCCTCAGACTTGGCCAGGGACAGCCCATACCCAGAGGCCATCTCCCGGGGCATCCCAGGAAAAGCTCACTGCCAGCACCCATCCTCTCACCACTGTCAAGTCCATCGTCCTCCCTCGGGATGCCTGGGCAGGTCAGAGACCTGGGTGTATGAGGCAGCTAGATCCCAGGTCTGGCACACCGGTTTCAAGGCAGCTTCCACCTCTGATGGTGTCCAACACACGCCCCAGAAAGCTTGGTGGTAGGCCCCAGGGCTCTTTACTTCGGAACATGTCCCCTTGGAAGGGGCCTGGCCGAGAAGTGTGGGCCAGCCGGCCAGCCAGCCATCTTGGGACAAAGCAGGAGAGCCGAACCATCCTTCCAGTTGCCCTGGGCTTGACACTGGCGACCTCAGGAAGAGGGCCTCACTGGTGCCCTTCATCATGGATTTCTCCCCAGAGTCGTGTCCTGGGCACTACGAAGGCCAGGCCCTCCCGACTCCAGAGAAGAGGCTGGGACCTGTTGCCAGAAGGGCTTTTCCAGTGTGGCCCCAGCTCCCTGGGCCTGTGGCCTGCTGGGACCACACTCACTGCTTTGCCATATGCTTGTTCCGGTCCTTCTGACTCCACAGAGCCTCTCCTCCACCTGGCTGGAGTTGACAAGTACAGGCGTGGGGTGAGGCCATGGTTTTGTCTTTCCAGGAAGAAATGAGGCCCGGCATGAAGCAGCTGGCCAAAGCAGAGCCTTGACCTCGCACCCCAGTCGGCCTTTGGCTACCAGGGCCAGACCAGCACTTCCAAAGAAGGGAAGCATCTGGCGAGCTGAGTGAAAGTGGTCGAATAGGAGGGAGACAACAGCTGAAGCCAAGTCAAGAAGGGTGGTTCTCCTTCTTCACCTTCAACTGGCAGGCACAAAAGAGCGCCCCACCTGGTCTCAGCCTCTTGGGCGGGCAGGGTCTTCACTGTGGACCCTTGAGGCCCAACTGCTGTGCATGCGCCCTTTGCCTGAGTTGTTGAACTCAAGCCGCAGGTCTCCCAGGGTGGCCAGAAAAAGAATGGCCCATGGGAGAGGTAGGAGAGGTGAGCAGGGTGCGCCTCCCCTCCTCTCCTCAGGGCCCCGAGAGGGGGAGACACAGAGAGAGCCAGAGAGACGTAGAGAGAGAGAGATCCCTGACCTCTCTAGATTTCAGGTTAGAGTTAGGGTTTAGTTTAGCTTCGGGGTATGATCAGGTTATTGTTAGGGTTAGTGTTACCATTGGGGTTAGGGTTAGGGTTAGCGTTAGGGTTAGGATTCTGGGTAGGGTTAGGGTTTGGGCTTGGTACAGTTTTGTTTTACATGTAGGCTTAGGTTTAAAATTTAGGGTTACAGTTAGGGTTAGGATTAGGGTAAGTGGTCTGGTTCAGTTTAGTGTTAGAGTTAGTATTAGGTTTCGAGTTAGAGTTAGAGTTAAGGTTAGGGTTAGGTTTAGTGTTAGTGTTAGTTTTCGGGTTAGGATCAGGGTTAGGGTTTGCTTTCGGTATCGGTTTAGGCTCAGTGTTATGGTCGGGTTAGGCTTCAGATTAGGGTTAGGTTTTGGGCTCGGGTTAGGGTTCTTGTTAGGATTAGGATTTAGATTAGAGTTCTGGTTAGGTTTAGGTTTAGGGTTAGTGTTAGGATTAGGGTTATGATTAAGTTTTAGGTTCAGGAAAGTCTTACCTTTAGCATTAGGTTTCTTGTTAGGGTTAGAGTTAGGGCTAGGTTTAGGTTTAGGGTTAAGGTTGGGTTCAGATTATGGTTATGGTTATGGTTAGGTTTTAGTTTCGGTTTAGGGTTAGGGTTAAAGTTAGGGTTCAATTTAGGCTTAAAATTAGGGCTAGGGTTAGGGTTATGGTTGGGTTTGGATTAGGGTTCAGGTTAGGGTTAGTGTTAGCATTTGGGTTAGAATTACGGTTAGAGTTCGGGTTAGGGTTAGGGTTAGCAGTAGGGTTCAGGTTAGGGTAAGGTTATTTTTAGTGTTAGGGCTAGTGTTCGAGTTAGGGTTAAGGTTAGGGTTCGGTTTCAGGATCTGGTTACAGTTAGGGTTGGAGTCAGGCTAGGATTAGGGTTATAGTTAGGGTTACGGTTCGGGTTAGGGCTGCTGGTAGGGTTAGGGTTAATATTCCTGTTATGTTTAGGGTTAGGTAAAGTTAGGGTTGTTTTCAGGTTAGAGTTAGGGCTAGGTTTCGGGTTCATGTTCTAGATAGGGTTAGGGTTATGTTTTGCTTTTTTGTCATGGTTAGGATTAAGCTTACTGTTAGTGTTATGTTAACGTTTAGGGTGAGATTAGTGTTTGGCTGGGTTAGGATTAGGGTTTAGGTTCTCCATGGGGTTAACGTTACCGTCACATTAGGCTTTGTGTTTGTGTTAATTTTAGGGCAAGTGTTAAGGTTGGGGTTAGAGTCAAGGTTAGGGTTGGGGTTCGTGTTAAGCTTAGAGTTATTGTTAGGGTTTGGGTTAGGTTTAAGCTTAGGGTTAGGGCTAGGTTTAGGGTTAGTTTTGGATTAGGGGTAGGGCTGGGTTTAGGTTGGGTTTGGGTTCGAGTTAGGGTTAGGTTTAGGATTCAGGTTGGGCTTAGAGTTAAGGTTAGTTTTCGCGTTAGAGTTAGCGTTATGGTTACATTTAGGATTCAGGTTGGTGTTAACGTTAGGGTTAGGGTTAGGGTTAGTGTTCACCTTAGGTTTAGGGTTAGTTCTAGGGGTTAGGGTTGGGTTCTGGTTCGGTTTAGGGCTAGGGTTCAGTTTAGGGTTAGGGTTCCAGTTCATGTTCATGTTAGAGTTAGGATTAGGGTTACTGTGAGGTTTAGGCTTAAGTTTATTGTAAGGTTTGCCTTCGGATTGGGGTTAGGTTTAGGTTTTGGGTGGGGATAAGAATAGGTTTAAGGTTAGCGTCGGATTAGGCTTTGGGTTAGGGTTACTTTTGGGGTCCGGGTTAGGGTTTGGGTTAGGGTTAGACTTATGCTTAGGGCTAGGTTTAGGGTTAGTGTTGGGTTGGGTTCATGCTTTGGGTTAAGGTTATCATTTGGTTCAGGTTAGGGTTTGGGTTAGCATTATGCTTAGGGTTAGTATTCTGGTTACATTAGGGTTAGTGTTCTGGTTAGAGTTTAGTTGCGTTAGAGCTAGTGTTTGCTTTATGTTTATGGTTAGGTTTAGGGTTAAGCTAGGGTTCAGGTTAGAGTTATGTTAGGGTTAGGGTTCGGGTTCTGGTTAGTAATTGTGCTCGAATGCAGTTTAGGGTTATGTTGTGTTAGGGTGTGGGTTAGATTTAGGTTACCGGTTATGGTTAGGTTTATGGTGTGGGTTAGTGTTAGGGTTAGGGTTCCATTTAGGGTTTGGGTTAGGGTTATCTTTATTGTTAGTGTTCAGGTGGTTTAGGGTTAGAGTTCCTGTTGTGGTTTAGGTTAGGTTTAAGGATAGGGTTAGGGTTAAGGTTAGGGTTTGGTCTCAGGTTACGTTTAGTGTTAGATTCTGGGTTTGGGTTCAGGGTTAGGGCTAGGGTTGGGTTTGCATTAGGGTTCTGGTTAAGCTTATGGTTTGGGTTAGGTATAGGTTTAGTGTTATAGTTAGTGTGCAGATTAGGGTTAGGGTTAGGGTTAGGGTTCGGGTTCGGGATCTGGTTAGGTTTAGGGTTAGGGTTAGGCTTCTTGTTAGGGTTAGAACTAGGATTCAGTTTAGGTTTAGCATTATGGTCAGGTTTAGGGTTAGACTTATGGTTAGGTTTACAGCTCAGGTTATGGATAGGTTAATGATTCGCGTTAATGTTATGGTTAGGGTTAGTGTTAGGGTTAGGATTGGTATTAAGGTTAGGTTTATTGTTGGTGTCAGGGTTCTGGTTAGGGTTAGGGTTAGGATTCAGCTACATTTTAGGTTAGTGTTCGAATTCAGTTTAAGTTTAGTGATATGATCTGTTTAGGGTTAGGGTTAGTGTTACTGTTGGGGTTAGAGTTAGCATTAGGGTTCTGTTTAGGGCAAAGCATAGTATTCGTGTTAGTGTTACTGTTAGGGTTAGGATTCAGTTTCAGTTTACAGTTAGGATTGCATTCGGGTTAGGTATTAGGGACAGGCTTATTGTTCAGATTAGCTTTATGGTTTGGGTTAGGGTTCTGTTTCAGTTTAGAGTTAGCATTCAGGCTCTAGTTATGCTTAGGGTTAGGTTTTCGGTACCATTTGGAATTAGCATGCAGACATGGGTTAGTGTTACTGTTCTGTTTACACTAATGGTGGGGGTTCTGGTAAGGGTTAGGGTTATCGTTAGATTTCGGTTCAGTTTGGAGTTATGGGTAGTTCAGGTCAGTGTTAGGTTTAGGCTATGATTTGGGCTTCTTTAGTGTTAGGGTTAGGTTTCAGGTTCAGTTTAGATTTAGGGTTTTGTTTCAGTTAGGGTTGTAGTTAGGGTTAGGGTTCAGTTTAGGCTTAGTATTAGCATGCAGGTTAGTGTTAGTGTTAGGTTTAGAGTTAAGGTTAGGGTTTGAGTTATGGATAGGGTTTGGGTTTGGAGTTCGGTTATGGTTAAGGTTAGGGTTAACCCAACTTTGGGCACTTGGAGGACCAGGGCTTCACTACTCCAGAGAAGAGGCTGGGATCTGTCGCCTGAAGGGCACACCAAGGGTGGCCCCAGATCCTTAGGTCTCCTTCCTGCTGTGGCCAAACTCACTGCCTTGCCATATGCCTGCCTCCGCACTTGTGACTCTACATTGGCTTTCTTCTACCTGGCTGGAGTTGAAAAGTACAGGCGTGGGGTGAGGCCATTAGTTTGGTCATTCCAGGAAGAAATGAGGCCCAGGACGAAGAAGCTGGCTGAGGCAAAGCCTTGACCTCGCACCCCAGTCCACCTTGGCAGCAAGGGCCAAACTACCACTTCCAAAGAAGGGAAGTGGCTGGCGAGCTGAGTGGGTGTGGGGGGATAGGAGGGAGACAACAGCTGAAGCCAAGTCAAGAAAGGCAGCGTTCCTTCTTCACCTGCACGTGGCAGGTGCGAGAGAGCGCCCCAGTTGGTCAGAGACCAGCAGGCTGGTGAAGCGTTCAATGAGGACCCCCGACGCCTGGTGGCCGTGCTTGCGCCTTTGGCCTGACACATTGAACCCAAGCCCGCAGGGGTCCCTGAGCAACCAGAGAAAGATGGGCCCATGAGAGAGGTAGGCAAGGTGGGCAGGTTGAGTCCACATCTCTCCTCAGGTCCCTGAAGGAGAAAGAGAGAGACACAGAGAAACAGAGAGAGAGAGAGAGATCTCTGAACTATGAGTCACTGCCTCCACCACTGGTGTCAACTCACACACCATCCCACTTCCCCCCGCCACCCCCATGTCTGCCCCTGGGCCAGCCCCACCACAGAGAAGTTGGTTCCTTGTCACTTCCATGCTGTCCCTTCAGGACCTGATGCCAGGGCAGGGGAAAACTTTCAAAGGTTTCCATGTCCCTATCCATGAGAATGGTCTTCTTCCCCTCTCAAATCTGAAAACCTCACCCCCAACATCCTCCTTTGTCTTGAACTGAAGATAGTATTGAAGAGGAGAACTCTGCCATTGTGTTGAGAGACTCAGTTTCCCTTGTTTCTCCCATCTACACATGTTATTAAGCTTGAGATTATTTTCTCCAGCTAACCTGTCCTGTTAATGATTAGGCCAACCATAAGAAATATAAGGGAAAGGGCGGAAGGAAGTTCTCTCTCTGCCACTGAAATCCCTGAGCTGGGTCCCTCCCTCAGACCTGGCCATGGACAGCCCTTACCCAGAGGCCATCTGCCAAGGCATCCCAGGAAATGCTTACTGCCAGCCCCCACACTCTCGCCACTGCCAAGTCCATCATCCTCCCTTGGGAGGCCCAGGCAGTTCAGGGACCCGGGTGTGGGAGGCAGCCAATTCCCAGGTCTGGCACACCAGTTGCAAGGCCGCTTCCATCGCTGACAGTGTCTAGCACACACCCCAGAAAACTTGGCAGCAGGCCCCAGGGCTCTTTCCTCCAGAACTTGTCCCCTTGGAAGGGGCCTGGCCGAGGAGTATGGGCTGGCCAGCCAGCCGGTCGACTTGGGACAAAGGAGGTGAGCCGAGCCATCCTTCCAGTTGCCCTGGGCTTGGCACTGGCCACCTCAGGGAGAGGGCCTCACTGGTGCCCTTCATGGTGGATTTCTCCCCAGAGCCATGGCCTGGGCACTAGGAAGTCCAGGCCCTCCTGACTCCAGAGAAGAGGCTGGGACCTGTTGCCAGAAGGGCTTTCCCAGTGTGGCCCCGGCTCCCTGGGCCTGCAGCCTGCTGGGGCCACACTCACTGCTTTGCCATATGCCTGTTTCACTCCTTCTGACTCCACAGAGCCTCTCCTGCACCTGGCTGGAGTCTACAAGTGCAGGCGTGGAGTGAGGCCATGGTTTTGTCTTTCCAGGAAGAAATAAGGCTCGGCATGAAGCAGCTGGCCCAGGCAGAGCCTTGACCTCGCACCTCAGTCCGCCTTTGGCTACCAGGGCCAGACCACCACTTCCAAAGAAGGGAAGCATCCAGCGAGCTGAGTGAAAGTGGTCGGATGGGAGGGAGACAACAGCTGAAGTTAAGTCAAGAAGGGTGGTGTTCCTTCTTCACCTTCAACTGGCCGGCGCAAGAGAGCGCCCCACCTCGTCTGAGCCTCACTGGCTGACAGGGCCTTCACTGTGGACCCCTGAGGCCCAACTTCTGTGCATGCGCCCTTGGCCTGAGTGGTTGAACTCAAGCCGCAGGGCTCCGGGAGAGGCCAAAGAATGGTCCACGGGAGAGGTAGGCGAGGTGGGCAGGGTGCGCCTCCCCTCCTCGCCTGAGGGCCCCGAGAAAGGGAGACACAGTGACAGCCAGAGAGATGGAGAGAGAGAGAGATCCCTGACCTCTCTAGATTTCAGGTTAGAGTTATGGTTCCGTTTAGCTTTGGGGTATGATCAGGTTATTGTTAGGGTTAGTATTACCGTTGGGGTTAGGGTTAGGGTTAGCGTTAGGATTAGGGTTCTGGGTAGGGTTAGGGTTTGGGCTTGGTACGGGTTTGTTTTACATGTAGGGTTTGGTTTAGAATTTAGGGTTACTGTTAGGGTTAGGATTAGGGTCAGTGGTCGGGTTCAGTTTAGTGTTAGAGTTAGTATTAGGTTTCGAGTTAGAGTTAGAGTTAGTGTTAGTGTTAGTTTTCGAGTTAGGGTCAGGGTTATTGTTTGGTTTCAGTATCGGTTTAGGCTCAGGGTTATGGTCGGGTTAGGCTTTAGGTTAGTGTTAGGGTTCTTGTTATGGTTAGGATTCAGGTTAGGGTTCGGGTTAGGTTTAAGTTTAGGGTTAGTATTAGGATTAGGGTTATGATTAGGTTTCGGGTTCGGGAAAGTCTTAGCTTTAGCATTAGGTTTCTTGTTAGGGTTAGGTTTAGAGTTAGGGCTAGGTTTAGGTTTAGGGTTGAGTTCAGATTATGGTTACGATTAGTGTTAGGTTTTAGTTTCGGATTAGGGTTAGGGTTAACATTAGGGTTCAACTGAGGGTTAGAGTTAGGGTTAGGGTTATGGCTGGGTTTGGATTAGTGTTTCTGTTAGGGTTAATGTTAACATTAGGGTTAGAATTATTGTTAGAGTTCGGGTTAGGGTTAGGGTTAGCAATAGGGTTCAAGTTAGGTTAATGTTATTTTTAGTGTTAGGGCTAGTGTTCGAGTTAGGGTTAGGGTTAGGGTTCGGTTTCAGGATCAGGTGAGAGTTAGGGTTAGAGTCGGGCTAGGATTAGGGTTATATTTAGGGTTACGGTTCGGGTTAGGGCTGCTGGTAGGGTTAGGGTTAATTTTCCTGCTATGTTTAGAGTTAGGTAAAGTTAGGGTTGTTTTTGGGTTAGAGTTAGGACTAGGTTTCGGGTTCATGTTCCAGATAGGGTTAGGGTTATGTTTTTTTTTTTGTTATGGTTAGGATTAGGGTTACTGTTAGGGTTATGTTAACGCTTAGGGTGAGATTAGTGTTTGGTTTATGGTTAGGGTTAGGCTTTGGGTTCTCGATGGAGTTAGGGTTACGGTCGCATTAGACTTTGGGTTTGTGTTAGTTTTAGGGAAAGGGTTAAGAGTGGGGTTAGAGTCAAGTTTAAGGTTAGGTTAGGGTTATGGTTAGGATTAGGGTTAGGGTTAGTGTTCACATTAGGGTTAGGGTTAGTTTTAGGGGTAGGGTTGGGTTCTGGTTCGGTTAAGGGCTAGGGTTCGGTTTAGGGTTAGCTTTCCGGTTCATGTTCATGTTAGAATTAAGGTTAGGATTAGGGTTACTTTGAGATTTAGGCTTAGGTTTATTGTGAGGTTTGCCTTCGGATTAAGGTTAGGTTTTGGTTTTGTGTCGGGATAATTTAGGTTCAAGCTTAGCTTCGGATTAGGCTTCGGGTTAGAGTTACTTTTGTGGTCCGGTTTAGGGTTTGGGTTAGGGTTAGGCTTATGCTTAGGGCTAGGTTTAGGGTTAGGGTTGGGTTGGGTTAGGGTTACTGTTAGGGTTCATGTTAGGGTTAGGGTTATGTTTAGTCTTAGGGTTAGTGTTCAGATTAGGGTTAGGGTTAGCTTTCAGGTTCTGGTTAGGGTTAGGATTAGCCGTAGGGTTTGGGTTAAGGTTAGGACCAGGGTTCAGGTTAGAGTTGGTTTCAGGTTAGGGTTAGGGTTAGGCTTTGGGTGAAGATTAGTGTTAGTGTTAGGGTTAGGGTTAGGATTAAGGTTAAGGTTAGGATTAAGGTTTAAGATTGGATTAAAGTTATGGTTAGGGTCGGGTTAATTTTAGGGTTCGGATTTGGGTTAAGGATAGGTTTAGGGGTAGTGTTAAGGTTAGGGTTCGGATTTGGGTTAGGGTTATGGTTATCGTTAAGGTTTGGGTTAGGGTTGGGATTGGTTTGGCTTATGGTTAGTGTTAGGTTCATGTTAGGGTTAGGTTTAGGTTTAGAATTAGTGTTCAGATTAGGGTTAGGGTTAGGTTTCGGGTTCAGGTTAGGGTTAGTATTAGCGGTAGGGTTGGTGTTATGGTAATGGCTAGGTTTCAAGTTAGGGTTGGGTTTGGGTTAGGGTTAGGGTTCGGTTGAGCATTAGGGTTAGGGTTGGGAATATGCTTAGGATTAGGTTTCGGATTTGGGTTATGGTTAGGCTTAGGGTTAGTGCTAGGGTTAGGGCTCAGCTTAGGGTTAAGTTTAGAGTGCAGCTTAGTGTTAGGGCTAGTGTTCTGGTTAGGTTTAGGGTTAGGCTCATGGTTAGGGTTCAGGCACGGGTTACGGTTAACGTTAGGTTTCATGTTAGTGTAAAGTTTATGGTGAAAATTAGAGTTAGGGCTAAGGTTAGGGTTAGGATTGGGTTGGGTTAGTGTTAGCATTATGGTTAGGGTTAGGTTTAGTGTTAGGTTTAGGGTTTGGGTTAGGTTTAGAGTTAGGGTTCGGGTTCAGGTTAGGGTTAGGGTTACTGGTAGGGTTTGGGTTATGGTTAGGCTTAGAGTTAAGGCTAAGTTTAGGATTATAGTTGGGTTTGGTTAGTGTTCTGGTTAGGCTTATGGTTAAGATTAGTGTTAGGTTTCATGATAGTGTTAGGGTGAGGGTTACTGTTTGGGTTAAGGTTAGGCTTATGTTTGCATTTCAGTTAGATTTAAGGTTTGCGTTCAGGTTAGGGTTCGTTTTAGGGTTAGTGTTAGGGTTAGAGTTCGGGTTACAGTCAGGGTTAGGTTTCAAGTTAGTGTTAGGGTTGGGGTTGGAGTTAGGGCTAAGGTTATGTGTATGGTTAGTTTTAGGCTTAGGGTACGGGCACCGGTTTTATTTAGGGTTAATGTTAGTGTTAGGGTTTAAGGTTAGGGTTAGGATTAGGGTTAGTGTTCGGTTAGGGTTAGGGTTTGCGTTAAGATTAGGGTTAGGGTTAAGTTTAGGTTTACAGTTCGGGTTCGGGTTAGTTTAGCTTTAGGGTGGGGTTATGCTTTCGGTTATGGTTACGATTTGGTTCGGGTTAGGGTTTGTGTTAGGGTTAGGCTTAGGGTTATGGTTCGTATTAGGGTTAGGGCTAGTGCTCGGGTTAGGGGTTGGTTGGGTTAGGGCTAGGGTTTGTTTTAGGTTTAGGGTTAGTTCTAGTGTTAGAGTAAGTGTTTGGGTTAGGGTTAGATTAGGATTAGAGTTCTGGTTAGTGTTAGTATTTGGGTTTGGTTCAGTTTAGGGTTAGCATTCATGTTAGTGTTCGGGTTAGGGTTAGGGTACATGTTATTCTTAGGATTATGGTGTGGGTTAGTGTTGTGGTTCGGGTTAGGGTTAAGTTTAGTGTTTGGGTCAGGAATACAGTTCTGGTTAGGGTTTGGGTTAGGTTTAGAATTGGATTTTTTGTTTGGTTTAGGTTTCGGGCAGTGTTAGTTTTAGGGTTTCTGTTAGGGTTAGGGATAGGTTTAGTGTTATGTTTAGGGTTAGGGCCATTGCTAGTGTTAGTGCTAAGATTAGGACTAGTTCTAGGACTTGGTGAATGTTTATGGTTCGTTCTAGAGCCAGGGTTAGTGTCAGGTCTAAGACTGGTTTAGGGTTAGGTCCAAGGCAAAGGGTAGGCTTGGTGTTAAAATTAGGGTTAGGGTTATTGTTGGTTAAGGCTAAGGTTAGGGTTAGGGTTAGTGTAAGGTTTAGGGTCATTGCTAGGGTTAAGGCTAAGGTTAGGGTTATGTCTAAGGCTTGGTCAAGCATTAAGTTGTGGGCTAGGGCTAGTGTTAGCCTCAGGTCTAGCACAATGTGAGGGTTAGGATTAGGGTTAAGGTTAGCTTTAGGGTGAGGTTTACCCTTTGGGTTAGAGTTAGTGTTGCTTAGGGGTAGGGAAGGGTTACTGTTAGGGTTAGGGCTGGGTTATGATTAGCTAGTGCTGGGTTATGATTTGATAGGGCTAGGATTAGTGTTATGGTTATTATTAGTGTTAGGGGAGGTGGTTTGAGTTTCGGTTAAGGTTAGGTTTAGCGGTAGGTGTAGGATTAGGAATAAGGCTAAGTTTTGTGTTAGGACTGGTTTAGGGCTACAGCAATGGCTAGGGTTAGGGTTACGGTTGGGTTACGTGTAGGATTAGAGTGAAGGTAAGGGGTGGGTGTAGTGTTAGGGTTAGTTTTATGGCAAGAGTTATCAGTAGGGCTGGGCTAAAGGCTAGGTTTATTTATTATATTTAGTGTTAGGTTTCTCTTTAAGTTTATGCCTAGATTTATTTTTATGGTTAGGTATGGGGCAGGTTTTGAGGTTATGGCTAGGGGTAGGATTAGATTTAGGTCTGACATTAGTGTTGGGTGTGCCTTAGGGTTGGGACAATGGAAAGGGTAGGAGTAAGCATAGGGCTTTGGTTTGGATTAGGACGAGGGTTATAGTTAGTGTTATTCTAGTGTTAGGTTTACTGTTAGGGTTAGGGCTAGGACTAGGTTTAAAGTTAGGTTTCGAGTTGGCTTAGGGTTACAGTTACAGTGAGTGTTAGGGTTAGGCATATGATTAGGGTTAGTACTCGGGCTAGTTTTATGGTTTGGGATAAGCTTATGCTTAGAGCTAAAGTTGGGTTAGGGTTCGTAATACAAAGCTCAACCCTAGCCCTAAAAGTAATGCTAATATTAATCCAAATGTGAAGCCTAATTATCACCATAGCCCTAACCTTAATCCTAACCCTAACCATAGCCCTAGAACTAACCTTATCCCTAACCCAACCCTAAGGCTAACTCTACACTTACACCTACACTAAACCTACGCCTACCACTAACCCTATGCCTGACCCTTATTGCAACCCAACTCCAATACAAACACTAACCCTAACCCTAACAATGATCCGAGATCTAGCACTAAACCTAAGCCTAGCCCTATCCCTAACATTAGAGTCCAAGCCTTAACCCTAACCCTGGCACTAGCCCTAGCTCTAACCCTAACTCTAACTGTAACGGTACACCTAACCCTTGCCCTAGAGCTAGCCCTAACCTAACCCTACAAATGAAACTAATCCTAGCCCTAGCCCTAGACCTAAAACCCAGACCTGTCACTAGCCATAACCCTAGCCCTATCTCTAAGCCTAGCTTCTGACCCTAACCTTAACCCTAACACTAACCCGATACTAACTCTAGTACAAATACTAAGGCTAACACTAACCTTAACTCTAACCCAAACAATAACCCTAACACTAACACTAATACTACCCTAACCCTAACCATAACCATAACCCACACCCTATCTCTAACCCTAAACTTAAACTTAAGCCTAACGCAACCCAAACCCCAACCCTAACCCTGCTTCTCTCTATAAACTAACTCTAACCCTAACCAAAAACCTAACCCTAGCCCTATCCTTAACCCTAACACTAATCCAAGCCCTACCCCTACACCTACCCAAACACTACCCCTAGCCTTAATCCAATAGGAAGCCTAAACCTACCCCTACCCCTAAGACTAATCTTATGCGGAACCCTAACACTAGCACAAACATTTATATTAACCATAACACTAAAACAAGACCTCCCCCACCTCTAACTTTACCTCTGACTTTAACCCTAAACCTAACCCTAACTGTGCCCTTATCCCTACAGCTACCCTTAACCCAAACACTTAGCATACCCCTAACCCTAACCCTAAGCCTAACACTAATCCTAGACAGAGTCCTAACACAAAGCCTTGCCTTAGCTCTAACACTAACTCTAACTTTTCCTAACATTAAGCCAAACCCAAACCCTAAACATAATGGTAACCTTAACACTAAACCTACTTTTAAACCTAACCCTAACCCTAACATTAGCCCTCACCCTAACCCAATTGCTAAGCCTAAAGTTAGGCATAACAAAAATGCTAGCCTTACACACAACACTAACCCTAAAGCTAGCACTAACCATAACCCTAACCCTAGCACTAGACCTAACCCTACACCTAATCATAACACTCCACACAAGCCCTAACCCTAACACAAATCCAAGCCCCAGACCTGACCCTAAACTTAACCCCAGACATGACCATATCCCTAACCCTAACCATATCTCTAGCCCTAACTGTAACCCTGACCATAACTATAGACCTAGGCATAGCCCTAATGATAACCCTAGCCCTTTCCATAGCCCGGCCCTAACGCTAACTCTAACACTAGCACTATTCCTAAACTTAGCACTAACAATAAGGCTAACCTTAACGATAGCCATAAAGCCAACCATAACCCTAGTCCTAACCCTAACCCTAAGCCTAGCCCTTACCCTATACCCTAGCTCTAACCATAACCCTAATCCAACCCTAACTGTAAACCTAAGGCTAACCCTAGCCAAAACGCTAGGTCTAGCCCTAGCTCTAAACATAACATTAGCCCTAGCCTAGCCCTAAACCTGACTCTAGAGCTAACAGTAGACCTAGCCCTAACACTAATCGTAGCCCTAGCCCTAGTCCTAACCCTTGCACTAAACCTCAGCCTAAGCCTAGTCCTCGCCATAAAACCAACAATAACCCTAAGCCTAACCCTAGCACTAATTTTAACCATAACACTAAACTTAGCCCTAAGCCTAGCCCTTGCAATAACCATAAGCCTAACCCTTACCCTAACTCTAACCCTAACCCTAAACTTAACCATAACCCTAACCCCTGGCCCTAACACTAACCCTGGCAATAACTCTAAACATAGCCTTAGCCCTAGACTTAGCCTTAACCCTAAACCTAGCCCTAGACATAAACCTAGCCACAAGCCTAACCCTAAACCTATTGCTAGCCATACCCTAACCCAAACGCTAACCCAGCCTTAGACCTAACCCCACACCTCACCCTAAGCCTAGCTCTATCACTAACCTTAACCCTAACCAAAACCCTAAAACTAACGCTAACACTAACCCTAACACACACCATTGGTTTGATTTCAATATATGTGAATGTTGTCACACACAATAGGTGTGATGTCATACATAAAAATCTGTCACAAAAAAAGTGAATGGTGTCACACATATCAGTGGGTGTGTTTTCACACACAAGTGTGAGCCTTGTCACACATACACCATTGGTGTCATGTCACACACACATTGAGTGACGTCAGACACAATGTCTGTGAAGGCACACACCAACTTGGTGAAGTCACAGACAATGGGTGTGGCGTCTCACACGATAATGAGTGTGAATTCACACAAATTGAGAGTTATACAATACACACACGTGGGATTTAAGTCAGAGTAAAATGTGAGAGATTTCACAGAAACCTGGGTGTTATTTCATACATAAGAGCGGATGTCACATCACAGTGAATAATATGACTGCCGTCACACACAATGGGAGTGGTATCACACAATTTGTGCGATGTGACTGGCTATCCTCGTGTTATCGCAATCACGGTATGTGATGTCCAAAAAAGGGTGTGAAGTCACACATAATGATTGCAGTGATGTCGCACATAAAATGTGAATGATGTCACAAGCACAACGTTGGAGTCATGTCAAACACAGTATCACAGTGATGTCACACTCAATTGGTGTGATGTCATACATAATACTGAGAGTGACACCAACATAATAACGGTTGGGATATCATATGCTAATTGTTTGATGTCACACACAATTGATGTGATGTGACACACAATGAGGATGTTGTCACACACACAAGTGGTGTGATGTCACCATTAACCGTGTGTGTCACATCATGCATAATGATAGGAGTGATATCACATGCACACAATGGGAGTGATGTCACAGTATAAAATGTGATTTATGTCAAAGGGACACAACGATGTCACACACAGCCGTGGGAGTGTTGTCATAAAATTCGTATGATGTCACACATAATGTGAGTGATGTCACACAGAAACATGTGAGTAATATAGCAGAGGACTCGTGACTGATGTCACACACATGTCAGTGATGTCACACTATTGCTGTGATGTCATAAACACAACAGGCACGTTATCACAAATAACAGAGAGATGTCGCTTCAAATATATGAGTGAAGTCACAGAAACGCCATGGAAGTGGTGTCACAACACTAGTAGAGTGATGTCCTAGAGAATCAGTGTGACGTCTCACAGACTATTGGCAGTAACATCACACTTAACAATAGCGATTTCATATGCTAAATTGCATTCATGTCACACGCAATTGGTGTGATGTCAATATCTGTGCATATTGTCATGCTCATAATAGGTGTGATGTCATACATAAAAATGTGTCTTATGTAACCAAAAAGGGAATTGTGTCACACACATCAATGGGTGTGTTTTTAGACACAAATGTGAGCCCTGTCACAAGTACACCATTGGTGTGATGTGACACACACATTGAGTGATGTCAAACACACAGTGTGTGAGAAAGCTCACACCAACCTGGTGATGTCACAGACAACAGGAGTGGCGTCTAAGGAAAATGAATGTATATTCACACATAGCAATGAGAGTTACACAAAACACACCAGTGCGATATGTCAGAGTAAAATGTGAGAAACTTCACAGAAACCTGGAAGTAACTTCATACATAACAGTGGGTGTCACATCACAGTTAAGAATATGACTGCCACCACACACAATGGGAGTGATATCACACAATTTGAGAGGTGTGACCGTCGATCCCAGTGTTATCACACTCAAGGTGTGTAACGTACCAAAAGGGGTTGATGTCACACAGAACGATTGGAGTGATGTCAGACACAAAATATGAGCCATGTCACACACCATTGGAGTGATGTCAAACACTATCAGAGTGATGCCACACTCAATTGGTGTGATGTCATACATAATACTAGGAGTGACACCACACATACTAATGGTTTGATATCATATGACAAGGTTGATGTCATTCACAATTGATGAGATGTGACACTCAAAGAGGGTGTTGTCACACACACACAAGGGGTGTGATGTCACCCATAACCAAGTTTTCACATCACGCATATCATAGGGTGTGATATCGCATGAACACAATGGGTGTTATGTTACAATTTACATGTCACAGATAGCAGTGGGGTTGATGTCACACTATTGATATGATGTCACTCATAACAATGGGAGTGATGTCACACATAAATATATGAGTAATCTCACTAAAGACACAAGACTGGTATCACAAATATGCTGTTAATAGCCTACACTCAGGTTTCTATCCAATGTATTGAAAGAGCACTTCTGCTGAACTCAGCTTGCCAGTAGCTCTAGGGAACATATTCTAATGAGACCTTTTATACTTTTCACTACAACTGGTACAGATTATCTGTAACATTCATTCAATGAAAGTACAGTGTGAAGAAAAACTCCTTTTTTAAATCTGTTTATGATCGTCTTGAAAAGTCCCTTTTCAAAAGTTGCAGTTCGCGTCTTTCATTCAGGCTTATTCTTACAAAGAATGAAAGAATGTGCTTGTTGTGCTTGCTTTGCCAGTAGCTGTTAGGGAACATCTTCCTATGAAAGGGCTTAAACTTTTCACTACACAAGGAAGAGAATATCTATAATATCCATTTATGAAAAACACATCGTGGAGAAAAACTCTTGCTTGTATCTGTTTAGCATCTGCACTGAAAAGTACTTTTTCAAACATTGAAGCTCACGACATTTTACTCAGGCTCTCTCTCACATTATAAGAGAGAATATTCTTACTGAGCAAAGGTTGCCATTAGCTGTAAGATCTTCCGAAGAGAGCTTTGATTCTTTTCACTACTGCTGGGAGAAAGTATCTATAACATCCATTGAAATAACATACACGGTGGAAAAAAACTCATTTTAGTTGTTAAGGATCATCTTGATGAGTGAACTTTTCAATCATTGATCTTCATGGCCTGCACTCAGGCTTTCCCTCAAATATAATGAAAGAACACCAGTTCTGAACTCAACAGCCCTGTAGCTGTAAGTCAGTTCTTCCTTGGAGGGCTTTTAAACTTGTCACTACAGCTGGGAGAGAGTATCTGTAATATCCATAAAATGAATATCAAACATGGAGAAAATCTCCGCTGGTATGTGTATAGTATCCTCCTGCAAATTGCCTTTTCCGTCATTGTAGTTAACGACTGTCACTCTGACTCTCTCTCCTATATAATGCAAGAAACTGCTTGCTGAACTCAGCTGGCAGGGAGCTTTAAGCAGGATCCTCCTTTGAGAGCTTGTAAACTTGCACTGCAGCTGCAAGAGAATATCTGTAACATCCATTACATGTAAGTTCTCTGTGGAGGAAAATACTTCCTTTTAGCTTCTTAGGATCATAGTGTAAAGTGCCTTTTCATCTTTGCAGTTGATTACATGCACTCAGGTTTCCTTCCTGATATAAAAGAAAACACCCCTGCTAAACCTACTTTACAAGTAGCTGTAAGGAACAACTTCCTAGGAGAGTTTCCACTAACCATCACATCTCAGAAAGAAGCTGTATCACATCCATTCAATGAAAGTACACCGTGAAGAAAACCTACACTTGAAGTGTTTATGATCATCTTCTTAAGTGGTTTTAAATACACTGAAGTTCAGTCTGTATTCAGGGTGTCACTAAAATATCATGATGACCATTATTTCTTAAGACAGCTTGCCAATATCTGTTAGTAACATCTTCATATAAGATTTAAAATTTCAGTACCACTGGGAGAGTGTATCTATAACATCCCTAAAAGGCAAGTCTAGTATGTATAAAATTTCTTGCTTCTATCTGTATACGACTATCCTGATAATTACCTTTACCAACATTGCAGTTAACTACCTTCAATCAGGAATTCTTTCCCATATAAAGCAAGAAAGATTTGCTGACCTCTGTTTGCAAGCACTTTACAGTTGGATCTGCTTCTGAGATCTTTTAAACTTTCCACTGCAGTGGTGCAAGTATTTCGTTAACATCCCTTCTATGAACCTACTCTGTGGTGGGAAACACTTAAGGTTAGCATTTTAGGATATCTAAAGTGACTTTTCCTCTTTGCTGCTCATTGCTTGCACTGAGGCTCCCTTGCCAACGGAAAGACAAGTGACCACAGCTCAAACAAGTTTGAAAGTAGCTGTTAGGAACAACGTCCTGTGACAGCTTTCCAACTATCACTGCAGGTGGTGCAGATGATCATTACCATCCATTCAATAAAAGTTGACTGTTCAGAGCAACTCCTGCTTGTAGGTGTTTAGGATCATATTGAGAAGAGTTTTTTAATTACTGCAGTTCAATCTGCATTCGGGGTCTGAGTAGCATATCATGATGAACGCGATTGATTAACACAGATGTTCCATATCTATAGATTACATCTTCATATGAGAGGTTTTTCAGTTTCATTGCAGCTAGAGGAGAGTATCTCTAACATCCATAAAATGAAAGCCAAGTGTGGAGAAAATCTCTTCCTTGTATCTATATAGGATCATCTTGCAAATTGCCTTATCCCTCTTTGCAGTTAATGACCTTCACTCAGGCTCTCTCTCCCAAGACATGCAGGCCTAGTGTTATGGCTAGGGTTAGGGTTAGTGTTAGGTTTAGGGTTAGGGTTACTGCTAGGGCTAGGCTTAGGCCTAAGGTTAGTGTTATGGTCAGGGTTACTGTTATGGTTTAGTTTTAAGGTTATGGTTGAGGTTATGGCTAGTGATAGGGTTAGGCTTAGGTTTAGTGCTAGGATTAGGGCTAGGGCTAGGGCTAGGGCTAGGATTAGTGTTAGGGCGAGGGCTACTGTTAGCTCTAGAGTTAGGGTTAGGGCTAGTTTAGGGCTAGTGTTATGTCTAGAGCTAAGGCTAGGCCTAGCGTTCTGGCTAGGATTAGCCTTATGCTTACAGTTATTGTTAGGTCTAGGTCTAGGTCTATGTCTATGGCTAGGGTTAGAGTTAGGGTTAGGGCTATGGTTAGGGTTAGGTTTATGTTTAGGGTTAGTCCTAGTGTTGGGTTCAGGATTAGGGTTCGTGTTAGTGTTCAGGTTCGGGTTTGTGTTCGGGTAAGTGTTCAGGTTCTGGTTCGGTTAGGGTTAAGTTTAGGGTTAGGGGTTAGGGTCATTTTTAGGGTGAGAGTTAGGGTTAAATTTAGGATTAGGATTAGGCTTGGGCTAATGGTTAACCTTAGGTTATAGATTAGGGTTAGGATTAGGGTTACCTTTAGGGGTCTGTTAGTGATAGCGCTAGGGCTAGGGTTAGGGTTAGGTTTATGGATAGGATTTGACTTAGGGTTAGGATTAATCCTCCATTTAGGGTTAAGGTTACAGATAGTGGTACTTGTTGGCTTTGGGCTACGGTTCGGGTTAGTGTTGGTGTTATGTCTAGGGCTAGATTGAGTTTTAGGATTAGTGCTAGGGTTCAGCTTAGGGCTAGGGTCAGGGTTAGAGTTAGGTCTAGGTCTAGCGTTATGGTTAGGGATATGGCTAGGATTATAGTTCGGTTTAGGGTCATGGTTGGTGTTAGACTTAGTGGCAGGGGTACTGTTAGGTTCAAGGTTAAGGCTTGGGCTATTTATTGGGAAGGGGAGAGGTAGGTTTAGGGTCATGGTTAGGGTTAGGACTAGCATTAGTTTTGTGGCTATGGTTAGGGATAAGTTTAGTGTTAGAGTTAGGGTTAGGGCCAGGTCTAGGCTTAGGGCTCGGGATAGATCTGTGTTTAGGGTTAGGGTTATGGCTAGGGTAAGGGTCTGGTCTAGGGCTGGGTTAGGGTTACGTCTAGAGCAAATGTTAAGGGTAGCGTTACACCTAAGGTTAGGGTTTGGCATAGGGCTAGGTTTAGGCTTAGGGTTGGGTTAGGCTTAGGTTTGGGGTATGGGTAGCGATTTTGGTTGGGGTTGGGGTTACGGTTACTGTTAGGGCTTGGGGTTGGGTTAGGAAGAGAGTTCTGGTTAGTCTTAGGGCTAGGTTTATGGCTAGGGCTAAGGTTAGGGTTAAGGTTGTGCTTGGGGTAGGTTTAGCGTTTGGGGAGTGTCAGGGGTATGGTTAGCGTTAGGATTAGGTTTTGGGAAAGGCTTAGGTTTAGGTCTAGGGTTAAAGCTAGGGTTAGGTTTAGTGTTAGAGTTCAGTTAGGTTTATGGCTATGGTTAGTGTTAGGGCTATTGTTAGCGCTAGGATGCTGGTTAGGGCTGGGGCTTGCTTTAGGCTTATTGCTAAGGCTAGGATTAGGGTTAGTGTTAGGGTTACTGTTGGGTTAGCGTTACAGGTAGCGATATGGGTAGGGTTAGGGTTAGCTTTAGGGTTAGATGTAAGATTAGGCTTATGTTTAGGGTAAGTGTTAGGGTGACGGGTAAGAGTATCAGTAGAGTTAGGGGTAATGTTAGAGTTGGGTTAGAGTCATGGTTGGCATAGGGTTAGGGTTTGGGTTAGGGCGACTGTTAGTGTTAGCATTAAGGTTAGTGCTAGGGCTATGGCTAGTGCTATGGTTAGAGCTAGGGTTAGTGTTAGGTTTAGCGTTAGTGTTAGGGCTAGCGTTAGGCAAAGGGTTAGGGGTACGGTTATGGTTAGCACTAGGGCTAGGGATAGGGCAAGGGTTAGTGCTAATTCTAGGGCTAGGTCTAGTATTACTGTTAGGGTTAGAGTATGGGTTAGGGCTAGGCTTAGGGTTAGGGTTAGGGCAAGGATTAGGGTTAGGGCCAGGTTTAGGCCTAGGATTAGTGTTAGGTTTAGGCTTAGAGTTTGGGTTAGGTTAATAGCTACAGTTAGGGTTAGGGCTAGAGTTAGTGCTATAGTTAGTGTTAGGGGTAGGGCTGGTCTTCGGTTTAGGGTTAGGGCTAGAATTAGGTTTAAGATAGGGTTAAGGTTAGGGCTAGGCTAGGGCTAGGGTTAGAGCTAGAGCTAAGGCTATTGTTAGGGTTACGACTAAGTTAAGGATAGTGTTATGGCTAAGGCTATGCTTAGGATTAAGGCTAGGTTTAGGATTAGTGTTATGGTTATGGTTAGGGATTGTTTAGGTTTTCGGTTAAGGTTAGGGATAGGGGTAGGGTTAGGGTAAGGGTTAGGTTAGGGTTAGGGTTAGTGATAGTGGTAGGAGTTGGGTTAGGGTTAGGGTTAGGTTTAGAGGAGTGGTAGGTTTAGGGGTAGGGTGAGGGTTGGGTTAGGGTTATAGTTACGGTGAGCATTACGGCTGGTGGTAGCATGAGAGTTAACGTTAAGGCTAGAGTTAGAGTTTGGGCTAGAGTTATGCTGAGGGCTGGGTTACACCTAGCATTAGGGGTAGGTTTAAGTGTAGGGCTAGGGTGAGGGTTATGTTTTGCATTATTTGTAAGGGCAGTTTTAGGGCTACAGCTAGGGTTACTGGTAGGTTAGGGTTACATTTAGGGTTAGGGTTTGGGTTAGGTATAGGTTTAAGGTTAGTGTCGGGTTTAGGGCTAGTGTCATGGTTAGGAGTAGGATTAGGACTAGGGTTAGGCTTAGGGTTGGACATGGGCTAGTGTTTGCATTAGGGCTAGGGCTAGGGTTAGGGCTAGGTTTAGGGCAGTGTTAACATTAGGGTTAGGGTTAGTGTTGGGTTACTGTTAGGGTTAGATTTAGGGTCATCTCTAGGACTAGGGTTGCGGTTAGGACTACAGCTAGGGTTAGAGTTAAGATAAGGTTTAGTTATAGGGTTAGTCCTAGAGCTTGGGTTAGGTTTATTTTTAGTGGTAGTGTTAGGGTTAGAGGTAAGTTTAGGTTAGGTATAGGGCTAGGGCAATGGCTCGGGCTAGTTTTTGTTAGGGATAGAGTTACGGTTAGTGTTAGGGATCAAACTAGGGTTAGGGCTGTGGCTCAGACTAGGATAAGGGTTAGGGTCAGGGTTAGCATAGGGATCAGTTAGAGTTAGGGTTAATGATCGGTTACGTTTAACGTTAGGGGTAGGGTTAGCTGTAGAGCTCAGTTAGAGTTAACATTAAATTTAGGGGTAAGGGTAGGGATGGCGTTAGAGGTCGGTTTGGATTAGGGTTAGGTTTAGAGTTAGTGATAGGTGTAGGTGCAGGATTCGGATTAGTGTTAGGGTAAAGTTAGGGTTAAGGTTATGTTTGGGACAGGGTTAATGTTAGTTATATGGTTAGCGGTAGGGTTAGGGTTCAGGTTAAATTTAAGGATTGGGTAGTGTTCGGATTAGGATTAGGGGAGAAGTAGGTGTAGGAGTAGAGTTAGGCTTAGGGTTAGGGCTTGTGTGGAGTGTTATGGTTAGGTGTAGGGTTAGGTCTAGTGCTAGGGTTAGGGTTATGGTTAGTTCTAGCTTTAGGGTTAGTGTTATGTGTAAGGCTAGCATTTTGGTTATGCCTAACGTTAGGTTTAGCGATTGGGTTAGGGTGAGGGCTGATGTTAGTGTTAGTTTTAGGTTTAAAAGTAACTTTAATGTTAGGGTTACCATTATGTTTAGGGTTTGGGTTTGGCTTAGGGTTAGGAATACGGTTAGGGTTAGTGGTAGAGCTAGGGCAAGGGTTTGTGTTAGGACTCTGTCTAGGATTAGTGTTAGGCTTAAGGTTAGGGTTAGAGTTATGCTAAGTGTTTGGGTTAAGGGTATCTGTAGGGATAAGGGCACAGTTAGGGTTAGGTTTAGGATTAAAGTTAGGGGTGGGGGAGGTCTTCTTGTAGTGTTATTGTTAATATTAGTGTTTGTGCTACTGTTAGGGTTCCGCATATGATTAGTGTTAGGGGTAGGGGTAAGTTTAGGCTTCCGATTGGATTAAGGTTAGGGTTAGTGTCTGGGTAGGTGTAGGGGTAGGACAAGGATTAGTGTTAAGGTTAAGGATAGTGTTAGGGTTAGGTTTTTGGTTAGGGTTAGAGTTAATTTATGGAGAGAAGCACGGGTAGGGTTGGGGTTTGGGTTGCATTAGGCTTAGGTTTAAGGTTAGTGTTAGGGATAGGGTTTGGTTACGGTTAGGGTTAGGGTGGTATTAGTGTTAGTGTTAGCGTTATTGTTAGGGTTAGAGTTAAGGTTAGTGTTAGCCTTAGTGTTTGTGCTAGAGTTAGTATAAGGTTAGCATTAGGGTTAAGGTTTAGGCCAAGGCTAGTCTTAGAAATAGGGTTAGGGTTATGGTTAGTGACAAGTCTGGGTTTAGGGCTAGGGCTAGGATTACTTTCAGGTGTACGGTTGGGTTAGGGCTAGATCTAGGGCAAGGGTTAGGGGTAATGTTACAGTTTGGGTTAGAGATAAGGTTAATGCCAGGGTTAAGGTTAAGGCTTGGACTAGGTTTAATGTTAGGGATAGGGCTAGGCTTAGGCTTAGTGTTACATCTTGGATTATTGTTAGGGTTAGGGTTAGTGTTTGGGTTGGTGTTAGGTTGCAGTATGGGTCAGTTATAGGGTTAGTGGTAGGCGTAGGTTAGGTGGGGTAAGTTTAGGGTTAGCTTTAGGTTTAGGGTTAGAGATAAGGTTAGGTCTACGGCTATGGTTAGGGTTAAGGTTAAGGCTAGGTCTATGGTGAGAATTAGGCTTCACATTCGGATTAATGTTAGCATTAGTTGTAGGACTAGGGTTGAGGTTTGCATCACGAACCCTAACCCAACTTTAGCTCAAAGCATAAGCTTATCCAAAACCCTAAAACTAGACCTAGCACTAACCCTAATCGCATGCCTACCCCTAGCACTCACTGTAGCTCTAACCCTAAGCCAACTATAACACTAATTTTAAACTTAGTCCTAGCCCTAGCCATAACAGTAACCCTAACACTAGTATAACGCTAACTCTAAACATTGTTCTAATCCAAACCAAAGTCCTATGCCTACTCTTACCCTTTCCATTGTCCCAACCTTAAGGCACACCCAACACTAACGTCAGACCTAATCCTAATCCTACCCCTAACCATAACTTCAAAAGCAGCCCCATCCCTAACCATAAAAATAAATTTAGCCATAAACTTAAAGAGAAACCTAACCCCAAATATAATAACTAAACTTAGTCTTAAGCCCAGCCCTAATGATAACTCTTGCCATAACACTAACCCTAATACTACCCCAACCACTATTCTTCACCATGACCCTACACGTAACCCAACCGTAACCCTAACCCTAGCCATTGCTGTAGCCCTAAACCAGTCCTAACACAAAACCTAGCCCTATTCCTAATCCTACCCCTACTGCTAAACCTAACCTTAACCGAAACACAAACCACCTCCCCTAACACTAATAATAACCCTGACACTAATCCTAGCTCTATCTAATCATAAACCAGCCCTAGCTAATCATAACCCAGCCCTAAGAGTAACCCTACCCTAGCCCTAAGCAACACTAATGCTAACCCAAATGGTAAACCTCACCCTAAACCTAACCTTAACCCTATTCTTAACCCTCACATTGAGCTAGACCTGACGCTAACACTAGCCCTAGCCCAAATCTTAATACTCGACCAAACCTTAGACATAACCCTAACCTTAGCATTAACCCTAACAATGGCCCTAACCCTTACACTAACCCTAACCTTAACCTTAGCCCTAACCAACAATAACCCTAACCCTAATTGTAACACCAAGCCTACTCTTTTCCTTCACCTAACCCTAAACCATTCCTAGACCTGACACAAACACTGGCTCTAGAATGAACCGCAAACATTCATCAAACCCTAGAACTAATCCTAATCTTAGCACTAACACTAGCAATGGCCCTAACCCTAAACATAACACTAAATCTATCCCTAACCCTAACACAAAACCTAAAACTAACACTAACACGCACCCTAAACCTAACCCAAAACCCATACCCACCCTTAACCCAAACCCTAACTAGAACTGTATCCCTGACACAAACATGAACCTTAACTCTAATCCGAACCTGAACTCTAACCCTAACCCGAACCACAAGCTAGCCCACATCATAACCCTAAGCCTAACACGTTTCTTAACCCTAACCCGAACACTAACCTGAATGCTAACCCTAAACTGAACCCAAACCCAAATACTAAGACTAACCAGAACTCTAATCCTAATCTAACCCTAACTTGAACACTTACTCTAACCCTAGAACTAACACTAAACCTAAAACAAACCTTAGCCCTAACCCAACCAACGGCGAACCCGAGCACTAGCCTTAACCCTAACATGAACCCTATCCTTAGGTCTAACTCTAACTTGAATCAAATTGTAACCATAACCAAAAGCATAACCCCACCCTAACGCTAAACCTAACCCAAGCCCGAACCGTAAACCTAAACTTAACCCTAACCCTAATCTTAACGCGAACCCTAACCCTAACCCTAACTTAACACTAACCCTAACCCTAAACCCTAACTCTAACACTAACCCTAGATAAAACCGGTGCCCGTACCCTAACCCTAACACTAACCATACCCATAACCCTAGCCCTAACCCCAACCCCAACCCTAACTCTAACCTGAAACCTAAACCTAACTGTAAACTGATCTCTAACCCTAACACTAACACTAACCCTAAAATGAACCCTAACCCGAACACAAACCTTAAACCTAACCGGAATCCAAACATAAGCCTAACCATAACCTTAACAGTAACCCTCACCCTAACACTAGCCAGAAACCTAACACTAATCCTAACCATAAGCCTAACCAGATCCTTAACCCTTACCCTAACCCAACCCAACCGTAACCCTAACCCTAACAATAACCATAACCCAAACCCTAACAGTAACCGTCAGCCTAACCCGAACCCGAACCCTAAACCTAACCCTAACCATAACGCTAACCCTAAGCAAACCCAATTCTAACCCTAACCTTAAACCTAACCCTAATTCTAACCCTAAACTTTACACTAACATGAAACCTAACGGTAACCACAACCCGCACCAGAACCCTCACCATGATCCTAACCCTAAAACTACCCAGAACACTAGGCCTAAAACTAAGCCGCACTCTAACCTTAACCCTAAGCTGAACCCTAACCCTAGCCCTAAACCGAATCCTAAACCTAAACCTAAGCATAATCCCAACCCTAAACCTAACCCTAACACTAACTCTAATGCTTAACCGAACCCTAACCCTAACCCAAACCCAACCCTAACTTGAAACCTAGCCATTACCATAACACCAACCCTACCGCTAATCCTAACGCTAACCTGAACCCGAAACCTAACCCTAACCCTAACCCTAACCCTAATCTGAACACTAATTCTAAACATAAACCTAGCCCTAACACTAATGCTAACATAAACCCTAACCCTAACCATAAGCCAACCAATCCTAACCCTAACACAAACCTTAACGATAACCCTAACCCAAACCCAAACCCAACCCTAACCTTCAATCTAACTCTGATCCTAATCCGAACACTAACTCTAACCATAACCCTAACCTGAACCCTAGCCTAAACCTAACCCTAACCCTAACGTTAACCCCAAACTGAACCCTAACTGTAACCATAACACTAACTCTAACGTGAAAACTAACCTTAACCCTAACGCAAACTTGACTCTTAAACCTAACCATAACTCGAACCTAAACCCAACCTGAACCCAGCCCTATCCCTAATCCAAAACTAACCCTAAACCTAGCCCTAACCCTAAGCTTAAACATAACCCAAACTCTAACAATAACCCTAACCCGAACCCCAACCCTAACCTTGACGCTAATCCCAACCTTAACCCTTTCCCTAAAACTAACAAACACAAACCCAAAGCCTAATCCGACGGTAACGCTAACCCCATCGATAACCCACACCCTAACCCTTACCCTAAGCCAAACACTAACCTCACTCTAAACGTTAACATAACCCTAACAGTAACCTTAATCCTAACTATGACAAAAAAGCAAAACATAATCCTAACCCTATCTGGAAAATGAACCCGAAACCCTGCCCTAACTCTAACCAGAAAACAACCCTGACGTTACCTAACCCTAAACATAACACAAACATTAAACCTAACCCTAACATCAGCCCTAATCCGAACCATAATCCTAACTATAACCCTAATCCCAGCCCGCCTCTAACCCTAAGCTCTAAGTAGATCCTGAAACCGAACCCTAACCCTAACCCTAACTTGAACACTAGCATTAACACTAAAACTAAACCTTACCCTAACTTGAACCCTATTGTTAACCCTAACCCTAACCCAAACTCTGACCGTAATTCTAACCCTAATGCTAACACAAAACCTAACCCGAACCCGAAGCCTAATCCTACCCTAACTCTAACCCTAACCCGAATCCCGAACCCAAACTGGAACCAGAACCCAATCAGACAACTAACTCTAGTCTTACACCTAACCATAACCCTAAGCCAAATCCGAACCCTAACCCTTGCACTAACCCTAACCCTAACCTTAACTGTAACCCTAACCCTAAACCTAATCTTAACCCTAACCTGAGCCTGAAAACTAACACTAACACTAACCCAAACTAGAATGCTAACCCTAACCTAACCCAACACTAAACCTAGCCCTAAATCTTAGCCTAACCATAACCCAAACCATAGCAGTAACCCTATCACTAATCCGAACCCCAACCCTAACCCTAAAACTTCCCAGATCCCAAAAACAAAGCCTAACCCCAACCCTAATGCAAACACTAACCCTAACACTAATCATAAACCTAACCCTAACCCTAACCCTAACCCAAACACTAACCTTAAACTTAACATGAATACTAACCCTAACCCTAAACCCTAACACTAACTTTAAGCCTAAAGAAAACAGGTGCTGGAACCCTGACCCTAACATTAACCAGACCCCTAAGCTGCATCCTAATCTTAAACCTAACTGTAACCCAAACAGATCCTAAGCCTAACTCTAACAGTAACCCTAACCATAACACTGTCCTGAAACCTAACACAAATACTAACCCTAACCTTAACCCTAACTCTAACCTGAACCCTAACCCTAAACCTAACCGGAACGCAACCATAACCATAAACCTAACCCTAACAGTAACGCAATCCCTAACCCTAACCCGAACCTGCACCCAACTCTAACACTAACCCTAGGCCTAACCCTAACACTAACTCATACCAGAACACGAACCCTAACACTAAACCTAACCTGAAGCCTAACTCGACCCTAACCCTAACAATGACCAATCCGTAACCTGAAACCTAAGCCTCACCCTAATCCAAACACTAACCCTAAAACAAAACTGAACCTTAAACCTAACCCTAACCCTAACCCTAACCGTAACGCTTACCCTAACAAGAAACCTAATCCAAACCATAACGTGAAGTTGAATCATAACACTAACCCTAACTCTTACTCTAATTCTTACTCTAACTCTAAACCTAACTTGTACCCTAACCCTAACACTAACTCTAACTGTAAACTTAACCCTAACCTTAATCCTAACCTGAAACCTAACCTTAACGCTAAACATAAACCTAATCCAATCCCTAACCTTAACCCAAAACCAAACCTAAACCAAACTCTAACCCTAACACTAACCTGAACACTATCGCTATCCCTAACCCTAACCAGAAACTGAAATCTAACCATGACACAAACACTAACACAAACCCTAACCCTAACCCAACGAAACCCGAAGAGTAAACCTAGCCCTAACCCTAAGCCTAACCATAACTCGAACTCTAACAGCAACCTTAACCCTAAACTGAGCCATAACCCTAACTATAACCCTAACATGAATCCTGAACCTAACCAAAACTTGAACCCTAATGCTCTCCATAACCTAACGCTAACCCTAACCCTAGCGCTAACCCAAAGCCTAACCCTAACACTAGCCTTAACCCTAACCCAAACCCGAACATTAATCCTAACCCAGCCCTACCCCTAACCCTAACACAAACTCTAACCCTAACACAACCCAACTCTAACCCTAACCATAGCACTAAACCGAAGTCTAATCCTAACCCCAACCCTAATAGTAACACGAAACTTAACTCTAACCCTAACCGTTACACTAAACCAAACCCTAAACCTAACCCTGACACTAAGCAGAGCCCGACAATAACCGAAAACCTAACACGATCCAGAACCCGAACCCTAACCCTAACCCTAATCCGAACACTAACCTCTCCCTAAGTGTAACATTAACAATAACTGTAACCCCCATCTTAACCCTAAACATAACCCGAAACATAACACTAACACTAACCCGAACAAGAACTTGAACCCTAAACATAACCTGAAGCCCAGATCTAACCCTAACCCGAACCCAACCCTAACCCTATAGCTAAACTTTATCCTAACATGAATATTAAGCCCAACACTATCAGAAACCCTAACCTGAACCATAACCCTAACCCGAACACAACCCTAACCCTATAGCTAAACATTATCCTAAAGATGAATATTAAGCCCAACAATATCAGAAACCCTAACCTGAACTGTAACCCTAACCCTAACCCGACTCCTAGCCTGACACTAACCCTAACCCTAACGTGATCTTGAAGCTCAACCCTAACAATAACACTAACATGAACGCTAACCCTAACACTAAACCCAATCCTACCCCTAACTCTAACCCTTATACTAACCTTAACCCTAACACTACACCGAACCATAACCCTAAATCCAGCCCTAATTCTAACCCTAACCCGAACCCGAACCCAACCCTAACCCTAACCATGGCACTAACCCTAACCCTAACCCGAACCCTAAAGCTAAGTCTAATCCTAAACCGAAACTGAAACCTAATCGTAACATTAATCCGAACACCAAACATAACCCTATACATAACCCAACTCCTAACCCTAAACTGAAGCCAACCGTAATCCTAACCCTAACGTGAACCCTAACTCTAAAGCTAACCCTAAACCAAACCGAAAACCTAACCATAACCCTAATCCAAACACTAACAATAAAACTAAACCTAACGCTAACCCAAACCATAGCCGTTACCCTAACATGAAACCTAAACCTAACTCTAACCCGAAATCGAACCATAATACTAAAACTAACCCTAAACTTAACATTAACCCTAACCCTAACCCTAACCTTAACCTGGAACCTAACCCTAATGCTAACACTAACCCGAACCCGAACCCTAGCCCTAACCCGAACA
Organism: Diceros bicornis minor; assembly: GCF_020826845.1. Classification (NCBI taxonomy): domain Eukaryota; kingdom Metazoa; phylum Chordata; class Mammalia; order Perissodactyla; family Rhinocerotidae; genus Diceros; species Diceros bicornis. The sequence goes on along the minus strand of NW_026690871.1, from coordinate 417,033 downwards.
ATAACTCTAAATGTAATCCGAACTGGAACCCGACCACTAACCATAACCCGAACCCTATCCCTAACCCGAACACGAACCCAACCATACCCCTAAACCTAACCCTAACCCTAAAACAAGCCCTAAACCGATCCCTAAGCCTAACCCTAACCTGAAGACTGACCCTACCTAACCCTAACCCTAAACCTAACTCTAACTCTAACAATTACCAGACCACTAAACCTAACCCTTACCCCAACTTGAACCCTAACACTAACCTTAAACTAAAGCTAACACAACCACTGACCTGAAGGCTAAATCTAACCATAAACCTAAACCAAAACAGTACACGAACCCTAACTGTAACCCTAACCAGAACCCTAACCCTAACCCTAACCCCAACTCTAACCCTAATACTAACCCTAAATTAAACCCTAAACTGAACCATAACCCTAACCCTAACCTGAACCCTAACAGTAACCCGAACCTTAACCCTAATGGGAAGGCAAAGATAACCCTAATTCTAAGCAAGCAGTAACACTTACCCTAAGCCTAACCCTAACTCAAACCTGAACCCTAACTCTAACCCGACCCTAACACTAACTAGAATCCTAAGTCTAACATTAACCCAAATCCTAAATGTAACCCTAACCATAAACCAGCCTGAACTCTAACCCGCACCCTGATCCTAACCCTAAGTGGAACCCAACCATAACCCTGACACTAACCCTAACAGTAACCCGAACCCTAACCCGAACCCGATAGATAACCCTAGACCTAAGCCTGACCCTAACCCTAGCCCTAACCCTAAACCTAACCATAAACCTAAACCAAACCAGTACACAAACCCTAACCTGAAACCTAAGCCAAACCTTAACCCTAACAGCAACCCAACCCGAACCCTAATCCTAACCCTAAACCTAACCCAATCCCTAACTCAAACTCTAACACGAACCTTAACCCGAAAGCTAGTAATGATTCACACTTGGATACAAAGATGTTTCTTTCTGTCAATTTACAAACCGAGAGAAGAAAGTGTGTTCTCTAAGGATTTTGAGAGTGTTCCTGTCTCTAGGAACTCCACGGCCCTGTTTCCAAACCACCTTTCAGAAGGTGATCATTAGCAAGTAGAAGGAAGGAAGACGGGGCATGAAGGTACTTCCAGGAATGGATGTTATCCATAGTTTAACTCAGCTGTAGTAGTGAATGCCCCTCAGATACCAAGATGTTTCTTACCATCTTCTCACAAGCCAGGATAAGAAAGTGCCTTCTCTAAGGAATTAGACTGAGATTCTGTCTCAAGGCCCTACATGGTGCTGTGCACAACTTTCTCTGGGAAGGCAATCCTTAGGAGCTGGAAGGAAAGGAGATGAGCATGATGTTACTTCCAGGAATCGCTGGTATCCATCGTTTCACTCAGCTCTAGTAGCGATTGCCACAAAGATAGAAAGATGTTTCATAACAGCTACTTACTTTCCAGGAGAAGAAAGTGCCCTCTCTAAGGCATGTGAGTGAGAGTCTCTCTGAAGGCCCTCTGTGGGCCTGTGGAAAACCTTTTTGGGAAGGCAATCTTTAGGAGTGGGAAGGAAGAGAGATGGGGCATGAAGTTACTTCCAGGAATGGGTACTATACATAGTTTGTCCGAGTTGTAGTGGTGATTGCCACTCAGATACACGGATGTCTCTTACCATCTAAATACAAGCGGGGATAAGAAAGTGCCTTCTCTAAATCATGTGAGTGAGATTGTCTCTCAAGGCCCTTCATGGGCCTGTGTAAACCTGCTTTGGCAAGGCGATCCTTATGCGCTGGAAGGAAGGGAGATCTGGCAAGAAGTTTTTTCCAGGAATGGATGTTATACATAGTTTAACTCAGATTTAGTAGTGATTGCCACTCAGATAGAAAGATGTTTCTTTCCATCTACTTACAAGCCGAGATAAGAAAGTGCCTTCCCTAAGGCATGTGTGTGAAATCCTCTCTCAAGGCCCTCCATGTCCCTGTGCACAACCTGGTTTTGGATGGCGATCTTCAGGAGCTGGGAGAAAGGGAGATTGGGCACCAAGTTGTTTCCAGGAATGGGTCTTATACATAGTTTAACTCAGCTGTAGTAATGACTGCCACTCACAAACAAAGATACTTCTAACCATCTACTTCCAACCCAGGATAAGAAATTCCATTCTCTAAGGCATTTGAGAGTGATCCTGTGTCAAGGCCCTACACAGCCCTGTTTTCGTACCTGCTTTGGGAAAGTGATCCTTTGGAGCTGGAAGGAAGGGAGATTGGGCACATAGTAATTTCCAGGAATGGGAGTTATACTTAGTTTAGCTCAGCTGTAGTAATGCCTGCCACTCAGATACAAACATGTTTCTAGCCATCGACTTAGAATGTAGTATGAGAAAACGTGCTCTCAATGGATTATGAGTGGGATGCTGTCACAAGACACCACACAGTCCTGTTTCCAAATCCGCTTTGAGAAGGCGATCCTTAGGAGCTGGAAGGAAGGGAGATTGGGCACTAAGTCATTTCCAGGAATGGGTGTCATACTTAGTTTAGCTCAGCTGTGGCAATTCTTGCCACTCAGATATAAACATGATCCTAACTATCTATTTAGAATCCGCTATCAGTAAGTGTGCTCTCTATGGCTTGTGAGTGAGATTGTCTCAAGGCAGTACATGGTCCTCGTTCCATACCGTCCTTAGGAAGGCGATCCTCATGTACCGGAAGGAAGGGATATTGGGCCTGAACTTCGTTCCAGGAACTGGTGTTATCCATGGTTTAACTCAGCTGTAGTAGTGATGCCACTCAGAAAGATGTTCCTTACCATCTACTTACAAACCGGGATAAGAAAGTTCCTTCTCTAAGACATGTGCGTGAGATTCTCTCTCAAGGCCCTACATGGCCCTGTGCAAAACCTGTTTTGGGAAGGCGATCCTTAGGAGATGGAAGGAAGACACATTGGGCATGAAGTTACTATCAGGAATGGTTGTAATACATAGTTCAACTCAGCTGTAGTAATGAATGCCTCTCAGATACCAAGGTGTTTCATACCATCTACATTCAAACCGGGAAAAGAAATTGTGTTCTCCAAGGCATTTGAGAGTGATCCTGCCTCAAGGCCCTACATGGCCCTGTTTATAAACCTGCTTTTGGAAGGAGATCTGTAGCAGCTGGAAGGAAGGGAGATTGGGCACGAAGTCATGTCCAGAAACTGGTGATATACATAGGTTAGCTCAGTTGTAGTAATGATTACCACTCACATAGCTACTTGTTCCTAGACTGTTACTTACAAGGGGGTTGAGAAAGTGCCTTAGCAAAGGAGTATGAGATTCGTTCTCAGGGCACAAAATAGCATTATGCTCCAAACCGGGTTCAGGTTTTTCACCATTACAAGATGGAAAGAAGAGAGGTTAGGCACAAATTTATTTCCAGGAATGGGCGTTACACATACTTCGGCTAAGCTCTAGGAATGATTGCCACTCATATAGAAACTTGTTCATGGACTTCTACTTAGAAGCCTGCATCAGAAATTTCCTTCTCAAAGGAAAGTGAGATTAATTCTCAGGTCCAGAAATGGCATTATGTTCCAAACCTGGGTGAGGAAAGTGATCTTTACAACATGAGAGGAAGAGAGGTTATGCACAAAGTTATTTCAGGGATTAGGTGTTATACACTTTTTAAAAGAGCCTTCTCAAGGGAATGTGAGATTTGTTGTCCAGGTGCGAAATGACAGTATGTTCGAAATCTGGTTTAGGTTTGTGATCTTTATGAGATGGAAGGAAGAGAGTTTAGGCACAAAGTTACTTCCAGGAATGGGTGTTATGTGAAGTTTACCTCAACTGTAGTAATGATTGCCAATCATATACAAACTTGTTCCTAGACATCTACGTAAAAGCCAGGATCAGAACATTCCTTCTGAAAGCAATGTGAGACTCCTTCTTAAGGACCGACATGGCACTATGGTCCAAATCTGGTTTAGGTTTGTGATCCTTACGTGATGAAAGGAAGAGAGATTAGGCACGAAGTGATTTCCAGGAATGGGTGTTATACCAAGTTTGTCAGCCCCAGTAATGACAGTCACGCCTAAACAAACTTGTTCCTAGATATCTACTTAGAAGCTGGTATCAGAGAATGTGTTCTCAAAAGAATGTGAAACTCCTTCTAAAGGCCTGAGAGGACACTATGTTCCAAACCTGGTTGATGAAGATGGTCCTTACGAGCCGGAATGAAGAGAGTTTGGGCATGAAGTTATTTCCAGGAATGGCTGTTAGTCACAGTTTAGCTCAGCTGTAGTAATGATTGCCAAACATATACAAACTTGTTCCTGGACTTCTACTTAGAAGCTGGGATAAGAAGCTTCCTTCTGAAAGGAATATGTGGTTCCTTCTCTTTTCTCTTTGTGAGTAAGATCAGCCCTGAGCTAACGGCCATGCCAATCCTCCTCTAATTGCTGAGCAACGCTGGCCCAGACCTAACATCCGTCCTGATCTTCCTCCACTTTATGTGGGGTGCCACCACAGCATGGCCTGACAAGCGGTGTGTCGGTGTGTGTCCAGTATCCGAACCTGGGCCACCAGCAACAGAGGGTGTACTTAACAACTACACCATGGGGCTGGACCCTATGAGGTTCCTTCTCAAGGCCAGAAATAGCATGATGTTCCAAAAATGGTTGAGCAAGCTGATTCTGATGAGGTAAAGGAAGAGCGATTAGGCAAAAAGTGATTTCCAGGAATGGCTGTTATACATACTTTAGCTCCCGTAGTCATGATTGCCACTCATATGCAAACTTGCTCATAGAAATCTACATACAGGTCAGGAACACAAAGGGCCTTCGCAAAGGAATGTGACATTCCTTCTCAGGGCCCAAAATCCCAATATTGTCCAAACCTGGCTTAGGTTTGTGACCCTTACTGGATGGAAGGAAGAGAGATTGGGCACAATGACATATTCATGAATGAGTTTTACACATAGATTAACTCAGGTGTAGTAATGATTGCCACTCATATACAAACTTGTTCCTAGACATCTACATAACCCCGGGATCAGAAAGTGACTTCTCAAAAGAATGTGATATTCCTTGTCAAGGCCTGAAACAGCAATATGTTCCAAACTTGGTCGACGAAGGCGGTACTTACGAGCTGGAAGTAAGAGAGATTGAGCATGAAGTCTTTTTCCAGGAATTGATGCTACTCATAGAATAGCTCAGTTGTACTAACGATTGCCACTTATATAGAATCTTGTTCCTGGACATATACTTAGAAGCAGTGATCAGAAAGTGCCTTCTTAAAGGAATATGAGATTCCTTCTCAAGGCCGGAAATGGCAATATGTTCCAAACGTGGTTGAGGAAGGTGGGCCTTATGATCTGGAAGGAAGAGAGACCGGCACGAAGTTATTTTCAGGAATAGGTGTTATTCATAGTTCATCTAAGTTGTAGTGATGATTCCCACTCATATACAAACTTGTTTCTAGGGATCTACTTAGAAGCTGGGATCAGAAAGTTCCATCTCAAAGTAATGTGAGATTCCTTCTCAAGGCCCGACATGGTATTACATTCAAAACCTTGCTTAGGAATGTAATCCTTTAGAGCTGGAAGGAAGAGAGATGGGGTAGGAAGTTATTTTGAGGAATGGTTCTTATACACCGTTTAGCTCAGCTGTAGTAATGGTTGCCACTCATTTAGAAACTCGTTACTAGACGTTTACTTACAAGCCGAGATCAGAAAGTGCTTTCTCAAAGGAATGTGAGATTTGTTCTCAAGGGCCTGAAATGGCATTATGTTCCAAACCTGATTTAGGTTTGTGATCCTTACGAGATGGAAGGAAGAGAGAAGCACAGCTCTATTAGTGATTGCCACTCACATGCAAACTTGATCCTAGACGTCTACATACAGGCTGCGATCAGAAACTGCTGTCTGAAAGAATTGTGAGATTTCTTCTCAAGGTCTGAAATGGCAATATGTTCCCAACTCGGTTGAGGAAGGTCTTCATTACGAGCTGGAAGGAAGATAGATTGGGCATGAAGTTATTTTCAGGATCGGGTGTTACTCAAAGAATAGTTCAGTTGTAGTAACGATTGCCACTTATATAGAATCTTGTCCTGGACATTTCCTTAGAAGCAGAGATCAGAAAGTGCCTTCCAAGTAGTGTGAGATTCATTCTCAAGGCCTGAAATGGCATGATACATGAAACTTGGTTTATATTTGTGATCCTTATGAGATTGAAGGAGGAGAGATGAGGCAAAAAGTATTACCAGGAATGGTTGTTATAGACAGTTGAGCTCAGATCTAGTAAGGATTAACACTCATATACATACTTATTCCTAGACTTCAACATTCTGGACAGGATCAGAATGTGTCTTCTCAAAGGAATATGAGATTCCATCTCAAGGAGTGACATGGCAATATGTTCCAAACCTGGTTTAGCTTTGTGATCCTTATGAGTTGGAAGGAAGAGAGATGAGGCACAAAGTTATTTTCAGGAATGGGTATTATACACAGCTTAGCTCAGCTGTAGTAACGCTTGCCACTCATATACAAACTTGTTCCTAGACATCTACTTCCACTCTGGGATCAGAAAGTGCCTTCTCAAAGGAATGCGAGATTCCTTCTCAAGGTCCAACAAGGCAATATGGTCCAAAACTGGTTTAGTTTAGTGAATCTTAGTGCTAGAAGGAAGAGAGTTTTTACATGAAGTTATTTCACGGAATGGGTATTATAAATCATTTTACTCAGCTGTAGTACTGATTGATGCTCCAATATAAACTTGTTCCTAGACATCTACTTACAAGAAGTTATCAGTAAGTGTCTTCACAGAGGAATGTGAGATTTGCTCTCAACGACCAAAATAGCATTATGTTCTAAACCTGGTTTAGGAAGGTGATTCTCACGAGCTGAAAGGAAGAGTGAGTGAGCACAAAGATACTTCCAGGGATGGGTATTTTATACAGATGAGCTCAGCTGTAGTGATGATTGCCACTCATATACTAACTTGTTCCTGGACATCTACTTACATGCTGGGACGAGAAATGCCTTCTCAAAGGAATGTGATATTCCCTCCTAAGGCTCGAAACAGCAATATATTCAAAACCTGTTTTAGGAATGTAAACCTTCAGAGCTGGAAGGAAGAGAGATTGGGCATGAAGATATTTCCAGAAATGGGTGTTAACCATAGATTAGCTCAGCTGTATTAATGATTGCCACTCACATACAAAGTCGTTTCTAGACATTTACTTACAAGCCTGGATCAGAAAGTGCCCTCTCAAAGGAATATGAGATTCAATCTCAAGGCCTGAAACTGCATTCTGTTATATACCTGTTTTAGGTTTCTGATCCTTACGAGATGGAAGGAAGAGATAGTGGGCATGAAGTTATTTCCAACAATGGGTGTTATACATAGTTCAGCTAAGTTCCAGTAATCTTTGAAACTCATTTACTAACTTGTTGCTAGAGCTCTACTTAGAACCCGGGATCAGAAATTGCCTTCTCAAAGGAATGTGATATTCCTTCTCAAGGCCTGAAATGGCAATATGTCCCCAACCTGGGTAAGGTAGGTTGACTTCATTTGCCGGAAGGAAGAGAGACAGGGCACGAAGTTATTTCCTTACTTGTTACTGGCAAAAGTGCTTGAGCAGTAGTATTTTGTCTTTCCATTGAGAAGGCAGCCTCAGTGCAGCAACGAACCAAAAGGAAGAAAAGGCACTTTCCATTATGATCCTCAAAAACTAAATGGAAATGTTTTTCTCCACAGAGTACGTTCATTAGATGGATACTATAGATATTCGCTCTCAGCTGTAGTGGAAAATTTAAAAGTTCTCAGGGGTAGATGCTCCTTAAACCTACTTGCAAGCAGAGTTAAGCAAGAACTTTCTGGCATTACATAGGAGAGACATTATTTTTAGCATGTGTGAGGAAGATCAACCCTGAGGTAACATCCGATGCTGATCCTCCTCTATTTTGCTGAGGAAGCTTGGCCCTGAGCTAACATGAGTGCCCATCTTCCTCTACTTTATATGGGACACCACCACAGCATGTCCTGGCAAGCAGTGCATTGGTGCGTGCCCAGGGTTGGGAAACTGAAAACCCAAGGCCACCAAAGTGGAGCGTGCACACGAAACTGTTTGTGACACCGGGCAGGCCCCAGGGAGAAAATTCTTAAGTAAATGTCGTTAACCGCAATGTTGAGAGAGGCAATTTTCAGGAGAGTCCTCTGCAGATGCAAGTAAGAATTTTGCTCCATACTGGCCTTTCCTTTTACAGATGCTATAGATACTATCTCCCAGGTGTACTGAAATTTTAAAAGCTCTCATATGAAGATGTTACTTACACTTATTGGGTACCTGTGTTAAGAAAAAGTGTTTGTCATGATATGCTAGTGAGACCCTGAATGTAGTTTGAACTGCAGTGTATTCAAATTCTCAAGATGATGCTAAACAGGTACAAGGAGGAGTTTCTCTGAAAAGTCAACTGTCATTGAATGGATGGTAAGGATAATCTGCACCACCTGTAGTGATAGCTCTCCTAGTAAGATGATCCTGAAAACTACTGGCAAACTTGGTTGATTAGTGGTGTTTTGTCATTCCATTGGGAAGACGGCCTCAGTGCAGGCAATGAACGGCAAAGAGGAAAAGTCACTGAACCACATCATCCAAAAATCTACAGGGAAGAGTTTTTCTGCACAGGGTACGTTCATGTACTGGACGTTATAGATATTCTGTCCCAGCTGCAGTGGAAAGTTTAAAAACTCTCAGAGGCAGATCCTGCGGAAAGCCACTTGCAATCTGAATTCAGCAAGGTCTTTCTTTCATTAAATAGGGAGAGAATTACTAAGTGAATGTTGTTAACTGCAAGGATGGAAAGAAAAATTTCAGGATAGTCCTATACAGATATTAGCAAGAAATATTCTCTACAATGAACTTTCATTTTATGGATGTTATAGATACTCCCATCTGTACTGAAATTTTAAAACCTCTCATATGAAGGTATTCCTAACAGATATTTGCAACCTCTGTTAAGCAATAGTGTTGATAATGATATGCTAGTGAGACCCTGAAGGTAGACTGTACTACAATGTTTTTAATGTCACTCATGAATATGATTCTAAACAGCGACAAGATATTCTTCACACGGTACTTTCCTTGAATGGATGTGATACAGTTTCCTCCCCGGTTGTGGTGACAACTCTAACATCTCATAGGAATGTGCTCCTAGCAGCAACTGGCAAAATAGGTTTACAGTGGTGTTTTGTCTTTATGTTGGGGAGGAGGCCTGAGTGCAGGCAGTGAACTGCAGAGATGAAGAGGCACTTTGCAAGATGATCTTAAAAAGCTAAAATGATGTATGTTCCTCCACAGAGTACTTACATGGAATGTATGGTATAGATATTCTGTCCCAGCTGCAGTGGAAAGTTTAAAAGCTTGCAGAGGCAGATCTGCTGAAAGCTACTTGCCATCTGAGTTCATCAAGATCTTTCTTGCCTTACCTGGGAGTGAATTCCTAAGGGAAGGTCCTTAACCGCAATGGTGGAAAAGGCAATTTTCAGGATACTCCTATACAGATACAACCAAGAGATTTTGTCCCCACTGAACTCTCATTTTATGGATGTTATAGATACTCTCTCCAGCTGTCCTGAAAATTTAAAACCTCTCATATGAAGAAGTTATTAACAGATATTGGCAACCTGTGTTAAGCAATAGTGTTTATCATGATATGCTAATGATACCCTAAATGCAGGCTGAACTGCAGTGCCTTTAAAGTCATTCATGAAGATAATCCTAAGCAGGTACAAGAAGAGGTCTTCTTCATGGTATACTTTCATTGAATGGATTTGATAGAGCTTCTTTCCGAGGTGTGTTGAAAAGTTGAAACTCTCCTAGGAAGGTGTTCCTAACAGCTACTGGCAGAGTAGGTTTAGCAGTAGTGTTTTCTCTTTAAATCAGGGAGGAAACGTGAGTGCAGGCAATGAAATGCAAAGATGAAAATGCAACTGACAATATGATCTGAAGAAGCTAAAAGCAAGTGTTTTCCTCCACACGGTAATTACATGGAATATATATTATATATAAGTTCTCCCAGCTGCAGCGAAAATTTTAAAAGCTCTCAGAGGAAGACCATTCTTAAAGGACCCTGCAAGCTGTGTTCAACAAATGCTTTCTTGCTTTACTTTGGAGAGATAGCTGAGTGAAGGCCATTGAATGCAATGAGGGAAAAGGCAATTTGCATGATGAACCTACACAGACACACGAACGAGATTTTCACCAAACTTGTCTTTCATATTATGGATATTATAGATACTCTCTCCCAGCAGTACTGAAATTTTAAAACCTCTAAGATGAAGATGTTCCTTTCAGATATTGGCCACCTGTCTTGAGCAATATAGTTCATCATGATATGCTAGTGGGACCCTGAATAGAGTTTGAACTGCAGTCTATTAAAAGTCTCTTCTCAAGATGACCCTTAACAGCCACAAGCTGGAGTTTCTCTGAAGCGTCAACTTTCATTGAGTTGATCATAACAACAATCTGCACCACCTGTAGTGATCGTTCAAAAGCTCTCCTAAGAAGATACTCCTGATGGCTACTGACAAAGGTCATTGAGCAGGAATGTTTTGTATTTCCAATGGGAAGGGAGGCTCAGTGCAGGCAATGAACGACAAAGAGGAAAACTCACTTTACAATATGATCCTAAAAAGCTAAAAGGAAGACTTTTTCTCCACTGGGTACATTCCTGAAATAGATGTTATAGATATTCGCTCCCCGCTGCAGTGAAAAGTTTAAAAGCTCTCAGAGGGAGAGCCTCCTTGAAGATACTTCCAAGCTGAGTTCAGCAAACATTTTTTACCTGACTTGGGAGAAAGAGCACGGGTGAAGTTTATTTACTGCAATGTTGGAAAAGGCAATTTTCAGAATAGTCCTATAGAGATACACGCAAAAGATTTTCTCCATACCTGAATTTCAATTTATGGATGTTATAGATACCCTTTGCCAGCTGTATTGACATTTGAAAACCACTCATATGAAGATGTTACTTACAGATATTGGCCAACTGTGATAAGCAATGGTGTTCATCATGATACGTTACTGAGAACCTGAATGCAGATTGAACTGCAGTGTAGTCAAGTCTCTTCTCAAGATAATCCCAAACAGCTACAAGCAGAGTTTCTCTGAAGAGTCCACTTTCCTGGAATGTGGGGTAATGATAATCTGCACCACATGTAGTGATAGTTTGAAAGCTCTCCTAGGAGTGTTTCAAAGAGTTACTGGTAAACTTCGTTGAGCAGCGGTATTTTGTCTTGCCTGTGGGAAGGAAGCCACAGTGCAGGACATGAACTACAAAGAGGAAAAGGCACTTTACTGTGTGATCCAAAAAACTAAAAGGAAGACTTTTCCACCACACAGTATGTTCATGGAATGGATCTTATAGATAGTCTCTCCCAGCTGCAATGGAAAGTTTAAAAGCTCTCAGAGGAAGGTGCTCCTTAAAGATACTTGCAAGCAAGTTGAGCAAGAACTTTCTGGCATTACAAGGAGAGAATTCCTATGTGTAGGTCGTTAACGGCAATGATGTAAAAGGCAATTTTCAGGATAATCCTATACAGATATAAACAAGAGTTTGTCTCCAAACTGGAATTTCATTTTATGGATGTTACATATACTGTCTCCCAGCCGTACTGAAATTTTAAAACCTCTCCAATGAGAATGTTACTAACAGATATTCTTCACCTGTGTTAAGCAATAGTGTTCCTCATGATATGCTAGTGAGACCCTGAACGCAGATTGAACTGCAGTGTATTTGAAGTCACTTATGAAAATGACCCTAAACAGTTATAAGCAGAAGTTATCTTCACGGTATACTTTCATTAAATGGATGTGATAGAGCTTTTTCCTGAGCTGTGGTGAAAAGTGTCAACTCTCATGGGAAGGTGTTCCTAATCGCTACTGGCAGAGTAAGTTTAACAGTGGTGTTTTTTCTTTACATCAGGGAGGAAGCCTGAGGGCAGGCAATGAAATTCAAAGGTGAGCATGCAATTGACAATATGATCGAAAGAAGCTAAAAGCAGTGATTTCCTCCACAGAGTACTTACATGGAATGGATGTAATGAATAGGTTTTCCTAGCTGCAGTGAAAAGTTTACAAGCTCTCAGAGGAAGATCATCCTTAAAGATTCCTGCAAGGCGAGTTAAGAAACACTTTCTTGCGTTACATGGGATAGAGAGCCTGAGCGAAGGTCGTTAACTGCAGTGATCTAAAGGCAATATGCAGGCTGATCCCATAAAGAGACAAGCCACAGATTTTCTCCATATTTCACTTTCATTTTATGGATGTTCTAGATACACTCTCCTAGCTGTACTGAAGTTTTAAAACATCTCAGATGAAGATGTTACTTACAGATATAGGCCACATGTGTTAAGCTATAATGTTTGTCATGATATGTTCATGAGAGCCTGAAAGTGGATTGAACTGTAGTGTATTAAATGTCTCTTCTCAAGATGATCCTAAAGAGCTACTAGCAGGAGTTTCTCTGACGATTCAACTTGAATGGAATGGATGTTAAATATAATCAGCAAAACCTGTAATAATACTTTGAAAGCTCTCATACGAAGATGTTCCTTACAGCTACTGGCAAAATTGGTTGAGCAGTGGTGTTTTGTCTCTATATTAGTGAAGGAAACATCATTGCAGGCAATGAACAGCAAAGAGGAAAAGGCAATTTACTATATGATCCTAATACCTAAAAGGAGGGGTTTTTCTGCACAGAGTATGTTCACGGAATGGATGTTGGAGATATACTCTCCCAGCTGCAGTGAAATGTTTAATAGATCTCAGAGGAAAATCCTCCTCAGAGATACTTGCATGCTGAGTTCAGCAAACATTTTCTTGCATGTCTTGGGAGAGAGAGCCTGAGTGAAGGTCGTTAACCGCAAAGAGGGAAAAGGCAATTTGCAAGAAGATCCTATATAGATACAAGGCAGAGATTTTCCCCACACTTGACCTTCATTTTATGGATGTTATAGATACTCCACCCTAGCTGAAATGAAACTGTTAAACTTCTCATATGAAGATGTAACCTATGATATTGACCACCTGTGTTAATCAATAGCGTTCATCATAGTGTGCTACTCAGACCCCGAATGCAGATTGAACTGCAGTAATTAAAAGACTCTTCTCAAGATGATCCTAAACACCTACAAGCAAGAGTTGCTCTGAACAGTCAACTTTTATTGAATGGATGGTAATGATAGTCTGCACCACCTGTAGTGATAGCTGGAAAGCTGTCACAGGACATTGTTCCTAACAGCTACTTTCAAACTTGTTTGAGCAGTGGTGATTGGTCTTTCGGTTGGCAAGGGAGCCTCAGTGCAGGCAATGAGCGACAAAGAGGAAAAGGCACTTGAACATATCCTAACATGTTAACCTTAAGAGTTTCTCACCACAGAGTAGGTTCATGGAATGAATGTTAGCGAAATACTCGCCCCACTGCAGTGGAAAGTTTAAAAGCTCTCAGAGGCAGATCCTCCTGTAAAGTACTTGGAAGCAGAGGTCAGCAAGAACTTTCTTGCTTTACATGGGAAAGAATTCCTGATTGAAGGTAGTTAACGGCAATGTTGTTACAGGCAATTATCAGAATAGTCGTATACAGATAGAAGCAAGAAATTTTATACATACTGGACTTTCGTTTTATGGATGTTATAGATACACTCTCCCAGTGGTAATGAAATTTTAAATCCTCTCATATGAAGCTGTTACTAACAGATACTGGCAAGCTGTGTTAAGCAATAATGGTCATCATGATATGCTAGTGAGACCCTGAATACAGATTGAACTGCAGTGTATTTAAATCCACTTAAGAACATGATCATAAACACTTACAGAGGAGGTTTTCTTCACGGTGTACTTTCATTGAATGGATGTGATACAGCTTCTTTTCGAGCTGTGGTGAAAAGTGGAAACTCTCCTAGTAAGGTGTTCCTAACAGCCACTGGCAAAGTAGTTTTGGCAGGGGTGTTTTCTTTTATATCAGGAAGGAAGCCTGAGTGCATGCAATCAGCTGCAAAGATGAAAAGGCACTTTACGATATGATCCTAAAAAGCTAAAAGGAAGTGCTTTCCTCCACAGAGAACTTACATGGAATGGATGTTACAGATATTCTCTTGCAGCTGCAGTGCAAGTTTACAAGCTCTCAAAGGAGGATGCTGCTTAAAGCTCCTTGCCAGCTGAGTTCAGCAAGTAGTTTCTTGCATTACATAGGAGAGAGAGCCAGAGTGACGGTCGTTATCTACAATGATGGAAAAGGCAACTTGCGGGAGGATCCTATACACATACCAGGCGGAGATTTACTGCACACTTGACTTTCATTTTATGAATGTTACAGATCCTCTCTCCCAGCTGTAGTGACAAGTTTAAAAGCCCTCCAAGGAAGAACTGACTTACAGCTACAGGGCTGTTGAGTTCAGAACGGGTGTTGTTCCATTATATTTGAGGGAAAGCCTGAGTGCAGGCCATGAAGATCGATGATTGAAAAATTCACTCATCAAGATGATCCTCAACAACTAGGAAGAGTTTTATTCCACCGTGTATGTTATTTCAATGGATGTTATAGATACTTTCTCCCAGCAGTAGTGAAAAGGATCAAAGCTGTCTTCGGAAGATCTTACTTACAACTAATGGCAACCTTTGCTCAGTAAGAACATTCTCTCCTATACTGTGAGAGAGAGCCTGAGTAAATGTCATGAGCTGCAATGTTTGAAAAAGTACTTTTCAGTGCGGATGCTAAACAGGTACAAGCAAGGGTTTTTCTCCACACTGTGCTTTTCATAAATGGATATTAGATATATTCTCTTCCTTGTGTAGTGAAAAATTTAAACCCTCTCATAGGAAGATGCTCCCAACAGCTACTGGCAAACTGAGATCAATGAGCACATTCTTTCGTTCCATGTAAGAGAAAGCCTGAATGAAAGACGCGAACTGCAACTTTTGAAAAGGGACTTTTCAAGACGATCATAAACAGATTTAAAAAAGGAGTCTTTCTTCACACTGTACTTTCGTTCAATGGATCTTACAGATAATCTGTACCAGTTGTAGTGAAAAGTATAAAAGGTCTCATTAGAGTATGTTCCCTAGAGCTACTGGCAAGCAGAGTTCAGCAGAAGTGCTCTTTCAATACATTGGATAGAAACCTGAGTGTAGACTATTAACAGCTTATTTGTGATATCAGTCATGTGTCCTTAGTGAGATTACCTCATATATTTATGTGTGACATCACTCCCATTGTTATGAGTGACATCGCACCAATAGTGTGACATCACTCCCATTGCTATCTGTGACATGAGTGACATGTAACTTGTAACATCACACCCATTGTGTTCATGTGATATCATACCCTATGTTATGCGTGATGTGACACACTTGGCTATGGGTAACATCACACCCCTTGTGTGTGTGTAACAACATCCTCCTTGCGTGTCACATCTCATCAATTGTGAATGACATCAACCTTGTCATATGATATCAAACCATTAGTATGTGTGGTGTCACTCCCAGTATTATGTATGACATCACACCAATTGAGTGTGGCATCACTCTCATAGTGTTTGACATCACTCCACTGGTGTGTGACATGGCTCATATTTTGTGTCTGACATCACTCCAATCCTTCTGTGTGACATCACACCCATTTTGGTACATCACACACTTTGAGCAGGATAAAACTAGGTTAGCCTGTCACCTCTCTCAAATTGTGTGATATCACTCCCGTTGTGTGAGGGCAGTCATTTTGTTAACTTTGAGATGACATCCACAGTTTTGTATGAAATCATTCCCAGCTTTCTGTGAAGTCTCTCACATTTTACTCTGACTTATATCCCTATTTGTGTTTTATGTAACTCTCATTGTTATGTGTGAATTCACACTCATTTTCCTTAGAGATACCACTCCAAATGTCCATGACATCACCAGATTGGTGTGTGCTTTCACACACTTTGTGTGTCTGACCTCACTCAATGTCTGTATGACATCACACCAATGGTGTATTATGTGTGATAGTGCTCACATTTGTGTGTGAAAACACACCCATTGATATGTCTGACACCATTCACATTTTTGTGACATAATTCACATTTTTATGTATGACATCACACCTAGTGTGTGTGTGACAACATTCACATATGTTGACATCACACAGATTGTGTGTGACATCACTCGAATTTACCATATGAAATGGCTATTGTTAAGTGTCATGTCACTCCCAATATTCTGTGTGATGTCACATTAATTCTCTAGGACATCACTCACCTACTGTTGTGACATCACTCCCATGGTGTTTCTTTGACTTCACTCATATATTTTGGGTCACATCTTTCTGTTATGTGTGATATCACGCCTGTTGTGTTGTATGACATCAGTCCAATAGTGTGACCTCACTCCCACATATGTGTGACACCAGTCACATGTCCTTTGTGATATTACTCACATGTTTATGTGTGACCTCAGTCTCATTATGTGTGACATCACATCAATAGTGTGACCTTACTCCCACTATGTGTGACATCAGTGACATGTCCCTAGTGACATAATTCACATTATGAAGTGTGACATCACTCTCATTGTGTGCATGTGATATCACTCCCACTGTTTTGCGTGGCGTGACCACATGCTTCTTGGTGACATCACATCAATTGTTTGAGAGTGACAACATCCTCATTGTGTGTCACACCACAACACTTGTGCGTGACATCAACCTTAATTCCCGTATGATATACCAACCATTATTATGTGTGGTGTCACTCCCAGTATTATGTATGACATCACACCAATTGAGTGTGCAATCACTCTGGTAGTATTTGACATCACTCCAACAGAGTGTGACGTGGTTTACATTTTGTGTCTGACATCACTCCAATCGTTATGTGGGACATCACACCCATTTTGTGACATCACACAACATGAGTATGCTAACACTACGATAGACGGTCACATCTCTCAAGCTGTGTAATATCACTCCCATTGTGTGTGGTGGCAGTCATATTCTTAACTGTGTTGTGACACCCACTGTTATGTATGAAGTCACTTCCAGGTTTCTGTGAAATCACTCACATTTTACTCTGACATATCGCACTGGTGTGTTTTGTGTAACTCTCATTGCTATGTGTGAATATTCACTCATTTTCCTTAGAACACCAATCCCATTTTCCGTGACATCACCAGGTTAGTGTGAGCCTTCACACACATTGTGTGTCTGACATCACACCAATGGTGTACTTGTGAAAGGGCTCATATTTGTGATTGAAAATATACCCAATGATATGTGTGACACCATTCTCTTTTTTGTGACATAAGACAAGACACATTTTCATGTATGACATCACATATATTATGAGCGTGAAAACATTCACAGATGTTGATATCACACCAATTGTGTGTGACATGAATGCAATTTAGCATATGAAATCGCTATTGTTACCTGTGATGTTACTCCCAATATTCTGTGTGACGTCACACTAATTCTTGAGGACATCACTCTACTACTGTTGTGACATGACTCTCATGGTGTTTCTGTGACTTCACTCATATATTTCGAGTGACATCTCTCTGTTATTTGAGACAACATTCCTGTTGTGTTTATGACATCACACCAATAGTGTGACATCACTGACACACGTGTGACATCAGTCACGAGTCCTCTGCTGTATTACTCACCTGTTTCTGTGTGACATCACTCACATTGTGTGACATATGAATTGTGTGACAACACTCTCACTACTATGTGTGACATCGTCGTGTCCCTTTTGACACAACTCACATTTTATAGTGTGACATCACTCCCATTGTGTGCATGTGATATCACTCCCATCATTATGAGTGACATGACACACACGGTTATCGGTGACATCACACCACTTGTGTGTGACAACATCCTCACCTTGTGTCACATCACATCAATTGTGTGTGATGTCAAACTTAATTAGCATATGATATCCCAACTGTTGTTATGTTGGTGTCACTGCCATTATTATGTATGACATCACACCAATTGAGTGTGGCATCACTCCAACGTCGTGCTTGCGACATCATTCACATTTTGTGTGCGACATCACTGCAATCGTTATGTGTGACATTGCACCCTTTTTTGGACATCACAAAGCTTGATTGTGATAACACGAGGATAGGCAGTCACATCTCACATATTGTGTGATATCACTCCCATTGTGTGTGACGGCAGTCATATTATTCAGTGTGATGTGACCTCTGCTCTTATGTACGAAATAACACTTAGGTGTCTGTGAAATCTCTCACATTTTACTCTGACTTAAATCCCACATGTGTGTATTGTGTAACTCTCATTATATGTGAATTCACATTCATTTTCATGAGAGAAACCATCCCCATTGTCTGTGACTTCACCAGGTTGGTGTGTGCCTTCACACACATTGTGTGTCTGACATCACTCAATGTGTGTGTGACATCACACCAATGTTGTAGGTGTGACAAGGCTCACATTTATGTGTGAAAACACACCCATTGATATCTGTGACACCATTCACCTTTTTTGTGACACAATTCACATTTTTATGTATGACATCGCACCTATTGTGTGTGACAAATTTCACATATGTTGAAATCAAACAAATTGTGTGTGGGTTAGGGTTAGTGTTAGCATTAGGTTTAGAGTTTTGGTTAGGGTTATGGTTAGGGATAGGGCCAGGGTTTAGGGTTAGGGCTAGGGCTGGGGCTAAGGCTAAGGTTAGGTTTAGTGTTAGGCTTATGGCTAGGGCTAGGTTTAGGGTTAGGGCTAGAGTTAGGCTTGCAGGTAGGGTTAGGACTAGGGCTATGTTAGGTTTACCGCTAAGGCTAGGGTTAGGGCTAGGTTTAGGGTTATTGCCAGGGTTATGGATAGGGCTAGGGTGTGCGTTAGGGCTATGATTAGGGTTAGGTTTAGCATTGGGTTTAAGGCCAGTGTTAGTATTAGGGTTAGGGCTAGGGTTATTGTGAGGGTTAGGGTTAGGGTTATGATTACTGCTAGGGCTAGGCTTATGGCTATGTTTAGTGTTATGGTTAGGGTTAGTGTTAGGCTTGGGGTTAGTGTTATGGTCGGGGTTATATCTAGGGCTAGGATTAGGATTAGGTTTAGTGCTAGGTTTAGGGCTAGGGCTACTGTTAGCTCTAGACTTAGAGTTAGGGCTAGTCTAGGGCTAGTGTTAGGTCTAGAGCTAAGGTTAGGCCTAGTGTTATGGCTAGCGTAGCCTTAGGGTTACAGTTATGGTTAGGGCTAGGTCTAAGTCTAGGTCTAGGGCTAGCATTAGGGCTAGGGTTAGGGCTATGGTTAGGGCTATGGTTAAGGTTAACTTTATGTTTAGGCTTAGTCCTAGTGTTGGTGTCAAGGTTAGGGTTCTTGTTAGCTTCAGGTTCGGGTTTGTGTTCGGGTAAGGGTTTGAGTTCGTGTTTGGGTTCTGGTTTGGTGAGGTTTAGGGTGAGGCTTAGGGGTGAGAGTCAGTTTTAGGGTTAGAGTGAGGGTTAAGGTTATGATTAGGATTAAGTCTGTGCTATGGTTAGGGATAGGTTACAGATTAGGGTAAGGATTAGTGTTAGCTTTAAGGTTATGTTAGTGATAGCCCTAGGGCTAGGGTTAGGGTTAGGTTTATGGATAGGATTTGAGTTAGCGTTAGGATTAATACCCCGTTTAGGGTTAGGGTTACACATAGTGGTAGGTGTTGGCTTTGGGCTACAGTTCGGTTTAGTGTTAATGTTATGGCTAGGGCTAGATTGAGCATTAGGGTTAGTGCCATGGTTAAGGTTAGTGCTAGGGTTAGGGTTAGAGTTAGGTCTAGGTCTAGCATTATGGTTAGGGCTATGGCTAAGATTATAGTTTGGTTTAGGGTCATGGTTTGTGTTAGACTTAGTGGCAGGGGTACTGTTAGGTTTAGTGTTAAGGGTTGAGCTATGGGTTAGGAATGGGAGAGATCGGTTTAGGGTCATAGTTAGGGTTAGGATTAGCATTAGTGTTGTGGCTATGGTTAGGGATAAGATTAGTGTTAGAGTTAGGTTTAGGGCCAGGGCTCGGGTTAGGACTAGGGTTACACTTAAGGCTAGGGATAGGTCTGTGGTTAAGGTTAGGGTTAGGGTTAGGGCTAGTGTAAGGGTCCGGTCTAGGGCTGGGTTAGGATTAGCTCTAGGGCAAGTGTTAAGGTTAACATTGTGCTTAAGGTTAGGTTTTGGCATAGGGCTAGGTTTAGGCTTAAGGTTGGGTTAGGCTTAGGTTTGGGGTATGGGTAGTGATTTTGGTTGTGGTTGTGGTTAGGGTCACTGTTAGGGCTTGGGGCTGGGTTAAGAACAGATTTCTGGTGAGTCTTAGGGCTAGACTAAAGGCTAGGGTTAGGGTTAGTTTTAGGGTTATGCTTGGGGTAGGTTTAGTGTTTGGGTGAGGGTCAGGGGTATGGTTAGCATTAGGATTAAGTTTTGGGAAAGGCTTAGGTTGAGGTCTAGGGTTAGAGCTAAGGTTAGATTTAGGGTTAGAGTTCAGTTAGGTTTATGGCTATGGTTAGTCTTAGGGCTAGGGTTAGTGCTAGGATGCTGGTTAGGGCTAGGGCTGGGGCTGGCTTTAGGCTTATGGCTATGTCTAGGATTAGGGTTAGTGTTAGGTTTAATGTTGCGTGCATTAGAGTTTGGGTTATGGGTAGGGTCAGGGTTAACTTTAGGATTATGTGTAAGATTAGCTTTATATTTAGGGTAATTGTGGGGCCGGCCTTGTGGCTTAGGGGTTAAGTGCGTGGGCTCCACTGCTGGTGGCCCAGGTTTGGCTCCTGGGTGCACAACAACGCACCGCTTCTCCGGCCATGCTGAGGCCGCGTCCCACATACAGCAACTGGAAGGATGTGCAGATATGACATACAACTATCTACTCTGGTTTTGTGGGAAAAAAAATTAGCGTGAGCCTTAAGGTGACAGGTAGGAGTAGCAGTAGAGTTAGGGGTAAGGTTAGAGTTGGGTTTGAGATAGGGTTATGGTTGGGCTAGGGTTAGTGTTTGGGTTAGGGCTACTGTTAGTGTTAGCATTAAGGTTAGGGCTATGGCTAGGGTTAGGGCTATGGTTAGGGCTAGAGTTAGGCTTAGGGTTAGGGTTAGCATTAGTGTTAGGGCTAGTGTTAGACATAGGGTCAGGCTTAGCACCAGGGCTAAGGATACGGCTAGGGTTAGTGTTAGTTCTAGGACCAGGTCTAGGGTTACTGTTAGGGTTAGAGTATGGGTTAGGGCTAGGGTAAGGGTTAGGGTTAAGGCTATGTTTAGGGTTAGGCTTAGGTTTAGCACTAGATTTATGCCCGTGGTTAGGGTTAGGGTTAGGAAGAGGGCTTATCTTGGGGTTAGGGCTACGGTTAGGATTAGGTCATGGTCAGCATTAGGGTTAGGGCTACTGTTGGGTTAGGGTTAGGGTTACGGTTTTGGTTAGGGTCAGGTCTACGGCTAGGATAGAAGTTAAGCCTATGTTTAGGGTTAGGGTTACGGTTTTGGTTAGGGTCAGGTCTACGGCTAGGATAGAAGTTAAGCCTATGTTTAGGGTTATGGTTAGGTTTATGTTTACCGTTACAGTTATGGTTAGTGGTAGGTCTCGGGTTAGGCTCAGGTCTCTGTCTAGCGTTTGGGTTAGGCCTAGGTCTATGGCTAAGTTTAGGGTCAAGTTTAGGTTTACTGTTAGTGCTAGAACTAGGTTGAGGTTTACGTTTAGGGGTAGGGTTAGAGTTACAGCTAGGGTTAGGGTAGGGTTAGGGTTACGGCTAGGGTTAGGGTTAGGTCTATGGTTATGGTTAAGGGTATGGTTGTGTTAGGTTTAGATTTAGTGCTAGATTTACGGGGAGGTCTAGCGTTAGGGTTAGTGTTAGGACAAGGTTTAGGGTTAGGTCTAGGTTTAGGCCTAGGATTAATGTTAGGTTTATGCTTTGGATTTGGGTTAGGTTTATAACTACAGTTAAAGTTAGGTCTAGAGTTAGTGCTACAGCTAGGGTTAGGGCTAGGGCTGGTCTTCGGTTTAGGGTTAGGGCTAGGGTTCAGATTATGGTAGGGTTAAGGTTAGTTTTGGGCTAGGGTTAAGACTAGAGCTAGAGCTAGGGCTATCGTTGGGTTACAGCTAAGTTAGGGATAGCGTTAGGGCTAAGGCTATGCTTAGAATAAAAGTTAGGGTTAGGATTAGTGTTATGGTTATGGTTAGGGATTGTTTAGGTTTTCAGTCAAGGTTAGGGGTAGGGGTTGGAGTAGGGTAAGGGTTAGGCTAGGATTAGGGCTAGTATAGTGGTAAGAGTTGGGTTAGGGTTTGGGTTAGAGGAGTGGTAGACTTAGGGGTAGGGTGAGGGTTGGGTTAGGGTTAGCGTTATGGTGAGTGTTAGGGCTGGTGATAGCATGAGAGTTAACCTTAGGGCTAGAGTTAGGGTTAGGGCTAGGATTATGCTCAGGGCTAGGGTTGAGCCTAGCATTAGGAGTAGGGTTAAGAGTAGGTCTAGGATTAGTGTTATGGTTAGAATTATGGGTTGGTACAATTTTAGGGCTACACCTAGGGTTAGTGGGATCTTAAAGTTACGTTTAGGGTTAGGGTTTGGGTTAGGTATAGGCCTAGGGTTAATGTGAGGTTTAGGGCTAGTTTCATGATTAGGACTAGGGTTAGTGTTAGGGTTTGGACATCGGCTAGTGTTGACATAGGGTTTAGGTCTAGGATTAGGACAGTGTTAACATTAGGGTTATCGTTAGCGTTAGGTTCACCTCTAGGCTAGGGTTGGGGTTAGGCCTAGAGCTAGAGTTAGAGTTAGGATAAGTTTTGGGTTAGTCCTAGAGCTAGGGTTAGGTTTACTTTTAGTGGTAGAGTTATTGTTAGATGTAAGTTTAGTTTAGGGGTAGGGCTAGGGCAATTGCTGGGGCTCGGTTTTTGTTAGGGATAGAGTTACAGTTAGTGTTAAGGATCAAACTAGGGTTAGGGTTGTGGCTCAGACTGGGATAAGTGTTAGGGTCAGGGTTAGCGTAGGGCCGAGTTAGAGTTAGGATTAATGTTAGGCTTAGGGGAATGGGTAGTGTTGGGGTTAGAGATGGTTTAGGGTTAAGTTTAGGGGTAGTTTTAGGGTTAGAGTTAGGGTTAGTGATAGGGCTAGTGTTAGGGTTACGGTTAGAACCAGGGCTATGGACAGGGTTAGGGTTAGCCTTAGTGCTAGGACTAGGTCTAGATTTATGATTAGGGTTAGGGTTAGGGTTAGGATTAGGATTAGGGGAGGAGTAGGGTTAGAGCTAGTGTTAGTGTTAGGGTTAGAATTATGGCTAGGGCTAGGGCTAAGTTTAGAGTCAGATCTACGGCTAGGATTTGTGTTGGGTTAGGGCTAGCATTGAGGGTTAGGGATAGGGTAATGGTTAGGGTTAGAGTCAGGTGTAATGGCAGATTTTGGCATAGGATAATGTTAGGGTTTGTCCTAGGGTTTAGACTAGTGTTAGGCTTAAAGTTAGGCTAGGGCGAGGGATAGAATTAGGGCTAGTGTTAGGTCTAGCACTAGCGTCAGGGTAGAGCTAGGGTTAGAATTAAGGTACGATTAGGAGTTATGTTAGGGTAAGGGTTTGGTGTAGTGTTAGGTGTAGTGTAGGGTCACGGTTAGGGCTAGGTTTAAGGTTAAAGGTAGGGTTAGTGTTAGGGGTATGGGGATGGTTTTAAAGTGGGGAATGAGGACGGCTTTTTAGTGTTATGGTTGGGTTCAGGGTTAGCATTAGTGTTTGTGCTAGGATTATGGATAGTGTTAATGTTAGGGTTAAGGTTAGGGCCAGGGCTAGGGTTAGGGATAGGTCTAGATTTAGCGCTAAGTCTAGGCTTGGGTTTACAGTTAAGGCTAGGACTATGATTAATTTTATGAATAGGGCTGGGTTAGTGTTAGGTCTATGGCAATGGTTACTCTTAAGCTTACAGATGGGGTTAGTGCTAGGGTCAGGGTTATGGCTAGGGTTATGGTTAGTGTGAGTGATAGTGCTTGTGTTAAGGTTAGGTCTAGGGCTAGAATTAATATTAGGGTTAGAGTTAGAGTTAGGGTTAGGGTTAGGGTTAGGTTTGAGTTTGGGTTGGAGTTGAGTTAGGGTGAGAGTTAGGGCTCAGGGTGGCGATGGACTGTTAGTGCAATGGTTAGTGTAGGACTATGGTTAGTGTTATGTTTAGGGCTAGGGTTAGCGCTAGGTCAGGGTTAGGGCTAAGTGTGTTGTTGGTTTTATGTTTAGGGCTATGGGTAGGATTAAGGTTGGGGTACGATTAGGTTAGGGTTAGCGTTAGGAGTAGGGTTAGGGGTAGAGCTGGGTTAGTGTTAGCATTTGGTTTAGGAGTAGGGATGGGGTAGGGGTGGGGTTAGTGGTCGGTTTGCCTTAGGGTTAGGTTTAGAGTTAATGGTAGGTTATGTTCAGGATTTGGATTAGTGTTAGAGTAAGGTTTATGGTTAAGGTTAGGTTTGGTACAGGGTTAATGTTAGTTTTATGGTTAACAGTAGTGTTAGGTTTGGGGTTAATCTTGTGTTAGGGTTAGGTTTAAGCTTAGGGATGGGGTAGGGTTTGGATTAGGATTAGGGGAGGAGTAGGTGTAGGGGTAGAGTTAGGCTTAGGGTTAGGGTTTGTGTTAGTGCTAGGACTGGGGTAAGGGTTAGTGTTAGGGTTGGCTTAAGGTTAGGCTTTGCAGAGCGTTATGTGTAGGGATAGTGTTAGGGTTAGTGTTAGCGTTAGGGTTAGGGATAAGGTTAGGGCTAGGGCTAGGGTTAGTGTTAGGGGTAGGGCTAAGGTTATGATTATGGCTAGTGCTAGGAATACTGTTAGTATTAGGGATGGAGTTGGAGTTAAGTTTGGGTTAGGGTTAGTTTTATGGTTAGTGGTAGGGTTGGGGTTAGAGTTGCATTCGAGATTGGCCTAAGGTTATGGAGGGGGTAGGGTTTCGGTTAGGGTTATGGTTAGGGGAGGAGTAGGTGTAGGGATAGGTTTAGGGTTAGTGTTAGGGTTAAGGTCAGTGGTAGTTGTATGGATTGGGTTAGAGTTAGTTTTAGGGTTAGGGTTAGATTTAGGTTTACGGCTAGTGTTAGAGTTGACATTAGGGTCTAGAGCCACGGTTAGGGTTAAGGGTAGGTTTATGGTTAGGGTTAGGTCTGGGGTACAACTAGGGTTAGGTTTTGGGTTTGTCTTAGGTTTAGGGTTAGTGTTACTGCTGGGTCTAGGGCTGATTTTAGGGTTAGGCCTAGGGTTAGGGTTAGGGTTAGTGTTAGGGTTAGGGCAAGGGTTTGGGTAAGGGTTAAGGTTAGGATTAGTGTTGGGCTTAGGTTTGTGGTTGCATTAAAATGTTAATGTTAGGGTTCAGGGTAGTATTAGAGGTAGACGTAGGGTTAGGGTTAGGGTTAGCATTAGAGTTAGAGTTAGGGTTAGACTTAGGGGTAGGAGTTGGCTACGATTACGGTTATGGTTACAGTTAGGCATAGGGTTAGGGTTAGGTGTAGGGGTAGGTTTAGGGTTATGATTATGCTTAAGATTAGTGTTAGTATTATCACTAGGGATTGGGCTATGGTTAGGCTTAAGTTTAGGTTTAGGGTTTCGGTTAGGGTTGGGTTTAGGGTTGGGTTTGTGTTACCTTAAGTCTTAGGGTCTGGGTAAAGAGTGTTTTAGGGATAGGGGTAGGGTTACAGTTAAGGTTAAGGGTTGTGATACGGTTAGCTGTGGGAATTGCATTAGGGTTAACATTAGGGCCAGGGCTAGAGTTAGGGCTAGGGTTAAGTTTATGGCTAGGGCTTGGTCTAGTGCTTGGATTAGGGTTAGGTTCAGTTTTACTGTTAGGATTAGTGTCAGATTTAGGGCTAGACATAGGGCTGCGTTTAGTGTTAGTGTTCTGGGTTGGGCTAAGTGTTAGGTCCAGTTTTAGAGTTAGGGTTACAGTTAGGGTTAGGTCTAGGGCTGGGGCTCGTGTTAGGATTATGGCTAACATTAGTGTTAGTGTTAAGGTTAGGGATAGTGTTAGGGGTCAGGTGAGGACATGGATTAGGGTTAGGGTTGGGGCTGGGTTATGGGTTAGGGTTAGTTCAAGGCTTGGGTCAAGGTTAGAGTTAGGGTTATGGTTAGAAGTAGATTTAAGTTTAAGGTTAGGGCTATGGTTAAGGGTAGGGTTAGGGTTAGTGCTACGGTTAGGTTTATGGCTATGGCGAGGGTTAAGGCTAGGTTTAGTGTTAGTTTTAGGTTTAGGGCTATGGTTAGGTTTAGGGCTAGGCATTTGTTTAGGTTTAGTCACAGCGGTAGGGTTAGGGTTAGGTTTAGGGTTACGTATAAGTGTACAGTTACACTTAGCATAAGTTTTAAGCTTAGAGGTAGGCATATGGATAGGGGTGGGGTTGGACTAAGGTTATGGTTAGCGTTAGGTTTTGGGTTAGGGTTAGGGTTCTTGTAATGTTTAAGGTTAGGGCTAGGGACAGGACTAGGTTTAGGGTTATGACTAATGTTATAGTTATTGTTAGAACTAAGGCTAGTTTTATGATTAGAACTCGGGCTAATATTAGTGTTCAGTTTAGGATTAGGGTGGGGTTATGTTTGATGTTAGGGTTAGGGGTAGGGGTAAGCGTTTGGTTAGGTTTAGGTTTAGGGGTGGGGAGGGGTAGGGGTAGTGTTAGGGTTAGGGTTGCCTTAGGTTTAGGCTTAAAGATAAGGTTAAGCCTAGAGCTAGAGTGAGAATTAAGGTTCAGGTTAAGGTTAAGGTTAGAGTTAGAGTTAGGTTTGGATTAGGGTTAGGGGTAGGGGTAGGGTTAGTGTTTGGTTAGGTCTGGGTATGGTAGTAGTAGGAGTAGGTGTTCTGTTAGTGTTTGGCTTAGGAGTGGGGAAGGGGGAGGGGTACAGTTAGGGTTGGGGTTAGAGTTTGAGTTAAGGTTAGGGTTAGAGTTATGCCTAGGGCTAAGTGTAGGCTTAGGTCTTGTGTTGGGTTATGGTTAGGGTTACGGTGAGAGTTAGGGGTAGTTTTAGTGTTAGAGTTAGCGTTAGGGCTAGAGTTCAGGTTAGGGCAAGTGTTAGGTTTAGGGCTAATAATAGGCCTAGATTTATGGATAGGTTTAGGACTTGGGTTAGGGTGGGTTAGTATAAGTGTTTAGGTTAGGGGTAGTTTTGTATCTACTGTTAAGGTTATTGTTACGTTAGAGTTATAGTTAAGCTTAGTGTTTGTTTTAGGGCTAGGGTTAGGGTTAGGTCTAGGCTTATGTCTAGGCTTAGGATTAGGGTTAGGACTAGGGCTAGGGTTGGGTTTAGGGTTATGGTTAAGGTTAGCCTTAATGTTAGTACTAAGTTTAGGGATAGTGCTAGTGTTAGAGTTAGCGTTAGTGCCAGGGCTATGGAAAGGGCAAGGGTTATCATTAGGGCTAGGGCTAGGTCTATAGTTATGGTTAGGGCTAGAGCTAGGGTTAGGCTTATGGATATGATCAAGTCTGGGGTTAAGTTTAGGGTCAGGTCTGGGGCTTGGATTTGTGTTAGTGTTAAGGCTTGTGTGGAGTGTTATGGTAAGGTGTAAGGTTAGGTCTAGTACTAGGGTTTAGGTTATGGTTACTGCTAGCTTTAGAGTTAGTGTTATGTGTAGGGCTAGCATTCGGTTTAGCCTAGTGTTAGGTTTAACAATTGTGTTAGGGTTAGGGCTGATATTAGGGTGTGGTTTATGTTTAAGAGTAGGTTTAGTGTTAGGGTTATCATTATGTTTAGGGTTTGGGTTTGGCTTAGGATTAGGAAAAGGGTTAGCTTTAGGGCAAGTGTTTGTGTTAGGACTTTGTCTAGGATTAGGGTTAGGCTTAGGGTTAGAGTTACGGTTGGGTTAGAGTAAAGGTTAGTGTTACGGTTAGGTTTAGGGCTATGAATAGGGTCTGGGGTAGTTGTAAGTGTTGGCTTAGGGCTAGGGTTAGGGTTTGGGCTAGGGTAGGGTTAGGGTTAGTGTTAGGGTTAGAGTTAGGGTTAGGGTTAGTGTTAGGTCTAGTGCTAGAGCCAGGATTAGGATTAGAGCTAACATTAAGTCTAGGGTAAGCGTTATTTTAAGGCCATGGCTAACATTAGGGTAGGATTAGGGTTAGGATTAGGGTTAGGGGTAGGCTAAGTGTTTGGGTTAAGGGTAGGGGTAGGGATAAGGGCACAGTTAAAGTTAGGTTTAAGGTTAAAGTTAGAGGTAAAGTTAGGGGTGGGGGATGTTTAGTTTTAGTGTTATGTTTAATGTTAGTGTTTGTGCTAGCGTTAGGGTTCTGCATATGATTAGTGTTAGGGGTAGGGGTAGGCTTAGGCTTCGGATTGGATTATGGTTAGGATTAGGGTTTGGGTAGGTGTAGAGGTGTAGAGGTAGTGTTAGGATTAGTGTTAGGGTTAAGGATAGGCTTAGGGTTAGGTTTTGGTTAGGATTAGATTTAGTTTATGGAGAGAATGGGGGTAGGGTTGGGGTTAAGTTTGCATTCGGTTTAGGGTTAGGATTAGGGTTCGGGTACGGGTTAGTGTTAGGGTTAAGGTTAGGTTTAGGGTTCGGATTAGGGTTTTTGTACTGGTTTGGTTTAGGATTCCAAACAGCAATTTGTGCCAAATGTTGTTTAAGTATTATGTGATCTTTACCAGCTGGAAGGAAGGGAGATGGGGTATGATGTTATTTCCAGGAATGTGTGCTAGACGTGATTTGACTCAGCTCTACTGTGGATTCCCTGTCCTATACAAACCTGTTCCCAGGGTTAAGGATAGGGTTAGGGTTAGTTTTGCTTATGGTTAGAGTTAGTTTTATGGAGAGAAGGAGGGGTAGGATTGGGGTTAAGGTTGTGTTAGACTTGGATTTAAGATTAGGGATAGGGATAGGGTTTGGGTTAGAGTTAGGGTTAGGGTTAAGGCTAGGGTTGTATTAGTGTTAGGGTTATTGTTAAGGTTAGAGTTAAGATGAGTGTTAGTCTTAGTGCTTAGAGTTAGTGTACTAGAATTAGCATAGTGTTAGTGTTACGGTTAAGATTTGGGCAAGGGCTAGGTTTAGACATAGAGTTAAGATTATGGCTAGTGTAAGGTCTGGGTTTTATGGCTAGGGCTAGGATTAGTTTCAGGGGTAGGTTGGGTTATGGCTAGATCTAGGGTAAGGGGTAGGGGTAGGGTTACAGTAGGGTTAGGGTTAGGGCTAGAGTTACTGCCAGGGTTAGGGTTAAGGCTAGGACTAAGGTTAGTGTTAGGGATAGGGATAGGCTTAGGCTTAGTGTTAATTCTTGGATTATTGTTAGGGTTAATGTTAGTGTTTGGGTTGGAGTTGTGTTGTGGTAATGGTCAGGTATAGGGTTAGTTGTAGGCGTAGGAATAGTGTCTGGGTAAGTGTTGGCTTAGCTTTAGGTTAGGGTAAAGCATAAGGTTATGTCTAGGGCTATGGTT
Source organism: Diceros bicornis minor (assembly GCF_020826845.1). Classification (NCBI taxonomy): domain Eukaryota; kingdom Metazoa; phylum Chordata; class Mammalia; order Perissodactyla; family Rhinocerotidae; genus Diceros; species Diceros bicornis. The sequence continues at coordinate 387,698 of NW_026690871.1, read as the reverse complement.
AGGTTTAGGGTAAGTTTTAGGGCTATGGTGAGAATTAGGCTTCACGTTCGGATTAATGTTAGCATTAGTTTTAGGGCTAGGGTTGGGGTTTGTATCATCAACCTTAACCCAACTTTAGTTCTAACCCTAAACCTACCCCAAATCCTAAAACTAGCCCTAGCCCTAACCCTAATCATATGCCTACCCCAACACTCACTGTAATTGTAACCCTATGCTAACTCTAACCCTAACGTTAAACCTGGTCCTAGCCCTAGCCCTAACAGTAACCCTAACACTAGCATAACCCTAAATCTAACCCTAGTCTTAACCCAAACCAAAACCCTACGCCTACTCTTACATTTTCCGTTGTCCCAACCCTAAGGCACACCCAACACTAACGTCAGACATAACCCTAATCATACCCCTAGCCCTAACCTCAAAACCAGCCTCGTCTCTAACCATAAAAATAAATCTAGTTATAAACTTAAAAGGAAACCTAACCCTAAATGTAATAACTAAACTTAGCGTTAAGCCCAGCCCTAATGATAACTCTTGCCATAACAATACGCCTAACACTACCCCCACCCCTAACCCTCACCCTAACCCTACATGTAATGCAACCCTAACCCTAACACTAGGCCTTGCTGTAGCCCTAAACCAGTCCTAACACAAACCCTAGCTCTATTCCTAATCCTACCCCTACCGCTAAACCTAACATTAACCGAAACTCAAACCACCTCCCCTAACTCTAAGAATAACCATAACACTAATCCTAACACTACCCCAAACATAACCCAGCCCTAGCCCTAACACTAACCCTAACCCTAGCCATAAGCAACACTAACCTTAACACCAATGGTAACTTTCATCCTAACCCCAATCTTAACCCTGACCCTAACCCTCACCTAGTCCTAGACCTGAGGCTAACACTAGCCCTAGCCCAAATCTTAACACTTGACAAAGCCTTAGACATAACCCTAACCCTAACATTAACCCTGGCAATGGCCCTAACCCTTACACTAACCCCAACCCTAACCTTAGCCCTAACCAACAATAACCCTAATCCTAACTAACACCAAGCCTACTCCTTGACCTGGACCTAACCCTAAACCAGTCCTAGACCTGACCCTAACTCTGGCTCTAGAACGAATTGTAAACCTTCACCAAGCCCTAGACCTAACGCGAACCTTAGCACTAACACTAGCAATGGCCTTAAACCTACTCATAACACTAAAACTATCACTAACCCTAAACCAAACCCCAACCCTAACACTGATTGCACCTTAATCCTAACCCAAACCCTAACCAGAACTGTATCTCTGACCCGAACAGGCACCCTAACTCTAACCTGAACCTGAACACTTACCCTAACCCGAACCCGAACAACACTAACCCACACCATAACCTTAACCCTAACCCTAACCCTAACCCTAACCTGAACTCCAAACTTAAACCGAACCCGAACCCAAATACTAAACCTAACCCTAACCTTAACCTTACCCTAACCCAAACTCTTACCCTAACCCTAAAACTAACCCTAAACTTAAACCAAACTGTAGCCTTAACACAACCAACGACTAGCCCAAACACTAGCCTTAACCCTAACATGAACTCTAAACTTAAGCCTAACCCTAACCCAAACCCTAACCTGAATCAAATCGAAACCATAACCGAAAGCATAACCCCACCCTAACGCTAAACCTAACCTGAACCCGAACCCGAATCGTAAAGCTAAGCCTAACACTAACCCTAATCCTGAAACGAACACTCACCCTAACCCTAACCCAAAGCCTAACCGTACCCTAAACTTAACCCGACTCCCAAAACCTAACTGGAACCATAAACCCAATCTTAACACTAAATCTAATCCTACACTTAACCATAACCCTAATCCAAAATCGAACCCTCACACTTGCCCTAACTCTAACAGTAACCTTAACTCTAACCCTAACCCTACCCCAAAACCTAAGACTAACCATAAAATGAACCCTTACTTGAACCCTAACATTAAGCCTAATTTGAATCCTAACCAGAGCCCTAACAATAACTGTTACTCTAACCATAACCCTAACCCTAACCCGAACCCTAACTCTAATGTGAACCTTAACTCTATTCTGAACCATAACCTTAACCCTAGCTTTGACATTATGCCTAACCTGAACCCTAACTCTAACAGTTACCCTAACCCGACCCTTTCCCAAAAACTAGCACTAAGCATAACCTGAACCTTAAATTTAACCCTGACCTTAAACCTAAACATAAGCAGAATGCGAACCCGAACCCAAATGCTAATTCTAACCCTAAACCTAACCCTAACACTAACTCAAACCCTAACCTTAACCCTAAACTGAACCCTAACCCTAAACCTAAACCTAACCCGAATCCTAAACCTAATCCTGACCCTAAACCTAACCCTAACAATAACCCTAACACTAATCCTAACCTGAAACCAACTCTAACTTGAAACCTAGCCATAAATCTAACATGAACCCTACCACTAATCCTAACCCTAACCTGAACCTGAAACCTAATCCTAACCCTAATCTCAACACTAATTCTAACCCTAGCCTTAACCCTAAACCTAACCCGAACCCGAACACTAACCCTAACCTTAACCCGATCCTAAACCTAACTTTAATCTGATCTTGAGCCCGAAACCGTATCCTAACCCTAATCCGAAGCATAATCCCAACCCTAACCCTAACACTAACACTAACACTAATCCTAATCTTCACCCAAACCCTAACCCTAACCCTAACTCGAACCCAACCCTAACACGAACCCTAGTCCTAACCCTAACCCGAACCTGAAACCTAACCCTAACCCTAATCTGAACATTAACTCTAAGACTAAACATAACCCTAACCCTAACATCAACACTAACAGTAACCCTAACCCAACCCAACCCTAACCTTAAACCTGGCCCTAAGCATAAGCCGAAACTTAACCCAAACCCTAAACCGGGCTCCAAACTTAACCTTAACCCGAAACCTAATCTGATGCTAAACCTAAACCTAATCTTATCCCGACCAGAAACCTAAACCTTACCCTAATCCGAAGGCAAACCTTAAAATAAACCTAAGCCTAAACCTCAGAGTAACCCTAATCCTAACCCTAACATGAACACGAATCGGAACCCTAACTCTAAACCAACACTTAGCCTTAAACTGAACCAGAACCCAACCCTACGCCAAAAACTAACCCTAACCCTAAGGTGAACACTAACCCGAACCCGAACACGAACCCGAACCCTAACCCTAACCTTAACTCAAACACTAACCCGAACCCTAACAGTAAACCTAACCTGATACAGACACCAAACACTAACCATAACCCTACCAAACACTAACCCTAACACTAAACTTAATGCTAACCCTAACCTGAACCCGAACCCAACCCTAACCTAAACCTAACTCTAATCCTAACTCTAACACTAACTCTAACCATAACCATAACTTGAACCATAAGCCAAAACATAACCCTAACCTTAACATTAACTCTAATCCAAACCCTAACTGTAACCATAACGCTACCTCTAACATGAAAAATAACCCTAACCATAACCCGAAACCGAATACTAAACCTAACCTTAACTCGAACCCAAGCCCAACCTGAGCCCAGCCCTATCCCTTATCCAAAACTAACCCCAAACCTAGCCCTAACCCTAAGCCAAAACCTAACGTGAACCCCAACCCTAACTCTGACTCTAAACCTAACCATAACCCTAACCCTAAAACTAACACAAACTCAAAGCCTAATCCGACCCTAACACTAACCCCATGGAGAACCCAAACCCTAACCCTAACACTAATCCAAACACTAACCTCACCCTTAACCTTAACAAAACCCTAACTGTAAACCTAACCCTAACCGCCCCAATAAAGCAAAACATAACCCTTACCCTAACTGGAAAATGAAGTCGAACCCTAGCCGTAACCCTAACCCGAAAACAACCCTGACCTTAAACATAAACCTAAACTTAACATGAACATTAACCCTAACCCTATCAGGAATCCTAGCCCGAACTGTAACACTAACTCTAAACCTAATCGTAGCCTGACTCAAACCCTAAGCCTAACCCTAACTCGAACACTAGCCCTAACACTAAAACTAACCATTACCCGAAACCAAACCCTATTGCTAACCCTAACCTTAACCTGAAGTCTAACCATATTTCTAACCCTAATGCTAATCCTAACCCTAATCCAAACCCAATGCTAACCCTAACCCTAGCCCTAACCCTAGACCTCAATCAAACCCTAACCCTAATCAGAAATCAAAAGGTAAACCTAACCCTAACAATAACCCGAACCCAACCCTAACCCTAACCTGAACCCTAGCCCTAACCCTAACCCTAAAAAGAAACCTAACGCTAAAGCTAAGCCTTTTTCGAACCCGAAACCTAATCATAAACTTAATCCGAATACTAACCCTAAACCTCAGCCTAACCCTAAGCTTAACACTAACACAAACGCTAACCTGAATCCAAACCCTAACAAGAACCCTAACCTGAACCCGAACCCTAAGACTAACCCAATTCCTAACCCAACCACAACCCTAAGCCTAAACCGATATGAAAACCAAGCACTAACCCTGACACTAACCCGAAAACTAACACTAACACTACACCTAACCCTAAACCTAAATCTAACTGGAACCCTAACACTGATCCCAACACTAAACTGAACCTGACCACTGACCCTAACCACCTAACCCTAAACTCTAACACGTAAAACAAACCTTTACCAAACCCAAACCCCAACCCTAACCAGAACCATGACCCTAATGCTAACCGTATCCCTAACCCCAACAGTAACAGAAACCGTAATCCTTACACAAACCAGATGATCACCCTATGCTAACTGAAACCTAACCCTAACCTGAAATCTAACCCAAACATGGCCATCAACCCTAATCCTAACCTCAATCCTAACCCTAACCCTAACCTAAACTCAAACATACCATTAACGCGAATCATAGCCTATCCCTAACCAGAACCATAAACCTAACCCTAACCCTAAACATATACCTAAATATAAACCTAACGGTAACCCGAAAACTAAAGCTAACCATAAAACTGACAGTAACTGGAAACCAACCATAACACTAACAGTAAGGCTAACAGTAGCCCAGGAAATGGCTCTGGGGAGAAAAGCTTCAAGGAGGGCACGTGTGAGGCCTTCTTCCTGAGTGCAGAGGAGCCATGCAGAGGGCAACAGGATGGCTGGCTCGGATCACCTGCTTTCTCCAAAGGAGGTTGGCCAACCAGCCGAACATGCCACCTGGCACAGGCCCCTTCCAAGGGGACAAGTTCCGGAAGACATAGCCCTAGGGACAGCTGCCAAGTCTCCTGGGGCTTGTGCTGGGCCCCATCAGAGGAAGAAGCAGCCTGGCAAGCGGTGTGCCAGACCTGAAATGTGGCAGCCTCCCACACTCGGGTCCCTGTCCTACCCAGGCCTTCTGAGGGAGGACGATGGTCGTGGCAGTGGCGAGTGGGGTGGGGCTGGCATCAGGCTTGCTCTGGGATGGTCTGGGAGAGGGCGCCAGGGGATGGGCTTCCCCTGGCCAGGTCTGAGGGACCGACCCAGCTCGGGGCTGTCATGGGCAGAGATAGAATCCCCCTCCGCCCTTTCCCTTCAGGTTCTTATGGCTGGCCAAATCCTTAACTTCATCTCATACTGAGATGAAGAACGTGTGTCCATGGGGGGAACCTGGGAACCTGAGTCTCTCCACACAATGGCAGAGATTCTCATCTTGCATCCTCTCGTGAGCTAATGAAAAAGGAGGATGTTGGAGGGTGGGCATGTGGGATGTGAGAGGGGAAGAAGACAATTCTCATGGAGAGGGACATGTAAAGTCTTGTCTGAACCATTTCCCCTGCACTGGGATCAGGTCTGGAAGGGACAGCAAGGAGGTGACCAGGAACCCGCCTCTGTGTGGTGGGGCTGGCCCTGGGGCAGGCGTGGGGGCGGCAGGTGGAAGTGGCATGGCGTGTGAGTTGGTACCAGCTGTGGAGGCAGCGACTCAGAATTCAGGAATCTCTCTCTCTGTCTCTATCTCTCTCTCTGTCTCTCTCTCTCTCTATCCCTCAGGGAACTGAGGAGAGGAAGGTGGGGTGCCCTGCCCACCTCGCCTACCTCTACCATGGGCCCTTCTTTCTCTGGCCGCTACAGGAGCCCTGCGAGCTTGGGTTCAACACCCTCAGGCCAAGGAAGCATGAGTGGCTGCCGGGGACTAGGGTGGGCCTCAGGGGTCCTCAGGCAAGGTCCCACCCTCCTGCCAGGCTCTGACCAGCTGGGTCGTCCCTAGGGCGACTACCAGCTGCAGTTGAAAAACACTGCCCTTCTTGACTTGGCTTCAGCTGTTGTCTCCCTCCCCTCGCCCAGTTCCTCTCAGCTCGCAGGCAGCTTCACTGCCTTGGAAGCCTTGGTCTGGCCCTGGTCACCCCAGGCGGACTGGGGTTCGAGCTCAAGGCTCTGCCTGGGCCAGCTGCTTTGTCCAGGGGCTCATTTATACCTGGAAAGACAAAGCCATGGCCTTACCCCCTGCCTGCACTTTTCGACTGCAGCCAGGTGGAGGAAAGGCTCTGTGGACTCAGAATGGCCAAGACAGACATATGACACAGCAGTGAGTGCGGCCCCAGGAGCCCGCAGGCCTAGGGAGCTGAGGTCACACTGGGCAAGCCCTTCCGGCAACAGGTCCCAGCCTCCTTTCTGGAGTCGGGAGGGCCTGGCCTTCCTAGTGACCAGGCCAAGGCTCTGGGGAGAAATCCGCAATGGAGTGCATATGTGAGGCACTCTGCCTGAGGGCAGAGGTGTCACACCCAGGGCGACTGCAAGGCTGGCAGGGCTCGCCTGCTTTCTCCAAAGGAGCCTGGCCAACCAGCCCAACCTGCCACCTGGGACAGGCCTCTTCCAAGGGGACAATTTCTAGAGGAAATAGCCCTGGGGACGGCCGCCAAGTCTCCTGGGGCGTGTGCTGGGCCCCGTCAGAGGAGGAAGCAGCCTGGCAACCAGTGTACCAGATGTGAGATCAGGCGGCCTCCCACACCCGGGTCCCTGCCTTGCCCACACCTACCTGCATCGATGGAGGACGATGCTGTTGGCAGTTGCAAGTGGAGTTATTCATTAGAGACTTAACTTGGTGTTGTAGTTAAGGAGCATAACATAAGAGCACTGAGATTGGGTTCTGCCGTTTATCAGCTTTGTAACCTAGGTGAGTATTCTTGCCACAGTATGCAGTCTCTTCACCTATATAATGGTGAAAAGGTCAACATTTACTACATCAGGATATTTTTAGGATCATGTGAGTTCATGTATGTTCAAGCACAAATTTTACATTCAGAGTTCAGTCCTTGGCTCAGTAGAAGTGTTTGTTGCTGTTATTATAATTATCATTATTTCATGTCCTTATCTTCCTCGTGAGTTCCCTGTAAAACCAACCATGGTCCATGGTGTCAGCAGTTTTATTCCAGGTCCCTGCTTAAAGGCCTGCAGAGGTAGCCTCGTGCTCATAACCTCCTGTTTTAATCCCAGTCTCTGGGGGGATGCATTGATCTATTTCTTCTTTGCACTGAGGCACTGATTGGGGGCCCATACCAAACCCTGCATGTCCTCCTTTTAATATCTGATGCTTTTGAAACACTGCTTAGTGTTCACTTGGTGGACTATGCTCCCTGACATGAACAACACACGGGAGAGATCATGTAGGAAACATTGGTGCATGTAGGGCTCTGAGTTGACCATAACACAGAGTACAGTGATCAAGGGCCAAGGTAGAGTTCCTTAATGCAAAGATCTTCAGAGATGAGGGTGTTCTAATGTGACTCCACCTGAAAATAAAGAAAATACATAAAAGTATATGTAGTTTTAAAAGGGAAAGCACAGAAGTAAAGTAGTGATCCCGTTAAATACACTATTCTATTTGTTTATATATCTAATTACTGATAGGAAATAGCCAGGTGTAGAGCTAGTAGAATTGATCAATGTCATAGAGAATTCTTTTAACAGTTGTTCATACCTTGTGTTTTACATCATTGATTAGGGTAATATTTTCATCTTTTACTTTCCTAGTGTCTCCATCGTTCTCAACTTCTCCAAGAGACATATTTATATTATCCCCTAAAATTTTAGGGAAATTTAAAAAAAGTTAGGACACATTTTAAGTTGTTGATTTTGTATATTGGAGGAGCACTAGATTGCAAGTGAATTAGTGATAATGAGAGTTTTAGTTTGGGAAATTATGGTAGTTGGAATTGATACCAGGATGTTTGTAACCCAGTTTTTACTTCATTATTGGATATAGTTTTCAAAATGCCAGAGCCAGTAATTTTTAATATCATAACTTGTCTCATTTTAAATATGTATTCTTGGAAAGGGTGATGAAGGTAAGTGGAAAATAATTTAATGTAGTGACTTGTTTTTCTCCAATTGATCTGTTATAAACCGAACAGCCATATAACATTCTTTTGTCCAAATGTCCTGATGGCACTCTCTTAACTGTTCTTGCTGTGACTCTAGCAATCTAGGCTCACGCCACCTGCTCACTCCTAATCAAGCTTTCAGTTGTAAGAGTGACATTGTCAATAATAATGACCAATTTGCACAGAGTCTTCTATTTTCTAAAGTGTATATATATCAATTGCAAACTTTGATAACATAATTGTTAAGGAATGAATTATTTGCAGTGAACTTAACAACTGATTGCTACACATTATTGTGTAGTGACATCATGGTAAAACCATTATTTGCAACATGTGGCCCCTTTCAATTTTATTTTAAAGGAACAGGATCAATGACTTTTTTCTTTTGGAAGAAGAAAGCCTTGCATTTCCATCTTAGAACATTGAGAACTTGTTTTTTGCCTTTCTTTTGTATTCAACTCTTCTTTATACTGGTTGCTAATTCACAAGTGCAGTTACTTCAGACTCATGGTGCTACCTCCTCTGCTTTTTTCATGGCTCTCACTTTAATTTTTCCATTACCCCTTCTGTGAAATAGGTTTCTCTCCATGTTCATATATCAAGGAAGGAACCGACTCTCCTTTCTGTGAACTTGGAGACAGAGGCCAAGGTGAAGCCTCTGTGCCCAGCCCCACCAGTGAGCTGCAGAAGGGCTGCAGATTCCTGTGAATCTTTTCCTCCCCTCCTGGCTCCCTACATACCTGGCATTGTCTGCAAGGAGGAGCCCAGCGTGTTACAATCGAATTTTTGAAGTCTATAGAAGCCGGCTGAAGGATAAGTCTGGCTAGAAAGGACATCAGCAAGCAGTGTGCTCCAAAAGTTGGTGGCAGAAACATGAAGAAGAAGAAAACCTTTCCGTTTATCTTGTTTTCTCTTTATCTTCTCTCCTTTCATTTTCCATTATCTAGATGGTACAAAGCCTGTCCATTGGCCATCGTGGTTGTTTTTTTCCTCAAAGCTCCAGTACATAGCTATATATCTTAGTTTTTGGTCAACTCATGGTGGTTCTTTTCCTGCAGTCCCACAGCAGTTTATTCATATCTCTTTCATTCACATTATCTCTGTAGTGTAATTTATCTGTTTATACATATCTGTCTTCCTTGTAGGCCCCCAACATTTCAAGACCATTGGGCACATAGTATATACTTCAGTATTTGAGTGAATCAATGAAGATCCTTTGTTGAAAAGGTCTAAATAAATACAGTAGCTACTCAGCACGTGAATGCAAGCATTAGAGAGAGAGTTTTGTGTCTGCTGAAGCAGGCTGTGGTGCAGTTTAGGAGCTCAGTGTCAAGGTTACTCAAGAGATTGAAACAAAATCAAAGAGATAATTAACTTGAGTTTTAAAACTCATGGATAACAGGAATTGTCTGTCTAGGTGAGAATCGGGACTTGATCATTCTTGTTGCATCTTTGGAAAATCCAGTCCTTTATCTTTCTATGGAAATGTGACTGGCCAAGAGAGTGAACAGAGAATTGGCTTTTAGAAAGGCAATTTTGTCACAGGAAATCCTGGAGGAAAACATATGGAAGGAGATCTGGTAGAAACATGGCAGAAACTTTTTGTGTAGACACCCAAAAATTGAGTTTACATGCTGGTTGAAAGAATTGTAACTCAACATTTCTCCAACACAGATTTGAGCACCTTTTAAATATCTAGGTATAAAAAAGGATTACAAAGGAAAATAGATCAAACTGAAAGGAGTTTAGGATGGAAGAATGCAATGAAGCTGAAGTAAGCCAGCGCACTGAAATGTGTTTCAGATGAACCTGCAGTATTTAAAGGTAGTCGGAAATGTATCCCTCAGGTTTAAAGTAGAAAGGGAAATGGGAACAATTCTCGATCATCTCATGTCCAGGAGATGAAAAGCAACAGTCTCTCAGAGAAGCAAAAGTTTTCTGGCCTCTAATGTCCCAAAAATGTGCTTTGAATGGTGCCTAATGAAAGAGATTCTGTGTGATGTAATGCAAATACAGTATCATCAACTCATTTCCAAGTTTAGTTCAAACATTTTAGGACACGTTGAATTGAGGTAATGCACACATTCTATAAGGGGCCACGGAAGAGGTTGACAGCATTCTCTCTCAGCTGCTCACTTGACCAAGGGAGAAAATATTCTTGAACACATTGACCACGTCTCCTAAAGATAATGCCCTATTTTTAACTTTTCTTTTTGTAAACTCAGCCTGCATTTCCCCTTACCTATGCAAGCTAAAGACTGTGTGTAGACATCCTTCGTTGGCAATGAGGAGAAGATCCATACTTTTAATAAAATAAGAAGACCATACGGTTGGCTGCTTTTAGGAAAATGACAGTTTAAGCCCACCTTCATTTTTGGAAGGACATAGTATGCTAGAATTAAAATATCTACCATTTGTTTTGCAGCTAATCATAAGTCATGCTATTTAAATGAAATTTAATGAGTTCTTCCTCTATTAAGTTGACTAGATTTTAGTCAAACTGATGTATAATTTTATATAAGTGCATTATTACTTAAAATGTAAAACTCTTTAGAGGCCACTTCATTCATTTTTAGAAGCATATTTTGTATATTTTGGTGTGACTTTATTTATTTTCCTTCATAGCAGAGAGGCACATCGTAGTCTTTTTCTTGCTGCCCTCTCTCTACAAGATAAAACTCATCCAAGTTTATTTTGTTTTATAAGGCATAGGCTTACTTTGTAATGATAAAGAGATCATTTCTGAAACACATTTGGAATTGTGGGGAGCCCAGAATTTTAGATTATGCTCAGAATTTTTGTGATGTAACTTCTAAAAAGATGGAACATTTAAAATTTTGCCAGGAAAGTTTTCTCCTACTTTGCTTCATAGTAATTAAAAAACAAAAACAAAAAAAAAGTAGTTTCTTAATTCTTCAGAAGTGTGAGTGATGAAGTTCTCAGGTTTAAATGTATCCTTGAGAGAGCTTTCTCTGGGTTATTCTTTCAAAACAACCATCCCAGTTGATGAATATTTATTGGAGATTCTGTCAGTCCCAGAGTTGAGAGAGGCAGTTCCCAAAGCTCCAGCAGGTCCTGGGAGAGGAGAGCCCTGGTAACCGGTGCCGTCCGAGTTTGAATGAGGCGTGGTCATTCTCAGGATGTTAGAACTGAGTGGAGTTCTCAAATGTAGCCCAGTGACTCTAGACCTGAGACCTGCTCAGAAGCCAGTTGACATGTCATTCACTCTGAGCATGGTGTCTTCCCTCTGCTCATGCCCCTTTCTGCCATTTCTCATGGTTCTCCTGACTCTTTTTCTTTCCTACACGTTCTTTCATCTTTTTTCTCTCTTTCTGACTTTTACTCTCTATTATATTCTTTCTCCTTATCATTTTTCCTCTGTCTCTTATTATTCTCATTCATTTTCTTTTTATTTTGTAGTACAGTTACTCTGTACATCACTTTCATCTTAAAATCTTGACTCTCTACAACTCCTATACTTCAGCTAGCTATTTTGAAGAGAGTATTTTGATAAATTTCTCTTAGATGTTATAACATACTGATTCAAGGAAATAAAAACTATCATGAAAGGGATGGGGATGGAGAATGAATTCACTTCAGGTAGCTGTGGAATTAGACAGAGGGAAACTGAAAGCTTAAGTGTGGGTGTTCAAAATATTTCCTGATACATCTTTGTAGTTCATTGTTGTGGTAAACTGCACACAGTCTTATTTACTGTTGGAGCCCAGAAGTTTACTCCTCTGAGCAGGTCAGGGAGTCTCAGCCTATGGAAAAGAAGCTAGGAACACTGCATGCATTTCTAATGTAGAGAACTGTTAGTGTTCCACCAGAAGACACTTTGGGCTCTTCCCTGCACTATCTGAATAGAAAAAGAGGAAGAGAAGCTTTGTTCCATCTGCACAAAACCGGGACCTTATCTTAAGTTTGAGAGGATTTGGAGGTGACTGAAAACAAATGTGTTCCCGAGTTTGGATTTGCTTTAACAAGAACTATTTGCTGGCTTTGATGTTAAAAGTCTTTATTCAAAATTGGCTACATCTAGTACTAAGTTCAGAATGGAGATTTGTCAGTATAAGAGAGAAAAATTCCTTTTTGATGAAGTCAGTGAAATACAGTATTTGGGAGAATGGTTATGTTTGAAGGCCACTTGTTAATATTCTGTTGCCACAGTGACATCTGTTGGTAAGTGACTACTTCATGCTATTCTCGATTTCTGTTTGAAAGACATATTGAGCTTGATAAATAAATGGCAAGCAATAGGATATATTGGAACATATGAAGAAGCCATTTGGGGTAAAGTTAATTCGGCCTGAATTTGTTTTTCCAAAAGGGCCTGTCGCCCGCATTATGTATCTGCTTTGCCGTGTCCCAAAGCGAAGTGTAAATGCCCTTAAGATAAGAATGTAACTTACCCCTCATTGGCATTTCCTTAAGGATAAACATTTCTCCCTAGGCTACGATTTGATTGCTGCAGTCATCCTTTGACCACCCAGCTCCAGACAACAGACCTGACACCAGCCACGTCCATCAAGACAGCAGATCTGCTCCCCCGCTGTATTCATCAATAGCTGTTCTGGCAGGGCAATCTGGCAGGGCTGATCTCGTGGCTATTTTAAAAGGGACATTGCAATCACATGTGGTACATGCTCTTTGATAGTATATAACCACTCTGTACACCCCACTTCTTTGGAGTGCTCCATTTCTTCGTGAAAGGACTCTCCCAGGTTATATGGTCCTCAAAGGTTGGCTCATAATAAACTCACCTCAGTTTTGATTTATAGATTGGTTATGGATTATTTGTGTCGACCTTTCTTGGCATAGTTGCGGCAGGATTTCAGAGAAACCCACTGGAGACAACCTGCAATCTACACTGAACTGGTTCTTGGTACCGCAGGGGCCCTTTGAGCCCCATCCGGATCATTGCATTCTTCAGGTGAACCTGGTGAGTTCTCATGAAACCTGGACCTCCTTATTTTAAGTTGACGGTCCAAGAGTTTATTTGAGCTGTTTTAAGGTCTTAAGACTAAAGGCTTTGAAGGGTACCGGTACATTTCCTAGGTAAAAAAAAAACCTAGGGGGAATTTCCTAGGCCAGGGGAGCTTAGGGGAAGCTTGGAGTAAACTGGGTTGGTTGTCCTTTTAATTTGGATTTAAAATTGGAAAGAATTATGTTTATAAGGTCTGAACAAATCTGCTTGATAGAGAAATGAGAGTCTGAACATGTTCAGCTCTGAAGAAAAGGGACATTGTTCCTTCCGACTGAAAAGGCATTTTTTGTGTGACTGAAAAGCCTCAGTAGGAGTGTCAGAGGTGAACCTCACGACGTGTAGTGGTCCTATAGGGCGTTCCACTATCATTCACCTTAATTAATTATAGCTTCGTCCCGGGACGTGCACCTAAGTGTTGGTCACCCACACTCCCAACCCCGACAGTGGTCTTAAGACTGTCGGCGGGAGAAACTGAGACACATAAGAGAGTGATTCTGACATTCCTTTGGGGAGTAACACTCAAAGCAGCACACTTGTGACCCACTACACAGTTCCTAGAAGTTGTTCAGACTTTATAAAAAACAAACAAACAAACAGAACTAAAAGAAAATGGGAAGCCGTGCTTCAAAAGCCAGCTGGCTCCCGGAAGGACAACCCCCCCACTGGGACTGCAGTGGGTTTCATGTATAATACATACCGCAACAATGCTTGCAAATATTTAACTAAATGGGAAAGATTAACCAAGGATGACTTAGGTCGTAAATGGCCAAAATGGGGAAAGTTTGACTTCTGAAAACTACTGAATTTGCGTGCACAGGTTGAAAAAGCTGGCAATAAAACCAAAACAAAAGAAGGGGAAGTTTATGTGCTTGGCATTTAGAGGCTTCAAAGCGTAATAATGGTAAAATGACTTCCTTACAGGAGACTAACTGTAAATTGACAGAGACTCTTTCTGAATTAAAGAGAGATAAGAAGTCAGAAGCTGTCCACCCCCCTCACCTCCTCTACCTCCTCCACCGCCACCGCTTTCGGCACCTCAGAGCTCATCTCCTCCTCCTCCTGCACCTTTCCCTCCTCCTCCACCCCTAGAGAAAACAAGGAGTAACACTCAGGGGCAGATACTGAAAGACCTAAAGTTATAGTGGCTCCCTTTAAGGAGAAACCTGTTACTGGGAGAGGTGAGCCTGCTCTTGTGTATACTCTCTGGACTAGAACTGAACTTAAGAATTTGGCAAAGGGCTTCCCAGACCCTTTGCAAGATCCTTTAGGGTTTGCTTGAGATTTTGACTTAATTGTTAGAACATATGCATCAGGATGTTCAGATTTACATCAACTTGTGCATTTGCTGGTGTCTGAGAACAAAACAAATGAATGGATAAAAGAGGCAGATTGGAGACCCCCTGGAGGATTTCCATAGGCATGAGCCTCATGGCCTTAAGGAGTGTAGGGATATCGCTCAAAACTTACACAAAGCCATTCCAGTAATTTTTTCCAGGAAGATAGATGGTGCTAAATTCCAGTAATGTAAGCATAGACCGGAGGAATCTATCTTTGATTATTTTGAAAAAAATAGGAGAAAACATGTGAGAAAACAATTTGAAAACAGTGAGAAAACATTCAAACAGCACTCTGGGATGGCTCCTGTAAGTTTTGAGGATCATCAAAATGATTCAATTTTCAATTCAATTTTTTTAGAAGGATTAGATGAGGAATTAGCAAAGTTAGTTAAGAGACATGAACTGGATTTCACTTTAATGCACACTAGTGTTCTTGTCACTATTACAGATAAACTATCTAAAATCTTCCAGAAAACAAAAAGGCCACTAAGCTTATGAGTATACAGCTACAACAGCTTAGTGACCCAACAAAAGCCAACCTTTTCAAATCTGACCAGAAACGAAATGACCTTGTTTGTTACTATTGCAAAAAACCTGGTCATTTCAAACGACACTGCCGTAAACTCAAATGGGACTTAGGGCGTGACAGCAATAAACAGGAATTAGGCTGCTCAGAGGATCACTAGAGGGCATTTCCCCTCCTCCTCTCCCCTCACGAATGCCTTAGGGAAAATTGAGATAACTATTAGAGGGGAAACTTTAAAGGCCCTAGTAGATACCGGGGCTACCTTATCTGTCCTCAGCCCTACCCTTATTCATTGCCCTCTCCCTCGGAGTAAACAGACAGTTCAAATGGTAAGTGTTTCGAATTTTCCAATGCAGGTTTTTAAATCAGAACCAATCATTTTTCAATTAAGAACCATCACAGGAAAAAATGCATTTCTTCTGGTTAAATGTGCTCCAATTCATTTGATTGGACGAGATCTTTTAGAAGCATACAACGCCCATATTGCCTTTTCACAAAAGGGCAAAATGCTTCTGGATTCAGAAAATCGGGATGCTGACCAGAATGTAATTGCTGAAAGGTTGATGACTGTGAAATCAATGACTCAAATAGAAGAAGAGAAAACTGATGACCTGTTATTACAAGTGTCTAGATAATTATGGTCATCATCCTCTTCAGATATTGGGAAAATTAAATCAGCCACTCCTATTAAGGTGACTGTTGACAACTCTAAACCTCTACCTAATATTCGGCAATATCCACTTAAACCAGAAACATTAAATGGGATGAGGCTTATCATTCAGGAATTTCTTGAAAAGAGACTTATATTTCCTTGTGCTAGTCCCTGTAATATACCTATCTTGCCCGTAAAAAAGCCGAATGGGAAAGGCGGGAGATTTGTTCAAGATCTCAGAGCTATAAATAATATCGTGATTCCCCGACATCCTGTGGATCCTAACCCACACACTTTGCTCTCAACCATTCTAACTAACAGCTGCTATTGCTCAGTCATTGATTTATGCAGTGCCTTCTTTAGCATTCCCATGGAAAAGGATAGTCAATATCTTTTTGCCTTCACGTGGGAAGATCGCCAGGATACCAGGACAGTGTTGCCACAGGGCTAGACTGAAAGCCCCACTTATTTTTCCCGGATACTCAAGGCTGACTTAGTGAATACAGAATTCCCTAATGACTCCACTTTAATTCAATATGTGGATGATTTGTTCTTGTGTTCAAACACTAAGTTGGGTTCTCAGAAGGGCACAATTTATCTATTGCAACAGCTAACATCTAAGGGGCATAAAGTGTCCAAGGACAAATTACATTTTTGCCTGCCTATTGTAAAATATCTAATACACTTGATATCTAAAGATGGACTGTTGATTGATTCTGAAAGGATTAAAAGAATCCTGGCTTTTACTCTCCCTAAGACAAAGAAACAGTTAAGAGGATTCCTAGGACTAACTGGATATTGCAGGAACTGGGTACCTAACATTTCACTTATTACCCAGCCCTTACATATGATACTAAGTCTGACCAGCCTGATTTAATTGAATGGACACCAGAGGGAGAGAAGGCAGTAACTACCTTCAAGTCTGTTTTGGCCCAAGTACCAGCCTTAGGACACCCTAATTACAGCTTGCCATTATTCCTCTTCCTACATGAAGATAAAGGAAATGCCTTAGGTATCTTAACTCAAAAACACGGAGGTCGACAGCGACCTATAGGGTATTATAGTCAGCAGTTAGATTCAGTGGCAAAAGGGCTTCCACCTTGCATTAGAGCCATTTCAGCAACAGCGTTCTTATGCAAGACCACTGAAGAAATAGTGATGGGGATTCCTTTGGCTATCTATCTTCTTCACTCAGTCAAATCTCTCCTAAATTCTCATCACACTCAGCATTACTCTGTCAGCCGGCTAGCCTCCTATGAAGTTCTGTTGGTCTCTGCTCCTAATATTGCCTTAGCTCGGTGTAATTATCTTAACCCTGCAACTTTACTTCCAGCATCACAAGAAGATGCCTACGAGTGTGTTTTATTAATTAATTATCTAATTACTCTTAGGAATGATTTGCAAGAAACTCCCATTGATAATGCTGATCTAATTTGGTTTACAGATGGATCTTACTCAAAGGATGAACAAGGACATTATCAGGCTGGATAGGCAGTAACGTCCTCAGTAGACGTAATCGAGAGTTCTTATTTACCAGAGTTAAAGTCAGCACAGCAAGCTGAGTTAATTGCTTTAACTCGAGCTGGTCAATTGGCCAGAGACCAGGTAGCAAGTATCTACACTGACAGCCGTCATGCTTTCAGAGTAACACGTGATTTGGGAATGCTGTGGAAACAACGAGGACTTTTAACCTCTTCAGGTAAGCCTATAAAAAATGGGAAACAGGTTGCAGAATTATTAAATTCCATACAGCTACCGAGACAACTAATGACTATTAAAATGCCAGGGCATTCCCAATCTGATACTTTGGAAGCTACAGGAAACCAGCTTGCTGATGCAGCTGCTAAACAAGCAGCCTTGAAGGCTTGCCCTACCCAGCCTCGAGAATGCCTGCTGCTTCCTATTAATTCTGCTAACCCAGTAAAAGACTTCCTTCTACACGCCCAAGAAGTGGCCACGAGAGAAGAAAAAGTGATATGGTAGTCAAAAGGGGGAATTTTTCACACCACATCATAGATATGGTTTGGGCCCAATAGGAAATCCACAGTATCTGTTGGAGCACAATTTCCACTGCTCCAGCATATACACCAACTAACCCACTGGACACTTGAAAAGATGATTTTATGGTGAAAAAAATACTTTAAGAAACTTTTTCCCACAGTGGCCCATAAAGCTTATACTCCATGTGCTATATGCCCAAAATATAATCCAGCGAAACCACTTCATGGGTCACAAGGCCAGTTTCACCTTCCTAAGAGACCCTTTGAGGTATGGTAACTGGACTTTGTCCAAATGCCACCATCTCAATGATATAAATACATCTTGGTAATGATCTGTATGGTGTCACATTGGGTTGAGGCCTTTCATTGCAGAAGAGCAATGGCTCTAACAATAGGAAAATTACTATTAGAATAATTCCTGTTTGGGGAATTCCTACCGAGTTACATAGTGACCGGGGAACTCATTTCACTGGACAAATAATTAAATCTATTTGTAATAGTTGACCAATAATGCAGCATTTCCACTGCGCTTACCATCCCCAACCCTCAGGATTGATGGAAAGAACTAATGGCACCATCAAAATTCAATTGGCAAAGCTTTCAGAAGCATTTAATCCCTCATGGCCAAATGCTCTTCTGCTTCTCAGTCTTAGATCTACGCCCTTTGGTAAACATCGACTGTCTCCTTTGGAAATAACAACTGAACGACCCATGCAATTTGACAAAGAAATGTGTGAACCAACTTTACTTAAAGGAGATATTTTACATTATTGTCAAGGTCTCATTGTGGCTCCTAAAAGAAATGAGAAATTAGTGGCTAATTCATTTCACACTAAGCTCCCGAGTGAAGAAAACCTTAAGGATCATGGAGTACAACCTGGAGATTTTGTTTATTGGAAAAGACATCTGAGAAATGACTCTTTGCAGCCCCGTTGGAAAGAACCATATCAGGTGCTTTTAACCAAGCCATGTGCTGCAAAATTTAAAGGCATAGACTCATGGACTCACATTTCTCATTCATAAAAGTCTTCTCCACCTGAATGGACTTCAACTGTAGTCTCTGACACCTGACTTCAACTGACCAAGATGAACATTTCCAAACCAGGATGAGAAGAAGACAACATCTGTTGTAGACAGCTGTCCCAAGACTCCGGACCAGGCCTGTATTCCTAACTTTATATCTCTTCATGTAAACCCTTGTAATGTTTAAGCTTTATGTAATTGCTAAAATAATCAATATCTATATTGCCTTACCATTTTCCTACACCAATACTTTACCCTTCAACTTTATAAGATAGATTAGAACTTAATTACACAACCTTTTGTTAATCACCAAAAAGAAAATGCCATGTAAGGTTTTCCTAAAGCTATGTTTGTTTTTCCAATCTACATCTCAATGGACCTCTGATGACAATGTTTTTCTGCAATGGGCACATTCCTTTGCTACACATGAAAATCAGTCTACTTGTTGGTTATGTGGCCAACTTCCACTTTCTAAGACCCTTGGTGGGTCTTTCCCTTTCGAGGCACAGATTGGAAAGCTCTAAAGCAATTTATTGTGATACAAAGATCTAGTTCTAATGTTTGCAGTTCATCTGATTTTACTAATTATGATCCTGAAACATGACCAATAACGCATACCATTAATAATACAGGTTATGGTTATTCTTTTTCTGTTACTCAAACCATCCGGTTATCCCAACAAATTGCAGATAAACAAAAGAAACAAGACATTACAATAAAAACTATGGAAGGTTTCACACAAATTTGGGATGGATATGTTTGGCTTACTTCTAGCCTTGGATCTTTAAACATACCGGCACCTTTATGTTGGGAACAGAGAAATCATTCCAAACAAAATCTACCAAATTACACTCAAAAGATGGGCTGGATACCCTCCTGAAGTCATGTCAGAATACTATTATACTTAAAAAACGTGATTGATTTAGAACAGACTGGTCTCGAAGACCAAGCTTGTATTGGACGACTCCTAATTGAACTCAGTGGTTATGTGGAACAAACCTCTGGCCTTGGCTGCCACCAGGATGGCTAGGGTGCTGCACTCTGGGCTTCTTTTGGATACAGGGAAAGATTTGCCCAGAGCTAATATCTGTTGACAATCTGCCTCTCCTTAAGGCCAGATGGGCTCGTTCAGTATTTCACTAGTATGACCACCTAGCAGCTATATTTGCTCCTTCCTTGGGGCTAGAAGATGTCATATCACATATAGAGGCTCTGACAAAATTTACTCAAAAAGCCCTTAACGATAGTCAGGCAACAATAGTTTTATTAAATACTGAAATGTCTTTAATGAGAATAGCTGTGCTTCAAAAGAGAATGGCCTTAGATATTCTTACAGCATCCCAAGGTGGTACGTGTGCGATCATTCAAACCGAATGCTGTGTTTTTATACCTGACCAGTCTTCCAATGTGTCATCTCTACTAAAGCAGATGAAAAAACAGGTGAATGCCATAAGTGATCCTCCACCCAGCCTTGATTTGTTTGGTTGGCTCTGTCGGGAGAGAGGGAGAATCTCCCTCTGCCCTTTTCCTTAAGGTTCTTATGGCTGGCCAAATAATTAACAAGACAGGTTAGCCTGAGAAAGTAATACCAAGTTTAATAACATACATACATGGGAGAAACTCAGAAATGAGCAACTCGTCCTTCTGTCTAAGCTGCCCGCTTAAGTATTGCAGCTAAAGGCGAGGAAGGTGTTGGGGGTGGGTAGTGGTCTGGGACCTCAGAGGGCAAGAAGACAAATAACATGGAGATAGAAATGCAAATGTTTGCCTGACAACTCTTCTCAGAGTCATCTATAGATAATGTGGTCAGGGAGAGATAAAGTTTTTGATAAAAGGGGCTTGGTACCTTTCCTGTTGTAACCTCTATCCTACATTATCTTTACAGCCATCATGATAATAACTCCTTCCTGAAACAGATCTTTTGTTTTAAATTCTTTAGGCAGTTTGGGAGGGGAAACTCAAATATTCTTCCTGAGTTCTCTGAGTCCTTATTGTCTTCAGTTCGAAATAATCCACATACCAGAGTGGTGCCTCCTGGGGTAGCTTGCCCTGAACACCATGAGCTCCCTTCTGGTATTGGTTCCTTTTTTCGATCTGGATTGCATGTCCTATTTCTATTAATTCTTGAAATTCTTGTACTAATCATAATATTCAAACTGATTGTTGTTTTCTTTACTCAGTGCTGTAAGACTGTCATGCAAAATAGAGTAATGATCGCTCAGCGACTTGAGAGGGCCGATCAATCTTATAACTTTGGACAAATTTCCTTTTCTGATAAGGACTATGCCTAAAATCTGATTTTAAACTAATCTTTCAAAAAAAATGTTAAATTATTATCATTGTTACCGTACTTGTTCTATAATTGTGCACAATGTACATAAGGGGATATATATATTTAAAAAAAAAAGCGCATATACAATCTTTGTGCAACAACCTAAAATTATCCAAAACCCATGAAATGCTTCCTCTGTTTATATATATATATACCTCTTTGTTTGTCCACAATATCCCACTAATTCCCCACAAGGTGGACAACTGGGCAAATAGATGAGATAAAAAAAGCCTGGTACCAAGGGACATGATAATCCCAGGGCAGACAGCAAGCACCCTGGTGCCAAGGGACAATATTTTGATAATCAATGCTTTCTATGGAACGATTATAGATCAAAAGGGGGAAAACCATAAATAAATGGCAAGCAATAGGATATATTGGAGCATATGAGGAAGCCATTTGGTGTAAAACTAATTGGGCCTGATCTTGTTTTTTGTTTCCAAAAGGGGCCTGTAGCTTCTGTTCATCCATTGTATATCCGCTTTAAACAATTAACGTTTCCCAAAGACAAAAGCAATGCCCTTAAAATGTAAATACAACACCCCCACATTGACATTTCCTTAAGGATAAGCATTTCTCCCTAGGCTAGGATTTGACTGCTGTGCTCATCCTGTGACAACCCAACTTAACACAACAGCCACGCCCATGGAGACAGCAGACCTGATACCCACAGTGTCCATCAATCCACGTGCCAACAGGTCAATGTCGAGGCTATTGTAAAAGGGACATTGCAATCACATGTGGTACATGCTCTTTGATGGTATATAACCACTCTGTACACCCCACTTCTTTGGAGTGCTCCATTTCTTCGTGAAAGGATTCTTCTGGGCTATATGGTCATCAAAGTTTGGCTCATAATAAACTCACCCCAATTTGGTTTTATAGATTTTTTATGCAATATTTGCGTCGACATTCTATTTGTCCTTGCAGTATCTAAACACAGTACCTGACACCTTGGAGGCATTCAGAAAATGTTTGATGAGTGAATAAGTATGTGGGAGACCACACTGGCTGGAGCAGAAGGTGCTTTTTGAGGAGTGGTAGAAAATTCGCTCACGTTCCTACCATAGTGGTTGAGGCTGTGGGTTTTGGACCAGTTTGTCTCGGCACCAATCCCAGTTATCCCACTTTTAACTGGGGAACCTGTGCAAAGTATTTACTCTCTGAGCCTTAGTTTCCTCATCTATAAAATGGGGCTACTGAGAACTCCTGTCTCATAGGGTTTTAGTGAGATTTAAATGCATTAACTTATGTAAAGTGTTTAGAAGAGCTCCTGGCGCATAGTAGGCATTAACATGTTAGCTGTTGTGTTATCATTATTGCTCTTATATCTGAACAATACTCTGGTTTTGAAAAGATGCTTTCATAAAATAGTTGATCCTCATTATTTGTGGATTCCCTGTCTGCACACTTGCCTACTAGCTAAAATGTACTGGCAGCCCCCAAATCAACACTCACAGGGCTTTCATGTCCATTTGCAGATAAGCACAAAGTGGGTGAAAAATTTGATTCACTTGAAGTGCACGTTCCCAGCTGAGGGAAACATGGTGACGCTCTGCCTTGTTGTTTCAGCCCATACTGTAAACAAGTGTCCTTCCTGCAGTCCAGTTAGTGCCTCATTTGTTATCTTTTTGTGCCTTGTGTTGGTGACTCGGCTGTTTAATATGTCCCCCATGTGTAGTGCTGCAATGCTGCCTGGTGTTCCTCAGGGCAAGAGGCTGTGACATGCCTTTACGGAGAAAGTATGTGTGTTCGACAACCTTCTTTTAGACACGAGGTACAGTGCTGTTAGTCTAAGTTCAATGTTAATATATCAACAATATATATTAAATAAGGTGACTTTAAAGAGAAACAGACAGAGAAAAAGGTTACGTATTGATCAGTTGAAGAAAATGTGACTAAAGCTTGCAGGAACCTAACCCTGCATTTCCTGTAGGAGCAGTGGGTCATATTCACTGATTCAGTGTTCACAGTGACTTTATAGAATGTCACACTGTGCATAACGAGAACTGACTGTATCTTATGTAATCCTCACATACTCCCTTATAACAGACAGGGTAGGGAACAGGGTGTCCACATTCTACGGGCTATTACAGACCTTATGAGCCAAGTAGAGAATTTAAAAAGTCTTGTGTTCAGCATAAGAGCCATGAGTTTTTGAGCAAAGAAGATCTATGATGAACTGATGTTTAAGGAAAAATTACCTGGCAAGAGACTATAGTTTTGAGAGGAAGAGGGAGAAGTGAGCCAGAAAGAAGGACCAGCTGTTAAACTCTCCAAGTATTCCCATTGCTAGGTGAGGAGATTCACAGCTAAGGTGCTGATGTGATAAAGGAAAAGTAGCACCCAAGGGATAAAATAATGGATTTGGTAACCATATATAGGGTATAAATTAGTCTGTGGTTCTCAAAGTAGGGTCCCTGAACCAGCAGCATCAGCATCACCTGGGAACTGGGCAGAAGTGCAAATTCTCTCGTGCTGCTGCAGAATTGCTGAACTGGAAATTCTAGGGTGGGGCCTGGCAACCTGGGTTTCAACAAGGCCTCCAGGTGCTTCTGGTACCCATCAAGTTTAAGAGCCAATGAAATAGAAAAATGATTCCAACATGTCACCATGCCCAGGTAAGCTGAAAGGCAGGGAGGTGGTATTTGTTTGGAGGATAAGACACATTTTAAATTTTAGGAAAAAGTATTTGAGTGTCTGTTTCATCGTGAGGATTCCAGAGATGCCATTTTAGCTCTCTGCATGTGAAGCTTTTTTTTCCACAATATGTTCTCCTTTAGAGAGACCTTGGTAAGTTATTTACCGCTTACCACATGTTCTCAGAGTCCCTTATTTCTTGAAATCCCCTTTCAGACGTGAAAATGTACTTTATTTTTGTGCACAATCTCCTCTATTTAAAATCTAGAATTCTCTTCCTATAGGATCATGTGTGGCACATGCAGCCTTACTGTCAATTTGGAATGTCATTGGATTGTTCCAAAAGCTTTGAAAGTTTTAGAATTTAGAACCTGATGAATAGAGAATTTATATGCTTCTGTGTAGGATTCATATTTTTCAGATGTCTAGAGGTATCCCAACTTGCCAGTAATGTGGCCTTAAAATTTAGCAGAACTTGAAAATCTGAATATAGTAGAAAATTAATTATATCTGTAATATTAACATTTACAAAATAAATGATCACAATACTAACGTATCAATAAGCACTTTCTGTATTCTAGGCTCTGAAAGTATCTTGCTTACATAATAAACCTGATAAAGTTTCAAAGATGAGTCATTTAACTTTTCAGCAAAAGCTTGACTTGAGTGTATTTTGGCTTCCTTTATGACAATTTTAGCTTTAATGTCACAGTAGTGTTTTCTTTTTCTGGGAATCAACTAATCTTCTATTTGTTGAATACTTTAATTTTTAATGGTCACTTGTATTTTGTGATATGCACGTGTTCAAATAACCTATAAGAACTAACCGTTACCACCCACGTATAATATTATACAGGAATGGAAGAATTTAGGCTGACTTACTGTATATAATTGTTCAGCCAAAGAAGATGGCAGACTCTACCACATACAATGATTTAGGAGTTTGATGCAGTATCTTTAAATACAAATAATCTCAAAATTGCTAATACATAAAATATATTACTTACTGTGTTAACTAACCAAAATAATTAAATTTGTTATCTTTCCTCCCTTTCTACAAATGCACCCATTGTATAGATTCTGTACAAAGTTGCAAAGATCACTTTTTTCCTTTTCAAAATTTATTTATTTTAATTTTTAGTAGTGAGAACCTTAGTGTTGGGTAAACTGCTGCACAATTACTGGAAATGTTGAGAGATATTTTTCCCCCCAAAGCCCCAGTAGATAGTTTTATGCCATAGCTGCTCATCCTTCTAGTTGCTGTATCTGGGCCTCAACGTGGCCGGAGAAGTGGTGTGTCATTGCGCACCCAGGATCCGAACTCAGGCCGCCAGCAGCGGACTGCATGCACTTATCCGCTAAGCCATGGGGCCGGCCCTGACAGAATTTTTGAAAAGTGTAAAAATCTAAAGATAATGAAAAGTTTATTTCTCCAATGTCAAGTCCCTTTAGGATCTGATAGGCCTCTGTCTAGTTGTGCCCTGAAGAGATGGAAGATTAAGTACCAGCACAGGACACAAGGGAACAGGCTGCCAACTTGAGGGCTTCCCATGAACCACAGAGTGCCTGGCAGACTCTTGGAGATTGAATCTGGGCTTTGTCCACGGGTGGGTCCTGAGAGGAGGATTTTGCTTAAATGATCAGAGAATAGACAACCTCTTTTCTTGATATTAAGTAATATTTACCATGTATATTTCTTTATAAATCTCTGAATAAAATAAAATTATAACCCGTATAGAAATCAAGTCTTACTGACAAGCCCCACATCCTTCTCTAGAGAGCTCAACAGAAAATGTCTCAGCTGACTGTAAATTGCTCTTCTCTGAAAGCCAGCCAGCCCTTCATTGATAGCCCTGGATAAGGAAGGCCAGATACAATTCTTTGAAGATGTTGAGCTGAATTCAGAACGAAAAATCCTACCTCCAGTTAGCTCCCCTGTGAGAATGGATGGCCGGCTTTATTTCACAGGATGGGCAGTTGAGGTTTCAGATGAGCTTAATTGCTCTGTTCCCCAGGGATGGAAAAGGAAGATTGTGACATTGATTCAGTGCTCAGATTTTGCAGATAAAGATAGGGTCTTAGAGGGGAATAAAGATTTCAGCAAATTGGTTTTTTGTTCAAGAGAACAGATAGTCTCTCACTCCAACTTCTCTTCCTTGTTCTCTATCTGTAATATCGCTGTAAAAATTCTCTGTATAAAAATTTCAGTCTTGGGCCGGCCCCGTGGCTTAGTGGTTAAGTGTGCACGATCTGCTACTGACAGCCCGGATTTGGATCCTGGGCGCACACCGACGCACTGCTTCTCCAGCCATGCTGAGGCCATGACCCACATACAGCAACTAGAAGGATGTGCAACTACGACATACAACTATCTATTGGGGCTTTGGGGAAAACAAGGAGGAAGATTGGCAATAGATGTTAACTCAGAGCCAGTCTTCCTCAGCAAAAGGAGGAGGATTAGCGTGGGTGTTAGCTCAGGGTTGATCTTCCTCACACACACACACACAAATTTCAGTCTTTTCTTTGCATTCTGTTTATCATCTTTACAAATTCTTTGACTTCACCACCTTCTTGGCACCACAACGGTAGCCATTGAGATATAATTGTAGATTCAGTTTTGCAATTTCATCCTCTTATCTCTATTTCCTCTGCCATTTCTTGGTATTAGTTCTTATTGTATCTTATGCTTGAAAACATTTGAAGGTTACAGTGTGTATCAGTTCCTTATTTTCTAAAATTTTTATTATCCAAGTGCCCTCAATTATCATTTCTTTTAAAAAAGAAGTGAAATACATAACAGAAAAATACACTGTAATAAATTGACTACTTATAAAATTAAGTTCAACATGAAATACCTCCCCATTTAACAGAGACCATCTTTTATAATTCACCATGCTTTAGTTTGGGCAGGGTCAGTTTATCAATGATTTTGGATGTTTTAAACCACATGAGATAAATACAGTGTAAGGTAAAATTGTTAGTCTTGCAGAAGTTGTAGAATTTCATGATGGGTAGAGAAGTTGATGGTGGAGAACCTGAATCATATGCAAAGTAGTTGATTAATTAACACCTGACAGAGGTTGTTAATTTGTTAAAGATGATAATAAGACATACATGTTGAAAAGATAACTTTGCATATCAGAGTATTGTCAGAGGCCACTGGGAAAATTCTTAATGTTCTCAAATACTACAAAATAATGACCATTTTTTCATAAAAGATGTCATACATGATGGCATCATATACTTTTGTCAGAAAATTTGCAATGAAGAAAATTAACACTTGAGTCATTTTAATTCTAACAATGTGTTCATGCTTACTATTAGGTTAAAAACACTTTTTAGAAATAAAGTGATAAATGATGTACTCGCATAATTTTTAATGTTTTTTAGGAAAAACTTTTTCACATTTAAAAAAATATTTATTTTATGCTGAATTTATTCCTGGGCCCAAAGACTTTTTTTAATTAACTAACACCAATTCTTTTCAAACTCTTTCAAAAAGTTGAAGAGGAGAGAATACTTCTAAAGTCATCCTATGGAGTTAACACTACACTGATATCAAAGCCAAAGACACTAAGAGAAAAGAAAACTACAGGTCAATAGCTATCATGAATATTGATACGAAAATGCTCAATAAAATAGTAACAAACAAAATTCAGCAGCATATTAAAAGGATTATACATAACTTTTATGTGGGATTTATTTCTGGAATACAAGGAAGTTTCAATATATGAAAATGAATCAATGTAATTAACCACATTAACAGAATGAAGGAAAAAAATGATCATCTCGATGGATGCAGAAAAAGTGTTTGACAAAACTAAACATGCTTTCATGTTAAAAACAATAAAAAGCCCTCAGAGTAAAAGGAAGCTATTTCAACATAATAAAAGCCATATAGAGAAATCCACAGAGAACATCATATTCAAGGGTGAAAGACTGAAAGCTTTTTCTCTAAGATCAGGAACAAGGCAAGAAGGCCCACTTCACAATTTCTATTCAACATGACGTTAGAAGTTCTAGCCAAAGCAATTAGACAAGAAAAAGAAAGAAATAGCATCCAAATTGGAAAGGAAGAACTAATATTATATTTGTTTAGGGGTTTCAGCATATAATATCTTATATGCTGAAACCCCTAAAAATTGCTCAAAAAATTGTTAGAACTAATAAATTCTGCACAGTAGTGGGACACAAAGTCAACATGCAAAAATCAGTTGTTCTTCTATACATTAATAATAAATAATCTGAAAAAGAAATTTTAAAACCTTACATTTTTATTTAAAATGGCATCAAAAAGAGTAGAATACTTAAGAGTCAACTTACTCACGGAGGTAAAAATTCAAATGAAATTTTTGCAATAATAGAAAAGTCTATACTAAAATTCATATGGACTCTCAAGGGACCCTGAATAGCCAAAACAATCTAGAAAATGAAGAACAAAGTTAGAGAACTCACACTTCCTGATTTCAAATCTTACTACAAAGTAATCAAAACAGCACAGTACTGGCATAAATACACACAATATACTAATGAAATAGTATAGAGATCCCTGAAATAAATCTTTACATATATGGTCAAATGATTTTTGACAAGGGTGCAAAGACCATTCATTGGAGAAAGGATAAGTTTTTCAACAAATGGTGCTGGAAAACTGGATACCCACATGCAAAAGAATGAGGTTGGACACTTACCTTACATCATATACAAAAATTAACTCAAAATGGATCAAAGATCTAAATGATAGAGTTGAAGCTATAAAATCCTTAGAAGAAAACACAGGGTAAAAGCTACATGTCATTGGGTTCAAATGCCATTGCCAATAATGCTTTCTTTAATATGACACCAAAGACATAAGAAACAACAACAAAAAAATAACAAATTGGACTTCATCAAAATGTAAAAGTTTTCTGTATCACAAGATACTATCAACAGAGTAAAACGGCAACACACAGAATGGTTGAAAATATTTGCAAATCACATATCTGATAAGGGATTGATATCTAGAATATATAAAGAACTCCTACAACCCAGCAATAAAAAAAAACACAATTTAAAAGTGCACAGAGGACTTGAATAGACTTCTCTCCAAAAAAGATATAAAATGGTCAGTAAACACATGAAAAGATGCTCCACATCACTAAATATCAGGAAAATGCAAAATCAAACCAAAATGAGATACATCTTCACACCCATTAGCATAGTTATTATCACAAAATCGAAAAATAACAAGTGTTGGCAAGGATGTTGAGAAATTGCGACCTTTGTGCAATGAGGGTGAGAATATAAAACTGTGGAAAACAGTATGGCAGTTCCTTCAAAAATTAAAAATAGATAGAGTGACGTCAGCATCATGGCAGAGTGAGCTTTCCCGTGAATTCTTCCCCCACAAAATACAACAAAAGTAACAGCCACAGACCAACAACGGAATCCCAGACAGTCAAAAGCTGGAGCGGAGGGATCCACACTGCCGCACATCTGAGAGCAGAACGTGCTGGGCCCCCGGAGGAAGTGGGGAGAGGTAAGGAGAACTCCGCTCCCTCCCCATCAGATCAGCGATCCGGTCCGCGCGGCTCCCAGAGAGGGGGGAGGGGCGGCCCTCGGCGGGAAACTGCAGCTCTTCGGGCTCTCTCAGCCAGTGGGAAACTCCCGCACAGAGGGCTCAGAGGAGCCACAGGGCTACCATCAACATCTGAGCAACCCAGAGAGCGGATAAAGAGGGGCAAACGAGAAGCCTCCCACGTCAGGGACCCAGAGGGCAAAAGAGAGAGCTCCCCCCTCCCCGCAACCCGGAGTCTGCAGCTCGACCAGATCTAGCGGTCCGAGGCAGACCTGAATAAACTGGACTGGACCCGTGGATCGCAGTGGGGAAAAGAAACAAAACAAAACAAAACAAAACTGCGGATCGCAGCAGAAAAACTGGGGCAGAGCGCAGGGGGCTTAGACTACACAGCCCTTTACCACCACACAGTGGCGGCAGGTGGAAATTGCAACCAGAGACTTCCAGGATGAGGAAAATCAAAACCAACACAGGAACCACAATGCAAAAATATATGAAATCACCAGACCAGAAACAAAATGACAAGCACCCAGAAATCAACCCCGAAGACACAGAAATCCATAAACTAAACGACAGAGATTTCAAAATAGCTATCATAAAAACACTCAACGAAATACGAGACAACACAGACAAACAATTAAATGAGATTAGGAGTTTCTTCACAAAAGAGATTGAAATCATAAAGAAAAACCTATCAGGGCTGATGGAGATGAAGAACACAATGGAGGAGATAAAGGAGAATCTGGAATCTTTAAAAAACAGAGCTGACAATATGGAGGAAAGAATTAGTACTTTAGAGGATAGGAATACAGATATACTCCAGATGGAAGAAGAGAGAGAACTAAGACTAAAAAGAAATGAAGAAAGACTCCGAGAAATATCGGACTCTATTAGAAAATGTAACATAAGAATTATAAGTATTCCTGAGGGAGAGGAGAGGGAAAGAGGAACAGAGAGCCTATTCAAGGAAATAATAGCTGAAAATTTCCCAAATCTGGGGAAGGAGCAGGAAATACCAGTAAGCGAAGCCAACAGGACTCCTATATATATTAACAGACAAAGGCCTTCACCACGACACCTAGTGGTAAGGCTAGCCAGGGTCAACGACAAAGAAACAATATTAAGGGCAGCTAGACAAAAACAAAAAATAACGTACAAAGGAACTCCCATCAGGCTCTCAGCGGATTTCTCAACAGAAACTTTTCAGGCTAGAAGAGACTGGAATGATATATTCAAAATACTAAAAGACAAAAACTTTCAGCCAAGAATAATCTATCCAGCAAAAATATCCTTCAAATATGATGGAGAAATAGTAACTATCCCAGATAAACAAAAGCTAAGGGAGTTCATGGCCACGAGACCGCCACTACAAGAAATACTCAAGAAGGCCCTCAGGCCTGAAAACAAGAAGAGAAAGGGAACACAAAGCTTGGAGTAAGGAGAAAAGTAGGTAGACAAAATCAGAGAAATAGTAGATCTTTACCAGAATAGGTTAGCAACCACTTAAATACTAAACTCAAAGATCAAAGGAAGAAATTCACCAAAAATAAATTTAACCTCATCACTGTAAACACACAGCCACAACACAAGACAGAATAAGGTATAACAAGAGCAACTTAGAAGGGGAAGAGGAAAGTGACTGAATTGACTTAGTATAAGGAAATAGGAGGCTATCAGATAATGGACTATCTCATACAGAAGATTTTTCGCCCAAACCTCAAGGTAACCACTAAACAAATAATCAAATTAAAACCACATATGATAAACAAAGAGAAAACTAGAAGAATCATAAGACAGAACAACCAAACTGAATTGGCAGTCCAAAACAAATGGGACAAGAAACAAAGGAAATGCAAAAGAACCAGAAAATAAGTGACAAAACAGCAACATTCAACCCTCATATTTCAATAATTACCCTAAATGTAAATGGATTGAACTCTCCAATCAAAAGATACAGAGTGGCAGGATGGATTAAAAAGCAAGACCCAACAATATGCTGCCTTCAGGAAACACATCTTAGCACTAAAGACAAGCACAGGCTCAGAGTGAAAGGATGGAAGACAATACTCCAAGCTAATGGCAAACAAAAGAAAGCAGGTGTTGCCATACTCATATCAGACAAAGTAGACTTCAAGATAAAACAGGTTAAGAAAGACAAAGAAGGGAAATATATAATGATAAAAGGGACACTCCATCAAGAAGACATATCACTTATAAATATATATGCACCCAACATAGGAGCACCAATGTACATAAAACAACTATTAACAAACCTAAAAGGAGAAATCAACAACAACACAATAATAGTAGGGGATCTTAACACCCCACTTACAGCAATGGATAGATCATCCAGACAAAAAGTTAATAAAGAAATATTAGACTTAAATGAAAAACTGGACGAGATGGACCTAGTAGACATATACAGAGCACTCCACCCAAAAACAGCTGACTACACATTCTTCTCAAGCGCGCATGGAACATTCTCTAGGATAGACCATATGTTGGGAAACAAAGCAAGCCTCAATAAATTTAAGAAGATTGAAATCATAACAAGCATCTTTTCAGACCATAAGGCTATGAAACTGGAAATGAACCAGGAAAAAAAAACTGGGAAAGTGACAAAAATGTGGAGATTAAACAACATGCTACTGAACAACCAATGGATCATTGATGAAATTAAAGGAGAAATCAAAAACTATCTGGAAACAAACGAAAATGATAACATGCCATATCAAACCATATGGGACGCAGCAAAAGCGGTCCTGAGAGGGAAACTCATAGCGATACAAGCCCACCTTAACAAACAAGAAAAAGCCCTAATAGGCAACCTTAAATTACAACTAACAGAACTAGAAAAAGAAGAACAAACAAAGCCCAAAGCCAGCAGAAGGAGAGAAATAATAAAAATCAGAGCAGAAATAAATGATATTGAGACCAAAAAAACAGTAGAAAGGATTAATGAAACAAAGAGTTGGTTCTTCGAGAAGATAAACAAAATAGACAAACCCTTAGCCAGGCTAACTAAGAAAAAAAGAGAAAAGGCTCAAGTAAATAAAATTAGAAATGAAAGAGGAGAAATTACAACGGATACCATGGAAATACAGAGGATTATAAGAGAATACTATGAGAAATTATATGCCAACAAATTGGACAATCTAGAAGAAATGGATAAATTCTTAGACTTATACAACCTCCCAAAATTGAACCAAGAAGAAATGGAGAATCTGAATAGACCAATCACAAGTAAGAAGATTGAAATAGTAATCAAAAACCTCCCAAAAAATAAAAGTCCAGGACCAGATGGCTTCTCCAGTGAATTTTACCAAACATTCAAAGAAGATTTAATACCCATCCTCCTCAAACTATTCCAAAAAATAGAGGAAGATGGAACACTTCCTGAATCATTCTATGAGGCCAACATCACCCTGATACCAAAACCAGACAAAGACAATACAAAGAAAGAAAATTACAGGCCAATATCGCTGATGAACATTGATGCAAAAATCCTCAACAAAATATTGGCAAACCGAATACAACAATATATTAAAAAGATAATACACCATGATCAAGTGGGATTTATACCAGAGACGCAGGGATGGTTCAACATCCGCAAATCAATCAACGTGATACATCACATCAACAAAACAAAGAATAAAAACCACATGATCATCTCAATAGACGCAGAGAAGGCATTTGACAAGATACAACATCCATTTATGATAAAAACTCTCAATAAAATGGGAATAGAAGGAAAGTACCTCAACATAATAAAGGCCATATATGACAAACCCACAGCTAACATCATACTCAACGGGGAAAGACTGAAAGCCATTCCTCTGAGAACAGGAACGAGGCAGGGCTGCCCACTCTCACCACTCCTGTTCAACATAGTACTGGAGGTTTTGGCCAGAGCAATTAGGCAAGAAAAAGGAATAAAAGGAATCCAAATAGGTAACGAAGAAGTGAAACTCTCACTATTTGCAGATGACATGATTGTATATATAGAAAACCCTAAGGAATCTGTTGGAAAACTGTTAGAAACAATCAACAACTACAGCAAAGTTGCAGGGTACAAAATCAATCTACAAAAATCAGTTGCATTTCTATATGCTAATAATGAACTAACAGACAGAGAGCTCAAAAAGATAATACCATTTACAATTGTATCAAAAAGAATAAAATACCTAGGAATAAATCTTACCAAGGAGGTGAAGGACCTATACAATGAGAACTACAAGACATTATTGAGGGAAATCTACGATGACATAAAGAAATGGAAAGATATCCCATGCACGTGGATTGGAAGAATAAACATAGTTAAAATGTCTATATTACCTAAAGCAATCTACAGATTCAATGCAATCCCAATGAGAATCCCAATGACATTCTTCACAGAAATAGAAAAAAGAATACTAAAATTTATATGGGGCAACAAAAGACCCCGAATAGCTAAAGAAATCCTAAAGAAAAAGAACAAAGCAGGAGGCATCACAATTCCTGACTTCAAAACATACTACAAAGCAATAGTAATCAAAACAGCATGGTACTGGTACAAAAACAGACACACAGATCAATGGAACAGAATTGAAAGCCCAGAAATAAAACCACACATATACGGACAGCTAATTTTCGACAAAGGTGCTAAGGACATGCAATGGAGAAAGGAAAGTCTCTTCAATAAATGGTGTTGGGAAAACTGGACAGCCACAAGCAAAAGAATGAAAGTGGACCATGTGCTATCGCCATTCACAAAAATTAACTCAAAATGGATCAAAGACCTGAAGGTGAGACCTGAAACTATAAAACTCATAGAAGAAAATATAGGCAACACACTATTTGACATTGGGTTTAAAGGAATCTTTTCAGATGACATGCCTACCCAGACTAGGGAAACTAAAGAAAAAATAAACAAGTGGGACTTTATCAGACTAAAGAGCTTTTATAAGACAAATGAAATCAGAATCAAGATGAACAAACAACCAACCAGCTGGGAGAGAATATTTGCAAAACATACATCTGACAAGCGGTTGATCTCCATAATATATAAAGAACTCACACAATTGAACAACAAAAAAACAAACAACCCGATCAAAAAATGGGCAGAGGAAATGAACAGACACTTCTCCAAGGAAGATATACAGATGGCCAATAGGCACATGAAAAGATGCTCAACATCACTAATCATCAGGGAAATGCAAATCAAAACAACACTAAGATACCACCTCACGCCCGTTAGAATGGCTATAATCACCAAGACAAAAAACAACAAATGTCGGAGAGGATGTGGAGAAACAGGGACCCTCATACACAGCTGGTGGGTATGCAAATTGGTGCAGCCTCTATGGAAAACGGTATGGAGATTCCTCAAAGAATTAAAAATAGAGATGCCCTATGATCCAGCCATCCCACTACTGGGAATCTATCCAACGCACCTGAAATCAACAATCCAAAGAGGCTTATGCACCCCTATGTTCATTGCAGCATTATTCACCATAGCCAAGAAGTGGAAACAACCTAAGTGTCCCTCGACTGACGATTGGATTAAGAAAAGGTGGTATATATATACAATGGAATACTACTCAGCCATAAAAAAAGACAAAATCGTCCCATTTGCAACAACATGGATGGGCCTGGAGCGTATTATGTTAAGTGAAATAAGCCAGAAAGAGAAAGACAAACACTGTATGATCTCACTCATATGTGGAATATAAACCAACACATGGACAGAGAAAACTGGACTGTGGTTACCCGGGAAGTGGGGGTGGGGGGTGGGGGGTGGGCACAAGGGGTGAAGGGAGTCATATATGGGGTGATGGACAAACAAAAATGTACAACCCAAAATTTCACAATGTTAGAAACCATTAAAATATCAATAAAAATCAAAAAAAAAATTAAAAATAGAATTACGATATTATCTAGCAATTACACTTATGGGTTCTGAAATAATAGAAAATACATTTATCAGTCTCTGCCTCCAGTTCCTGGCAATGAGCTGCTAAAACCTTTGTAATTTCTTAAATGATAAGAACAATAGGAGCATCTCTTATTCTAATATATGTCTTTGACACCATCCCTTACACAGAGCCCCTAAAACCCTTGTAATTGCCTTTTTTTTTTTGAGGAAGATCAGCCCTGAGATAACATCCGTGCTATTCCTCCTCTTTTTGCTGAGGAAGACCGGCTCTGAGCTAACATCTATTGCCAAGCCTCCTCCATTTTTTCCCCCAAAGTCCCAGTAGATAATTGTATGTCATAGTTGCACATCCTTCTAGTGGCTGTATGTGGGATGTGGCCTCAGCATGGCCAGACAAGCGGTGCGTCGGTGCGCGCCCGGGATCCGAACCTGGGCTGGCAGCAGCGGAGCATGCGCACTTAACTGCTAAGCCACAGAGAAAGACCCCTTGTAATTTCCTAAGTGATATGAACACTAGGAGAATCTTTTGTTTTATTGAGGCAACTCTGGTTAGGCTCCTGGATGGCTCCTGGATGGTCACCAGAAAGACCAAGCCCTGATTAGAAGCTTGATATTTTTAGCCCTACCCCTTATCCTCCAGAGGGGGGAGAGGGGCCGGAAACTGAGTTAGTAATTGATCATGCCTATATGAGGGAGCTTCCATAAAAATCCCAATAGAAGGAGATTCAGAGAGCTTCCAGGTTGGCAATGACAAGGAGTGCCTGGACAGTGGTGAACCTGGAGATGGCATGAAAGCTCTGTGCCCCTTCTCACATACCTTTCCCTGTGCACCACTTCCACCGGCTGTTCTTGAGTTATATCCTTTTATATTAAACTGGTGATCTAGTAAACGTTTCTCTGAGTTTTATGAGCCACTCTAGCAAATTAATCAAACCCAATGAGGAGGTTGTGGGAACCTCTGGTTTATAGCCAGTCAGTCAGAAGTACAAGTAACAGCCTGGGCTTCTAACTGGCATCTGAAGTTGAGGTGAGGTTGAGTGGGAGTGCAGTCTTATAGGAGTGAGTCCTCAACCTGGGGAATCTGATGTATCTCTGGGTTGACAGCATCAAATTGAGTTGAATTATCTGACGACCAGCTGGCATTCCAAGAATTGCTTTTTGGAGGTGTGGGGAACCCTCCCACGTGTGAAAAAATGAATCTCAGAACACCATTTGTGGACATACACCCAAAAGAATTGAATGCAGAGGTATAGACATATATGTACACCCATGTTCTTAACAGCATTATTCAAAATAACCAGAAGCTGGAAGAAAGCCAGGTGTCCATCAACGGATGAATTGACAAAAAAAAAGTGGTGTGTACAGACAGTGGAATACCATTCACCCTTAAAAAGGAAGAAATTCTAACACATGCTATGACATGGATGAACCTTGAGGACTTTATGCTAAGTGAAATAAAGCCATCCACAAAAGGAAAAATACTGTATGATTCCACTCATATAAGGTACTTAGAGTACTCAAATTCATAGGAATAGAAAGGAGAATGGTGGTTCCCAGGGGCAAGAGGGAGAGATAACAGGGAGTTGTTGCTTAATGGGCACAGAGTTTCAGTGAAATGTGAAAATAGTTCTGTGGATGGTTGGAAGTTATGGCTACACAATAATGTGAATGCACTGAATGTCACTGAACTGTACACTTAAAAATGGTTAAAATGGTCAGTTTTATGTTATGCATATTTTATGACCATTTAAAAAAATTAATTATTTTCAACAAATGAACAAACAGTAGCTACATGCAATAGCATGGATAAATATCCTAACCATAAGGCTGCATAAAAGAAATTATATTCAAAAGGCTATACATTTTTTAATTCCATTTATATAAAATACAAAAAAGAAACAAAACCGAGGTATGGCTTCCAGGAATGGTGGAGTAGCTTGTTGAACTAATGCTCTAACAGATAACAATGATAAAATCTGCATAAAGTATTATATATATTTATATAGAATCATGTATTTATATGTAGTACACATACAATAAATGTGTATATGTGTGTATGTATAAATCTCTTACAAAAGCAACCAGAAATGTGAGGGGGTCTTCCCTTAAATGATGGGAATTGCACCAGGAGATATTTGCAAGCTTGATTCTTTTGCCTCAAAGCATTCCAAAATCTGTACATGGCCCACATAGGGGAAAAACTACAGTCTTACTTGTAATGTTAGAGGATATATTTTGGGACAGACAGAGTAGCTGGAAAGTTAGGGGAGAAAATCTGGAAGGGAGGGAGACACAAAGAGGAAAATCTCAAAATATATATGTAAGTCTCCCCCACACACACACCCAATGGGCAGATCTTTGAACAACACACATGCAGTGTAGGCCACAGAGAGCCTAGTGTAAAAACAGCAATTGGTAGATGAAAGAACTGATCGAGGATTTCAGCTATGCCCACTGTAAAGGAGAGAAGATTGAAGTTTCAGTCTAGTCATGTTAACTCCCTGTTAGAAAAATAACAGCACTCTTCAAAGGAATGCAATAGAATCCAGAGTCTCTATAACTATCATTCATGGTTTCCAGTAGACAGTTTAAAAAATCATGATATTTGAAGAGATAGGAAAATGTAATCCATGTATGACCAAAAGCCGGCAGTAGAAACTCTCCCCAACGTGTTGCAATTAGCAGACAAGGATAAGAAAGTAGCTATTATAAAGATGATCATGGTGGTAAAGAAAAATATTCTCATAATGAATGAACAGATGTGGAAACTCAGCAGAGAAGTGGAAATTACAAAAAAGAACCAAATAGGAAGATGAAATAAAAAAAATACTTTTGAGTTTACATGTACATTAGAGACAGTAGAAGAAACATGAAGATAGAGCAATATAAATTTTCCAGTCTGAACAAAAGAATGTAAAAATTTTGAAGAAAAATGAAGAGAACCTTACCTGTGAGATGATGGAGTTCCCAGCAGAGAGGAGAGAGACAGAAAAATTAAATGAGGCAGAAAGGCAAATCAATAAGTAATAGCATAAAATTTCCAAAATTTGGTTGAAAATCTAAAATTTTAGATCCAAGAAAGTCAGGAAACCCACAAAATAAAATACAAATTAAACCACACCTGGGCACATGATCGTTAAGCTACTAAAATCCAAAGATAAAACAAAAATCTTGAAAGCAGTCAGGGAAATCCATATATACAGGGGAAGACTACATACAGGGAGAAATAATGTGAATGATGGATGATATATTATCAAAAACAAAAGAGACAACTCAACAACAAAACGACATCTTTCAAGTGCAGAAAGAAAACCCAAAAGTCAATACAGGATTCTATATTTAGCAGATCTCACTTTCAAAGAGGAGGCTGAAGCCACAATAGTATTCCACACACCTAGTAGATGGCTAAAATAAAAAATAAAATTGCAAATACCAAATGCTGGTGAGGACAAGGAGCAACTAGAACTGGGAATGCAACATGATAGTTGCATTAGGAAAACGGTTTAACAGGTTCTTATAAAGTTAAACATACACTTATTATATGACTCAGATATCCCACTCCTAGGGATTTACTGAAGAAAATTGAAAACTAATGTTTAAACAAAAATCTTTGTGTGAATCATCATAGCCATTTTATTCACAATTGCCACAAGCTAGAAATAAACTAAATGTCCTTCATCAGGTGAATGGGGAAAGAAACTGTGGTGCATTGGGACATTAGAATACTACTTGGCAATAAAAAGGATAAACTCTTGATTTACACAACAACATGGATGAATCTTGGTTGCATTTCTCTAAGTGAAGGAAGCCCAATTAAAAAGGCTATGCAGTATATGATTTCATTTATATGACGTTCTAGAAAAGTCAGAATTACAGAGATGGAAAATGATCAGTGGTTGCCAAGGGATGGAATGGGGGAAGGGGTTGACTACAAACGGACAGTATGAGAGAATTTTGGGGGGGTGAAAAAAACAGCTCTGTATGGTACTGTGGAGGTGGATACACGACCATAAAGTTGTCAAAACCCATAGAAGTGTACACCACAAGGAGTGAATTTTACTCTGCACATTTTAAAAATCAATCAGGATGCTGGGGAACACATATGGAATGCAGTGACAAATGAATCTCACTGTATTACAAGAATGTGACATAACCACACAGAAGGCGTAGGGATGAAAGGTCCTGACCTAAGTTACTTTGGAAAACAGTATGTTGATGGGATACTGTAAAACAAAAGTACTGGACACACTGTAATCTAGGTGGTAAATTTTTTTTCATAAGGGTATGGGTTAGCAATTCTGAAACGAGTTGACACATTAGTAAATATATTGTAGCTAACTGGAGTTAAGTTTCTCACTGTTGGTGAAAGATGTTAAAAATAAACAAAAGGAGAATGCTAGAATAAACTCTGTGGTGCTGGATAGGAGTTGGAAGTATCAGTATGAAACCATGTCTCTTCTAATATATCTATCCAGATAGATGGATAGATTGATAGGTTGGTAGATTGATAGATAGATGTGTATACCTGAGTTTATATTCATACATACATTTCCAAACTCTGCTGAGAGGGTCTAGAAGCAGTGACATCCTAGTATCAATGAGCACACATAGCTCCCAGATCTTGGTTTCTAAATATCATTCTCCAATAAAAAGAACCAGGTTTTCTTGGAGAAATGGCTAATTCCAGGGCTGGACATGGAAAATAAAAGATGAGCCTGGATCATCTTGTAGTGCCAGAAAGTAGGAAAGTGATTTAAATAAAACACAGAAAATGATGAGGTGTGTCAAAAGGAATCAATCAGAAAGACTTCCCAATGGCTCAAGCTGGAAAACTGTGAGCAACATAATAAATAATGGTAGCATTGGATCATTACACAGAGAATAAAATAAATATCCATGAGTATATACTGACATAAAATAGATTAAATAAGAAAGGAAGAAAGAAAGAGGAGTAAAAAAGAAAGAGAGAAAGAAAGGAAGAAGGAAGAGAGAGGGAGAGAGGGAAACTTCCTCCCAGAATTCCAAATAATAAATGCGGCTGGATAGCATGAAATAGAAAATCGCCACTAGAACACCACAGTAATAATTATTGTGGGTAAGGCTGATGAATGCAAAAACTGTGGGTGAAACTTAAAGAAGAAACAGTACATTTGCAGAGCCTCAAATCATCTGCCTCCAAATACTTTACTTTTTTCTGTTAATTTCTTTAAAAGACCTATGACTATTTAAAACAAAAATTATAACACTGTATTGTGGGATTTATAACATGGGAAGATGTAAAATTTATGACAACAATAGCACAAAGGGCAGACAGAGGTAAATGGACCCGTTCTGTAGCAAGTCTTCCATATTTTACATTGATTAAACTGGTGCATTATTAAGTCTAGGCAGTTGTGATCTGTTAAAGATGCATATTGTAATCTGGACCAACCACTAAAAAATGCAAAGGTGTGCCTCTTAAATGCTAATAAAAGAATTAAATAGCATACGAAAAGGATTTGTACAAGAATGTTCACAGGAGATGACCTGCACATCCCCAGGAGGAAGATGAGTGCACTGCCGGGCATCCACAGAGCAGAACGCCCACAGCCGTGCCGAGGAGCAAACGCTGACACACACATGCTGGGTGAGTCTCATCAACCTCATACCAAGGGAAGCAAGCTGAACAGAAAACAATACACGTGGCATGATTTCAGCCAAGATGAACCTAAGGTGAAAAAACCAGAACAGGAGTTGCCTCGGGGGAAGGAAAAATTTCCTAGGAAGGAACAGGAAGGGGTTTTCTGGGGGTGATGGAACTATCCTATTCTTAAAGGGGTGAAGGTTATATGGGCATGTTTATTTGCCAAAACTGTACGGTTGAGATTTGTGCCTTTCAGTGTGTGTACCTCTTACCCCACTGCCACACACAAAGGACTAAAAGAATAATAAAATGAGGTGGAATGGGATGGAGTGTGGATGAAACAAAAATGGCAAACGATTAGTAGTTGTTGAAGCTGGGTGACTGGCCTTCTGTGCTATTTTGTTTATTTTGTATATTGTTTAAATTGTTCTGTAATAAAACACTTGTATAAGAAGACAAACTCGATAAACAGTGTTCGCTGGTAAGATGTCAGTTACCTTTGGGGAGGAAGGAGGGAGAAAGGGATTGTTGGGGCCTGAGTGCAGCTGGTGCTAGTTCTTGGTCACACAAGTGTGTTCACTTTGTAATAATTCTTTGAGGTTTATATGGATGACTTCTGCATATATTTCTGTATGCGTTATACATCAATAAATATTTTAAATCCTGCATATTTGTACAAAGGTACTAACTCAATATCTCAGAATAACAGCAATGTTTTGTTTGAAAGTGGAACACGTTCACTCATGACATCATCAGATGGATTTTAATACTCCCAATTATCTATTAATGCCCTCACCCTTGCGTGGCCTGCCTGGGTTGTTCCATTTATGCCTCAATTTGGCAAGTGGCATGGCTTTGAGTTTTTATGATGAGTATGGGCCCTTCTGGTGGGTGGGTTCCAAGGGGAGGCTCTCTGCAGCGACCCTGACCACGGGGTCCTGAGGGAGGATCATGGCAGGCTGGAGGAATGGAGGGGATGGTAGGACAGGGGGCCTTAAAAGGCAAAATCCAGGATCCCATGCACCCAGTATTTCCATTTTAGATATTGAATTTACATTTCAAATACTGGCCAGGGAGCTTCCACCAGGGCTGCAAGCATCCTCAGCAACAACCAGGCAGGTGAGCCCCACTCCCACCTGAGTACTGGCCTCAAAGATGCAGCCCAACCACACTGCACATACTCTGGGGGATGCGCAGGGCATGGACAGTTGGCGTGGTATAGAGAAGAGGCGGGGTAGAAGGTGGGGTGTAGAAGCAGAGGGGCGTGGGCCATGGGTGGAGGGACAGTAGGGAGTTGGGTCCCCTAGCTGTGCATGCTGGGAGCATTTGTCTCTTAACCATTCCTGGCTGGGAACTTGCAGGACTGCAGGACTACAACTCCCAGGATGCTCGGGGCACGGGGTGGTGCCTAGCCCTGGGAGGAGGAGCAGGGCGGTGA
Organism: Diceros bicornis minor; assembly: GCF_020826845.1. NCBI lineage: Eukaryota > Metazoa > Chordata > Mammalia > Perissodactyla > Rhinocerotidae > Diceros > Diceros bicornis. Next base: position 345,268 of record NW_026690871.1, on the reverse strand, counting down.
AGGCTCTGCCGAGGGCCAAACCGCCATTGACTCAGGACTCTGGTCCTGCACCCGCTCCACGTGGACTGAGTAGCAGAGGGATGTGACGGGACGAGAGGTATCAGGGAGTTAGGAGGGTGTGGCGGCTTCATGGGCAGCCGAGGGCCTGCAGCGTGCAACTGCTTTTGTCCAAAACTGAAGCCAGACTCTCGCCTCTTCCCCACCGCCTCCCTCCGTTGCTTGATTCCTCCTCCCACCTGCATGCCTGTGGGTCGTTCCACAGCCTCCTACCTAGTCCAGGGCCAGGTGCTTCTCCAAACTGCTTATGGGAAGGAACTGGTTTGACATCCCAGAAACTTTCCACTTTGCCTGCTGCCCTCTGCCTTCTCTAGCCAAAGTGCCATCATTTCATCAGCTTTTGGGAGACATTCGCCCTTGTGGCCCCTCTTGGAAGCACAACTTAAGAGCTTTGCAGGGTGGTAACATTGGTTGTTGCTTGCCTTTTTCGCAGATGTGGAAGTTGAGGCATCTATGAGGCTAATCAGTGGTTTCCCCAGGATCCGCTAAAAGCAGAGGAGAAGAACCCAATTCCCAGGCAAGTATCTAGTAGGCCATTTTCACTAACCCATTCCAGTGCAGAGGCCTCCGAAACAGCATCCTTAAGATGAGAATAGCTTAAGCATTTTGCCCTTTAGATTGATAGCCTAATGTCAGCTCAGGCCTGAGTGGCCAGTCTCTTAGGGACCTGGGTGGTGACTCTGATCCCTCAGGAAGAGATCGGTGGTCCAGCTTTGGGAGAGGCATGTTCATGGTAGACAGCACTTGGGCAGCATTTGAAACCCGTCAGCTTTAACATCTCTGCTTTGGATTCCGGCAATGTTCCTGGATAAACACGCCCAGGGATAGTCAGATGTACCGTATTCTTTAAAAATTGTTTAGAGTAGTGAAAGGAACAGAGCATAAAGTATCCTGCTTATTTGCAAAAGATGAAATGCAAGCAAGACCTTCCTCTTAATTTTTTTCTGCTCATTCTCTTGGCTGCACTGTAAGCTTGAATGCAGAAAAAAAAACTTGAATTGCCATATTCTCTTTTCCTGAGATTGGTAAATTAACTTAAAAGTCTTATTGAAACCTGTGAAGGAATGATTAGCAGCTCTCATGATTCTTATGTCGTCCTTAAAAATCTGGTCGTTGATCTAAATGAAAAAAAGTCCTTGTTTATATTACACATCCCAATAGGTTACATTTCTGATACCTGAATGTGGGATATTATCAAACAACTGGAAAATCTGGTCATGGAAACTGGACCCTGTCACTTTGTCAAGATTTTGCCTCTTTATTAATTAATGACACATGAATTCTTTAACATTTTTATAAAGAGTGAATGAGAAACTCTGTAGTGTCTCTGAATGTGGCTTGACGGGGAAGTCTTGCTAGACCACATCCTCAGGTACTTCTCTAGTGTTCAATAGGCTCAGGTGATAGTCGGGGTGGTCAGGTCCAGCGCCAATCCCCCAGCCCCCAGTGTTCCATCCTACTCTGGCCTGTGACCTCTTCAGGGGGTTCTGATGACACTCGTCCACAAGTGTTGGAAGGAGACATTGTAACATGAGGATATTCCTCATCTTGAAACAAGAATTAATGGAGAGGAAAGTCTAGGGGTCTTTGTGCTCCGATGCACTGCTGTTGGGGTGTGGCTGCAGTGACCACTGTGCTCCCAGCAGTCCCCACAATGGCTGTCTCAGACATTTGATCTCCTGGCGCAACCACAGCAGCTGTTGAGAGAGCTGGGCTGTAGTCGTTGTTTAGTGTCTTCCATCAGATTTTGTGGCTCTGACCCTCCTCTGCTCACCCCCTTCTCATTCCTAACTGCTGCGTTGATTGCTTTGTAGTTGTTTGCTAGGAGTCACTGTGTGTAACTGGATTTCACAGTGTCTTTAGGGACCCACCCTCCCTACACGAGTCACTGTACAACAGCCACATATCCTGTTGTAACCCATGTTCGTCCTCGCCAGTGGAGCTGTGAAGAACCCTGCTTACTCGGAGCTTCTCTCATTCTCATGCTGCTGGGGCTGCTTACGAAGCTGGGCATCTTGTCTTTGGTCTCATCAACATTATTCTTTTCATCGATTATTCTTAAATCAGATATGACTTTGTTAATAACGTGGACACTCGCTGTCACAGGCACTTTTATCTAATTTCCCCAACAGCTCTGTGAAGTAGGCCTGTGATCCCCATTTTACAGGGGGGACACTGAGGATCAGAGAGGTCGAGTAGCTTCCTTCACATAGTTTCTTGGTGCATTTTGAGTCTCCACCTGGAACTACGCCTCTCAGGTGTGTGCACTTAGCTGGTGTTCCACTTTGTCCCTCTCTGCCAGCCTCCCCAAAGGCACATGCCCCATCCTGAGTCCATTGTCTGCTTGATGGCAGTCACCCTGCACAAACAGGCCCTGGGCGGGGAGTGGACTAGCATGGCGTGTTCGTCCGTCCTACCCTGGGCAGATTCTAGGTTTATTGTGAGAGCTGGAGCAGTGGAAGATACTGACCATCACTCACTTGGAAGTTTTGTCATGTAGAAATATTCCACTGACTTTTTGCAGGTGTTATGTCTTCTTTGTCTTCATTGTTCCTCTGGGCTTTCTCCTACAGTCCATGCTGTGCAGTAACATATAGTACAGAGACTGGTGAACATAATACTGTTGGCCTGCACCAAACGGTCACATCACTCATTTTTCTAATTATGAAAGAAATACATACTGTAAAAAAAAGTCAAATTACACAGATCTATGTAGAGTAAAGTGAAACTTTCCCCTTCCATCCCCTTCCCTGCAAACTCACTCCTCTACTCGGAAGGAACTATTCAGAGGTTGCAGCTTATTCTTCTGGACATTTTCTATGAATTTATAAATACACATAAAGTTTTTTTTAACATAAATAAATTACATAACTGCATCGTTTTGCAATTTGCTGTTTCCCAAACCATATATCATAGACGTCTCTCCTTATCAGTGTACGTCACTCTAACTTAGCTCTTAAGAAGTTTTAAAGCTACTCCAAAGAACAGGATACCATGATCTGATTATTTCTTCTTTGGTAGAGATGGGGTTATTTCCAGTTTCACTATTATACATAATGCGGCAGTAAGATCCTCGTATGGAATTTATTACACTGCTATTCAACTGCTCGATTTGCTTTGTTTCCTTTTAGTCAGAGACTATGATATATTTTTAACAATTTTATGAGAATTATTTTATAGGGAAATTAGTTTTATCTCTGAATCAAGACATTTATGGGGAAACTGGATTTCAAGGTCATCCATCTCTGTAATCTGGAGAAAAATCATGAAACTTCAAGGTATTATGCTTGCTCCATCACATTCTAACAATTCATGTTAACAATTTAAAGTTGAATGTTTTAATAGCCTCTACTCTCTTTGTTCAGAAGAAGGATGACTTTTTCTTGTCTTGAAAACTTCTGACTCCAGGGGCTCTCAGTTGGGCTTCAGAGAGGATAAGATATTGGTGTTGTATCTGTTTCTCTTCAGCTGTAGGCTGCATCTTCTAAAGATGTTGAACATGGTCCAACCGATATATGTGATTTGGGTGAAAAATTCAAAGTAATGAACCCAAGATAGGAATCTATAAGTTTGGTTCTTAACAAAGAATTTCCTTTGATATCTTCAAGTCTCTGTGATTACTAGTAAAAACCACCTATGGATGAAGAGACGTGGTTCTGCTGGCAATGTCTGGCTTGAACATCCGTAGTTAAAGCTGCCACATACGTAGGTAGATTAGACTTGATCTCTCTTACGACCTCTGCCCTTGGTCTTTGACCTGGGAAAAATAAGAATTTAAAAAAGCTGTTGTTGGGGTGGCCCTGTGGCTTATCGGTTAAGTGCGTTCGCTCCGCTGCTGGCGGCCCAGGTTTGGATCCCGGGCGCGCACCGACGCACCGCTTCTCTGGCCATGCTGAGGCCGTGTCGCACATACAGCAACTAGAAGGATGTGCAGCTATGACATACAACATTCTACTGAGGCTTTGGAGGTAAAAGTAAATAAATGAAATTATTAAAAAATAAAAAAAAAAACAAACAAAAAGCTGTTGTTACTAGCACTGAATGCTAGAAATGCCCATTAAAGATTGAGTGTGATTTGGTAAACCAAGGGAGTATAAGCAGAACAAAGTCTTTAATATCTATAAAATTTCAAAACATTCTAATTTTTTCAAATATAACTCTATTTTTGCCACATGCAAACTATATTAATGAAATATCCTTCTGTCCATTTCTTACGTTGTTTCCATTGATTTGATGGATTTATCCTCTAATCTGGATTCCAAGTGTGAAAGAACATCTTGGTCCTTCAAAGAAAAGAAGCCATTGAAATTTAATTTTCTTTTAGCTCGGCATCCTACAGGTTTGAGGAACAAATTATCATGTAATAATACAATGATTTTGAAATCTAATTGTTCATTAGAGGGGTGTAAGGGATGATTGAATGATAGTTCATCCCCATGGTCAGGGATATTGTACACATGGACGTGTAAACACGATTCAGGAAGCTGCTTCAGCCCCGTGACATCCCTGAGAACCACAGTGCAGGAGGATCTAGGGACACAGCCATCTTCCTCGATCTCCTGGGTTACATGTAGATCCAGAGGTCTTGATAGTGGCTTCAGAGCAGGTAACTTTTATCTATTTTTCCCCTTCCTCCTCTCCAGCTTATCTCAAACAGTCTTGAGTATCATGTTTTAAAGTAAGACCAATTATAGTTATTTACATGAGCTTCTTGTACATTATTTTAGAGTGATAATCAGGCATACCATTAAATATCAATTTAATCCATCTAATTAAATTTGTTGTACCTTTTAATGGATTAGAACACTAAAGTTAGTTCATAGTTTGATATTCACCAAGTGTGTTAATCTGCTTAGAACTGCCAAGTGCCTCACTCCTCTTATTAGTGTATCTTTGGCCCATCACAAGATTTTAATGAATAAAATCATCATAAATTAAGATAATGTACTGTCTTTTTGATGACCGGGAGGAACATGGGTCCATTTTGGAAATATGCTTCTCTGTCTTTGCTCCCCATGGGAAGTTTCTGGTCACTAGGTCTCCAGTGTCTTGCACAAACCCTAGGTCTGTAATAGCTTGGTGCCTCTCCTTCTACTTGAGGTAGAAATAAAAGAGGTCAGAGAGACTTATTAAAGTTTTGGTTGCGTGAAGTCTTCTATGAAGACCATCCATGCATATTGTTCTGGATAGCTCTCTGTTCCTAAGACTACTAGTTATTTTAAGGGCTTGTCAGGAACTGTGAAAGATCCGATGTTTTACCTTACCTGCAAACCAATAAGTTAGCCTACCATGGTCTTACAGATGCTGGCAAAAGTCACAAGACCCATGCATCAGAGACAAAGGACTTAATGACACAGCAATAGCAGTGGCCAGAGTATCAGCATTTGCAGCGGTTCACGAAACCCCACTTCCTACAGGGTGATACACAGTGGACCAGGTGACATGCAGAGGGTTGCAAGAACTCAGAGCTTAAGGAACTCAAATCTTTGATAACAGGCAGGAAGTCTACTGACCTTTGCCCCGGGGAGGGGTGTTATTTTTATTATACTGGGCAGTAAGAAATAATGGCCTCAGAGGAGGCCAATATTTCTATCTTCCAAGGCTGACAGCTCCTTACACACATCCTTGACAAGATAACCTGGTTTTACTGGCTTTCAAAGATAAGCTTAAATGAGACTTGATCATCATTCAGTTCTTCTGTTTCCTTTATTGAGGTTGTGCAAATATGCTCTTTTCTCTGTAAAGTTCACTAACTTTATTCACATATAAGGAATGCTTTTGGTTTTATTAAGTTGAAATTTTCTTATTAGAGAAAATGATGAAACTATTATGGGTTGGATGTGAAAGTATGTTTTTCCAGGAAAAATGTGAAAGAAGATCGGTACTCACAGAACTTTGCCACAAGGAGCTGATAACAACTTAAATGATTTTAATTTGAATACTGTTTTGTACAACTTTTTTCCATCTTACTTCATCCTCTCTGCTTCCTGTAATTCCCATATGGGAATGGGGCAGTTTCAGAGATTAACTGAACTCATTTACAATATTCAAATGGTTTTGTCTGTTGTGGTTTTTTTATTGAGATAAAGTTGACATACAACATTAAATTAATTTCAGCGGTACAACATGATGATTCAATGTTTGTATATATGTTGAAATGATCACCACAATAAGTCCAGTTAACATCCGTCCCCATATAGAGTTACAAATATTTTCTTTTGTGATGGGGACATGACATATTTCAAGGTGCAGAAGAATCAACGATGATGTCATACTTTTCCATATACAGCTTGATGAATTTGGACATATGTATACACCCTTGAGACTGTCACCACCATCAAGGCCACAGACATATCCATCACCACCCAAAGTTTTCTCTCACCTCCTTTATTACTATTATTCTCTGGTAAGAACTCTTAATATCTACTCTGATAGCAAATGTAATGTATGCAATACAGTCTTGTTAGCTGTAGGCACTCTGCTGTATCCTAGATCTCCAGAACTTATTTATCTTGATAACTGAAACTTTGTATCTTTGAACATCAACTCCCCATTTCTCCATCCCCCAAGCCCCTGGCAACCACCATTCTAACCTCTGCTTGTTTGAGTTAGACTATTTTAGATTCCACAAATAAGTGAATATTTGTCTTTCTCTGTCTGCCTTATTTCACTTAGCACAATGTTTTCTAGGTGCATTGATGTTGTCAAAAATAGCAGCAATTCCTTCTTTTTTCAAGGTTGACGAATATTCCATTTCTAAAGACTTTTATTTATTTATTTTTCCCCCCAAAGCCTCAGTAGATAGTTGTATGTTATAGCTGCACATACTTCTAGTTGCTGTATGTGGGATGTGGCCTCAGCATGGCCGGAGAAGCAGTACGTCCGGGTGCTCCTGGGATCAGAACCTGGGCCGCCAGCAGCGGAGCGTGCACACTTCACCGCTGAGCCACGGGGTCGGCCCTGAATATTCCATTTCTTTATTCATTCCTCCATCAGTGACGTTTAGGTTACTTCCATATCTTGGCTATTGTGAATTAGCTGCAATGAATATTAGAGGGCAGGTATCTCTTTGAGATCCTGACTTCAACTCCTGTGGGTGTATACCAGAAGTGGGATTGCTGGATCATATGCTAGTTTTCATTTTTGGAGGAACCTCCATACTGTTTTCCATAATGGCTGTACTAGTTTACATTCACACAAGGGTTCCTTTTCTCCACATCCTCACCAACATTTACCATCTTTAGTATTTTTTGATAATCGCCATCTTAACAGGTGTGAAGTGATAGGTCATTGTGGTTTTGATTTGTATTCCCTGATTAGTGATGCCGAACACCTTTCATACACCTATTTGCCACCTGTATGTCTTCACTGGAAAAAGTTTACTCTGGTCCCTTGCCCATTTTTTAAATTGATTTGTCTTTTTGTTTTTGAGCCAACACAAAAAAAGAACAAAATTTCCAGGCATTATGGGTGCTTCCCAGTTAATGCAGATGGCTTTGTATTTACAGTGGTACCAAAAGATCATGTTTCGTGTTTTTTCTTCAGCTTGTTATAAGACCAGCAGTAGTTGCGGCATGGCAGATAATCGGGATCACCTGGGTTTGGAGGTTTACAAAATAAATGAGTGGTATGGAATTTTTTATTATTCCAAGGAAATTATTGTGATCATAGTCCATGGAATCCAGGATTGATAGGTGTAGGAGGAGATTAAGGTGAGGATTGGTGATCTGGCATTTCTACTGATCTTGATGGACAGGTATCTACTGAATGAGTGTTTGAATAAAAATATTAGAGACCAGGAATTTGTGGTGGGTGAATATGTCTTCTGAATTATTTACTTTTGAAAATAACCATTTGGATTATGTGAACGTCTGGGATATGGGAGTAAGTCACTAAAAAGGGGTGGTTGATAATATCACTATTGATTTAACTTCTATGAACACTAAGTGATCAATCGATTAAGCAAATGAGTAGTCAGAAAACACAGAAATCGTAGGATTTGGGATTTAGTAAAGAACTGAGGACTGAGTCTCCTGAAAGAGAGTGCCAGGATTTGTGAGGTTGAGAGTGACAAGGACAAGAAGAGAATAGAAACACACTCAAACAAGGAGGGCGTGTTAACAGGATGGAGGGGCGGAAATGATCTGGAGGAGCCTTGAGTTTTGACCTTGAGCTTTCTGTTTTTGATGCAAATCTGCCTGATGACATCCCGGGACACAGGTCAGATCTAGCCCCAGTGGGTAGGGGGAAGGTGGAAGTACAAAACAGCCAGGATAATTGTCCTAAAAAGATAGGCTTCCTTTATCATTTGACCCAATTTCATGATTTGTTTTTATAGGGTAAGAGGAAAAGAAGGATGATAGGCATGTCTTCATAGAGGAAGCAGTGTAACTGTGGGAACCAGTCCAAACCAAACCCTGGTTTAACCATCTCCATTCTTTTGAGGATGTTCAGTGACATATTCAAGAGGCCAGTTACTAGAATCCCATCCCATCCTGGCAATGAATGGTCTCTGAGAAGACAACTTGGACCAGCCCCACCAGATCTGCTGGCCCAAGAGACAGCAAGGACTCCAGGCCTGCAGCAGTGCAGGACGACTCGTAAGTCCTTTCAATCTTGTGAAAATGTTGCAAAAACATGCACCTAGTCACACAGGTGTATCCCTGCCAGCTGTGCTCGTAGGTGGTCTGCATTCCAGGTCCCATTCCCACTCCTGCTGGTCTTCAGATTTGGCAGAGATGATTCCAGGAACTGATCTGTGCATTCCACAGCTCCACTGTGGATGTATCAGGAAGGAGGAAAGGGCAGTGAAGAGCACAGGAGCGAGACTGGTGATAGCAATGATGGCGGACAGACTTGCTAGTGAGGCAGAGAAAGTGAGGGGCCAAGAAGTCCGTCCTGACAGCAGATGAAATGGAGCACGCACTTCAGTGAGGTCTCTTGGCAGCGTCCCTAATGTTTCCTTGCTTTGAGATCTTGAAATTTTAAAATATACCAATACTTTCCTTTTTTTAAACTCTGCTTCGAGACATAGAAAATATAGACAACAGTTTCTTTCTGAGGTGAGATGTTGAGTTTCAGGTGAGGAGAGAAAGATCTTCCTTTTTCATGCTGTTCTCTCCTTTTCCTTTACTATGTACATTATTTATTTATACTTTAAAGTCAGCAGCGAGTTATCAATGTCACGGGATGATTCAGTTTTTCCCCTCACAGTCACAGTAAAACCTACTAAAAGTGGATTTTTTTTTTTAATTTTTTTGTTTATTGCAGTATCATTGTATAAATTTCAGGTGTACATCATTATACTTCTATTTCTGCATAGATTACATAATGTTCACCACCCAAATACCAATTAGAACCCATCACCACACACATGTGCCGAACCATCACCCTCATCCTCCTCCCTCACCCCCTCAGCAACCACCAATCTGATCTCCGTCTCTATATGTTTGCTTATTGTTGTTACTATCTATTACTTAATGAAGGAAATCATACAGTATTTGACCTTCTCCCTCTGACTTATTTCACTTTACATAATACCCTCAATGTCCATCCATGTTGTCACAAATGGCTGGATTTCATCGTTTCTTATGGCTGAGTAGTATTCCATTGTGTATATATACCACATCTTCTTTATCCATTCGTCCCTTGATGGGCACTTAAGTTGCTTCCAAGTCTTGGCTATTGTGAATAACGCTGCAATGAACACAGGGGTGCATGTATCTTTACGCATTGGTGTTTTCAAGATCTTTGGATAAATACCCAGCAGTGGAATAGTTGGATCATATGGTAGTTCTATCCTTGATTTTTTGAGGAATCTCCATACTGTTTTCCATAGTGGCTGCACCAGTTTGCACTCCCACCAGCAGTGTATGAGAGTTCCCTTCTCGCCACATCCTTTACAACACATGTTTCTTGTCTTCTTAATTATAGCCATTCTGACGGGCATGAGGTGTTCTCTCATTGTAGTTTTGATTTGCATTTCCCTGATAGTTATTGATTTTGAACATCTTTTCATGTGTCTGTTGGCCATCTGTATATCTTCTTTGGAGAAATGTCTGTTTAGGTCTTTTGCCCATTTATTAATTGGGTTGGTAGTTTTGTGTTGTTGAGATGCATGAGTTCTTTATATATTTTGGAGATTAAGCCCTTATCAGATGTATGGTTTGCAAATATAAAGTAGATTATTCTTTTTGTATAATATTCCAATAGATTCCAAAATATTATTTCAAAAGCACTTTTGTGTCTATGTTCTCAAATTAGATATTTACTTCTAGGTCTCCATTTTTATGTTCCTTTCTGCATGCTAATTCATAGTTGCATCTAAGGAAATACCAGATTTCCCTCAGTTTTTTAGATCCATGTGTTGGAAATGTGATTCATGAAGATGGACATGGCAGTTGGGGGATCGTGCTATTATCAAAAGACATCTTTTCAGCATCAGGAATCTGACTAGAACCCACTGCTTGTTGGGATTTAATTGTCTATTTGAGGCATCAAGCTTTCACTGTTGGCACTTCTCTTTCTCTTTGGAGGGAAAGTACGGCCTTCCCAGTCTTTCCATTACCAAATCACTTTCCTGGGTGGCTGTGCCATGTCAGGAAGGGCTTGGGATGCCGGGAACCAGGATTCATCCTCAGCTTCTGGCTGTCCTGACAAGGTTTCCCTGGCAGAGTGCAGCCTGTGTGTCTGGGTGACACTTGCATCCATCAGAAAGGAGGGGATAACTCACAAGTGTCAAGCGATTCATCTGGCCCTTGTCTTACAGGGTGTTCCCAAGGGATGAGGTTCAAAATGCCACTTGGTAACCCTTTGAAAGCTCCTAGTCATGGGGTGGGTTTTCAGTGCGAGCTCAGAGCAATGTCTGTTCACCACCAGATGGCAAGCATTTCAGTATTTTAATTGGTAAGGCTGTACTCATGCATGTCCATGGATGATCACTTCCGTGGTATTCCCTACTGTAGCCCCCCACACCCCTGTCATGCCTCATCTTTCAAAGCTCCAAACAGGGTTCATACCCCAGCAAGTGGTGGTAATGTAACCACAGCACAGGACTGGGGAAAAAAAACACAACCACCCAGGGGAGACATACTTTAAGGGTTCGGGCCCAATTGCCCCATTTGGACGAGTTGGTAACACTAACGCTTAGTGTGTAAACTGGAGGATTGTCCAAGACCATGGATCTCAGAATGACACGGGCTCAGAAGTCACCTTGGACAGCAAGGGACAGTGTAGGGTCACTCACTGGCCAGGATTATGGTCCCTTATCCTGGCAAAGTAGAGCTCACCCGGGGTCCATCAGACCAAGCCAAGGAGGAGGCTGTGGGCCTTCTGGGGAATTTCTGCCCTAAAGGGAATTGCATAAGAAAGGCAGGGGTGCTGAAAATCCTAGTCCACAGGGAGCAGTCATGTTTATGGAACGAGGCCCAGCAGTAGCCTTAAAAGCTGCATCACAAATCTTTCCTCCTGGATACAAAACAAGCAGGAAAAGGAATTCAGAGTCCTGGACAAGGCTCCCAGGAGGATTCAAAGCTAGGTCAGGGGTGAACACGGAGTCCCTAGAGGGGCCTCAGGAGGGAGGTACTTCCTGCTTTTAGTCCATTTGCAAGTGAGCTTCCTCGGGCCTTGTCCTCTCCACGTGCACGTTTTGATCTTTTTACATTGTTTTCTCCACTTAGAGCTGATGCAATTCCAGAGATTTAACTAGAAAACTACAAGTTCCTAAAATTCTCTCAAAAGAAACCTCAACAAGAGAAGCAGAAAACGTTCTCTGTTCCTCCAGAATGTAGAAAGGCAGCCCTTGCCTGTGGCACGAATTGGTCCTGGGTAGTGCTGTTTTAAAAACACTCACATTTCAGTGGTTGTTGCTTTGCCTGTGAAAGTACCTTCAACCTTTAAATCCCAAGAGAACGACGGGGGCGACGCGTCTGCTCCTGGAGGAGCTGAATAATACTGAAATGAAATGGTCTTCGGAATTAGGGGGACTTGAGAGTGTCCCCACTAGCCAGGGAAGGGGCTGGCCGTTCTCCTTTCTCCCACATACAATAAGCTGACGACCCAGAAGAGTTTTTGATTCAAGGAGAAATATGAGACACTGTGTCTCACTTACATGCCTACAAAAAGCGACAAAACCACACCACAACTCCCAGGCTGTAAAGGGCACAGGACTTTAATATAATATTCAAATATGGCATTTATTATTGACAACTAATAACTACTGTCCCTCCCTAATGGGTGAATAGGTGCTGGGGTAGAGATGTCAGGGAGCTGGGGTGGGGTCGTTCCTTCTCTCTTGGGCTTCAGGGGACCCCAGGGATCAGCTTACAATTCTCCCCTTCCCTTCAGGTGGGAGGAGATGGCCCAGTGCCTTGCAAGCATCCCAGCTGTGTCCCCACTGCTGAGGATGGTGCTGTGATCAGCCACTGGTACGGGGCTCGGTGTTGGGGCCTGGGGGTTGAGTAGAAGAGTTGGGTTATCTTTGGGGGTCTGCCTCAGAATCATGGCCCCCCACCCTGTCCCCACTGCCCTGGGTATTCCAGACCCTGTGCTCAGTGCTGTCAGCCACCAATACCCCATTTGTCCCTGCCACGTGAGCGATCATTTAGTATCACCTACTTCACAGAGGAGGAAACGGAGTCTCAGGAAGCTGAAGAGAGTCACCCCAGTCACAGGACAGCTCAGTAGTGGAGTTGGGATCCCAGTGCCAGCTGTCTGACTCCCCAAGGGCACGCTTAGCCCGAAGCTTTACTGAACACCTATGAGTGAGTCACCCCGGCCCAGACACTCACTCACACCTGAATTTGATGATGGCGGGTTCTTCTAGACCTTGAGTATTCTGCAGTCCATATGGGTCTAGGGCTCTGGCTGGCAGGACAGGCTGTAGCTCCAGGAGAGAGAGGCACTTGTGAGCCTACCAGGACCTACACCTCAGGTGTCCTCCGACTGCCTGCCCAGCAGCTGGAGTCTGAGTGTCCCAGATGTGGCCACACGATAAAGCCTGGGGCTGAGTGGGGGTCCATGGAGACAGGTTTTCTAGACTGGTCAACAGCGAGAGTCCACCCCTGCCCTCACCCAACTCCTGCCCGGCCTCACCTGTCATTCTCATTGAGCAGCTCCATGTCCTGGAACCAGGCCCCATATCACTCCTCAGTCTCTAGGTTGTAATTCTTTGCAGCCACCTGAAGCAGCAGGATGTCGCTCATGACTGGGTATTCCTGGGACCAGAGAGAAGCAGAGGATGCAGACAGGGTCTGTGTGGGGGATGCTGCAGGGGCCTTGTGGAATGTGAAGAGTGGGGCAGGGGACCAGTCCTGGGAACCCTCCTTCCCTCCAGTTCCATCCAGGTTCTACCTGTTCGCAGAATGGGAATAATCAGCGCCTCCTCCAGGAAGTTTTCCTTGATGCCATCCTCCCCTCAACTCATCTGCCAATTGGATGGGTCTCCCACTTCTCTGTTATCAAACACTTCCTCTCAATGTAAGATACAAGGGCTGGAGCCAGGGACTGTTCTGCCCAGAGGGTCTCTGAATTCCTCCTCCTTCCCCTCCCCTGCAGGGAGTGCCACAGCTGCTCACCTCAGTCCTCTTCTCAAGGTTGATCTCCTTCCCCTGGGAGGCAGACAGGCAGAGTCCATCAGACAGAGCCCCCTAGCCTGACTAGACCCCTAGGCCCACCCCTTCTCATGTTGCACTACTGCCAGGTCCCCAGAGGGGGCCGCGCATGCAGAGAAAACAGGACTTGGACCTAGGGCGGGATCTGGATTCCAGAGAAGGAGGACATGGTGGTGAGGCTGAGGGACCTGGCAGCACAACCCTCTCTGATGACAGACTTGGAGGCTGAGGCCTCAGGCAGAAGGGACTGCTCAGCCACTTATGTGCTGCCTGACTTGGAGGGGCCCGACTTCTCTCTCCCTCCATGGGCAGCATGAGAGTGAGAGGCTGAGTCCAGCTCAGATAAAACCTCATGCAGCTGTGCCATCAGGCAGCTCTGAGCTTCCCCAGCCTGGGGAACTGGAATGGGTGTCTCAGGTGGAGCCTCTGTTCACTCATCTCTAAGATGGGCCTGATGCCCCAGCTCCCAGGGGTGGCTGCGAGGCTCTCAGGAGAGATGTCCCAAGTGCTGGGAGCTCAGAGCTCACTTCGGGGGCTCCCGATTCCCAAGGCTCAGGATTCTGGTCCTTCCTGCCTTGTCCTCAGGATCACTCACCTCGAGATAATCACCCATCACCAAGTAGACCATCAGCAGGTCACCGAGGAAAGTGCCAAATAGGGGATGACACTCTGTGACATCGGGGTGTGGGTGGGATGAGCCCTTGCTCTCAAGTCTGCCCCCTGCAGACCCTCCCCTGAAAAGTCCTCACCCTCAGCCTCCTGGCGCACCCCAGGGTTCCCACAGGGAGCAGCCTAGGACCCTTAGCAGCCTCCCTTCAATTCCTCCTTCCTTCACACCCCAAGAACACCACACTCCTCCTCCTCACCTCCCATAGCCGGCTTCTGGCAAATCGCAGTGTATGCGGTCCCTGGCCCTCCCCACAACACACCCATCCTACACCAGATCTCACAGGCTCTCCTCCTGGTCACTTCTACTGGGGGATTCAGGCACTGTGGCAGCAAGAGGAAGGGCCCTCCTGTCTTGATTTGAGGCCTCCAGCTGGGAGGACAGAGCCCTTACCCCTCAGGCACACTCACCTGCTGCTGCTGCTGCTTCTCCTGCACTCTCTGGGAGATGATTTGCGGGGGGGCAAACGTCGAGGACCCCTCCTGCCAGGGTCAAGGACAATGTCAGCGCGCCATCCTCCCCTCACCCCATTTCTCTCTGCACCACTGGCCTCCGACCCTGGACGTCTGACTCGAGTCAACTGGTTCCAATGCCACTCCATCCTCCAAGGTGTGATTCTAGAACAAGCTTAACTCCAACTCTCACTCTGAGTGTGAGCTTGGGCTTTCGGTCTGGCCTCCCCAAGCCTGTTTCCTCATCTGGAAGGTATTAGAACTCCAGCTACCTCACAGGTTCCCCTGAGGACTCAGTGTCACATGACTGTCATCATTGTGCTCGCCCTCACCCCTCCAGGTGGAGCAGGCAGAAATCTCCCACATTCCTTTCCTCCCTCTTACCTCATCACCACCTTGTGAGGCCTGCAACTGAGGCTCAACTGGGGGAGGACTGGCCTACAAGTTCTCTCTCAGCCTTCAGGGTTCAGTTTGGACTGAGAGCCTGAGTTTCTTTATCTTGTTGGTCTGGGTACTCCCGTGCTTCTCTCCTCTATAGGGCTCCACATTGGGCAGCCCCACACACTGGTATTTGATTCCTCAGTTACAGGTATTCGACAGAGTGAGAGAGAGAGAGAGATGGAACATGAAAGAGGTATTAAGAGGAAGTGAGAGACATTTTTAGTTAAAATTTAGACAAGACATCCCATCACTCTGGCTGTTATTATGTTAAGAAGCCAGTTACGAACTACTTAGTGGTTCCACTGGGATGGCTATACCATGGGTAGGGCTTACTGAGTACCACTGTGGAGGTTGCCCACCTCATAGGCCAAGACAAGGCACTTGGGTCTCATTTTCCATTAAACAGGAAACAATTGAATGGTTTTATGCCACAGGATGGCAGTATCCAAATTTCCATTAGTTTCAACCCCCTCATGATGCTGACCTGAAAATGAGGCCAAGTTGGAAGCGACTGTTCCAATATCACATTGCTAGAACCCAGGCCTGCTTTGAGTGGTGTTCTGTGTTACCTGTCACCCCTTCTTGTTGTTCTTCCATCTCTAAGTTTGTGCCTTAGGTACATGTGACACCAGCCCACAAGGGTAATAGATATTATGTCATATACACCGGGTGACATCCCTAGGATGTAGATTCTAGCCTGATCCTCATGGTGCAGGTTTGGAGACTGGGGAGGATCTGAGAGGCACAGGGACTTTCTCAGGATGCAGAACTGGTAAGAAAAAGGAGGTCTGCATTCACCTCTCTCTCCTCAAAGCTAGGACCCGACTTAGGTTTCCAGGGAGCTGTGGCTAGGGCTGTGTAGGCTCCTTGTGTACAGTTCAGGAGATGACATGTGGGAGGAGGGTGAGCAGCCCAGGCGCAGGGGGCAATTCTGGACAAGTCTGATTGAGGGAAGGGACCCAGGTAAAAGAATCTTGAAAAATGACCTCACTTCCTTGGTCATAGACTTCAACAGATCTTAGAACTCTAGTAACCAGGCACCCACAGCCCCCCATCCAGCTCACTTGACTGGAGACAGTCAACAGGCAAAAATGTTTTGTCGTTGTATCCCAACTTTTGGAGGATCTGGGTTCAAAAAAGCCCAGAAAGGGAATCTTTTTGGTTTTTGCCGACGTTGGCTCAGCCCTCATCCCAGACACCTCTGGGCGTCTGGCAGAAGGCAGTGAAGAGTAACACAGGGCAGCCCAGGAAAGGCTAGTGCAGGCCACAACACAACTGTGATCTCACCTGATCAGCCGCACACCCCTTGCCCCTCGTCGTGTGTGTGTGTCTGTGTGTGTTTGTGTGGAGGGAAGAAGGCAGGGCATGAGGGACAGGTCATTCCCAGGCAGAAGCTTGTTGTTAGGTGTCAGAAGCATGGTGGGTCTGTCATGTTCATAGCGCAGGTCATGGCTGGCAGCATGAGAAGGTGAGCTCCTCTACTCTTATGCTACCGAGCCATAGAGGTTTCATCTCCTTCCCTCTCTGACCACAGTTCTTTGCAGGGATGTCCCTCTGTGCCTGAACTGAGGAGCAGATTTTCTCTTGGTGGTCGACCCCAGTGGCAGTGTGCAGGCAGCCCCTGATTCCTTCTGGCCCATCTTCCGAGCAGTCTTTGCAGAACTCCAGTCAGGAAGTCGTTGAGGAGCTGCCCAATGGTTTCAACTCCACCAACTCACTAGAGAAGAGACAGGTGCACCAGGCCACAAAAGACCATCCAGTGCTGCTCCGAGATGAGAGAAGGAGCAGAGGGTCTCCACACTCAGGACCTTGAGATGACGAGGTTGGACCAGAACTAGGGCAGGATCAGACTGGGGCTGTCCCCTTTTCAAGCTAAAGTGGATGTACACGCAAGTCTCCTTGCCTGGTTTGGAGCTGAGCTGCCGTGACCCTCTTACTCTTGCCCGGTGTGAGCTTCCGGAGGCCACTGAGGCAGAGCAAGAGTGTAAAGGAGACTGCAGGCTGGTTCCATGGAAGGGAAGTGGGATATTTCCTGTGTTTAGAAGGACACATGGAAAGTCAGCTATGTGGGTGAATCTTTCTCTTTATTCCTCTGCAGCACCAGCTGCACAGCTCCAGCCAGTGGCAGAAGTAGAGCAGTGGGCAGTGGTGGAGGTAGAGCTGGCTACAGCTCCGTTGACATCACCCCTTCTAGCATTGGAGCCAGCGTCCCCTCCATCAGCAGTGTTGGAGCTGGAGCAAGGGCCAACATCGGCTCCAGCAGGAGTGGGAGCTGCTGAGCTGGAGTCACCTGGACCATCATTTCTAGTGGGAAGTCCATCTCCACCTGTGGCTGTTAAGGAGCTGTGAGAAGAAGCCCAACCTCACGGCCTTCCCTTCTAAGCTGGTCATGGAACAGTTGACCGTGATGGATGCGATGAGCAGCTGGGATCTCAGGGCGGAGTGGAGCAGGCCTTCCTTCTGCCATCGTTGCCCCAGACCTGATCTGGACTCCTATGATCTGGGCCCAAATCCCGGCTCCACGCCTTGTCAACCATACGGCCTGGGCAACTTTCTGAACCCCCAAGCCTCTACTGTCCACCTCCAGATCATAGCGGTGGACATTAAGAGGACCTTCACAGAGTGGCTGTGCCGGATCCATAAGGTAGAAGAGATGGAAAGCTGGACAGGGTCTAGCCCATCAGTGGCGGAGGGGAACTCACTGTGTGCAGCCAGGTCCACGCTGGCCCAACCCTCTGCTCAAGAGGCTCAACAGCCTCAGGAATTGTTAGACACCTGATGTATATTTCCTACATGGGAGACAGAAAAGGCCCGTGGTTGTAACTGCCATGGGGGAATGTACATCAGAATGTGCAGTGAAACCAGAGGGCTGATCAGGGTGGTGGAAGATGCCCCCTTGGCATGAGCCGAGTTGAGCCACCGTCTGGAGCTTGGAGTTAGCCAGGACAGGCTGGGTGCAAATGCCCCTCTCCCTTCCCTGCCAGTATTGGGTCCTGGGTCATCCTGTGCTGGGTACCCTCGGTGGACAGAGAAGAAAACCCAGGGACTCTCATAAGGCTCAGACCACATCCTAAGCTTCCTGAGCTCCAGCTCTAAACTGTGATTCTTGTGTGGGGCTTTGGGTGCTATGGACACAGAACTGGGGTGTGGCAGAGCCAAGTGACACTCCCACTGTTCCCCAGGAACTCTTCTGGAAGGTTGTTCCCTCTCAGTGCCTGGGCTCCACCTGGGGCATGAAGAACAAGCCCGACAATGAGCACCTGGTACCCACCATCCAGGCCACTGTCGAGCACTCCAGAAGGGTGGCCAGCCTCGTCATCACCGCCTGCCTCGGGGATCTGAGCATGACGGCCCAGGACAGGGCGAGGGTGGTGGAGCACTGGATCCAGGTGGCCCAGGTGTGCTGTGGGAGGCCCTGTGGAGCACCTCTCTGGAGATTTGGGAACTGCCTCTCCACCTTTATCAGCTCCCAGCATTGAAGTGTGTGGTCTAAGCCCCTGCAAGTCCCTAGGCCCTTCCTACCAGGGGCCCGCTGACCTTGACTCCAGGTCCCAGTGGGAGGATGCTCACTTCCTACCTGGCTCCTTCCCTGGGTTGAGCTAAAATCCTCCTCCCTGTGAGTGTTACTCTTTGGGTCCTAAATGTGTCCTTCTGGGGCTCCCTGAGCATCAGTCTCATCCAGGAGGGGAGATTTAAATAGAAGGGGACTGAAGCTAGATCAAGTGGGGCTCCAGAACCCCATGTCACACCTCACTCTCTTCCCTTCCCCAAGAGTGTGAGCTCCTGAAGAACTTCTCCTCAACCCGCACTGTCATCTCTGTTCTGCAGAAAACCTCCACAAGCCACCTGAAGAACACATGGGGGAGGTTTCCTGGTGGGTAGGCCCCTCTCCATAGGAGGACCAAGATGGATGTGGGATCTCCTGTATGTCTGCCATTGGCACCTCAGTCAGCTGGGATCTCCTGGGAGGCAGCAAATGCTGGGGACATGATCTGGATCTCGGTGTGTTGTCTCTAAGACTTCTGGTGTCCTTAGTGCACCAGATCTGCTTCAGGACTCAGTTTCCCTAAATGTTAGGTACTGGGTTGAGCCACATTGGAGATTTCCAAGTGTTTATAGCAACAGAAGTCTATGCCCAGCTGAAACTCAAAGTGGTCAAAACAGAGCTGCTCTGTAGAGCTGGGGAGTGGAGACCCCACTGACCAACAGGAGAGCCGCCTCCAAGTCCCATCAGACCTTAGCACTCAGAGGAGCCCAGTGAGAACACTCCTCCAGGCAGGTTGAATCTCTTGGGTTGTCAAAGAAAAGGGATTTGCACTCAGACCCGTCACATTTTCCCTAAATTTATCCTTCCCTCTTTCCCCTCCTCTCAGGGAGAGCTCTGAAAAACTGAAGGAGCTCTATAACCAAGACGAGTCCTTGAGCAGAGAACTGATGACCAAGGTAGAGTGGAGGCTGGGGGTCTGGAAAGAGAGGAGGGGGGAGAGGGTCAGGGGGCCTGGGCAGGCTGTGAGTTTGACAGTTTCTCACTTTAACTTTCTCGGAAACATTCCCGTCTATCTTGTCCAGGTTAACAAGCAGAGGGATTTGTTAGGCCCATTGGCCAGTGGGGTGACATTTTTGGACAGGAAGCCCTGGTCATGGGACACAGTGGTGTTGGCTGGGCTATTCCAGGAGGAGATGCTGAGCTGGTGCCATCAGCAGGTCTCTGGCTTCCATGCATGTCCATCTTGCTGGATGTAGCTTCTTCCAGGATGTTGGGTGATTGGGGTGCATTTAGCCCTCAGCCTAAACCTCTCCTCGGGAAGGGAGGCCCCTGCTGTTCCTTCTGTCTTCACCATGTCTCCAAGGGGAGGGAACCCTGCCTGCCACAGGGACGGGCATGGCAGAGGATTCTCATGGCCCAGGTGGACAAACAGGCTGCTCATCTTTGGGTCTGAATGGCTGGACCAGAGACAAATGTGTGTGCATTCTGGGACTCACCCCCGAACCCATAAAGCAGTCACTAGAGTCAACCACAGGAGTCTCACCTGAGTGCCTGGTTGTCAATGACATATGCCCCCGGTGGTTTATGAGAAGCATCTAGGCAACTGATGGATTCTTAGTGGATGCTGCTGAAAGGACGTTAGGAGCTTCATGTAAACGAGGAAGCAAAGAGTGCTGTCACCCGCTTCCCTGTGGATCAGAGGTGGCACCTTGGGTGTTCAGTTCCTGAGTGGATAAAGAAAGAGTTCAGTGCAGGGGAATGTCGTGGGGGGTTCCTTGGGGAGGAGAAGGCTTTGGCACGGCCTCTGTCCCAGCCTGGGTCCAGAAACTCCATGGAACTGAGGCAGGCAGGAACCACTCAACAAGACTCCAAAGACACCCCGTCCTCTCCATCCACAGCTCGGCCCAGGGCCAAGCTTTGAGAGCTCAGAGGACAGGACTCTTGTCTGTGGTGGGGCTGGGGGTTAGGGGAGGGTGTTGGAACAGACCCTCTGGCTGGGAGGGGTAAGCAGCCTCTCTTCTATGGGTCCCTGAGCAACTCACTGTACCTGTTTGGGCCTCTGTCTCCTCATCAGAAAAGGGAGGGATGGTGACTGTGTGGTGCAGGCTTCACAGGGTGGTGATGAGATAAGGGGGAGGAAAGGAATGTGGGAGCTTTCTGCCTGCTCCACCTGGAGGGGTGAGGGTGAGCACAATGATGACAGTCATGTGACACTGAGTCCTCAGGAGAACCTGTGAAGTAGCTGGAGTTCTCACACCTTCCAGATGAGGAAACAGGCTTGGGGAGGTCCGGCCACAAACCCAAGCTCACACCCACAGTGAGAGTTGGAGTTAGACTTGTTCTAGAGTCACAAAACCTTGGAGGATGTAGTGGCATTGGTACCAGTTGCTTAGAGTCAGATGTCCAGGGTTGGAGGCCAGTGGTGCTGGAGAGAAATGGGGTGAAGGGAGTATGGCCTGCTGACGCTGTCCTTGACCCTGGCAGGAGGGGGCCTCCACGTTTGCTCCCCCGGAGATCATCCCTCAGAGAGTACAGCAGAAGCAGCAGCAGCAGGTGAGTGTGCCTGAGGGGTAGGGGCTCTGTCCTCCCAGCTGGAGGCCTCACATCAAGAGAGGAGGGCCCTTCCTCTTGCTGCCGCAGTGCCTGAATCCCAAAATAGAAGTGACCAGGAGAAGGGCCTTGAAGAGCTGGTGCAGGATGGGTTTGTTGTGGGAAGGGCCAGGGACCGCACACCTTGTGATTTGCCAGAAGCCGGCCCTGGGAGGTGAGGAGGAGGAGTGTGGTGTTCTTGGGTGTGAAGGGAGGAGGAATTGAGGGGAGGCTGCTAAGGGTCCTAGGCTGCTCCCCGTGGTAAACTTGGGGTGGGCCAGGAGGCTGAGGGTGAGGACTTTTCAGAAGAAGGTCTGCCGGGGGCAGACTTGAGATAAAGGACTAATCCCACCCGCACCCCGGTGTCACAGGCTGTCATCCCCAATCTTCGCAATTTCCTCGGTGACCTGCTGATGCTGCACCTGCTGATGGGTGATAATCTCGAGGTGGGTGATCCTGAGGACCAGACAAGGAGGACCAGAATCCTGAGCCTTGGGATGCGGGACCCTGGAACTGAGCTCTGAGCTCTCAACACTTTACACATCTCTCATGAGAGACTCACAGCCGCCCCTGGGAGCTGGGGCATCAGGCCCATCTTAGGGATGAGTGAACAGAGGCTCCACCTGAGACACCCATTCCAGTTCCCCAGGCTGGGGAAGCTCAGAGCTGCCTGATGACACAGCTGCATGAGGTTTTATCTGAGCTGGACTCAGCCTCTCACTCTCATGCTGCCCATGGAGGGAGAGAGAAGTCGGGCCCCTCCAAGTCAGGCAGCACATATGTGGCTGAGCAGTCCCGTCTGCCTGAGGCCTCACCCTCCAAGTCTGTCATCAGAGTGGGTTGTGCTGCCACGTCCCTCAACCTCACCCTCATGTCCTCCTTCTCTGGAGCCCAGAGCCTGGCCTAGGTCCAAGTCCTGTTTTCTCTGCATGCCCGGCCCCCTCTGGGGACCTGGCAGTAGTGCAACATGAGAAGGGGTGGGCCTAGGGGTCTAGTCAGGCTAGGGGGCTCTGTCTGATGGACTCTGCCTGTCTGCCTTCCAGGGGAAGGACATCAACCTTGAGAAGAGGACTGAAGTGAACAGTTGCAGCATCCCCTGCAGGGGAGGGGAAGGAGGAGGAATTCAGAGACCCTCTGGGCAGAACTGTCCCTGGCTCCAGCCCCTGTATCTTACATTGAGAGGAAGTGTTTGATAACAGAGAAGTGGGAGACCCATCCAATTGGCAGGTGAGTTGAGGGGAGGATGGCATCATGGAAATATTCCTGGAGGAGGCGCTGATTATTCCCATTCTGCGAACAGGTAGAACCTGGATGGAACTGGAGGGAAGGAGGGTTCCCAGGACTGATCCCCTGCCCCACTCCTCACACCCCACAAGGCCCATGCAATATCCCCTACTCAGGCCCTGTCTGCATCTTCTCCTTCCCTCTGGTCCCAGGAATACCCAGTCATGAGGGAGATCCTGCTGCTCCAGGTGGCTGCAAAGAATTACAACCTAGAGCCTGAGGAGCGATTTGGGGCCTGGTTCCAGGACATGGAGCTGCTCAACGAGAATGATAGGTGAGGCCGGGCCGGAGTTGGGTGAGGGCAGGGGTGGACTCTCCCTGTTGGCCAGTCCACAGAGCCTGTCTCCGTGGTCCTCCGGTGAGCCCCAGGCCTTATTGCATGTTGACCTCTGGGACACCCAGACTCCTTCTGCTGGGCAGGCACCAGGGGGACACCTGACGTGTAGGTCCTGGTAGGCTCACAGGTGACTCTCTGTCCTGTAGCTACAGCCTGTCCTGCCAGCTGGAGCTCCAGACCTAGTTAGCCAGCAGAATACTCAAGGCCAAGAAGTTCCGGCCATCATCAAGTTCAGGTGTGAGTGAGTGTCTGGGCCGGGGTGACTGACTCCTAGGGGTTCTGTAAAGCTTTGGGTTAAGCGTGGCCTTTGGGAGTTGGACAGCTGGCACTGGGATCCCAGCTCCACTACTGAGCAGTCCTGTGACTAGGGTGACTCTCTTCAGCTTCCTGAGACTGTTTCCTCCTCTGTGAAATAGGTGATACTAAATGATCGCTCACGTGACAGGGATAAATGGGGTACTGGTGGCTGACAGCACTGAGCACAGACTCTGGAGCACCTAGGGCAGTGGGGACAGGGTGGAGGCCATGATTCTGAGGGAGGGCCCCCAAGATAACCCTACTCTTCTACTCAGTCCCCAGGCCCCAACACTGAGCCCCATACCAGTGGCCAATCACAACCCCATCTTCAGCAGCAGGGACACAGCTGGGAGGCTTGTGATGCACCAGGCTAGCTCCTCACACATGATGGGAAGGGGAGCATTGTAATCTGATCCCTGGGGTCCCTTGAAGCCCAAGAGAGAGGAGATGACCCCACCCCAGCTCCCTGATATCTCTACCCCAGCACCTATTCACCCATTGGGAAGGGACAATAATTATTTTTGTAAATAATAAATGCCATATATGAATATTATATTAAAATCCTGTTCCCTTCACAGCCTGGGAGTTGTGGTGTGGTTCTGTCGCTTTCTGTAGGCATGTAAGTGAGACACAGAATCTCACATTTCTCCTTGAATCAAGAACTCTTCTGGGTCGTCAGCTTATTGTATGTGGGAGAAGGGAGAATAGCCAGCCCCTTCCCTGGCTAATGGGGACATTCCCAAGTCCCCCTAACTCCGAAGACCAGTTCATTTCAGTATCATTCAGCTCCTCCAGGAACAGACACGGCCCCCGCCCTTTCTCTTGGGATTTAAATGTTGAAGGTACTTTCACAGACAAAGCAACAACCACTGAAATGTGGGTGTCTTTAAAACAGCACTACCCAGGACCATGTCGTCCCATGGGCAGGGGCTGCCTTTCTACATTCTGGAGGAACAGGGAACGTTTTCTGCTTCTCTTGTTGAGATTTCTTTTGAGCAAATTTTAGGAACTTGTAGTTTTCTAGTTCAATCTCTGGAATTGCATCAGCTCTAATTGGGGAAAACAATGTAAAAAGATCAAAACGTACACGTGGAGAGGACAAGGCCCAAGGAAGGTCATTTGCAAATGGACTAAAGGCAGGCAGGACTTTCCCTCCTGAGGCCCCTCTAGGGGCTCCATGTTCACCCTTGAACTGGATTTGAATCCTACTATGATCCTTGTCCAGGACTCTGAATTCCTTTTCCTGCTTGTTCTGTATCCAGGAGGAAAGATTTGTGACGCAGCTTTTAAGGCTACTGCTGGGCCTCGTTCCATAAACATGACTGCTCCCTGTGAACTAGGATTTTCAGCACCCCTGCCTGCCTTATGCAATTCCCTTTAGGGCAGAAATTCCCTAGATGGCCCCCAGGCTCCTCCCTGGCTTGGCCTGATGGACCGCTGGTGAGCTCTACTTTTCCAGTATAAGGGACCATAATCCTGGCCAGTGAATGACCCCACACTGTCCTTTGTTGTCCAAGGTGACTTCTGAGCCTGTGTCGTTCTGAGGTCCATGGTCTTGGACAATCCTCCAGTTTACACACTAAGTGTTGGTGTTACCAACTCATCCAAATGGGGCAAATGGGCCCGAGCCCTGAAACTGTGTCACCCCTGGTGGTTGTCTTTTTTTCCCCAGTCCTGTGCTGTGGTTACATTACCACCACTTGCTGGGGTGTGAACCCTGTTTGGAGCTTTGAAAGATGAGACGTGACAGGGGTGTGGGTGGTTCCAGCAGGGAATGCCACGGAACTGATGATCCATAGACGTGCATGAGCACAGCCTTTCCAATTAAAATACTGAAATACTTCACCTCTGGCGGTGAACAGTCACTGCTCTGAGCTCAAACCGAGAACCCACCTCATGACTATGAGCTTTCAAAGGGTAACCAAGTGGCATTTTGAACCTCATCCCTTGGGAACGCCCTGTAAGACAAGGGCCAGATGAATCACTTGACACTTGTGAGTTATCACCTCCTTTCTGATGGGTGCAAGTGTCACCTAGACACACAGGCTGGACTCTGCCAGGGAAGCCTTGTCAGGACAGCCAGAAGCTGAGGATGAATCCTGGTTCCCGGCATCCCAAGCCCTTCCTGACATGGCACAGCCACCCAGGAAAGTGATTTGGTAATGGAAAGACTGGGAAGGCGGTACTTTCCCTCCAAAGAGAAAGAGAAGTGCCAACAGTGAAAGCTTGATGCCTCAAATAGTCAATTAAATCCCAACAAGCAGTGGGTTGTTGTCAGATTCCTGATGCTGAAAAGATGTCTTTTGATAATAGCACGATCCGAAATAAGTCAGCAGCAGAAGGTCAAATACCGTATGATTTCCTTCACTAAGTAATAGATAATAACAACAATAAACAAACACATAGAGACAGAGACTGGATTGGTGGTTAGCAGAGGGGAATGGGGGAGGGAGGAGGGCGAAAGGGATAATCCGGCACATGTGTGTGGTGATGGGTTGTAATTAGTATTTGGGTCGTGAACATGATGTAATCTATGCAGAAATAGAAGTATAATGATGTACACTTGAAATTTATACAATGTTATAAACCAATGTTACTGTAATAAACAAAAAATTAAAAAAATAAAAAGATAATTGCACGATCCCCCAACTGCCATGTCCATCTTCATGGATCAAATTAGCAACACATATGGATCCCAAAAACTGAGGGAAATCTGATATTTCCTTAGGTGCAACTTTGAATTAGCATGCAACAAAGAACATAAAAATGGAGACCTAGAAGTAAATATCTAATTTGAGAACATAGACATAAAAGTGCTTTTGAAATAATATTTTGGAATATTACACAAAAAGAATAATCCACTTTAAGTAGGTTTTACTGTGACTTTGAGGGGAAAAACTGAATCACCCCGTGACTTTGATAACTCGCTGCTGATTTTAAAGTACAAATAAATAATGTACATAGTAAAGGAAAATGAGCGAATGGCATGAAAAAGGAAGATCTCCTTGTTCTCTTCACCTGAAACCCAACCTCTCACCTCAGAAGGAAACTGATGTCTATATTTTCTATGTCATACAGTGGAGTTTAATAAAAGAAAAGTATTCATATGTTTTAAAATTTCAAGAGCTCAAAGCAAGAAAACATTAGGGACGCTGCTAAAACACCTAACTGAGATGACTGCTCCGTTTCATCTGCTATCATTACGTCCTTCTTGACCCCTTACTTTCTCTGCCTCGCTAGCAAGTCTGTCCGCCATCAGTGCTATCACCAATGTCTCTCCTGTGCTCTTCACTGCCCTGTCCTCCTTCCTGATGCCTTCCTCAGTCACCAGAAATTGTTGGCAGTGGAGCTGTGGAATTCCCAGGTCAGCTCCTGGAATCATCCTTGCCAAATCTGAAGACCGGCAGGAGTGGGCATGAGACCTGGAGTGCAGACCACCTGCGAGCACACCTGGCAGGGATTCACCTGTGTGACTAGGTGCAAGTTTTTGCAACGCTGTGGCAAGATTGAAAGGACTTACCAGTTGTCCTGCACTGCTGCAGACCTGGAGTCCTTGTGGTCTCTCGTGCCAGCAGACCTGGTGGGGCTGGTCCAAGGTGTCCTCCCAGAGATCCGTCATTGCCAGGATGGGATGGGATTCTAGTAACCAGCCTCTTGAATATGTCACTGGACATCCTCAAAGGGATGAAGATGCTTAAACCAGGCTTTGGTTTGGACTGGTTCCCACAGTCACGCTGCTTCCTCTGTGAAAACGTGACTGTCATCCTTCTTTTCCTCTTACTCTACAAAAATAAATCATGAAATTGGGTCAAATGATAAAGGAAGCCTGCCATTTTAGGACAATTATCCTGGCTGTTTTGTACTTCCACCCTCCCTCTATCCTCTGGGGATAGATCTGACCTATGTCCTGGGATGTCATCAGGCAGATTTGCATCAAGAACAGAAAGCTCAAGGTCAAAGCTCAAGGCTTCTCCAGATCATTTCTCCTCCTCCATCCTGTTAACTCCTTCTTTGAGTGTGTTTCTATTTTCTTCTTGTCCTTGTCACTCTCAACCGCACAAGTCCTGGCATTCCCTCTCAGGACAGTCGGTCCCTAGTCGTTTACTAAATCCCAAATCCTACCATTTCTGTGTTTTCTGACTACTCATTTGCTTAATCCATTGACCATTTGGTGTTTATAGCTCCTTTAGAAGTTAAATCAATAGTGACATTATCAACCACCCCCTGTTAGTGACTTTCTCCCATATCCCAGATGTTCACATAATCCAAATGGTGATGTTCAAAAGTAAATAATTCAGTAAACATTCACCCACACAAATTCCTGATCTCTAATATTTTTATTCAAATACTCATACAGTAGATACCTGTCCCTCAAGATCAGAAGTAATGACAGATCACCAATCCTCACCTTAATTTCCTCCTACATCTATCAACACTAGATTCCATGGACTATGATCTCAATAATTTCCTTGGAATAATAAAAAATTCCTTACCACTCATTTATGTTATAAACCTCCAAACCCAGATGATTCTGATTATCTGCCATGCCGCAGCTACTGCTGGTCTTATAACAAGCTGAAGAAAATGCACGAAACATGACCTTTTGGTACCACTGTAAATACAAAACCATCTGCATCAACTGGGAAGAACCCATAATTCCCGGAAATTTTGTTCTCTTTTTTTGTGTTTACTCAATAGGAAAAAGACAAATCAATTTTAAAAATGGGCAAGGGACCAGAAAAGACTTTATCCAATGAAGGCATACAAGTGGCCAACAGGTGTACAAAAAGGTGTTCGGCATCACTGATCATCAGGGAATGCAAATCAAAACCACTGTGAGCTACCACTTCACACCTGTTAAGATGGCGATTATCAAAAAAACCTAAAGATGGCAAATGTTGGTGAGGATGTGGAGAAAAGGAACCCTTGTGGGAATGTAAACTAGTACAGCCATTATGGAAAACAGTATAGATGTTCCTCCAAAAATGAAAACTAGCATATGATCCAGCAATCCCACTACTGGTATCTACCCACAGGAATTGAAATCTGGGTCTCAAAGAGAGTACCTGCACTCTAATGTTCATTGCAGCTAATTCACAATAGCCAAGATACGGAAGTAACCTAAACATCACTGATGGATGAATAGATAAAGAAATGGAATATTAGTCAACCTTGAAAAAAGAAGGAATTGCTGTTATTTTTGACAACATGGATGGACCTAGAAGACAGAGAAAGACAAATACTCGCTTATATGTGGAATCTAAAATAGTCAAACTCATATAAGCAGAGGTTAGAATGGTGGTTGCCAAGGGCTGGGGGCATGGAGAAATGGGGAGCTGATGGTCAAAGGATACAAAGTTTCAGTTAACAAGATAAATAAGTTCTGGAGATCTAGGATACGGCATAGTGCCCACAGCTGACAAGACTATATTGCATATGTCACATTTGCTAATAGAGTAGATATTATGTTGTGTTCTTACCACAGAATAATAGTACAAAAGGAGATGAGCGAAAACTTTGGGACGTGATGGATATGTTTGTGGCCCTGATGGTTGTGACAGTCTCAAGGGTGTATACTTATGTCCAAATTCATCAAGCTGTATATGGAAAAGTATGACATCATCATTGATTCTTCTGCACCTTGAAACACGCCATGTCCTCGTCACAAGAGAAAAATATTTGTAACTATGTACGGGGAGGGATGTTAACTGGACGTATTGTGATCATTTCAACATATATGCAAATATTGAATCATTACATTGTACCCCTGACATACATTGTATGTCAACTTTACCTCAATTAAAAAAACACAACAGACAAAACCATTTTAATGTTGTAAATGAGTTCAGTGAATCCCTGAAACTGCCCCATTCCCATATGAGAGTTACAGGAAGCAGAGAGGATGAAGTAAGATGGAAGAAATTTGTACAAAACAGTATTCAAATTAAAATCATTTAAGTTGCTATCAGTTCCTTGTGGCAAATTTCTATGAGCACTGATCTTTCACATTTTTCTTGGAAAAGCATACCCTCAGATCCAACCCATAATTGTTTCCTCATTTTCTCTAATAAGAAAATTTCAACTTAATAAATAAAACCAAAAGCATCCCTTATGTATGAATAAAGTTAGTGAACTTTACAGAGAAAAGAGCATATTTGCACAATCTCAATAAAGGAAACAGAAGAGCTGAATGATGATTCATTCAAGTTTATCTTTGAAACCCAGTAAAACCAGGTTATCTTTTCAAGGATGTGTGTAGAACTGTCAGCCTTGGAAAATAGAAATAGTGGCCTCCTCTGGAGCAAAGGGCAGGCTTGCTTACTGCCCAGTATAATAAAAATAACACACACCCCCGAGGCAAACGTCAGCAGACTTCCTGCCCGTTATCAAAGATTTGAGTTTCTTAAGCTCTGAGCTCTTGCAACTCTCTGTGTCTCACCTGGCCCACTGTGTATCACCCTGTAGGAAGTGGGATTTAGGGAACCGGTGCAAATGCTGATACTCTGGTCACTGCTATTGTTGTGTCATTAAGTCATTTGTCTCTTACGCATGGGTCTCGTGTTTTTTGCCAGCATCTGTAAGACCATGGCAGGCTAACTTATTGGTTTGCAGGTAAGGTAAAATATCAGACCTTTCACAGTTCCCGACAAACCCTTAAAGTAACTAGTAGTCTTAGGCACAGAGAGCTATCCAGAACAATATGCATGGATGGTCTCCATAGAAGACGTTACAAGTCTCCAAAACTACAGTAAGTCTCTCTGACCTCTTTTATTTCTACCCCAAGTAGAAGGAGAGGCACCAAGCTATTATAGACCTAGGGCTTGTGCAAGCCACTGGAGACCTAGTGACCAGAAGCTTTCCGTGGGGAACAAAGACAGACGGGCATATTTTCAAAATGGACCCATGTGCCTCCCGGTCATCAAAAAGACAGTACATTATCTTAATTTATGATGATTTGATTAATTAAAGTCTTGTGTTGGGCCAAATAGACACTTCTTTTTTTTTAATTTTTGTTTATTGCAGTAACATTGGTTTATAACATTGTATAAATTTCAAGTGTACATCGTTTATACTTCTATTTCTGCATAGATTACATCATGTTCACCACTCAAATACCAATTACAACCCATCACCACACACATGTGCCGAATTATCTCTTTCACCCTCCTCCCTCCCTCCATCCCCTCTGGTAACCACCAATGCAATCTCTGTCTCCATGTGTTTGTTTATTGTTGTTTTATCTACTACTTAATGAAAGAAATCATGTGGTATTTGACCTTCTCCCTCTGACTTATTTCACTTTGCATAATTCCCTCAATGTCCATCCATGTTGTCACAGATGGCTGGATTTCATCGTTTCTTATGGCTGAGTAGTATTCCATTGTGTATATATACCACATCTTCTTTATCCATTCGTCCCTTGACGGGCATGAGGTGATATCTCATGTTAGTTTTGATTTGCATTTCCCTGATAGTTAATGTGTCTGTTGGCCATCTGTATATCTTCTTTGGAGAAATGTCTGTTCAGGTCTTTTGCCCATTTTTTAATTGGGTTGGTAGTTTTGTTGTTGAGATGCATGTGTTCTTTATATATTTTGGAGATTAACCCCTTATCAGATGTATGGTTTGCAAATATCTTCTCCCAATTGTTAGGTTGTCTTTTCGTCTTGTTGATGGTTTTCTTTGTTGTGCAGAAGCTTTTAGTTTGATGTAGTCCCATTTGTTTAATTTTTCTATTGTTTCTCTTGCCCGGTCAGACATGGTGTTTGAAAATATGTTGCTAAGAACAATGTCGAAGAGCGTACTGTCTATGTTTTCTTCTAGAATTTTCACAGTTTCAAGTCTTACATTCAAGTCTTTAACGCATTTGTAGTTAATTTTTGTGTATGGTGTAAGGTAAGGGTCTACTATAATTTTTTTTCATGTGGCTGTCCAGTTTTCCCAACACCGTTTGTTGAAGAGATTTTCTTTTCTCCATTGTATGTTCTTGGCTCCTTTGTCAAGGATTAGCTGTCCATAGATGTGTGGGTTTATTTCTGGAGAGAAGGAAGGGGAGAAATAGATAAAAGTTAGCTGCTCTGAAGCCACTCTTAAGACCCCTGGATCTACATGTAACCCAGGAGATAGAGGCAGACGGCTGTGTGCCTAGATCCTCCTGCACTGTGGTT
The DNA here is from genome assembly GCF_020826845.1 of Diceros bicornis minor. NCBI lineage: Eukaryota > Metazoa > Chordata > Mammalia > Perissodactyla > Rhinocerotidae > Diceros > Diceros bicornis. The sequence continues at coordinate 313,879 of NW_026690871.1, read as the reverse complement.
CTCAGGGATGTCACAGGGCTGAAGCAGCTTCCTGAATCATGTTTACACGTCCATGTGTACAATACCCCTGACCATGGGGGTGAACCACTATTCAATCATCCCTTACACACCTCTAATTAACAATTAGATTTCAAAATCGTTGTATCATTACATGATAATTTATTCCTCAAACCTCTAGGATTCCAAGCTAAAAGAAAATCAAATTTCAATGGCTTATTTTCTTTGAAGGACCAAGATGTTCTTTCACACTTGGAATACGGATTAGAGGAAAAATCCATCAAATCAATGGAAACAAGTTAAGAAATGGACAGAGGGATATTTCATTCATATATACACAGTTTGCACTGTGGCAAAAATAGAGTTATATTTTTAAAAATTAGAAGTTTTTTAAATTTTATAGATATTAAAGTCTTTGTTCTGTTTGTACTGTCTTTGGTTTACCAAATCAAACTCACTCTTTAATGGGCATTTCTAGCATTGAGTGTCAATAACAGCAGCTTTTTTAAATTCTTATTTTTCCCATGTCAATGAAGAAGGGCAGATGTCATTGAGAGGTCAAGTCTAATCTACCTACGGATTTGGCAGCCTTAACTATGGATGTTCAAGTCAGACATTGCCAGCAGAGCCACATCTCATCACCCACAGGTGATTTTTTACTAGTAATCACAGATACTTGAGGATATAAAAGGAAATTCTTTATTAAGAACCAAACTTATAGATTCCTATCTTGGGTTCATTACTTTGATTTTTTGACCCAAATCACATACATCGATTAGACCATGTTAAATTCTATGATCTTTAGAAGATGCAGCCTACAGCTGAAGAGAAATAGATACAACAGCAATATCTTATCCTCTCTGAAGTCCAACGGAGAGTCCCTGGATTCAAAAGTTTTCAAGACAAGGAAAAGTCATCCTTCTTCTGAACAGAGAGAGTAGAGGCTAGTCAAACATTCAACTTTAAATTGTTAACATGGGGGCCGGCCCCGTGGCTTAGCGGTTAAGTGTGCACGCTCTGCTACTGGCGGCCTGGGTTCAGATCCTGGGCGTGACCTGACGCACCGATACTCCAGCCATGCTGAGGCCGTGTCCCACATACAGCAACTAGAAGGATGTGCAACTATGACATACAACTATCTACTGGGGCTTTGGGGAAATAAAAGGAGGAGGATTGGCAATAGATGTTAACTCAAAGCCGGTCTTCCTTAGCAAAAAGAGGAGGATTATCATGGATGTTAACTCAGTGCTGATCTTCCTAAAAAAATAATAAATAAATAAATAAATAAATAAATTGTTAACATGACTTGTTAGAATGTGACGGAGCAAGCATAATACATTCTAAGTTTCATGATTTTTCTCCAGAATACTGAGATGAATTACCTTGAATGCCAGTTTACCCATAAATGTCTTTATTCAGTGATAAAATTAATTTCCCTATAAATTAATTCCCATAAAAATGTTGAAAATATCATAGTCTCTGACTAAATGGAAACAAAACAAATTGAGCAGTTGAATAGCAGTGTAATAAATTCCATACAAGGATCTTACTGCAGCATTATGTATAATAGTGAAACTGGATGTAATCCCAACTCTATCAAAGAAGAAATAAACAGATCATCGTATTCCTGTTCTTTGCAATACCTCTAAAACATATAAAAAGCTAAGTTAGAGTGACATGCACTGATAAGGAGAGACATTTATGATATATGGTGTGAGAAACAGCAAATTGCAAAACGATATAGTTATGTAATTTATTTTAAAATAACTTTGTGTATTTATAAATTCATAGGAAATGTCCAGAAGAATAAGCCACAACCTCTTTACAATAGTTCCTTCCGACTAGCAGAGTGAGTTTTAGGGAAGGGGATGGAAGGGGAAGGTTTCACTTTTCTCTACATAGATCTGTGTAACCTTTTTAATAGTATGTATTTCTTTCATATTTAGAAAAATGAGTGATGTGAGCATTTGGTGCAGGGCAACAGTATTATGTTCACCAGTCTCTGTACTGTATGTTACTGCACAGCATGGACTGTAAGAGAAAGCCCAGAGGAGCAATGAAGACAAAGAATACATGACACCTGCAAAAAGTCAGTGGAATATTTCTCCATAACAAACCTTCCAGGTGAGTGACGGTCAGTATCTTCCACTGTTCCAGCTCTCAGAATAAACCTAGAACCTGCCCAGGGTAAGCCTGAGGACCACGCCCTGCTAGTCCACTCCCCGCCCAGGGCCTGTTTGTGCAGGGTGACTTGCATCAAGCAGACAATGGACTCAAGATGGGGCATGTGCCTTTGGGAATCCTGGCAGAGAGGAACAAAGTGAAACACCAGCTAAGTGCACACACCTGAGAGGCGGAGATCCAGGTGGAGGCTCAGAATGTACCAAGAAACTGTGTGAAGTGAACGAAGCTACTCGACCTCTCTGAGCCTCAGTGTCCCCCCGGGAAAATAGGGATCACAGGCCTACTTCACAGAGCTGTTGGGGAAGATACATAAAAGTGCTTGTGACAGCCAGTGTCCACATTATTAACAAAGTCATATCCGACTTCAAAATAATCGATGAAAAGAATAATGTTAATGAGACCAAAGACAAGATGCCCAGCTTCGTAACAGCCCCAGTAGCATGAGAATAAGAGGAGCTCCAAGTAAGCAGGGCTCTTCACAGATCCACTGGAGATGATGAACACTATACATCTGACCAGGATAAGTGGGTGTTGTGTAGTGACTCGTTTAGAGATCGTGGGTCCCTAAAGACACTGAAATACAGTTACATACAGTGGCTCCTAGGAGATAACTACAAAGCAACCAATGCAACAGATAGGAATGGGAAGGGGCCAAGCAGAAGATGGTCAGAGCCACAAAATCTGACAGAAGACACTGAAGCACAGGCGCCCAGCTCAGTCAACAGCTGCTGTGGTTGCGCCAGGGGATCAAACTTCTGAGGCAGCCATTGTGGGGACTCCTGGGAGCACAGTGGTCACTGCGGCCACACCCCAACAGCAGTGCATCAGAGCATACAGACCCCGATACTTTCCTCTCCATTAATCCCGGTTTCAAGATGATGAATATTGTCATGTTACAATGTCTTTTTCCAACCTTTGTGGATGAGGGTCATCAGAACACCCTGAGGAGGGCACAGGCCAGAGTAGTATGGAACACTGGGGGCTGGGGTGGCGGCGCTGCACCTGACTACATGGACTATCACCTGGGCCTATTGAACACGAGAGAAGAACCCGAGGATGTGGTCTAATGAGAATTCCCTGTCTTGTCACATTCAGTGACACTACAGTTTCTCATTCTTTCTCTACAAAAATGTTAAAGAATTCATGTGTCATTAATTCATAAAGAAGCAAATTCTTGACAAAGTGACAGGGTCCAGTTTCCATGACCAGGTTTTTCACTTGTTTTGATAATATCCCACATTGAGGAATCGGAAAGATAACCTATCGGGATGTGTACTATAAACAAGGACTTTTCTTCATGTAGATCGAAGCCCAGATTTTTAGGGATGACATAAATCATGAAAGCTGCTAACCATTCCTCCACAGGTTTCAATAAGACTTTTAATTTAATTTACTAATCTCAGGAAAAGAGAATTTGGCATTTCAAGTTTTTTGTTTCTGCATTCAAGTGTATGGTACAGGCAAGAGAATGACCAGAAAAAAGTTAACAGGCAGGTCTTGCTTGCATTTTATCTTCTGCAAATAAGCAGGATATTGTATGCTTTGTTCTTTTCACTGCTCTAATCAATTTTTAAAGAATACTATACATCTGACTATCCATAGGCGTGTTTATCTGGGAAACTTGCCGGAATCCAAAGCAGAGATGTTAAAGCTGACGGGTTTCAAATGCTGCCCAAGTGCTCTCTACCTTGAACATCCCTCTCCCAAAGCTGAACCACCGTTCTCTTCCTGAGGGATCTGAGTTGCCACCCGTGTCCCTAAGAGACTGGTCGGCCACTCAGGCCTGAGGTGAGATTAGGTGATCAACCTAAAGGGCAAAATGCTTAAGCTATTCTAATCTTAAGGTTGCTGTTTCGGAGGCCTCTGCACTGGAATGGGTTGGTGAAAATGGCCTACTAGATACTTGCCTGGGAATTGGGTTTTTATCCTCCACTCTTAGCGGATCCTGGGGAAACCAATGATTAACTTCACAGATACCTCAACTTCCACATCTGCAAAAAAGGCAAGCAACAGCCAATGTTACCACCCTGCAAAGCTCCTAAGTTGTGCTTGCAAGAGGGACCACAAGGGCGAATGTCTCCCAAAAGCTGATGAAATGATGGTACTTTGGCTGGAGAAGGCAGAGGGCAGCAGGCAAAGTGGAAAGTTTCTGGGATGTCAAACCAGTTCCCATAAGCAGTTTAGAGAAACACCTGGCCCTGGACTAGGTAGGAGGCTGTGGAAAGACCCACAGGCACACAGGGGGGAGGAGGAATCAAGCAACGGAGGGAGGCGGTGGGGAAGAGGTACGAGTCCGGCTTCAATTTTGGACAAAAGTAGTTGCACACTGCAGGCCCGCAGCTGCCCATGCAGCCACCACACCTTCGTAACGCCGTGGTCCCTCTCGTCCCATCACATCCCTCTGGGACTCAGTCCACACGGAGCGGGTGCAGGACTAGAGTCCTGAGTCAACAGCGGTTTGGCCCTCGGCCAAGCTCACACCGCCCTGCTCCTCCCCCCAGGGCTAGGCATCATCCCGTGCCCAGAGCATCCTTTGAGTTGTAGTCCTGCAGCCATGCAGGCTGCCGGCTGGGAGCGGTTAAGAGACAAAAGCTCCCAACATGCACAGCTAGGGGCCCCAACTCCCGCCTTGTCCCTCTGCCCCTGGGCCCCGCCCCTCTGCTTCCATATCTCAAATAGAAATACCGGGTGCCTGGGATCCTGGAATTTGCCTTTTCAAGGCCACCTGTCCTACCATCCCCTCCATCCTTCTAGGCTGCCATGATCCTCCCTCTGGACCCCGTGGTCAGGGTCGCTGCAGAGACCCTCCCTTTGGACCCCGCCCACCTGAAGGCCCCATACCTTGGTCAGGCGTCTTAGAAGGACTGCCTTGAGCCATGTCATTAAAAGGAGAAAACATCACAGTGGGCGGCCCCATTCCTGCATTATACAGACAGGAAAACCACGTGCACTGGTAAGTGACCCCTAAGCCACTTTGGGGCCCACACGCACGCCCCTTCTCTGAGGCTGCACACAGGCTTGTTCACTGGACTTCCTTATCCCAGTCTGGACCTCTTGGCCACATTGACACAGGCAACAGCACTGAAACTTCCCCTTCGTCCTTCCCACAATGTTAGGCAAGTTCGTCGAGGAATGTAATATGCAATTTCTGGCCTACTATAGGGCTGGCTCCTGGGAACCAGTTTTAATATCCCTTTTTAAATATACCCTCAGAATCACAAAATAATGAAGCAAAATAATTTGTTGCTGTGGGGGCTTATGGTGATAACTCTCTGAAGTCATTTTTCCATTTAGCTCCTCTCCAAAGACTACAAATACTACAGCACTACAAATACAAAGACTCCAAATACTACAGCACCACATGCTTCTCAGACTGGTGGATGCACAGCTCCACTTCTTTGCAGGGAGGACGCACAACAACAGAATATACGTGGCCCGACTTTCTGGACCTTCAGTATTACTACAAGATTTGGAAGAAGCAAAGTTAGGTCATTTCCAAGGTAAGGAATTAAAAACTTAACACTAAGATGAGGTGGGAAAGTCATATGCCATTAATAATTGTCAGTAACCTGTGCCTGAAATGTCAGACTTCCTCTGAGAAAGAACCCTGAGATCCTATTTCCCATTGTTTTAAATAGGAAAAATTAGAAGTCATAGCAAATCTATTGAAAAACCCTACCAATTTCCTAAGTCACCTTATGGCACCTAGACATAAGTTAGGAACATCATTGCTCCTCGTTTTCTTCCTCATTCAACCCAGTCCCACAAGTCTTGACTTCATGCTGTGAACACGGCACTGTGCTAGGTGTCAAGGCCTTGGTGAGTATCATCATGGGGGTGGGCCTTGCTGGAAAAAGATTGCATCATAAAAACTCAAAGCCATGCCACTTGCCAAATTGAGGCAATAATGGAAAGACCCTAAGGGACGCACAAGGGTGAGGGCATTAATAGATACTTGGGAGTATGAAAATCCATCTAATGGTGTCATGAGTGAATGTGTTCCACTTTAAAACAAAACACTGCTGTTAGTCTGAGATAATGAGTTAGTATCTTTGTGCATATATGCAGGATTTAAAATGTTTATTGATGTATACCATGTGTACAGAAATATACGCAGAAGTCATCTATGTAAACCTCAAAGAATTATTACAAAGTGAACACACTTGTGTGACTAAGAACTAGCACCAGCTTCACTCAGGCCCCAACAATCCCTTTCTCCTTCCTTCCTCCCCAAATATAACCAGTATCTTACCAGTGAACACTGTATATCAGGTTTGTCTTCTTACACAAGTGTTTTATTACAGAACAATTTAAACAATATACAAAATAAACAAAATAGCATAGTAGGCCCATCACCCAGCTTCAACAACTGCTAATTATCTGCCATTTTTGTTTCATCCATGCTCCATCCCATTCCCACCTCACTTTATTATTCTTTTAGTCTTTTGTGTGTGGGGGTGGGGTAAGATGTATGCACACTGAAAGGCAGAAATAAGAACCGTATAGTTTTGGCAAATAAACATGCCCATATAACCTTCACCCCTTTAAGAATAGGAGATTTCCATCACCCCCAGAAAACTCCTTCCTGTTCCTTCCCAGGCAATTTTTTCGTTCCTCTGAAGCAACCACTGTTCTGGTTTTTTCACCATAGGTTCATCTTGGCTGAAATCATCCCACGTGTATTGTTTTCTGTCCACCTTGCCTCCCTCGGCACGAGGTTGGTGAGACTCACACAGCATGTGTGTGTCAGCATTTGCTCCTCAGCACAGCTGAGGGCATTCTGTTCTGTGGATGCCCCGCAGTACGCTCATCTTCCTCCTGGGGAGGTGCAGCTTATCTCCTGCGAAAATTCTTGTATAAACGCTTTTTGTATGCCATTTAATTCCTTTATTAGCATTTAAGTGTCACACCTTTGCAGTTTTTAGTGGTTGGTCCAGATTACAATATGCATCTTTAACATATCACAGTCTACCTGGACTTAATAGTGCACCAATTTATTCAATGTAAAATATGGAAGTCTTGCTACAGGACAGTTGCATTTATCTCTGTCTGTCCTTTGTGCTATTGTTGTCATAAAATTTACATCTACCCATGTTATAAATCCCACAATACAGTGTTATAATTTTTGCTTTAAATAGTCATAAGTCTTTTAAGAATTTAAGAGAAAAAAGTTAAGTATTTGGAGGGAGATGCTTTGAGGCTCTGCAAAGGTACTGTTTCTTCTTTAAGTTTCACCCACAGTTTTTGCACTCATCAGTCAGTCATGCCCACATTAATTATTACTGTAGCGTTCTAGTGGCGATTTTCTATTTCATGCTATCCAGTCGCATTTATTATTTAGAATTCTGGGAGGAAGATTCCCCCCCCCTTCCTTCTTCCTTTCTTTCTCTTTCTCTCAATCTTTTTTCCCCCTTTTATTCTTTCTTTCTTCCTTTCTTATTTAATCTTTTTTATATCAGTATAGACTCATGGATATTTATTTTATTCTCTGGGTAATAATCCAATGCTACTGTTATTTATTTTGTTGCTCACAGTTTTCTAGCTTGAGCCACTGGGATGTCTTTCAGATTGATTCCTTTTGACACATCTCATCATTTTCTGTGTTTTTTTAAAGCACTTTTTTACTTTCTGGCACTACATGATGCTCCAGGCTCACCTTGTATTTTCCATCTCCAGCCCTAGAATCAGCCATTTCTCCAAGAAAACCTGGTTCTTTTTATTGGAGAATGATATTTAGAAACCAAGATCAGGGAGCTAGGTATGCTCATTGATACTAGAGTGTCATTGCTTCTAGACTCTCTCAGCAGTGCTTGGAAATGTATGTATGAATATAAAATCAGGTATACACATCTATCTATAGATCTTTCAATCTATCTACCAATCTATCTTTCTATTTGGATAAATATATTAAAAGAGACATGGATTCATACTGATACTTCCAACTCCAATCCAGCACCACAGAATTTATTCTAGCCTTTTCCTTTTGTTTATTCGTCACTTCTTTCACCAACAGTGAGAAACTTAACTCCAGATATTTGCAATATTTACTAATGTGTCAATTAGTTTCAGAATTACTAATCCATACCCTTATGAAAAACAAATTTACCACCTAGAGTACAGTGTTTGTGTCCAGTACTTTAATTCTACAGTATCCCATCAAAACACTGTCTTCCAAAGTTACTTAGGTTAGGACCTTCCATCCCCAGCCCTTCAGTGTGGTTATGTCACATACTTGTAATACAGTGAGATTCATTTGTCACTGCATTCCATCTGAGTTCCTCAGCATCCTGATTGATTTGTAAAATTTGCAGAGTAAAATTCACTCTTTGTGGTGTACAGTTTTACGGGTTTTGACAAATTTATGGTCGTGTATCCACCTCCACAGTACCATACCGAGCTGTTTTTTTCACCCCCAAAATTCTTTCATACTGCCTCTTTGTAGTCAACCCCTTCCCCCACTCCATCTCTTGGCAACCACTGATCATTTTCCATCCCTTTAATTCTGACTTTTCTAGAAAGTCATGTAAATGGAATCATAGTACATAGCCTTTTGAATCTGGCCTCCTTCACTTAGAGAAATGCATCCAAGATTCATCCATCTTGTTGTGTGAATCAAGAGTTTATTCTTTTTATTGCCAAGTAGTATTATAATGTCCCAGTGCAACACAGTTTCTTTCTCCATTCACCTAATGAAGGACATTTAGTTTATTTCCAGCTTTTGACAATTATGAATAAAATGGCTATCAATATTCACACAAAGATTTTTGTTTAAATATTAGTTTTCAATTTGCTTCAGTAAATCCCTAGGAGTGGGATATCTGAGTCACATAATAAGTGTAGGTTTAACTTTATAAGAACCTGCTAAATTGTTTTCCGAATGCAACTATCATGTTGCATTCCCAGTCCTAGTTGTTTCTAGTCCTCACCAGCACTTGGTATTTGCAATTTTATTGGTATTTGCAATTTTATTTTTTATTTTAGCCAACTAATAGGTGCCCGGTATCTTATTGTGGCTTCTGCTTCCTTTTTGAAAATGAGTTCTGCTAAATATAGAATCCTGTGTTGACTTTTGGGTTTTCTTTCTGCACTTGAAAGATGTCATTTTGTTGTTGATTTGTCTCTTTTGTTTTTGATAATATATCATTCATCATTCACATTATTTCTCCCTGTATGTAATGTCTTCCTCAGTACTTCCTTGACTGCTTTCAAGTTTTTCTTTTTATCTTTGGATTTTAGCAGCTTGACTATCATGTGCCTATGTATGCTTTTATTTTGTATTTTATTTTGTGAGGTTGCTGACTTTCTTCGATCTAAAATTTTAGATTTTCCACCAAATTTTGGAAGTTTTATGCTATTACTTGTTGATTTGCCTTTCTGCCTCATTTAATTTTTCTGTCTCTCCCCTCTCTGCCGGGGACTCAATCATCTCACAGGTAAGGCTCTCTTCATTTTTCTTCAAAATTTTTACATTCTTTTCTTCAGGTTGGATAATTTCTATTGCTCTATCTTCATGTTTCTTCTACTATTTCTAATCTACTGGTAAACTCAAAAGTATTTTTTTATTTCATCTTCCTATTTGGTTCTTTTTTGTAATTTCAATTTCTCTGCTGAGTTTCAACATCTGTTCATTCATTATGAGAATATTTTTCTTTACCACCATGATCATCTTTATAATCGCTGATTTCTTATCCTTGTCTGCTAATTGCAACACGTTTGGGATAGTTTCTAGTGCCTGCTTTTGGTCATATATGGATTACATTTTCCTATTTCTTCAAATCTCATGATTTTTTAAATTGTCTACTGGAAACCATGAGTCATAGTTATAGAGACTCTGGATTCTATTGTATTCCTTTGAAGAGTGTTGTTATTTTTCTAGCAGGGAGTTAACTTGGCTGGAGTGAAATTCCAATCTTCTCTCCTTTACAGTGGTCATAGCTGAAATCCTCATTCAGTTCTTTCATCTTCCAACTGCTGATTTTACACTAGGCCCTCTGGGGCCTACCCTGCATGTGTGTTGTTCAAAGATCTGCAAATTTGATGTCTGTGTGCGGGAGACTTACACACATATTTTGAGATTTTTCCTCTTTGTGGTTCCCTCCCTTCCAGAATTTCTCTCCTAACTTTCCAGCTACTCTTCCAGCCCCAAAATACATCCTCTAACATTACAAGTAAGACTGTAGTTTTTCCCCTATCTGGGCCACGTACAGATTTTGCAATGTTTTGAGGAGAAAGACTCAAGCTTGCAAATATCTCCTGGTGCAATTCTCATCCTTCAAGGGAAGACTCCCTCTCAGTTCTGCTTGCTTTTGGAAGAGATTTGTACATACACACGTATACACATTTATTGTATCTGTATTACATATAGGTACATGATTCTATGTAAATATATATAATACTTTGTGCAGATTTTATCATTGTTATCTGTGAGAGTGTTAGTTCAACAACCTACTCAACCATTACTGGAAGCCAGATCTCAGTATTGTTTCTTTTTTGGATTTTATACAAATGGAATTATAAAATATATAGCTTTTTGAATATAATTTCTTTTATGCAGCATTATGGTTGTGATATTCATCGATGCTGTTGCATGTAGCTAGTGTTTGTTCATTTGTTGAAAATAATAGTTTTAATGGTCATAAAATATTCATAATATAAAATTGACCATTTTAACCATTTTTAAGTGTGCAGTTCAGTGACATTCAGTGCATTCACATTATTGTGTAACCATAACCTCCAACCATCCACAGAACTATTTTCACCTTGTACTGAAACTCTGTGCCCATTATGCAACAACTCCCTGTTGTCCCTCCCTCTTGCACCAGTCTCCTTTCTGTTCCTATAAATCTGACTACTCTAAGTACCTTATATGAGTGGAATCAAAATATTTTTACTTTTGTGACTGGCTTTATTTCACTTAGCATATAGTCCTCAAGGTTCATCCATGTCATAGCATGTGTCAGAATTCCTTCCTTTTTAAGGGTGAATGGTATTGCACTGTCTGTATACACCACATTTTTTTTTTTGTCAATTCATCTATTGATGGACACTTGGCTTGCTTCCAGCTTTTGGTTATTTTGAATAATGCTGTTAACAACACGGGTGTACATATGTCTTTCTATCTCTTTCTTCAATTCTTTTAGGTTTATACCCATAGATGGTGTTCTGAGATTCATTTTTTCACATGTGGGAGAGTTCTTCACACCTCCAACAAGCAATTCTTGGAATGCCAGCTGGTCATCAGATAATTCAACTCAATTTGATGTTGTCAACCCAGAGATACATCTGATTCCACAAGTTGAGGGCTCAGTCCCATAAGACTGCACACCCACCCCAAACTCACCTCAACTTCAGGTGCCAGTTACAAGCCCAGGCTGTTACCTGTACTTCTGACTGACTGGCTATAAACCAGAGGTTCCCACAACCTCCTCCTTGGGCTTGATTAATCTGCTAGAGTGGCACACAAAAGTCAGAGAAACATTTACTACATCACCAGTTTATTATAAAAGGATATAACTCAAGAACAGCCTGATGGAAGTGGTGCATAGGGAAAGATATGTGAGAAGGGGCACAGAGCATTCATGCCATCTCCAGGTTCACCACTCTCCAAGTACTCCCTGTCATGGCCAACCTGGAAGCTCTGTGAACTTCCTTCTATTGGGATTTTTTTTTTTTATTGATATTTTAATGGTTTCTAACATTGTGAAATTTTGGGTTGTACATTTTTGTTTGTCCATCACCCCATATATGACTCCCTTCGCCCCTTGTGCCCACCCCCCACCCCCACTTCCCGGGTAACCACAGTCCAGTTTTCTCTGTCCATGTGTTGGTTTATATTCCACATATGAGTGATATCATACAGTGTTTGTCTTTCTCTTTCTGGCTTATTTCACTTAACATAATACGCTCCAGGCCCATCCATGTTGTTGCAAATGGGACGATTTTGTCTTTTTTTATGGCTGAGTAGTATTCCATTGTATATATATACCACATTTTCTTAATCCAATCGTCAGTCGAGGGACACTTAGGTTGCTTCCACTTCTTGGCTATGGTGAATAATGCTGCAATGAACATAGGGGTGCATAAGCCTCTTTGGATTGTTGATTTCAGGTGCGTTGGATAGATTCCCAGTAGTGGGATGGCTGGATCATAGGGCATCTCTATTTTTAATTCTTTGAGGAATCTCCATACCGTTTTCCATAGAGGCTGCACCAATTTGCATACCCACCAGCTGTGTATGAGGGTTCCTGTTTCTCCACATCCTCTCCAACATTTGTTATTTTTTGTCTTGGTGATTATAGCCATTCTAACGGGCGTGAGGTGGTATCTTAGTGTTGTTTTGATTTGCATTTCCCTGATGATTAGTGATGTTGAGCATCTTTTCATGTGCCTATTGGCCATCTGTATATCTTCCTTGGAGAAGTGTCTGTTCATTTCCTCTGCCCATTTTTTGATCGGGTTGTTTGTTTTTTTGTTGTTCAATTGTGTGAGTTCTTTATATATTATGGAGATCAACCCCTTGTCAGATGTATGTTTTGCAAATATTCTCTCCCAGCTGGTTGGTTGTTTGTTCATCTTGATTCTGATTTCATTTGTCTTATAAAAGCTCTTTAGTCTGATAAAGTCCCACTTGTTTATTTTTTCTTTAGTTTCCCTAGTCTGGGTAGGCATGTCATCCGAAAAGATTCCTTTAAACCCAATGTCAAATAGTGTGTTGCCTATATTTTCTTCTATGAGTTTTATAGTTTCAGGTCTCACCTTCAGGTCTTTGATCCATTTTGAGTTAATTTTTGTGAATGGCGATAGCACATGGTCCACTTTCATTCTTTTGCATGTGGATGTCCAGTTTTCCCAACACCATTTATTGAAGAGACTTTCCTTTCTCCATTGCATGTCCTTAGCACCTTTGTCGAAAATTAGCTGTCCGTATATGTGTGGTTTTATTTCTGGGCTTTCAATTCTGTTCCATTGATCTGTGTGTCTGTTTTTGTACCAGTACCATGCTGTTTTGATTACTATTGCTTTGTAGTATGTTTTGAAGTCAGGAATTGTGATGCCTCCTGCTTTGTTCTTTTTCTTTAGGATTTCTTTAGCTATTCGGGGTCTTTTGTTGCCCCATATAAATTTTAGTATTCTTTTTTCTATTTCTGTGAAGAATGTCATTGGGATTCTGATTGGGATTGCATTGAATCTGTAGATTGCTTTAGGTAATATAGACATTTTAACTATGTTTATTCTTCCAATCCACGTGCATGGGATATCTTTCCATTTCTTTATGTCATCGTAGATTTCCCTCAATAATGTCTTGTAGTTCTCATTGTATAGGTCCTTCACCTCCTTGGTAAGATTTATTCCTAGGTATTTTATTCTTTTTGATGCAAGTGTAAATGGTATTATCTTTTTGAGCTCTCTTTCTGTTAGTTCATTATTAGCATATAGAAATGCAACTGATTTTTGTAGATTGATTTTGTACCCTGCAACTTTGCTGTAGTTGTTGATTGTTTCTAACAGTTTTCCAACAGATTCTTTAGGGTTTTCTATATATACAATCATGTCATCTGCAAATAGTGAGAGTTTCACTTCTTCGTTACCTATTTGGATTCCTTTTATTCCTTTTTCTTGCCTAATTGCTCTGGCCAAAACCTCCAGTACTATGTTGAACAGGAGTGGTGAGAGTGGGCAGCCCTGCCTCGTTCCTGTTCTCAGAGGAATGGCTTTCAGTCTTTCCCCGTTGAGTATGATGTTAGCTGTGGGTTTGTCATATATGGCCTTTATTATGTTGAGGTACTTTCCTTCTATTCCCATTTTATTGAGAGTTTTTATCATAAATGGATGTTGTATCTTGTCAAATGCCTTCTCTGCGTCTATTGAGATGATCATGTGGTTTTTATTCTTTGTTTTGTTGATGTGATGTATCACGTTGATTGATTTGCGGATGTTGAACCATCCCTGCGTCTCTGGTATAAATCCCACTTGATCATGGTGTATTATCTTTTTAATATATTGTTGTATTCGGTTTGCCAATATTTTGTTGAGGATTTTTGCATCAATGTTCATCAGCGATATTGGCCTGTAATTTTCTTTCTTTGTATTGTCTTTGTCTGGTTTCGGTATCAGGGTGATGTTGGCCTCATAGAATGATTCAGGAAGTGTTCCATCTTCCTCTATTTTTTGGAATAGTTTGAGGAGGATGGGTATTAAATCTTCTTTGAATGTTTGGTAAAATTCACTGGAGAAGCCATCTGGTCCTGGACTTTTATTTTTTGGGAGGTTTTTGATTACTATTTCAATCTCTTTACTTGTGATTGGTCTATTCAGATTCTCCATTTCTTCTTGGTTCAATTTTGGGAGGTTGTATAAGTCTAAGAATTTATCCATTTCTTCTAGATTGTCCAATTTGTTGGCATATAATTTCTCATAGTATTCTCTTATAATCCTCTGTATTTCCATGGTATCCATTGTAATTTCTCCTCTTTCATTTCTAATTTTATTTACTTGAGCCTTTTCTCTTTTTTTCTTAGTTAGCCTGGCTAAGGGTTTGTCTATTTTGTTTATCTTCTCGAAGAACCAACTCTTTGTTTCATTAATCCTTTCTACTGTTTTTTTGGTCTCAATATCATTTATTTCTGCTCTGATTTTTATTATTTCTCTCCTTCTGCTGGCTTTGGGCTTTGTTTGTTCTTCTTTTTCTAGTTCTGTTAGGTGTAATTTAAGGTTGCCTATTTGGGCTTTTTCTTGTTTGTTAAGGTGGGCTTGTATCGCTATGAGTTTCCCTCTCAGGACCGCTTTTGCTGCGTCCCATATGGTTTGATATGGCATGTTATCATTTTCGTTTGTTTCCAGATAGTTTTTGATTTCTCCTTTAATTTCATCAATGATCCATTGGTTGTTCAGTAGCATGTTGTTTAATCTCCACATTTTTGTCACTTTCCCAGTTTTTTTTCCTGGTTCATTTCCAGTTTCATAGCCTTATGGTCTGAAAAGATGCTTGTTATGATTTCAATCTTCTTAAATTTATTGAGGCTTGCTTTGTTTCCCAACATATGGTCTATCCTAGAGAATGTTCCATGCGCGCTTGAGAAGAATGTGTAGTCAGCTGTTTTTGGGTGGAGTGCTCTGTATATGTCTACTAGGTCCATCTCGTCCAGTTTTTCATTTAAGTCTAATATTTCTTTATTAACTTTTTGTCTGGATGATCTATCCATTGCTGTAAGTGGGGTGTTAAGATCCCCTACTATTATTGTGTTGTTGTTGATTTCTCCTTTTAGGTTTGTTAATAGTTGTTTTATGTACATTGGTGCTCCTATGTTGGGTGCATATATATTTATAAGTGATATGTCTTCTTGATAGAGTGTCCCTTTTATCATTATATATTTCCCTTCTTTGTCTTTCTTAACCTGTTTTATCTTGAAGTCTACTTTGTCTGATATGAGTATGGCAACACCTGCTTTCTTTTGTTTGCCATTAGCTTGGAGTATTGTCTTCCATCCTTTCACTCTGAGCCTGTGCTTGTCTTTAGTGCTAAGATGTGTTTCCTGAAGGCAGCATATTGTTGGGTCTTGCTTTTTAATCCATCCTGCCACTCTGTATCTTTTGATTGGAGAGTTCAATCCATTTACATTTAGGGTAATTATTGAAATATGAGGGTTGAATGTTGCTGTTTTGTCACTTATTTTCTGGTTCTTTTGCATTTCCTTTGTTTCTTGTCCCATTTGTTTTGGACTGCCAATTCAGTTTGGTTGTTCTGTCTTATGATTCTTCTAGTTTTCTCTTTGTTTATCATATGTGGTTTTAATTTGATTATTTGTTTAGTGGTTACCTTGAGGTTTGGGCGAAAAATCTTCTGTATGAGATAGTCCATTATCTGATAGCCTCCTATTTCCTTATACTAAGTCAATTCAGTCACTTTCCTCTTCCCCTTCTAAGTTGCTCTTGTTATACCTTATTCTATCTTGTGTTGTGGCTGTGTGTTTACAGTGATGAGGTTAAATTTATTTTTGGTGAATTTCTTCCTTTGATCTTTGAGTTTAGTATTTAAGTGGTTGCTAACCTATTCCGGTAAAGATCTACTATTTCTCTGATTTTGTCTACCTACTTTTCTCCTTACTCCAAGCTTTGTGTTCCCTTTCTCTTCTTGTTTTCAGGCCTGAGGGCCTTCTTGAGTATTTCTTGTAGTGGCGGTCTCGTGGCCATGAACTCCCTTAGCTTTTGTTTATCTGGGAGAGTTAATATTTCTCCATCATATTTGAAGGATATTTTTGCTGGATAGATTATTCTTGGCTGAAAGTTTTTGTCTTTTAGTATTTTGAATATATCATTCCAGTCTCTTCTAGCCTGAAAAGTTTCTGTTGAGAAATCCGCTGAGAGCCTGATGGGAGTTCCTTTGTACGTTATTTTTTGTTTTTGTCTAGCTGCCCTTAATATTGTTTCTTTGTCGTTGACCCTGGCTAGCCTTACCACTAGGTGTCGTGGTGAAGGCCTTTGTCTGTTAATATATATAGGAGTCCTGTTGGCTTCGCTTACTGGTATTTCCTGCTCCTTCCCCAGATTTGGGAAATTTTCAGCTATTATTTCCTTGAATAGGCTCTCTGTTCCTCTTTCCCTCTCCTCTCCCTCAGGAATACTTATAATTCTTATGTTACATTTTCTAATAGAGTCCGATATTTCTCGGAGTCTTTCTTCATTTCTTTTTAGTCTTAGTTCTCTCTCTTCTTCCATCTGGAGTATATCTGTATTCCTATCCTCTAAAGTACTAATTCTTTCCTCCATATTGTCAGCTCTGTTCTTTAAAGATTCCAGATTCTCCTTTATCTCCTCCATTGTGTTCTTCATCTCCATCAGCCCTGATAGGTTTTTCTTTATGATTTCAATCTCTTTTGTGAAGAAACTCCTAATCTCATTTAATTGTTTGTCTGTGTTGTCTCGTATTTCGTTGAGTGTTTTTATGATAGCTATTTTGAAATCTCTGTCATTTAGTTTATGGATTTCTGTGTCTTCGGGGTTGATTTCTGGGTGCTTGTCATTTTGTTTCTGGTCTGGTGATTTCATATATTTTTGCATTGTGGTTCCTGTGTTGGTTTTGATTTTCCTCATCCTGGAAGTCTCTGGTTGCAATTTCCACCTGCCGCCACTGTGTGGTGGTAAAGGGCTGTGTAGTCTAAGCCCCCTGCGCTCTGCCCCAGTTTTTCTGCTGCGATCCGCAGTTTTGTTTTGTTTTGTTTTGTTTCTTTTCCCCACTGCGATCCACGGGTCCAGTCCAGTTTATTGAGGTCTGCCTCGGACCGCTAGATCTGGTCGAGCTGCAGACTCCGGGTTGCGGGGAGCGGGGAGCTCTCTCTTTTGCCCTCTGGGTCCGTGACGTGGGAGGCTTCTCGTTTGCCCCTCTTTATCCGCTCTCTGGGTTGCTCAGATGTTGATGGTAGCCCTGTGGCTCCTCTGAGCCCTCTGTGCGGGAGTTTCCCACTGGCTGAGAGCGCCCGACGAGCTACAGTTTCCCGCCGAGGGCCGCCCCTCCCCCCTCTCTGGGAGCCGCGCGGACCGGATCGCTGATCTGATGGGGAGGGAGCGGCGTTCTCCTTACCTCTCCCCACTTCCTCCAGGGGCCCAGCACGTTCCGCTCTCAGATGTGCGGCAGTGTGGATCCCTCCGCTCCAGCTTTTGACTGTCTGGGATTCCGTTGTTGGTCTGTGGCTGTTACTTTTGTTGTATTTTGTGGGGGAAGAATTCACGGGAAAGCTCACTCCGCCATGATGCTGACGTCACCCTAAAATTCTATTGGGATTTTTATGAAGGCTCCCTCACATAGGCATGATCAATTATTAACTCAGTTTCTAGCCCCTCTCCCCTCTGTGATGGATAAGGGGTAGGGCTAAAAATTTCAACCTTTTAATCAGGGCTTGGTCTTTCTGGTTACCAGCCCCCATCCAGGAGCCATCCAGGAGCCCACCCAGAGTTGCCTCAATAGAACAAATGATTCTCCTAGTGTTCTTATCACTTAGGAAATTACAAGGGTTTTAGGAGCTCTGTGTCAGGGATGGAGTCAAAGACAAACATTAGAACAAGAGATGCTCCTAGTGTCCTTATCGTTTAGGAAAGTACAAGGGTTTTAGTAGCTCTATGCCAGGAATTGGAGGCAGAGACCAATAAATATATTTTATATTATTTCAGAACCCATAAGTGGAATTGCTATATCATATGGTAATTCTATTTTTAATTTTTGAAGAAACTGTCATACTGTTTTCCACAGTTTTATGTTCTCACCATCAGAGCACAAGCGCACGAATTTCTCAACATCCTTGCCAATCCTTGTTATTTTCTGATTTTGTGATAGTAACTATCCTAATGGATGTGAAGAGGTATCTCATTGTGGTTTTATTTTGCATTTTCCTGATACTTAGTGATGTTGAGCATCTTTTCATGTGTGTACTGGCCATTTTATATCTTCTTTGGAGAAATGGCTATTCAAGTCCTTTTTGCATTTTTAAATTGTGTTTTTTTTAATTGTTGGGTTGTAGGAGTTCTTTATATATTCTAGCTATTAATCCCTTATCAGATATGTGATTTGCAAATATTTTCAACTGTTCTGTGGGTGACCTTTTTACTCTGTTGATAGTATCTTGTGATACAGAAAACTTTTGTATTTTGATGAAGTCCAATTTGTTATTTTGTTGTTGTTGTTGCTTATGGCTTTGGTGTCAGATGAAAGAAATCATTGTTGGCAATGTCTTTTGGACCCAATGACATGCAGCTTATACCCTGTGTTTTCTTCTAATGATTTATAGCTTCAACTCTAACATTTAGATCTTTGATCCATTTTGAGTTAATTTTTGTATGTGGTGTAGGGTAAGAGTCCAACCTCATTCTTTTGCACGTGGGTATCCAGTTTTCCCAGCACCATATTTGGAAAAACTTATCCTTTATCCAACGAATTGTCTTTGCACCCTTGTCATAATTCATTTGACCATATATGCAAAGGTTTATTTCAGGGCTTTCTATGCTATTTCATTAGTATATTGTGTGTATTTATGCCAGCACTGCACTGTTTTGTTTACTTTGTAGTATGTTTTGAAATCAGAAAGTGTGAGTTCTCCAACTTTCTTCTTCTTTTTCTAGATTGTTTTGGCTATTCAGGGTCCCTTGAGAGGTCATATGAATTTAAGGATATATTTTTCTATTTTTGCAAAAAAACATCATTGGACTTTTTAGCTCCTTGACTAAGTTGGTTCTTAAGTATTTTACTCTTTTTGATGCTACTGTAAATAAAAATATAAAGTTTTTAAATTTCTTTTTCAGATTACTTATTATTAATGTATGGAAGAACAACTAATTTTTGCATATTTATTTTGTGTCCCACTACTCTGCAGAATTTATTAGTTCTAACAATTTCTTTGTGGAATTTTTAAGGGTTTCAACATATAAGATATTATGTGTGAAAAAATACAATGTTGTTTCTTCCTTTCCAATTTGGATGCTATTTCTTTCTTTTTCTTGCCTAATTGCTTTGGCTAGATCTTCTAATACCATGTTGAATAGAAGTGGTTAAAGTGGACCTTCTTGCCTTGTTCCTGATCTTAGAGGAAATACTTTCACTTTCACACTTGAATACATTGTTCTCTGTGGATTTCTGTGTATGGCTTTTATTATGTTGAAGTAGTTTCCTTTTACTATGAGGGTTTTTTGGTGTTTTTAACATGAAAGCATGTTTACTTTTGTCAATCACTTTTTCTGCATCCATTGAGATGATCATGTGTTTTTTTCCTTCATCCTGTTAATGTGGTTTATTACATTGATTCATTTTCATATATTGAAACACGTTGAATTCCAGGAATAAATCCCACTTAAAACGGGCCGGCTCCATGGCTTAGTGGTTAAGTGCACGTACTCCAGTGCTAACGGCCCAGGTTTGGATCCTGGGTGCGCACCGACGCACCGCTTCTCCAGCCATGCTGAGGCCACGTCCCACATACAACAACTAGAAGAATGTGCAGCTATGACATACAACTATCTACTGGGGTTTTGGGGGGAAAAATTAAGTAAATAAATAAAATTATTTTAGAAAAATAATGCATAATCCTTTTAATATGCTGCTTAATTTGGTTTGTTATTATTTTATTGAGGATTTTTGTATCACTCTTCATCAAAGATATTGACCTGTAGTTTTCTTTTCTTTTAATCGATTTGGCTTTGATATCAGGGTAGTGCTAACCTCACAGGATGACTTTAGAAGTATTCTCTCCTCTTCAACTTTTGGAAAGCGTTTGAAAAGAATTGGTGTTTGTTAATTAAAAAAAAGTCTTTGGGCCCAGGAATAAATTCAGAATAAAATAAATACAAATAAATATTTTTTTAAATGTGAAAATGTTATTTCCTAAAAAAATTAAAAATTAAGCAAGTATATCACTTATCACTTTATTTCTAGAAAATTTTTTTAACCTAATAGTAAGCATAAACAAATTGTTAGAATTAAAATGACTCAAGTGTTAATTTTCTTCATTGCAAATTTTCTGACAGAGGTATATGATGCCATCATGTATGACATCTTTTATGAAAAAATGGTCATTTTTTGTAGTATTTGAGAACATTATGAATTTTCCCAGTGGCATCTGACAATACTCTGATATGCAAAGTTATCTTTTCAACATATATGTCTTTACCAAATTAACAAACTCTGTCAGGTGCTAATTAATCAACTACTTTTCATATAATTGAGGCTCTCCACCATCAACTTCCTTAACCATCAAGAAATTCTACAAATTCTGCAAGATTAACCATTTTACTTTACACTGTACTTATCTCATGTGGTTTAAAGCATCCAAAAATCATTGATAAACTGGTCCTGCCTGAACTAAATCATGGTGAATTATAAAAGATTGTCTCTGTTAAGTGGGGAGGGATTTCAGGTTGAACTTAATTTTATAAGTGGTCAATTTATTACAGTGTATTGTTCTGTTATGTATTTCACTTCTTTTTTAAAAAAGTGATAATTGAGGGCACTTAGATAATAAAAAGTTGAGAAAATAAGGAACTGATATACTCTGTAAGCTTCAAATGTTTTGAAGCATAAGATACAATAAGAACTAAAAGTAACAGTTGGGAAGGGGGGAGGGAGGAGGGCGAAAAGGATAATTCAGCACATGTGTGTGGTGATGGATTGTAATTAGTATTTGGGTGGTGAACATGATGCAATCTATGCAGAAATAAATGTATAATGATGTACAACTGAAATTTATACAATGTTATAAACCAATGTTACTGCAATAAACAAAAAATTTAAAAAAAATGAACTAAAACTAAGAAATGGCAGAGGAAATAGAGATAAGAGGATGAAATTGCAAAACTGAATCTATAGTAATATCTCAGTGGCTAGCGTTGTGGTGCCAAGAAGGTGGTGAAGTCAAAGAATTCATAAAGATGATAATAAATAGACTGCAAAGAAAAAATACTGAAATTTTTATAGAGAGAATTTTTACAGTGATATTACAAATAGAGAAAAGGGAAGAGAAGTTGAAGAAAGAGACTATTTGCTGAAATATTTATTCCCCTCTATGACCCTATCTTTACCTGCAAAATCTCGTCCCTAAGCCACATTTTCCATACTTGGGGAAGAGAGCAATTAAGCTCATCTGAAACCTCAACTGCCCAGCCTGTGAAATAAGGCCGGCCATCCATTCTCACAAAGGAGCCAACTGGAGGTAGGATTTTTGGTTCTGAATTCAGCTAAACATCTTCAAAGAATGTATCTGACCTTCTTTATCCAGGGCTATCAGTGAAGGGCTGGCTGGCTTTCAGAGAAGAGCAATTCACAGTCAGCGGAGACATTTTCTGTTGAGCTCTCTAGAGAAGGCTGTGGGGCTTGTCAGTAAGAGTTGATTGCTATACGGGTTACATTTTTTAATTTTATTCAGAGATTTATAAAGAAATTTACATGATAAATATTACTTATTATCAAGAAAAAAGGTTGTCTATTCTCTGGTCATTTAAGCAAAATTCTCCTCTCAGGGCCCACCAATGGACAAAGCCCAGATTTAATCTCCAAGAGTCTGCCAGGCACTCTGTGGTCTGTGGGAAACCCTCAAGTTGGCAGCCTGTTCCCTTGTGTCTTGTGCTGGTACTTAATCTTCCATCTCTTCAGAGTACAACTAGACAGAAGCTCAAAGGACTTGACATTGGAGAAATGTACTTTTCATTATCTTTAGACTTCTACACTTTTCCAAAAGACTCTCAGCATTTCCAGTAATTGTGCAGCAATTTACCCAACACTAAGGTTCTCACTATTAAAAATTAAAATAAATAAATTTTGAAAATGGAAAAAGTGATCTTTGCAATTTTGTACAGAATCTATATAATTGGTGCATCCTTAAAAAATGGAGGAAAGATAGCAAATGTAACTGTTTTGGTTAGTTAACACAGTAAGTAATATATTGTATATATTATCAATTTTGAGATTATTTGTATTTAAAAATACTGCTTCAAACCCTTAAATCATTGTATGTGGTAGAGTCTGCCGTCTGCTTTGACTGAACAATTAAATACAAGTCAGCCAAAATTCTTCCATTCCTGTATAATCTTATATGTGAGTGGTAATGGTTAGTTCTTATAGATTGTTTGAAGACGTGCATATCACAAAATACAAGTGGCCATTAAAAATTAAAATATTCACCAAATACAAGATCATCTGATTCCCAGAAAAAGAAAAGGTTAATGTAACATTAAGGCTACAACTGTCAAAAAGGAAGCCAAGATACACTCAAGTCAAGCTTTTGTTCAAAAGTTAATTGGCTCATCTTTGAAACTTTATCATGTTTATTATGTAAGCAAGATACTTTCAGAGCCTAGAATATGGAAAGTGCTTATTGGTAAGTTAACATTCTGATCATTTATTTTGTAAATGTTAATATGAGATATATAAGTCATTTTCTACTATATTCAGATTTTCAAGTTCTGCTAAATCTAGGACCACATTACTGGCAAGTTGGGAATATCTCTAGACATATGAAAAATATGAGTCCTACACAAAAGCTTATACATTCTCTATTCATCAGGTTCTAAATTCTAAAACTTTCTAAAGTTTTGGAACAAACCAATGGCATTCCAAATTGACAGTAAGGTTGCATGTGCCATACAGATCCTATAGGAAGAGAAATCCAGATTTTAAATAGAGGAGATTATGCACAAGAATACGTATTCAAGTCTGAAAGGGGATTTCAAGAAAGAAGTGATTCTCAGAACATGTGGTAAG
Organism: Diceros bicornis minor; assembly: GCF_020826845.1. Taxonomy (NCBI): domain Eukaryota; kingdom Metazoa; phylum Chordata; class Mammalia; order Perissodactyla; family Rhinocerotidae; genus Diceros; species Diceros bicornis. The sequence continues at coordinate 290,463 of NW_026690871.1, read as the reverse complement.
TGATAAATAACTTACCAAGGGCTCTCTAGAAGAGAACATATTGTGGAAAAAAGAGCTTCACAGGTAGAGAGCTAAAATGGCATCTCTGGAAACCTTACGATGAAACAGATGCTGAACTACTTTTTCCTAAAATTTAAAATGCATCTTATCCTCCAAACAAATACCACCTCCCTGCCTTGTGGCTTACCTGGACATGGTGAGGTGTTGGAATCATTTTTCTAATTCATTGGCTCTTAAACTTGATGGGCACTAGAAGCACCAGAAGCACCTGGGGGCCTTGTTGAAACCCAGATTGCCAGGCCCCACCACAGAGTTTCCAGTTCAGCATGTCTGCAACAGCACCAGAGAATTTACATTTCTACCCAGTTCCCAGGTGCTGCTGATGTTGCTGGTCCAGGGACCCCACTTTGAGAACCACAGCCTGATTTATACCCTATATATGATTACAAAACCCATTATTTCATCCTTTGGCTGCTACTTTTCCTTTATCACATCAGCACCTTAGCTCTGAATCTCCTCAACTAGCAATGAGAATTCTTAGAGAGTTTCACAGCTGGTCCTCATTTCTGGTTCAGTTCTCCCTCTTCCTCTCAATACCACATTCTCTTGTCAGGTAATTGTTCCTTTAACATCAGTTCATCATAGATCTTCCTTGCTCAAAAACTCATGGCTAGGGGCCAGCCCCGTGGCGTACCAGTTAAGTGCTCACTCTCTGCTGCTGGTAGCCCAGGTTCGGATCCCAGGGGCGCACCAATGCACCGCTTGTCAGGCCATGCTGTGGCGGTGTCCCATATAAAATGGAGGAAGATAGGCACAGATGTTAGCCCAGGGACAGTCTTCCTCAGCAAAAAGAGGAGGATTGGCCATAGATGTTAGTTCAGGGCTGATCTTCCTCACTAAAAAAAAAAAAAAATCATGGCTCTTATGCTGAGCACAAGATATTTTAAATTCTCTACTTGGTTAATAACGTCTGTAATAGCCTTACTTTAATAGCAAAATATGGACACCCTGTTCCTTACCCTACCTACTATAAAGGAGTATGTGAGGATTATATAAGGTACAGCCAGTTCTAATTATGCACAGTGTGACATTCTATAAAGTCACTGTGAACACTGAATCAGTGAATATGACCCACTGCTCCTACGGGAAATGCAGTGTTAGGTTCCTGCAAGACTTAGTCACATTTTCTTCAATTGATCAATACACAACCTTGTTCTCTGTGTTTCTCTTTAAAGTCACCTTATTTAATATATGTTGTTGATATATTAACATTGAACTCACACCAACAGCGCTGTAACTCGTGTCTGAAAGAAGCTTGTCGAACACGCATACTTTCTTTGTAAAGGCACGTCACAGCCTCTTGCCCTGAGGAACACCAGGAAGCATTGCAGCACTACACATGGGGGACATAATAAACAGGAAAGTCACCAACACAAGGCACAAAAAGATGAGAAATGGGGCACTAAATAGACTGCAAGAAGGACACTTGTTTACAGTATAGGCTCAACAAGAGGGCAGAGCGTCACCCGGTTCCCCCTCAGTTGGGAACGTGCACGTCGAGTGAATCAAATTTCTCACCACTTTGTGCATATCTGCAAAGGGACATGAAAGCCCTGAGAGTGTTCGTTTGGGGGCTGCCAGTACATTTTAGCTAGTGGGCAAGTGTGCAAACATGGAGTCCACAAATAATGAGGATCAACTATATTATGAAAGCATCTTTTCAAAACCAGAGTGTTGCTCAGAAATAAGAGCAATAATGATAACACAACAGCTAACATTTTAGTGCCTACTATGTGCCAGGAGCTCTTGTAAGCACTTTACATTAGTTAATGCATTTAAATCTCGCTAAAACCCTATGAGACAGGAGTTCTCAGTAGCCCCATTTTATAGATGTGGAAACTAAGGCTCAGAGAGTAAATATTTTGCACAGATTCCCCAGTTAAAAGTGGAATAACTGGGATTGGTGCCCAGACAAACTAGTCCAAAGCCCAGAGCTTCAACTATTATGGTAGGAATGTCAGCGAATTTTCTACCACTCCCCGAAAAGCCCCTTCTGCTCCAGTCAGTGTGGTCTCCCACATACTTATTCACTCTTCAAACATTTTCTGAGTGCACCAAAGGTGTCAAGTACTGTGTTTAGATACTGGAGGGACAAATAGAATGTCGACGCAAATAATCCATAACCAATCTATAAATGAAAATTGGGGTGAGTTTATTATGAATCAACCTTTGAGGACCATATAGCCCGGGAGAGTCCTTTCATGAAGAAATGGAGCACTCCAACGAAGTGAGGTGTACAGGGTCAGCCCCATGACTTAGCAGTTAAGTGTGCATGCTCCACTGCTGGTGGCTCAGGTTTGGAGTTTATTGAGTTTATTATGAATCAACCTTTGAGGACCATATAGCCCGGGAGAGTCCTTTCATGAAGAAATGGAGCACTCCAACGAAGTGAGGTGTACAGGGTCAGCCCCATGATTAGCAGTTAAGTGTGCATGCTCCGCTGCTGGTGGCTCAGGTTTGGATCCCGGGCACGCACCGACGCACAGCTTCTCTGGCCATGCTGAGGCTGCGTCCCACATGCAGCAACTGGAAGAATGTGCAGCTATGACATGCAACTATCTACTGTGGCTTTGGGGGGAAAAATAAATAAATAAATAAAATTATTTAAAAAAAAGAAGTGGGGTGTACAGAGTGGTTATATACCATCAAAGAGCATGTACCACATGTGATTGCAATGTCCTTTTTACAATAGCCACGACATTGACCTGTCGGCACATCAATTGTTGGACACGGTGGGCATCAGCTCTGCTGTTTCCATGGGCATGGCTGTTGTCTTGAGTTGGGTGGTCACAGGATGGGCACAGCAATCAAATCCTAGCCTAGGGAGAAATGCTTATCCTTAAGGAAATGCCACTGTGGGGGAAGTTGCATTTACATCTTAAGGGTATTGTTCTTGTCTTTGGGACATGTTAATTGCTTAAAATAGATATATAATGGATGAACAGAGGCTACAGGGCCCTTTTGGAAAAAAAAATCTAGGTCGAGCCCAACTAGTTTTACACCAAATGGCTTCCTCATGTGCTCCAATATATCCTATTGCTTGCCATTTATTTATCATTTTCCCCCTTTTGATGTATAATCTTTTGATAGAAAACATTGATGATCAAAATATTGTCCCTCAGAGTCAGGGTGGTTGCTGCATGCCCTGGGTCTATCACGTCCCTCAGTGCCAGGCTTTTATCTCATCTATTTGCCCAGTTATTCACGTTGGGTGGAATTAGTCGGATATTGTGGACAAGCAAAGAGGTATATATATATAAACAGAGGAAGCATTTCATGGGTTTTGGATTAATTTTAGGTTGTTGCACAAACATTGTATATGTGCTTTTTTTTTAATATATATAGCCCCTTATGCTACATTGTGCACAATTATAGAACAAGTACGGTAACAATGATAATAATTAAACATTTTTTTAAAAGATTAGTTTAAAATGAGTTTTTAGGCATAGTCCTTATCAGAAAAGGAAATTTGTCCAGGGTTATAAGATTGATCGGCCATCTCAAGTCACCGAGCCACCATTACTCTAGTTTGCATGCCAGTCTTACAACACTAGGTAAAGAAAACAACAGTTTGAATATAATGATTAGTACAAGAATTCCAAGAAGTAATAGAAATAGGAATTGCAATCCAGATCGAAAAAGGGAACCAATACCAGAAGGGAGCCAACCAAACAAATCAAGGCTGGGTGTAGGATCACTTAAGGCATTCACCTGTTTTTCCATGTGCTTTAGTAGAGGTGACACATTGGAAGACTCGTCAGGTATAAACACACAGCATTCAGTTTGAATGATCGCACATGTACCACCTTGGGTTGCTGTAAGAATATCTAAGCCCATTCTATTTTGAAGGACAGCTTTTCTCATTAAAGACATTTCAGTATTTAAGAAAGCTATTCTTTCCTGACTATCGTTAAGGGCTTGTTGAGTAAATTTTGTCAGAGCCTCTATAGGTGATATGACATCTTCCAGCCCCAAGGAAGGAGCAAATATAGCTACTAGGTGGTCATACAAGTGTAACACTGAATGAGCCCATCTGGCCTTAAGGAGAGGCAGATTGGCAACAGATGTTAGCTCTGGACGACTCTTTCCCTGTATGCAAGAGAAGCCCAGAGTGCAGCGCCCTAGCCATCCTGGTGGCAGCCAAGGTCAGAGGTTTGTTCCACATAACCAGTGAGTTCCATTAGGAGCCATCCAATAGACGCCTGGTCTTCGAGACCAGTCTGTTCCAAACCAATCACTTTTTTATGTATAATAGTATTCTGACATGACTCAGTGGGTATCCAGCCTATCTTTAGAGTGTAATTTGGTAGATTTTGTTTGGAATGATTTCTCTGTAACCAACATAAAGGTGCTGGTATGTTTAAAGATCCATGGCTAGGAGTAAGCCAAACATATCCATCCCAAATTTGTGTGAAACCTTCCATGGTTTTTACTGTAATGTCTGGTTTCTTTTGTTTATCTGCAATTTTTTGGGATAATTGGATGGTTTGAGTAATAGAAAAGAATAACCGTGTCCTGTATTACTAATAGTATGGGCTACTGACCATGTTTCAGGATCATAATTAGTAATATCAGACGAACTGTGAACATTAGCACTACATCTTCGTATCACAATAAATTGCTTTAGAGCTTTCCAATCTGTGCCTCGAAAGGGAAAGACGCACCAAGGGTCTTAGAAAGTGAAAGTTGGCCACATAACCAACAAGTAGACTGATTTTCATGTGTAGCAAAGGAATGTGCCCATTGCAGAAAAACATTGCCATCAGAGGTCCATTCAGATGTAGATTGGAAAAACAAACATAGCATTAGGGAAAACTTAAATGGCATTTTTTTTTTGTAATCAACAAATGGTTTTGTAATTAGGTTCTAATCTATCTTATAAAGTTGAAGTGTAAACATTGGTGTAGGAAAATGGTAAGGCAATCTAGAAATTGATTATTTTAGCAATTACATAAAGCTTAAACACTACAAGGGCTTAAATGAGGAGATGTAAGGTTAGGAATACAGGCCTGGTCCAGAGTCTCAGGACAGCTGCCTACAACAGATGTCGTCTTCTTCTCATCCTGATTTGGAGATATTCGTCTTGGTCTGTCAAAGTTGGGTGTCAGAGACTGGAGTTGAAGTCTATTCAGGTGGAGAAGTCTTTTTTAAATGAGAAATGTGAATTCATGAATTTATGCCTTTTAATTTTGCAGCACATGGATTGGTTAAAAGCACCTGATATGGTCCCTTCCAACGGGGCTGCAAAGAGTCCTTTATTAGGTATCTTTTCCAATAAACAAAATCTCCAGGTTGTAATCCATGATCCTTAAGGTCTTTGTCTCCTGGGAGCTTACTGCGAAAAGAATTAGCTACCAATTTCTCATTTCTCTTAAGAGCCTCAATGAGACCTTGACAATAATGTAAAATATCTCCTTTAAGTAAAGTTGGTTCCTACATTTCTTCATCTAATTGTATAGGTCGTCCAGTTATTATTTCGAAAGGAGACAGTCGATGTTTACCAAAGGATGTAGATCTAAGACTGAGGTGCATTAGTGGAAGAGCTTTTGGCCATGAGAGGCTAAATGCTTCTGAAAGCTTTGCCACCTGAATTTTGATCGAGCTATTAGTTCTTTCCACCGATCCTGAGGATTGGGGATGGTAAGCACAGTGGAAATGCTGCATTATTGGCCAAATACTACATATAGATTTAATTATTTGTCCGGTGAAATGAGTTCCCCGGTCACTATGTAACTCGGTAGGAATTCCCCAAGCAGGAATTATTCTCTCTAATAGTAATTTACCTACTGTTAGAGCCATTGCTCTTCTGCAAGGAAGGGCCTCAACCCAATGTGAGGACATACAGATTATTACCAAGATATATTTATATCCTTGAGATGGTGGCATTTAGACCAAGTTCAATTGCCATTCCTCAAAGGGTCACTTAGGAGGGGGAAAGTGGCCTTGTGACCCATGAAGTGGTTTCCCTAGATTATACTTTGGGCATATAACACAACGAGTATAAGTTTTATGGGCCACTGTGGGAAAAAGTTTCCAAAAGTATTGTTTTTCCCATAAAATCACCTTTTCAGGTGCCCAGTGGGTTAGTTGGTGTATATGCTGGAGCAGGGGCAATTGTGCTCCAACAAGTACCATGGGTTTCCTATTGGGTCCAAACCACATCTGTGAGGGGGTGTCAAAAATTCCCCCTTTTGACTGCCATATGTGTTTTTCTTCTTCCATGGCCACTTCTTGGGCCTGTAGAAGGAAGTCTTTTACTGGGTTAGCAGAGTTAATAGGAAGCAGCAGTCATTCTCGAGGCTGGGTAGGGAAAGCTTTCAAGGCTGTTTGTTTAGCAGCTGCATCAGCAAGCTGGTTTCCTTTAGCTTCCAAAGTATCAGATTTTGAATGCCCTGGCATTTTAATAATCGCTAGTTGTCTCGATAGCTGTATAGAATATAATAATTCTGCAACCTGTTTCCCCTTCTTTATAGGCTGATCTGAAGAGGTTAAAAACCCTCGTTGTTTCCACAGCATTCCAAAGTCATGTGCTACTCCGAAAGGATAACGATTGTCAGTGTCGATATTTGCTACCTGGTCTCTGACCAATTGACAAGCTCAAGTTAAAGCAATTAACTCGGCTTGCTGTGCTGACTTTATGTCTGGTAAGTAAAAACTCTCGATTACGTCTATTGAGGACATTACTGCATATCCAGCTCGATAACATCCTTGTTCATCCTTTGAGTAAGATCCATCTGTAAACCAAATTAGATCAGCATTATCAATGGGAGTTTCTTGCAAATCATTCCTAGGAGTAAGTAGGTAATTAGTTAATAAATGTAGTCGTGGGCATCTTCTTCTTGTGATGCTAGAAGTAAAGTTGCAGGGATAAGATTATTACACAGGGCTAAGGTAATATTAGGAGCAGAGAACAACAGAACTTCATAGGAGGCTAGTCGGCTGACAGAGTAATGCTGAGTGTGATGAGAATTTAGGAGAGATTTGACTGAGTGAGGAACATAGATAGTCAAAGGAGACCCCATCAGCATTTCTTCACTGGTCTTGCATAAGAGCGCTGCTACTGAAATGGCTCTCATACAAGGCGGAAGCCCTTTTGCCACTGAGTCTAACTGCTGACTATAATAACCTATAGGTCGATGTCGACCTTCATGTTTTTGACTTAAGATACCTAAGGGATTTCCTCTATCTTCATGTATGAAGAGGAAAAATGGCAAGCTGTAATTAGGATTTCCTAAAGCTGGTACTTGGGCCAAAACAGACTTTAAGGTAGTTGCTGCCTTCTCTCCTTCTGGTGTCCATACAATTAAATCAGGCTGGTCAGACTTTAGTAATGTATATAAGGGCTGGGCAATAAGTGAAAAGTTAGGTACCCAGTTCCTGCAATATCCAGTTAGTCCTAGGAATCCTCTTAACTTTGTCTTAGGGAGAGAAAAAACCAGGATTCCTTTAATCATTTCAGAATCAATCCACAGTCCATCCTTAGATATCAAGTGTCCTAGATGTTTTACAACAGGCAGGCAAAAAATGTAATTTGTCCTTGGACAATTTATGCCCCTTAGATGCTAGCTGTTGCAACAGATAAATTGTGTCCTTCTGAGAATCAAACTTAGTGTTTGAATGCAAGAGAAATCATCCATATATTGAATTAAAGTGGAGTCATTAGGGAATTCTATATTCACTAAATCAGCCTTGAGTATCTGGGAAAAATAAGTGGGCGTCTCAGTATAGCCCTGTGGCATCACTGTCCAGGTATACTGGCGATCTTCTCACGTGAAGGCAAAAAGATATTGACTATTCTTTTCCACGGGAATGCTGAAGAAGACACTGCCCAAATCAGTGACTGAGAAATAGCAGCTGTTATTTGGAATGGCCGAGAGCAAAGTGTGTGGGTTAGGAACCACAGGATGTTGGGGAATCACGATGTTCTTTATAGGTCTCGGATCTTGAAAAAATCTCCCGCCTTTCCCATTCGACTTTTTTACAGGTAAGATAGGTGTATTACAGGGACTAGTACAAGGAATTATAAGTCTCTTTTCAAGAAATTCCTGAACGATAGGGCTTATCCCATTTAATGCCTCTGGTCTAAGTGGATATTGCCGAATATTAGATAGAGGCTTAGAGTTGTCAAAGTCACCTTAATAGGAGTGGCTGATTTAATTTTCCCAATATCTGAAGAGGATGATGACCATAATTCTCTAGGAACTTGTAATAACAGGTCATCAGTTTTCTCTTCTATTTGAGTCATTGATTTCACAATCATCAACCTTTCAGCAATTACAGTCTGGTCAACATCCCGATTTTCTGAATCTAGAAGCATTTCACCCTTTTGTGAAAAGGATGTTGTATGCTTCTAGAAGATCTCGTCCAATCAAATGAATTGGAGCACATTTAACCAGGAGAAACACATTTTTTCCTGTGATGGTTCTTAATTCAAAAATTACTGGTTCTGATTTAAAAACCTGCATTGGAAAATTCGAAACCCCTACCAATTGAACTATCTGTTTACTCCGAGGGAGAGGGCAATGAATAAGGGTAGGGTTGAGGACAGAAAAGGTAGCCCCGGCATCTACAAGGACCTTTAAAGTTTCCCCTCCAATAGTTATCTCAATTTCCCCTATGGCATTTGTGAGGAGGAGGGGAAATACCCTCTCGTAATCTTCTGAGCAGCCCTATTCCTGTTTATTGTTGTCACTCCCTAAATCCCATTTGAGTTTATGGCAGTCTTGTTTGAAATGACCAGGCTTTTTGCAATAGTAACAGAAACGGTGATTTCGTTTCTGGTTAGATTTTTTTTTTTTAATTTTTTGTTTATTGCAGTAACATTGGTTTATGACATTGTAAAAATTTCAGGTGTACATCATTGTATTTCTATTTCTGCATAGATTACATCATGTTCACCACCAAAATACTAATTACAACCCATCACCACACACATGTACCAAATTATCCCTTTCACCCTCCTCCCTCCCCCCTTCCCCTCTGGTAACCACCAATCCAATCTCTGTCCCTATGTGTTTGTTTATTGTTGTTATTATTTACTACTTAATGAAGGAAATCACACGGTATTTGACCTTCTCCCTCTGACTTATTTCACATTGCATAATACCCTCAAGGATGGCGTTTGTTGGGCCACGAAGCTGTTGTAGCTGTATACTCATAAACTTAGTGGCCTTTTTTTTTCTGGAAGGTTTTAGATGGTTTATGTGTAATAGTGACAAGAGCCTATTAAAGTCCAATCCAGTTCATGTCTCTTAACTAACATTGCTAATTCCTCATCTAATCCTTCGAAGGAAATTGAATTGAAAACTGGATCATTTTATTGATCCTCAAAACATTCAGGAGCCATCCCAGAGTGCTGTTTGAAGGTTTTCTCAAGCCTTTCAAAATAATCAAAGATAGATTCCTCGGGTCTATGCTTACATTGATGGACTTTAGACCAATCTATCTTCCTGGGAAAAACTACTGGAATGGTTTTGTGTAAGTTTTGAGCGATATCCCTACACTCCTTAAGGCCATGAGGCTCATGCCTATGGAAATCCTCCAGGGGGTCTCCAATCTGCCTCTTTTATCCATTCATTTGCTTTGTTCTCAGACACCAACAAATGCACAAGCTGATATAAATCTGAATGTCCTGTGCATATGTTCTAACAATAAAATTAAATTCTTGAGCAAACCCTAAAGGATATTGCAAAGGGTCTGGGAAGTCCTTCATCAAATTCTTAAATTCACTTCTAGTCCAAGGAGTATACACAAGAGCAGGCTCACCTCACCCAGTAACAGGTTTCTCCTTAGAGGGAACCACTATAACTTTAGGACTTTCAGTATCTGCTCCCTGAGTGTTACTCCTTGTTTTCTCTAGGGGTGGAGGAGGAGGGGAAGGTTAAGGAGGAGGAGGAGGTGAAGGAGGAGGAGGAGGTGAGGGAGGAAGAGTTGAGAGAGGATGAGTTAAAGTGGATAGATCAGGGTACGGAAGCTCAGAAAGGAAAGGATACACGGGTGCTGAGGGAGAAGATGAGCTCTGAGGTGCTGAAAGCGGCGGCGGTGGAGGAGGTAGAGGAGGTGAAGGGGGTGGACAGCTTCTGACTTCTCTCTCTTTAATTCAGAAATGGTCTCAGTCAGTTTATGGTTAGTCTCCTTTAAAGAAGTCATTTTATCATTATTACTCTTTGAAGCCTCTAAATGTCAATCGTAATAAGCTTCCCCTTCTTTTGTTTTGGTTTTATTGCAGGCTTTTTCAACCTGTGTGTGCAAATACAGTAGTTTTCAGAAGTCAAACGTTCCCAATTTTGGCCATTTACGACCTAAGTCATCCTTAGTTAACCTTTCCCATTTAGTTAAATACTTGCAAGGATTGTTTCCGTATGCAGTATACGTGAAACCAGCGGAAGTCCCCGTGGGGGGTTGTCCATCTGGAAGCCAGCAGGCTTTTGAAGCATGGTTTCCCATTTTTGTTCTGTTTTTTTGTTTTTTTTTTATAAAGTCTGAACAACTTCTAGGAACTGTGTAGTGGGTCACAAGTGTGCTGCTTTGAGTGTTATTCTCTAAAGGAATGTCGTAATCACTCTCTTACATGTCTCGATTTCTCCTGCTGGCAGTCTAGGACCACCGAGGGGGTTCAGAGTGCGGGTGACAAACCCTCATGTGCCAGTCCCCGGACGAAGCTATAATTAATTAACGTGAATGATAATGGAACGCCCTATAGGACCGCTATACGTTGTGAAGTTCACCTCTGACACTCCTACTGAGGATTTTCTGTCACTTGTAAAACGCCTTTTCAATCGGCAGGAGCCATGTCTCTTTTCTTCATAGGTGAACAAGTTCAGACTCACATTTCTTTATCAAGCAGTTTTGTTCAGACCTTATAAACATAATTCTTTCCAATTTTATAGCCAAATTAAAAGGACAACCAACTCAGTTTGCTCCAAGCTTCCCCTAAGGTCCCTTGGCCTAGGAAATTCCCCCATGGTTTTTCTCCACCTAGGAAATGTACCGGTACCCTTCAAAGCCTCTAGTCTCAAGACCTTAAAACAGCTCATATAAACTCCTGAACCATCAACTTATTTTTTTTTATTATTTTTTTTGTGTGTGAGGAAGATCAGCCCTGAGCTAACTTCTGATGCCAATCTTCCTCGTTTTGCTGAGGAAGATTGGCCTTGGATTAAAATCTGTGCCCATCTTCCTCTACTTTATATGGGATGCTACCACAGCATGGTTTGACAAATGGTATGTCGGTGCGCACCAGGATCCAAACCTGTCAACCCGGGGCCGCCGCAGTGGAGCGTGCGCACTTAACCGCTGTGCCACAGGGGTGGCCCCTCTCTTTATTTCTAAAACTGAAATATCTAAATCATTCTCTGGGCTAGTTGGAGTTTCCATAAAATGAAAATGTAAATTCCAGGAAAATCCTTAACTTTCCAGAATAATCCTTAATATAGTATGGTAAACACCTTTGCAAAATGTCACTGATTTTCAATGTCAGTGCCTCCACAAGGGTATCCTTGCATTCTCTTCCCTCCAACCACCTCTCACTTTGCCCCTCCCCAGGCTGATGGGCTCAAAGTGTTTACTGAGCAGTAAGAATGATCAGAGTCTGAAGGAAACTTCAAGGATGACTAAGCCATGTTTTCTGACCCCAACCATCACTCTCCATCTCTCCTTTAACTTCTATTTTTCTTATTCTGGTTTCTATTTTAGTTGTTTACTTGTCTTGTGAATTGTTGTTTAGTGGTTTATAATTACCATGTAAATTCATATTATTTTTTGCCTTAGAGTTTAGAAAGAACTTACATTAAACAAGGTGTTTTTCCCAGGCCTTTGATGTCTCTAATACCTTCCAATGCAATTCAAGTGGCTTCTTGTTTTTACTTCTCCATCATTATTCCTTCAGAATTATGTTCACCCAACACTTTTGATCTGACAAATGCTGCTTTACTCTTTAAACTTTTCTATGCCAAGACTCACGTGAGAAATCCCTCAAGCACCATCAGGAGGAGGAAGACAAGGCAGCACAGGCAGACTCTGAACTCACCTCCTCCCGCAGACACAGCCAATTTACAACTACTCGTGGAAAAATTACCACTGAGACAGAACTGAAAACAGGATAAGAGGAACCCCTGCAACAACGGACAATCCTAACTGAGGTAGACGAGGAAGAAACTCCCTTCTGGAGAGGAAAAATGCCACCTTCACAAGCCGCAGTGCCTCATGGCCATCCAGGAGTCACCCAAAGTTACGCAGCCCTCCCTGGAGGAGCGGGGCCCTGAGCCGGGAAGCACCCCCACTGTGGGCATGTTGTGGACCCAGTACCATCGAGACGAGTGGCAGAATAACTGACTTTGTCTGTTACTAAAACATTAGGGAGTACCCCCAGAAAAGCTGGTTCACAAACAAATTAGAAACCGGCTCTTAAAGGGCCCATGCACAAACTCACTCGTTTTAGAAAGCAACCAAAAATCACCAGAAAGAAAGGTGTACAGTGCTTTGGTGAAAAGAGATTCACCTAATAGGCCCTGTGTGCATCTCGGTGAGAGGTGAGACCTCTCCAGGGACTGGGACATTTGTGGCGAATATTGTTGTGGCCTGGTGTGGGCGTGCTGACATAGACGCCATTGGAGTTCTCCCTGAGGTCTGCTAGCCCAGGGTCTGTCCCACCCTCTAGAGCACCAATTTAATGCAGCTCAGCCAGGGCAGGCAGCCCACCCTAGAGACTGGCCCCACCCAACAACAAGCCCTCAGGCAACTTGTGGGCCTGCATAGATTGGTGACTATAATCTCTGCAGCCTATCAACTGAGACAACTTCATTGGGGCAGGGCGTGCACAAGGAGCAGGTGGAGAGTGTGGGGCAGTGGTGGAGTGTGTGGGGTTCCCACTGTGGAGAGACTGGGTCCGCTTTGGGAGGTTGGGGCACACACACGGGGCAGGACTGTGTTGACGGTGTGTGTGGACCTGTGGGCGGCAAGGCTTGTCAGCTGCAGAAGACTTGTGTTTTTCAAAGACCCACAAAGGGGGTTTGCCCCACCTTCCAAAGCCTGAAACAATTGAGTGCTCCCATACCTGAGGCCAGCCCCACCCAGCTGCAATCCTCAGAGAGCTGACAAGAGACCCAAAGGCTGTAGGCTTATAGCAATTGTAAGGCCCTGAGCCTAACAACCTGCCACACTGGGGGCCTACTCACTTAAAAGAAATACTGCAACACAAATGTGGTGTTAGAACTTGCAGCCAACTGTGCTGGGGCTCCCCACACCTCATAAAGAGACTGAAGGACCCACAACAACTACAAGCAGCTGAGCATTACAACAGCTGGCCAGGAGCATAACTCGGCCTCCCTGGGTGCCTACAGGGAGAGCAAACAGGCCACAACAGAAGGCCATGCATAGCCCACATAGTAGTCACCGCTGGAACATTGAGAACTGAGGGAAGCACACTGCAGGCCTCCTAAGCCATCACTTACATAAGGTCAGCTATCCAAGAGCAGGAGACGTAGCTGACCTACCTAATATATAGACACAAACACAGGGAAAGAGGCAAAATGAGGAGGCAAAGGAATACATTCCAAGTAGGGGAACAGGACAAAACTCCAGAAAAGGTACTAAGTGAAATGGAAATGAGCAACCTACCTGACAGAGAGGTCAAACAAAGAGTGTTAAGGATGCTCACTGATCTGGGGAGAAGAATAGATGAACTCAGTGAGAATGCCAGCTAAGAAATGGAGGATATAAAAAGAACCAATCAGAAATGAAGAATACAATACTGGAAATGAAAAATTCACTAGAGGAACTCAAAAGCAGAGTAGAGGATACAGAAGAATGAATCTGTGAGATAGACAAAAGACTAGAAGACATTACCCAAGCTGAACAGGTAAAAGAGAAAAGAGTTAAGAAGAGTGAAGACAGTCTAAGGGACCTCTGCGATACCATCAAGCACACTAACGTCTGTGTGATAGGTGTCTTGGAAGGAGAAGAGCGAGAAAAAGGGGCAGAGAATCTATTTCAAGAAATAATAGATGAAAACTTCCCTAACCTAAGGGACAAAACAGACATCCAAGTACAGGAAGCACAGAGAGCTCCAAACACGATAAACCCAAAGAGACCCACACCAAGACACATCATAATCAAAATGTCCAGAATTAAAGATAAAGAGAGAATTCTAAAAGCTGCAAGAGAAAGACAAGTTACATACAAAGGAAACCCCATAAGGCTATCAGCTGAATTCTCAGCAAAAACCTTACAGGCTAGAAGAGAATGGCATGATATTTAAAGTGCTAAAAAGGAAAAAACTTACAGCCAAGAATACCCCACCCAGCAAGGTTATCATTCAAAATGGAAGGCGAGATCAAAAATTTCCCAGACAAGCAAAAATTAAAGGAGTTTATCACCAACAAACCAGTGTTACATGAAAAGTTAAAAGGACTGATTTAAGGGGAAAAGAGAAGAAAACAAATAGGAAAAATTATTTATTTCCATGATAAGAGGGTAATGGATACAAATGCAGAAAAAAGAAGTTAGATATGATATCAAAAACATAAAAGGAGGGAGGAGGGGAGTTAAAGAGTAGAGCTTTCAGACAGAGGTCAAACTAAAGAGACCATCAATTCTGTACAGAAGAAGAAAGGAACAGAGAAGGACTATTAAAACACTGAGAAAAAAAGTTAAAAAATGGCAGTAAGTACATACTTATCAATAGCTACTTTAAACGTCAATGGACTAAATGCTCCAATTAAAAGGCACAGGGTGGCTGACTGGATAAAAAAACAAAACCCATATATATACTGCATACAAGAGACACACTTCAGACCTAAAGACACTCACAAACTGAAAGTGAAGGGATGGAAAAAGATACTCCATGCAAATGGCAATGAAAAGAAAGCTGGGGTAGCAGTACTCATATCAGACAAAATAGACTTTAAAACAAAAACTGTAAAAAGAGACAAAGAAGGGCATTACATAATGATCAAGGGAACAATCCAACAAGAGGATATAACACTTGTAAATATCTACGCACCCAATGTAGGTGCACCTAAATATATAAAGCAATTATTAACAGACATAAAAGGAGAAATAGACATTAACACAATAATTCTAGGGGACTTTAACACTCCACTTACACCAACGGATAGATCATCCAAACAGAAGATCAATAAGGAAACATTGGCCTTAAATGATACACTAGAACAGATGGACCTAGTAGATATACACAGAGCATTCCATCCAAAAACCGAAGAATACACGTTCTTTTCAAATGCACATGGAACATTCTCCAGGATTGATCACATTTTAGGCCACAAAACAAGTCTCCATAAATTTAAGAAGATTGAAATAATACCAAGCATCTTTTCTGACCACAACGGTATGAAACTAGAAATCAACTATAGGAAGAAACTCAGAAAAGCCACAAATACGTGGAGATTAAAGAAAATGCTACTGAACAACGACTGGGTCAATGAAGAAATCAAAGAAGAAATAAAAAAATACCTGGAGACAAATGAAAATGAAAATACGACATACCAGAATTTATGGTATAGAGCAAAAGCAGTTCTGAGATGGATGTTTATAGTAATACAGGCCTATCTCAACAAACAAGAAAAATCTCAAATAAACAATATAACAATGCACCTAAAGGAACTGGAAAAAGAGGAAAAAACACAGCCCAAAATCAGTAGAAGAAAGGAAATAATAAAAATCAGAGCAGAAATAAATGAAATAGAGACCCAAAAAATCAATAGAAAAAATCAATAAAACCAAGAGTTGGTTCTTTGAAAAGATCAACAAAATTGACAAATCTTTAGCTAGACTCATCAAGAAAAAAGGAGAGAAGGCACAAATAAGTAAAATCAGAAATGAAAGAGGAGGGGCCGGCCCGGTGGCGCAAGCCGTTAAGTGCGCGCGCTCCGCTGCGGCGGCCCGGGGTTCGCTGGTTTGGATCCCGGGCGTGCACCGATGCACTGCTTGGTAAGCCATGCTGTGGCGGCGTCCCATATAAAGTGGAGGAAGATGGGCACCGATGTTAGCCCAGGGCCGTCTTCCTCAGCAGAAAAAAAGAGGAGGATTGGCGGATGTTAGCTCAGGGCTGATCTCCTCACAAAAAAAAAAAAAAAAAAAAGAAATGAAAGAGGAGAAATTACAACAGACGCCTCAGAAATACCAAAGATTATAAGAGAATACTATGAAAAGTTATATGCCAACCAATTCGACAATCTGGAAGAAATGGATAAATTCTTAGAATCATACAACCTTCCAAAACTGAATCAAAAAGAAGTAGAGAATTTGAATAGACCTATCACCAGTAAGGAGATCGAAACAGTAATCAAAAACCTCCCCAAAAATAAAAGTCCAGGACCAGATGGCTTCCCTGGTGAATTCTACCAAACATTCAAAGAAGACTTAATACCTATCCTTCTCAAACTCTTCCAAAAATTTGATGAGGGGGAGAAGCTCCCTAACTCATTCTACAAAGCCGACATTACCCTGATACCAAAACCAGAGGAGGACAACACAAAAAAAAGAAAATTACAAGCCAATATCACTGATGAACATCGATGCAAAAATCCTCAACAAAATACTAGCAAATCGCGTACAACAATACGTTAAAAAGATTATACACCATGATCAAGTGGGATTTATTCCAGGTATGCAGGGATGGTTTAACATTTGCAAATCAATCAATGTAATACACCAAATTAATATAATGAAGAATAAAAATCACATGATCATCTCAATTGTTGCAGAGAAAGCATTTGACAAGATACAGCATCCATTTATGATAAAAACTTTGAATAAAATGGGTATAGAAGGAAAGTACCTCAACATAATAAAGACCGTATATGACAAACCCACAGCTAATATCATCCTTAATGGTGAAAAACTGAAAGCTATCCCTCTAAGAACAGGAACCAGACAAAGATGCCCACTCTCACCACTCCTATTTAACATAGTACTGAAAGTCCTAGCCAGAGCAATCAGGCAAGAAAAAGAAATAAAAGGAATCCAAATTGGAAAGGAAGAAGTGAAACTGTCACTACTTGCAGATGACATGATTTTATATATAGAAAAACCTAAAGAATCCACCAGAAAACTTTTAGAACTAATAAACAAATATGATAAAGTTGCAAGATACAACATCAACCTACAATAATCAGTTGCATTTCTATATACTAACAACGAAGTAGCAGAAAGAGAAATTAAGAATACAACCCCAGGGCTGGCCTGGTGGTGCAAGTGGTTAAGTGCAGACACTCTGCTGCGGCAGCCCGGAGTTCGCCAGTTCAGATCCCAGGTGTGCAACGACGCACCACTTGTAAAGCCATGCTGTGGCGGCATCCCATATAAAGCGGAGCAAGATGGGCACGGATGTTAGCCTAGGGCCAGTTTTCCTCAGCAAAAAAAAAAGGGGGGAGGATTGGCAGATGTTAGCACAGGGCTGATCTCCTCAAAAAAAAAAAAAAAGAATACAACCCCATTTACAAATGCAACAAAAAGAATAGAATATCTTTTACAATTGCAACAAAAAGAGTAGAATACCTAGGAATAAACTTAACCAAAGAGGTGAAAGAGCTGTACACGGAAAACTGTAACACATTGCTGAAAGAAATTGAAGAAGACACAAAGAAATGGAAAGATATTCCGTCCTCTTGGATTGGAAGAATTAGCATAGTTAAGATGTCCGTACTTCCTAAAGCAATCTATAGATTCAATGCAATCCTTATCAAAGTTCCAACAACACTTTTCACAGAAATAGAACAAAGAATCCTAAAATTTATATGGAACAACAAAAGACCCCAAATAGCTAAAGGAATCCTGAGAAAAAAGAGCAAAGCTAGAGGTATCACACTCCCTGATTTCAAAATATACTACAAAGCTATAGTAACCAAAACAGCATGGTACTGGCACAAAAACAGACACACAGATCAATGGAATAGAATCGAAAGCCCAGAAATAAACCTACACATCTATGGACAGCTAATCTTTGACAAAGGAACCAAGAACATACAATGGAGAAAAGAAAGTCTGTTCAACAAATGGTGTTGGGAAAACTGGATAGCCACATGCAAAAAAATGAATGTAGACCCTTACCGTACACCATACATAAAAATTAACTCCAAATGCGTTAAAGACTTGAATGTAAGACATGAAACTATGAAACTTCTAGAAGAAAATATAGGCAGTACACTCTTCGACATTGGTCTTAGCAACATATTTTCAAGCACCATGTCTGACCTGGCAAGAGGAACAATAGAAAAAATTAAAAAATGGGACTACATCAAACTAAAAAGCTTCTGCACAACAAAGGAAACCATCAACAAAATGAAAAGACAACCTAACAATTGGGAGAATATATTTGCAAACCATACATGTGATAAGGGCTTAATCTCCAAAATATATAAAGAACTCATGCATCTCAACAACAAAAAAACTACCAACCCAATTAAAAAATGAGCAAAAGACCTGAACAGACATTTCTCCAAAGAAGATATACAGATGGCCAACAGACACATGAAAAGATGTTCAAAATCATTAACTATCAGGGAAGTGCAAATTAAAACTACAATGAGATATCTCCTCACGCCCGTCAGAATGGCTATAATTAACAAGACAGGAAACAACATGTGTTGGAGAGGATGTGGAGAGAAGGGAAGTCTCATACACTGTTGGTGGGAGTGCAAACTGGTGCAACCACTATGGTGAACATGATGTAATCTATGCAGAAATAGAAGTATAATGATGTACACCTGAAATTTATACAATGTTATAAACCAATGTTACTGCAATAAACAAAACATTTAAAAAAAAAAGGCACCATCAACTAGGTGACCCTACATTCCTCACATCTGTTTCCTTGATTTGTTCCTAAATAAAGATGTTTCTTTTTTGTGTGTGTGAGGAAGATCAGCCCTGAGCTAACATCCATGCTAATCCTCCTCTTTTTCTTTGCTGAGGAAGACCAGCTCTGAGCTAACATCTATTGCCAATCCTCCTCCTTTTTTTTTCCCCACAGCCCCACTAGATAGTTGTATGTCATAGTTGCACATACTTCTAGGTGCTATACGTGGGATGCAGCCTCAGCATGGCCAGAGAAGCGGTACGTCAGTGCGCGCCCGAGATCCGAACTCAGGCTGCCAGTAGCGCCACGCGCACACTTAACTGCTAAGCCACGAGGCGGGCCCAAGATGTTTCTGAAACTAATAATAAATTGTACCAAGTGGTCATTGTATAAAAAACACTATCACAGATATCTTAAAGAGAACAAATAGAAAAGAATATTCAATTCCTCAGATAGGTTTGCAATCAAATGAGGCATTGAGGGGACCAGGGGGCACTGATCAGAGCGGGATCCTAAGAGAAGAGTTTTAAGTCAATTTCAAATGAGGTTGAAACTGGAATGAGATAGTATTTTACCAGTTATCCGATATCATAAGCATTTTTCTGACCTTTGAGAGTTTATTTGCATATAAACTGTATGTGTGTGGTAGGAGAGTGCTGATATTGTTTAATTTCTTTTTATTATTCAGCACTTTGTAATAGATGTGGCTATTCACAATTAATAAAGATCATAACGTGGAGAGACCCAACTTTCAACTGCCTGATATTATCAATTCTTACACAAAGCTAGAGTTTTAAAGATCAAATTTCATTCTAGTTACCTTTCAACTAGTCCATTTATATCAGAAAGATGCTGAGTTTTAGGAAAATACTTCAAAACACAAATTTTATATGTAATTTCAAAAGCAAAAATTTAGTTAAAAACTGGGTGGTAACCCATTTTGATATCATATATTAATCTTTAACATGGGAACAAACTTTTTTTGAGAATATAATTGATATTTGCCTATTTATATATTGTAGAATGTTAAAGGATTTACCATTTTAATAGTATTTCAAATACCAGAGAATAAAAAAGAGAATTGTTTCAGTTTTATGAAATAGTTTTTTAGACATAGCAGATTTTCACAGCATATTACTTGAAAATAAAATAATCAGTGAAGTTTAAGCCATGTGGTTTTATTTTAAACTTGCTCATTCCATAGGAGCATCACTAAAAGCCCTCCAGGAGTAGCTGACACTCTTTCCCTCTATATGAGCACCAGCTGCGTTTGCTTTAAGCATCAGACTCTCGGACAACACCATAGCCCTCAATTCCGTTTAGTTGAGAAAAGGCTTTATGTGTCATGTGTTTTTTCTAGGGGTATGGAGCTCCCAGACTTATTAACTACACAGAGAGAGGAAGAGTCAGAACACATTCAATAAACTCTAGTGTGCTCAGGTGAGATGGTAAGTGCCTGAACTCACATCTGAAGAAGAACTTAGAGGATGCTTTCTGACTCTGCTTCATGCCTGACTAAGCAGTCCTGGACATCCCCGTTATGGCCACAGAATAACACAGGCAGCCTTGATGGACCAGAAGTCCTCCTATGTCCATCATTTGTACAGAACAAACTGGCTTAAGACCTCTCATTTCCTGCTGCAGTGGTAATTTACAGAGATACAGAACTGCCATCTAGTGACTCAGAAGAAAACAGCAAGGTGCTTTACATGGAAAATGAAATTGTAAGTTTTTAAAAAAAGAACAGTGAAGCACTAAAGTTGGTAAAGTTGACACAAAGTTGACAGAATGTGGCACACGAATGTTATAGTAAAACTGGAAAATGTGTAGGTGAAGTAACCAGTTGTTCTCTATGCCTCTAAAATATGACTTGACATTTGACTCATAAATAGTATAATTTAAATATAATAGAATAACTTTGGAAATAAACTTCTCATCTCATCTCATCCAATGTTGTTGGCAGGAGCCGGTATTAAATAGCAAGATGGTGAGTACCCATGTGGAAGCACCATTTTTATCACAGTGGAGAGAATATGAGGCATAAAACCCAACAGACTGATGTTCAGATCTTCCCTTTTACCCTTGATCAATTTTGTAAACATGGTCTTTTTTTAATTTTTTTTTGTGAGGAAGATCAGCCCTGTGCTAACATCTGCCAATCCTCTTCTTTTTTTGCTGAGGGAGACTGACCCTGGGCTAACATCCGTGCCCATCTTCCTCCACTTTATACGGGACACCACCACAGCATGGCTTGCCAAGCGGTGCATTGGCACGTGCCCAGGATCAGAACCGGTGAACCCCGGGCTGGTGCAGTGGAATGAGCGCACTTAACTGCTTCTCCCACCAGGCAGGCCCCTAAAAATGGTTTTCTTTATCAGTTAAATATGAATTATAATAGTTACTTTAAAGGATTACTGTAAGAATTGCATGAGGTAATACAGTAAAGGAACCGGTGTAGAGTGATAGTTAATTCTCCTGCCCTGTCTCTCTTCTATGAAACATACACAAATCATCTAAGAATAGAACTCGTCTATACAATAAACTTATGACAAAGAGTCAATGGCTCCAGAAGTAAGGGCCACCATTGTTGAGGGCTTAACCTCAATTGCTTCCAAATACTGTTAACTCTCAATTAATTTTATGTGTTTTCGGTCTTCCAGACACTTCACTGGCTACAAGGAAAGGAGAAGGTGTGAAATTTAAATTGATCTATTTCACCCTTGAATGGCCTAGCTGTAACATCAGGTGTTTTAAATCACCTAGTTCATCAGGTTTTCTGCTTATTACTATATATTTTACCATGGTTCACAGCCCGAGAAAAATAGAAAATCATTATAATTTTACACACATGAATATATATTTTGACTATTACAGCTGGAATATATAGAGCAATGTTGTACATGTTTTGTCCTTGTTGATAGCACAGAATACTTTTGTCAAGGTTTTCTTTGGCATTATCATATTTAATGAAAAACTCAGTAATATATGCCCTGGAGATAAGGATTTAGAAAAATCTAACATAATATCCTAGTCATGCCTCAAAACAAAAGCTATAAAAATAATAAGAGGATATTTTGAAGGCACTATTTTTCTTAATTATTTCCAACTTTATGTCCCTTTACCTCATTTTAATCATTCTGCATCTTATTCGCTACTGGCTAATTAACTCACTGTAATTAAATAACCCTCAGCTGAGTCCCCCATGCCTCTTCAAGTGCCCCAGCCTGATGTAGGTCTCATCTCTGACAAAAAGAAGCTGGGAAAACCTGTTTTGTGACAGTATTCTTAAGGATATCTTTACTCTTACAATAATAGCTATATTTTTGAAAGGCACCAGTGGATTATAAAATAAAGTACTCGACCAATGTTGTATCCTCCTTTTCCCTCCAGGGGGAGCACAACTTTCATGTGTAATGCAGGGCTGCTACTTTATTGTTTTTTCCTTTCAAGATATTACTTGTAAAACATGTCGACGTAAATAATCTATAATCAATCTATAAATCAAAATTGGGGTGAGTTTATTATGAGCCAACTTTTGAGGACCATGGCCCAGGGCCTTCTTTCCCTAAAGAAGGAAGGGCACCAAAGAAGTGGAGTGTACAGAGTGGTTATATACCATCAAATACCATGTATCACATCAGATTGCAATGTCCCTTTCACAATAGCCACAAGATCGCCCTGCCAGATTGCTCTGCCAGAATAGCTATTGATGGACAGAGTGGGGAGGGTGTGGCTGGTGTCAGGTCTGTTGTCTAGAGCTGGGTGGTCACAGGATCAGTGCAGCAGTCAAATCCCAGCCTAGGGAGAAATGCTTATCCTTAAGGAAATGCCAAGGAGGTGGAAGTTGCATCCTTATCTTAAGGGAATTTATTCTTCTCTTTGGGACATGGCAAAGCAGATACACGATGCAGGTGACAGGCCCTTCTGGAAAAACAAACCCAGGCCGAATTAGTTTTACCCCAAATGGCTTCCTCATATGCTCCAATATATCCTATTGCTTGCCATTTATTTATCATTTTCTCCCTTTTGATCTATAATCTTTTGATAAAAAACATTGATGATCAAAATATTGTCTTTTGGCCCAGAGTGGTTGCTGCCTGCCCTGGGTCCCTCATGTCCCTCGGTGCCAGGCTTTTGTCTCATTTATTTGCCCAGTTGTCCACCTTGGGGGGAATTAATTGGATATAGTGGACAAGCAAAGAGGTATATATATATACTAATAGAGGAAGCATTTCATGGGTTTTGGATTAGTTTTAGGTTGTTGCACAAACATTGCATATGTGCTTTTTATGACTCCTGGTATTTATGCTATTCACAATTATAGAACAAGTACAGTAACAATGATAATAATTTAACTTCTTTGAAAAGATTAGTTTAAAATGAATTCTTAGGCCTAGTCCTTATCAAAAAGGAGGTTTGTCCAAGGTTATAAGATCAATCGACCACCTCAGCTTTCATTACTCCAGCTTACATGACAGTCTTACAGCACTGAGTAAAGAAAACAGCAATTAGTTTAAATATTATGATTATACAAGAATTCCAAGAAGTAATAGAAATAGGAATTACAATCCAGATCGAAAAAGGGAACCAATACCAGAAGGGAGCAAACCAAAAAACTCAAGACTGAATGCAGGATCTCTTATGGCATTCACCTGCTTTTTCATGTGCTTTAGCAGAGATGACACACTGGAAGACTCGGCAGGTATGAAAACACAACATTCAGTTTGAATGATTGTATGTGTACCACCTTGGGATGTAGTTAAAATATCTAAGGCCATTCTATTTTGAAGGACAGTCTTTTTATTAAAGACAACTTAGTATTTAATAAGGCAATTCCTGCTTGACTGTCATTAAGGGCTTCTGTATGTGATGTGACATCATTTAGCCCTAAAAAAGGAACAAATATAGCTAGCTGCTCGGTGGTGATACCAGGGGAACACTGAATGAGCCCATCTGGCCTTAAGCAGAGGAATGTTGGCAGCAGTTGTCACTGTGAATCCTTCCCTGCATTTAAGGGAAGATTGGGTGCAGTGTTTTAGCCATCAGGCCAGTAGTCAAGGCCAGAGATTTGTTCTATATAACCATTAAGTTATATTAGGAGCCTCCCGATAAATGCCTGGACTTTAAAACCAGTCTGTTCCAAATCAATCACTTTCCTTAAGTATGATAGTATTCTGAAAATCTTAACTGTAACAATTTGTTGGGGGAAGAGGGAGAATCTCCCTCTGCCCTTTTTCCTTAAGGTTCTTATGGCTGGTCAAATAATTAACAAGACAGGTTAGCAGGAGAAAATAATACCAAGTTTAATAACATGTATACATGGGAGAAACTCAGAAATGAGCATCTCGCCCCACTGTCTAAGCTGCTTGCTTAAGTATTGCAGCTAAAGGCAAGGAGCGTGTTGGGGGTGGGTAGTGGCCTGGGTCTTCAGAGGGCAGGAAGACAATTCTTTTCAGGGTCAGCTATAGATAATGTGGTCAGGGAGAGACAGAGTTTTTGATAAAAGAGGCTTGGTGCCTTTCCTATTGTAACCTCTATCCTACATTATCGTTACAGCCATCATAACAACTCTTTCTTGAAACAGATCTTTTGTTTTAAATTCTTTAGGCAGTTTGGGAGGGGAAACTCAAATATTCTTCCTGAGTTCTCTGAGTCCTTATTGTCTTCAGCTTGAAAGAATCCGCATACCAGAGTGGTGTCTCCTGGGGCAGCTTGCCCTGAGCACCATCAAATTATAAAATAGGTATACAGTTTAAGCATAACAAAGGTTTAAATGAGTGGATTTAAGGTTGAGAATACTGGCCTGGTCCGAAGTCTTGGGGCAGCTGTCCACAACTGATGTTGTCTTGTTCTCATCATAGTGTGTAGATATTTGTTCTCTTCCTATAAGGAGGAAGATACTAAACTTATTAGGCTTACTCAGTATGTTAAACTACATGGGAAGCATTGTCAGACAAGTGATGATAAACCTGCTTAAGTGGTATTTTGTGTGTAAATGTTATTGATATAGGCATTTTAAAATTGTATAACTACTGAAATTCTGATCTGTCCTGGTTATCAATCATAATTCTGGTTATTATTATTTTAAAGTGTTGTAAGTCACAAAATTAACCAAATTTCTTAGTCAATTACCATTTTGAGGTCTTGTTTACAGACTTATTTCTTTGTTCTAATGCTTTTGCAAAATGTTTCAACTTCAGAAATATTTATGGAAAGGACTGTGACAGTTACACTGGAGTACAGGCTTCTGATAAACTTGCTGATCATAAAACTGAACTGGGTAAGAAATTACAGAAATCTGATGGAGAAACTGATGACTTCATGGAGCCACTAACAAAAAGATTGGGATCAAAAATGGATTACACAGGACTGAATGAACTGATAAGGATGATTATAATTTTTATGATTTTTCATTTGAAGTATTGCTGAATTTTTAATATTTTGTTTTTTCAGATTTAAGGAAAACTTTTTCTCTTTTCTCCTGAGCTAGCCATAACTTACAGAAATTTGGTAAATGATACTTTTGTAAGCAATATTAAAATATTTCTCTTTTTCTCTCTACCTGATCCCTCCAGAATTTAAAAACTCTTAGTAAGTGAGTATTGTTGTTTTCATGGCAATAGTTATTTGCATAAGTTCAATAAGAATCTGTTCTCCTTATAACAGGATACAATTGGAAACACTGGTTATATTACCAAGGTTGTGACTGGAACATCATATTTGCGATATAGCCATAAAGATTTGAGGAATGAAAATTGGACTTTATGGAATAAAGCCATGTAGAAATATTGGCCTGGTACCTTATGTTCAATGTTCCAAGCAGCATTTACTGGATAAGTAAAGAATGTCACTTATCTAGAAGGTACAAGGAACCTTGAAATATTTTGGGGGAACCTCAGAAGAGAGGAATTCACCCAAATCTGTAGGTATTGCAGGCGAAGTCAGATGACAAAATCCTTGGCTTGGCTTTCCTGGCCTGGAGAGGCCTTTAAAGTTCAATCTGAGATTCCTTATAAAAAGTTCCAGCAAAGCAGATTTAAAAGAGATTGTATGATCAATTGCTATTATTGATGTACTTATGTAAATAATTGGGCCAACTTTATTGGAACTAGACTTATTTTACAAACTAGTTAGTCTAAATTTGGCTATCTTTGATAAAAATGAGGGTGATTTTAGAAAGAAAAATTATATTTCAGTAAAAACTACAGTGTATATTTGCGGATATTAGATTCAAGTTTTGTTAATTGTCTTCTGAGGTTTTTGTTTTATATCTATTTACTTGACTGGATCCTGATTTCTTCTAGTCTCCTAAAATATCTGGCTACAGATCTCCAAACTAACGTTTTTCATTTTTTCCATCATTTTCATTTGGAATCACTGAGAATTAAACCTGCTCTTTTTCATGAAGCCTTACAAACTGAAGCCAATGGACTTGATATAAACTTGAGAGATGACCTGACGACATCATCAGAGACATTTTAAACTACTAAACATGCTTTAATGCTGACATCTAAAAATTTTCTTAACTAGCTGTCCTGTAAACTCAGAAACTGCTTTACAACTTGCTCCAACCATTAACCTTGTTTTTCTTTTGTTTACATAGAAATGCTTCTATTAAATACTTGATTGTTTTCTTCCACAATATAGGCGTAACCTTGAGAGCCCACCTGCATCATCACCTTCTAAAATGAACTTAATTGAACTGATCTATTATCAAGACTATGAAATATGTTCAGTGAGATGAAACAATCTACTAACTCAGCTTCTGGACTATGAAACTTCATTAAGTTTCAAAAGGACTGTGAAAATTTTAGTTTCAAAGGTGGGACTGTGGGAGATCAAGATTTGGCCACCCTGAAATACATCTCTTTACCTTGATTGTTTTCTCTGAGGGACATTTGACCTCCCCCACTAATTGCCTAAAGAATTTGACATGGTGGCTCCTTCCAGGAACAGATCTTCTATCAAGATGGCTGTAATGATAATGTAAAATAGATCTTACAATGGGAGGAACACCAAGCCCTTTTATCAAAAATCTCTATCTCTCCCTGACCACATTATCTATAGATGACCTTGAAAAGAATTGTCTTCTTGCGTTCTGAAGTCCCAGACTACTACCCACCTCCAACACCTTCCTCACCTTTAGCTACAATACTTAAGCAAGCAGCTTAGACAGAGGGACAAGTTGCTCATTTCTGAGTTTCTCCCATGTATACATGTTATTAAACTTGGTATTATTTTCTCCTGCTAACCTGTCTTGTTAATTATTTGGCCAGCCATAAGAAACTTAAGGGAAAGGGCAGAGGGGGATTTTCCCTGTCTCCCCACAGTACTATGGGTTTTTTTACTGGGTGCAAGCCACAGCTGTGAGGGGGTGATAAAAATTCCCCCTTTTGACTGCTATATCTGTTTCTCTTCTTCCGTGGCAATGTCTTTTATTGGGTTAGCAGAGTTATAGGAATTAGCAGGTGTGCGAGATCAGGATTTGGCCACCTTGAAATATATCTCTTTACCTCGATTGTTTTCTCTGATGGACATTTGACCTCCCCCACTAACTGCCTAAAGAATTTGACATAGTAACTCCTTCCTGCAACAAATCTTCTATCTGATGGCTGTAATATAATGTAAAATAGATGTTACAATAAGAAAGGCACCAACAAGCCCATCTTATCAGAAGTTCTGTCTCTCTGACCACATTCTCTGGATGGCCCTGTGAGGAGTTATCAGACAAACATTTATATTTATAAGCGAAATCTCCATTTGTAAAGGTATCTCTTTCTCTGTATTGGGAAGAGGGGGGATGACCTCATTTCTAGAAACTTATCAATGTGGAAGGTGAGGCCTTAAATCTGCATAATAGCCTTACTCTTGTTTACAGTGCTTTAGTGGTGATCTCCTGTACTGACACCCCCCACCCCCAACATCCTCCTCTGTCTTTACGTAAAGTCGGTATTTAAGATGAGAATTTCTGCTATTGTGTTGAGAAATGCAGCGTCCCTGGTTTCTCCCATGTATACACGTTATTATACTTGGTATTATTTTCTCCTGCTAACCTGTCTTGTTAATTATTTGGCCAGCCATAAGAACCTTAAGGGAAAGGGCAGAGGAGGATTCTCCTTCTTCCCCCACACAGGGATTCTCGAGGCTGGACAGCATAGCCAGCTTGGTAATATCTTGCTTATCATTTAAGTAAGACCCACCTGTAAACCAAATTAAATAGAATGCAGTTGTGGTCCTTCCTCTTGTAATGTTGGAAGCAAGATAGCAGGGTTAAAATAGTGGGTAATATTTACCTACGCATTGTAACCTAAGAAGTTTTATCATTTACTTGATAATGCTTCCCATGCAATTTAGCATACTTAACAAGCCTAATTAGTTTAGTATCTCCCTCTTTATAGGAAGAGATCAAATTTACTTGAGAATTGCCAGGGATCTTTGAAAATTATCAAACAAAAAAGTTATAAGAAAGACTTTATTTAGGATATAATTTTGGGGAGATTGTCAAAAATACAGAGAGGTTTTAAACACTTGGTCAGACAAGATCAAGGAGTTCCTGTTCTTGTCGCAGTGAAACCATGCTTAATTAACAAACAACATTTAAACAGTCAAAAAGAGCTTAATAGAGAAACCTCAGTCTTTTGAACATAGGGAATTACCTTAACAAAACAGATCTCTGTTCTTTAGATAAACTTAACTCAAATGTAAAGAAAAATCTTTTTACGTAATAACCTCTATCAAGAGAAGATTAAGAGTAGAATAGGGCCGGCCCCGTGGCTTAGCGGTTGGACGGGTGCCTTCTGCTGCTGGCGGCCCTGGGTTCCGATCCCAGGTGTGCACCGACGCACCACACTGCTTCTCTGGCCATGCTGATGCCACTTCCCACATACAGCAACTAGAAGGATGTGCAACTATGATGTACAACTATCTACTGGGGCTTTGGGGAAAAAAAAAGAGTAGAATAAAATTATCCTTTTAAAAGGAAGAAGACCAAATTTGAATTTTGTACTAGCTTACTTTTGATATTAAAAATCATTTACTTAGTTGGATTTAGTTTAATCTTAGCCAACTCAACCATGTATAAAACTCCTCAGGGTTTCTCTTCCACAAACCTTCTATAACTTTTTGTTTACATTCAGAATTTGTGCCATGTGCTCCTTTTTTTTCCTTCTAGTACTTTTCAGGGCAAATTTATCTTTCCTACCCAAACAAAAATATTTCCATTTTTTATATCTTCTTAATGAAAACACACATCTTACTCTCCTTGAATACAAACATATTTTTTTAAGTTTTTAGTAGCTTAATCACATATTAGAAATTTTTAACCCTTAGAAACCTTAATTTTTAAGTAAAAAACTAAGTAAGCAATTATAAAATTTCTTTTACATTAGCATTTCATGGCTTGACAAATTTATATGGACACTTTTTTTAATTTTGGAAACATGTTACTTTATAGTACAATCTTTTAAATAAAACACAAGACATGTTTACCAATAGACCCAAAACACCTTGTAGTTTTTCTGTAATAAGCCAAAAGTAGATAAACCTATATTTAGCAATGTCTAATATCTTATCTTATTTGGAAATGATTTAGATACTCAATGAATTTTTATCATAAAATTTAGCAAAATCCTAAATTTTTAAGTTACCAAAAAGAGTTTAGAAGCTATATACATTATAACATACGATTATTGTTTAAAGTTCACTTAATACTCACCTATTTATTTACCTGTTCTCAATAATTATTTATTTATTATGTTTTAAAGATTTTATTTATTTATTTTTTGCCCCCAAAGCCCCAGTAGATAGTTGTATGTCATAGCTGCACACCCTTCTAGTTGCTATATGTGGGACTCGGCCTCAGGATGGCCGGAGAGGTGGTGCCTCGGTGCGCGCCCTGGATCTGAACCTGGGCCACCAGCAGCGGAGCTCTTGCACTTAACCACCAAGCCATGGGGCCGGCCCCTCAATAATTATTTAGATTGCCTACAAGACTTTATGAGACATTAAATAATATTAGCCATCATTTATTTTTTTTGAGACCAGTTTTGTAGTAGAAATAACATCAGTTTATTTGACGAATAAAAGCTGCATATCTGCATTATATCCAATGCTGAAAACTAACAAGCTTAAATAAGCTTTTATTTACCAAAGATTATTTCATATCACGTTAACTGGAAAAACATTTGGATTTAGAACTAACTTTTGTGAGTGCTTATTTCAAGTTAATTGAATAGACCTCTTGATTTTGACCATAAACTCTGGAGGTAAAATACCGCGCACATATAACATACATGTAGAGACAGACACATAAAGAACAGACAGATGCAACAAAGATTTTATAGCCGCTGTTTTAGAAAATTTAGCAGTTTCCATCTGCAGAAAGCTTCCTTCCAATTTCTTTTTTCTTTCAGTCTTAGGCCCCCTGCTGTCTTAGCACTTGCGCAAGTCTCCTGAGTTCAGAGGCCAGTCAGCCCAGCCGGGAATGATCAAGCAAACTCAATTTCCCACTTTCCTTTTCTTTTATTTTGCTACAAAGTCTGAACAATTTCTAGGGACTGTGTAGTGGGTCAGGAGTGTGCTGCTTGTGAGTGTTACTCCCTAAAGAAAGGTCGTAATCACTCTCTTACATGCCTTGGTTTCTCCCGCTCGCAGTCTAGGTACTGCAGTGGGGGTTTGGAGTGCTGGTGACTAACCCTCCTGTGCACGTTCCCGGAATAACCTGTGATAAATTAACATGAATGATAGTGGAGCTCGCTATAGGAAGGAGGGTTACAAGTCGTAGGGTTCCCCTCTGACACCCCCGATGAGATTCTCAGTTGCTTGAGAATTCCCGAAAGGTCGGGAGGAGAAATGTCCCTTTTCTTTGGAGCTGAACAGATTCAGTCTCTCATTTCTCTATCAAGCAGTTTTTTTCATACTTTATAAACATAATTCTTCCCAATTTTAAGCCATATTAAAAAGTCGCCCTGCTCCATTCACTCCAAAATTTCCCCCTAGGCTCCTCTGGCCTAGGAAATTCTCTCTACATTTCTCTTTCCTAGGATTTCCTCCCTAGGTTCCTCTGACCTGGGGAATGTATCAGTACCCCCATAAGACACCTGGCCTTAAGCCTTGAAAACAGCTCAAATAAACTCTGGACCGTCGACTTAAAATAAAAAGGTCCAGGTTTCAGGAGAACTCACTCGGGTCACCTGAAGAATGCAGTGATCTGGGGAGCACAATGGGCTCCTATTGGTACCAAATGCCAGTTCAGTGTAGATTCCAGGTGGTCTCTGGTGGGTTTCTCTGAAATCTTGCCACGACTACACCAACAAATGTCCACATAAATAATCCATAACCAATGTATAAATGAAAATTGGGGTGAATTTATTATGAGCTAACTTTTGAGGACCATGGCCCTGGGCCTTCCTTTCATAAGGAAGGAAGGGCACCGAAGGAGTGGGGTGTACAGAGCGGTTATATACCGTCAAAGAGCAAGTATCACATAGGATTGTAATGTCCCTTTTACAATAGCCACAAGATCGCCCTGCTAGGTTGCCCTGCCAGAATAGCTATAGATGGAAACAGCGTGGAGCAGGTCTGTCATCTCATTGGTCATGGCTGGTGTCAGGTCTGTTGTCTGGAGCTGGGTGGTCACAGGATGAGTCCAGCAGTAAAATCCAAGCCTAGGGAGAAATGCTTATCCTTAAGGCAATGTCAATGAGGGGGAAGTTGCATCCTTATGTTAAGGGCATTTACTCTTCTCTTTGAGACACGGCAAAGCAGATACACAATGCAGGCGACAGGCCCTTTTGGAAAAACAAACGCAGTCCGAATTAGATTTACCCCAAATGACTTCCTCATATGCTCCAATATATCCTATTGTTTGCCATTTATTTATCAAGCTCAGGGTGTGTCTTTCAAACAGAAATCATCGAGAATAGCATGAAGTAGTCACTTACCAACAGATGTCACTGTGGCGACAGAATATTAACAAGTGGCCTTCAAATATAACCTTTTTCCCAAATACTATATTTCACTGAGTTAATCCAAAAGGGATTCTTCTCTCTTATACTGACAAATCTCCACTCTGAACTTAGCACTAGAGGTAGCCAATTTTGAATAAAGACATCAAAGCCAGCCAATAGATCCTATTAAAGCAAATCCAAACTCGGGAAAACTTTTGTTTTCAGTCACATGCAAACTCTCTCAAACTCAAGATAAAGTCCTGGTTTTGTGCAGATGGACAAAAGCTTCTCTTCCTCTTTTTCTATTCAGATAGTGCAGGGAAGAGCCCAAGGTGTCTCCTGGAAGAACACTAACAGTTCTTCACATTAGAAATGCATGCAGTGTTTCCTAGATTCTTTTCTATAGGCCGAGACCTGCTGACCTGATCAGAGGAGCAAACTTCTGGGCTCCAACAGTAAATAAGACTCTGTGCAGTTTACCACAACAATGAACTACAAAGATGTATCAGGAAATATTTTGAACACCCACACCTAAGCTCTCAGTTTCCCTCTGTCTAATTCCATGGCTACCTGAACTGAATTCATTCTCCATCCCCATCCCTTTCATGATAGTTTTTATCTCCTTGAATCATCATGTTATAACATCTAAGAGAAATTTATCAAAATACTCTCTTCAAAATGGCTAACTGAAGTATAAGAATTGTAGAGGGTCAAGATTTTAAGATGAAAGTGATGTACAGAGTAACTGTACTACAAAATAAAAAGAAAATGAATGAGAACAATAAGAAAGGAAGAAAAAAATGCTAAGGAGAAGGAATATAATAGAGTAAAAGTAAGAAAGAGAGAAAAAGAAGAAAGTAGGTGTAGGAAAGAGAAAGAG
Organism: Diceros bicornis minor; assembly: GCF_020826845.1. Classification (NCBI taxonomy): domain Eukaryota; kingdom Metazoa; phylum Chordata; class Mammalia; order Perissodactyla; family Rhinocerotidae; genus Diceros; species Diceros bicornis. Next base: position 257,759 of record NW_026690871.1, on the reverse strand, counting down.
GCAGGAGAAGCATGAAAAATGACAAAAAGGGGCACGAGAAGAGGGAAGACACCATGCTCAGAGCGGATGACAAGTCAACTGGCTTCTGAGCAGGGCTCAGGTCTAGAGTCACTGGGCTGCTCTTGAAAACTCCACTCAGTTCTAACATCCAGAGAATGACTACTGCTCATCCAAACTCTGATGACACTGATTACCATCACTGTCCTCTCCCAGGACCTGCTGGAGCTTTGGGAACTGCTTCTCTCAGCACCTTTGGGACTGACAGAGTCCCCATTAAATATTCATGAAGTAGGATTTTTTTTAATTACTTTTTTTAATTTTATTTATTTATTTGTTTTCCCCAAAAGTCCAGTAGATAGTTGCATGCCATAGCTGAACATCCTTCTAGTTGCTGTATGTAGGATGCGGCCTCAGCATGGCCGGAGAAGCCAGTCCGTCGGTTCGCGCCCGGGATCCGAACCAGGGCCACTAATAGTGGAGTGCGATCACCTAACCGCTAAGCCATAGGGCCTGCCCAGGATGGTTGTTTTGAAAGAGTAACTCAGAGAGAGATCTCTCAAGGGAACATATAATCCTGCCAACTCCTACACTCACCCATCTGAAGAATTAAGAAACTAAACTTTTTTTTTTTAATTACTGTGAAGAAAAGTAGGAAAAAACTTTCTTGGCAAAACTTTAAATGTTCCATCATTTTTGAAGTTATCTCACAAAATTCTGTGCATAATCTAAAATTCTGGGCTCCCTACAGTTCCAAATATGTTTCAGAAATGATCTCTTTATCATCACAATGTAAGCCTATGCCTTATAAAACAAAATAAACTTGGATGAGTTTTATCTTGGAGAGAGAGGGCAGCAAGAAAAAGAGTAGGATGTGCCTCTCTGCTATGAAGGAAAATAAATAAAATCACCAAAATATACAAAATATGCCTCTAAAACTGAATGAAGATGTCTCTAAAGAGTTTTACATTTTAAGTAAAAATGCACCTATATAAAATTACACATCAGTTTGACTAAAATCTGGTCAACTTAATAGAAGAAGAATTCATTCAGTTTCATTTAAATAGCATGACTTATGATTAGCTGCATAATAAATGGTAGATATTTTAATTCTGGTATACCATGTCCTTCCACCAATGAAGGTGGGCTTAAATCTGTCATTTTCCTAAAAAGGGCCAACCAGATGTTCTGCTTATTTGATTACTTAATAGTATGGATCTGCTCCTCATTGCCAACGAAGGATGTCTACAAATAGGCTTTATCTTGTATATGTAATGGGAAACGCAGGCTGAGTTTACAAAAAGAAAAATTGAAAATGGAGCATTGCCTTGAGGAGACGTGGTCAATCTGTTCAAGAACATTTCCTCACTTGGTCAAGTGAAAAGCTGAGAGAGAATGCTGTCGGCCTCTTCCTTGGCCCCTTATAGAATGTGTGCATTACCTCAATTGAACGTGTCCTAAAATGTTTGAACTAAACTTGGAAATGAGTTGATGATACCGCATTTGCATTATGTCACACAGAATCTCTTTCATTAGGCACCATTCAAAACACTTTTTGGGACGTTAGAGACCAGAAAAGTTTTGCTTCTCTGAGAGACTGTTGCTTTTAATCTCATGGACATGAGATGATAGAGAATTGTTCCCATTACCCTTTTTACTTTAAACCTGAGGGATACATTTCCGACTACCTTTAAAAACTGCAGGTTCTTCCGAGCCGGCCCCGTGACTTTGTGGTTAAGTGCATGCGCTCTGCTACTTGCGGCCCGGGTTCGGATCCCGGGCGCGCACCGATGCACCGCTTCTCCGGCCATGCTGGGGTCCCGTCCCATGTACAGCAACTAGAAGGATGTGCATCTATGACATACAATTATCTACTGGGGTGTTGGGGGAAAAAAATAAATAAAAAGAAGGATAAAAAAAGAAAGAAAACTGCAGGTCCTTCCGAAACACCTTTCAGTGCTCTGGCTTACTTCAGCTTCATTTCATTGTTCCATCCTAAACGCCTTTCAGTTTGATCTATTTTCCTTTGTAATCCTTTTGTATACCTAGATATTTAAAAGCTGCTCAAATCTATATTGGAGAAAAGTTGGGTTACAGTACTTTCAGACAGCATGTAAACCCAATTTTTAGGGTTTATACACAAAACGTTTCTGCCATGTTTCTACCAACTCTCCTTCCATATATTTTCCTCCAGGACTTCCTGTGACCAAATTGCCTTTCTAAAAGCCAGTCCTCTGTTCATTCTCTTGGCCAGTGACATTTTCATAGAAACACAAAAGGACTGGATTTTCCAAAGATGCAACAAGAATGATCAAGTCCTGATTCACACCTAGATATCCTGCTCCTGTTGTCCATGAATTTTAAAACTAAAGTTAATTATCTCTTTCATTTTATCTAAATCTATTGAGTAACTTTGGCACTGAGTCCCTAAACTGATCCACAGTCTGCTTTAGCAGCCACAAAACTCTCTCTCAAATGCTTGCATTCATGTGCTGAGTAGGTATTTTATTTATTTAGATCTTATTCAAAAAAAGAGCTTCATTTATTTACTCAAATACTTAAGTATATACTATGTGCCCAAAGGTCTTGAAATGTTGGCAGTCTGCAAGTAAGACAGATATGTATAAACAGATAAATTACACTACAGAAATAATTTGAATGAAAGAGATATGAATAAAATGCCATGGGACGCCAGGGAAAGAGCCACCATGGGTTGACATACAACTAAGATATATAACAATGTACTGGGGCTTTGAGGAAAAAAACAACCACCATGGGGGGTGGACAGGTTTTGTAACATCTAGGTAAAGGAAAAGGAAGGGAAAGAAGATAAAGAGAAAACAAGATAAACGGAAAGGTTTTCTTCTTCTTAATGTTTCTGCCACCAACTTTTGCAGTACACTGCTTGCAGATGTCCTTTCTAGCCAGTCTTATCTTTCAGCGGGCTTCTATAGACTTCAAAAATTTGATTGTACCAAGCTGAGCTCCTCCCTGGAGACAATGCCAACTATGTAGGGAGCCAGTAGGGGAGCAAAAGATTCACGGGAATCTGCAGCCCTTCTGCAATTCACTGGTGGGGAGGGGCACCAAGGCTTCACCTTGGCCTCTGTCTCCAAGTTCACATAAAGGAGGGTCGGTTCCTTCCTCGCTAGATGAGCGTGGAGAGAAACATCCTTCACAGAAGGGATTATGGAAAAATTAATGTGAGAGCCATGAAAAAGGCAGAGGAGGTAGCACCATGAATCTGAAGTAACTGGACATGTGAATTAGTAACCAGTAGGAAGAAGAGCTGAAGACAAAAAAATAAAGGCAAAAAACCAGTTCTCAATTTTCTAAGATGGAAATGCAAGTCTTTCTTCTTCAAAAAGAAAAATAAAATTGAAAGTGGTCACATGTTGCAAATAATGATTTTAACCACGATGTCACTACACAATAATGTGTAGCAATCAGTTGTTAAGTGCACTGCAAATAGTTCAAACTTAACAATTATGTTATCAAAGTTTGCAATTGATATATATATTTTAGTAAATAGTAGACTGTGTGCAAAGTTGTCACTATATTATTGACAATGTCACTCTTACTACTGAAAACATGACTAGGAGGGAGAAGATAGTGTGACCTCAGATTGCTAGAGTCACAGTAAGAAAAGTCAAGAAAGTGCCATCAGGTCATTTGGACAAAAGGATGCTATATGGCTGTTGGGTTTATAACAGATCAACTGGAGAAAAACAAGTCACTACATTAAACTATTTTCTACCTACCTCCATCAACCTCTCCAAGAACACATATTTTAAAATGAGACAAGTTATTATATTAAAAATTACTTGCTTTATCATTTTGAAAACTACATCAAAAAATGAAGAAAAAACTGGGTTACAACCATCCTGGTATCAATTCCAACTACCATCTTTCACCAAACTAAAATTCTAATTATCACTAATTCACTTGCAATCTAGTGCTCCTCCAATATACAATATCAACAACTTAAAATGTTTCATAACTTTTTTTAAATTACCCTAGAATTTTAGAGGATAATATAAATATATCTCTTGGAAAAATTGAGAAAGATAAAGACACTAGGACAGGAAAAGATGAAAATATTACCCTAATCGATGATGTAAAACACAAGATATGAACAACTGTTAAAAAGAATTCTCTATGAAATCGATCAATTCTACTATCTCTACACGTGGCTATTTCCTATCAGTAATTTGATGCATAAACAAATAGAATAGTGTATTTAATGGGATCAATCCTTTTAGTTGTGTGCTTTTCCTTGTAAAACTACATATGCTTTTATGTTCTTCCTTTATTTTCAGGTGATGTCACATTAGAACACCCTCATCTCTGAAGATCTTTGCATTAAGGAACTCTACCTTGGCCCTTGATCAACTGGACTCTGCGTTATGATAAACTCAGAGACCTACATAGAACAATGTTTCCTACATCTTATCTCCCATGAGTTGCTCATGTCAGGGAGTATAGTCCACCAAGTAAACACTAAGCAGTGTTTCAAAAGCATCGGATACTAAAAGGAGGACATGCAGGGTTGGGTGTGGGCCCCCATTCAGTGCCTAGTGCAAAGAAGAAAGAGGTCAATGCATCCCTCCAGAGACTGGGATAAAACAGGAGGTTATAAGCACGAGGCTCCCTTTGCAGGCCTTTAAGCAGGGACCTAGAATAAAACAGTTGACACTGTGGATCATTGTTGGTTTGACAGGGAACTCATGAGGAAGATAAGGAGATGAAATAATGATAATTATAATAACAGCAGCAAACACTTCTACTGAACCAGGCACGGCAATCTGAATGTTAATTCTGTGCTTGAACATACATGAAGTCCTATATCCCTCAAAATATTCTGATGTAGTAGATGTTGTTCTTCTCACCATTTTACAGATGAAGAGACTGGGTAGAGTGGTTAGAAAACTCAGCCAGGTTACAAAGCGGATAAATGGCCGAGCCCAAGCTCAGTGCTCTTATGTTATGCTCTTTGACTACAACTCCAAGTTAAGTTTCTAATGACTATATTTCTCTCTATAATCTAATGGGGGAAAAATCAAAATTCTTAACTCTAACATCCATGCTACCATTTAGGAAAAGTCGGTGAGGGAGGGATTTCTGAATAGCAACAATGCCCTTCTATTAACTCTTCACTTATAGATCAGACATCAATAGTCCTGCTCAGTCCACCAAGAAGAAACTGGGACTTTATTATGCCAAAAAGAAGAAAAAACAAATAATAAAACAACCAAATTCCTTTATACATCATTACACAAATGTGATTCTTAATTCCGTGTGACAAATATAAAGTGTTTTCCTGGTTTACAGCTCCATATAAAGCTGATGTTAATCTCATGCTATCTTCCCAGCCAATAACACAAAATACTTTAAAACAACAAAAGGCACAAAGACAAAAAACAACCACAAAGAAAATTAAATATTACATCTGAACGCTGTACAATTTTTTAAAGATTACTTAAAAGTTAGATTTAGTAAAATTTGTATCTCTATCTTGCCTCTCCCAGTTATCTCTGAAGGTAAAGAAAAGGACTAAGAAAGGCACAAGGAAGCCAGTTAGGGAAGCGAGTCAGCGGGAAGAGGTAAGGTGGCCGCCCCTCTGCAGACGACAGACAGAAATCTTCCCTGGGAGTTGTCTCAGGCCTCACAAGATGTGGAGATTTGACCTCGGGCAGTGGCTACACCTGGACGCCAGCAGCAGTGATTCTCAGACTTCAGTCTACACGGTAATAACTGGACAAGTCCAGTGTCCCCTTCCCTGGAATTCTAACTCAGCAAGTTTGAAGTTGGGACATGAGAATTTTCCATTTAACAAGCCTACCAGTGATTTTCCTTGAGTTATCTGCAGATTATGATCAAAGGCATACCTTGAAGAGAAGCACAAACTCACTACCCAGTATGCACTTCACAGATACTTTGTGTCACACACTCTCAGACCATTCCCTGGTCCAGGGGTCCCACATGCCTCAGCATCCTTGGGCCTGTGTTCTTCATCAGGAGGTTCCGATGGTGGCAAAACAGACAGGACTCACCTGGGAAACTGCCCCTCTGTGTAATTCAGTGAGTGTGTGGGCTGCCTGCAGCCCAGATGTAAAGTGGGTCTTGCTACATTTAAAAATAAATTTCTTTTTAATTTTATTGAGGTCATATAGCTTATAACTGTAAATTTCAGGTCTACATTACTATATTTCAGTTCTGTATAGACTGGATCATGTTCACCACCAATAGTCTTGTTTTCATCTATCACCATACATATGTGCCCCTTTACACCTTTCTCTCTTTCCCTCTGGTAACCACAACCTGTACTCCCTATCTATGTGTTTGTTTATTTTCCACATATGAGTGAAATCAATCAGTATTTTTCTTTCTCTATCTGACTTGTTTCGCTTAGTATAATACCATCAATGTCCATCCATACTGTCACAAATGGCATGAGGTTGTCTTCTTTATGGCTGAGTAGTATTTCATGGTATATATGTATATATATCACATCTTTATTCTTTCATCCATTGATAAGTACTTGAGTTGCTACTCAGTGTTGGCTATTGTGAATAATGCTGTGAAGAACATAGGGGTGCATACATTTTTTTGAATTACTGACTTCATATTCTTTGGATAAATATGCAGAGGTAGAATAGCTGAATCTTATGGTATTTTTATTTTTAATTTTTTGAGAAATCTCCATCATTTTCCCCTAGTGGCTGCACCAGTTTGCGTTCCCACCAGCAATGTATGAGGGTTCCCTTTTCTCCACATCCTCTCCAACACTTATTATTTCTTGCCTTTTTAATAATAGCCATTCTGATGGGTGTGAGGTGATATCTCATTATAGTTTTGATTTGCATTTACTTAATAATTAGTGATGTTAAACATCTTTCATGTGCCTGTTGGCCCTCTGTATAACTTCTTTGGAAAAATATCTTTTCATATCCTCTGCCCATGTTTTGATCAGGTCGTTCATTTTTTTGTTGTGGAGTTGTATGAGTTCTTTATATATTTTGGAAATTAGCCCCTTGTCAGACATATGATTTGCAAATATTTTCTCCCAGTTGGTAGGTTGTCTTTTCATTTTGTTGACAGTTTCCTTTGCTGTGCAGAAACTTTCTAGTCTGATGTAGTCCTACTTGCTTATTTTTTCTTTTGTTTCCCTTGCCGGACAAGATACAAAGACAGACATTATATAAAGATAAAAGGGACATTCCACCAAGAAGACATAACACATTAATATACATGCACCTAACACAGGAGCAACAAACTATATAAAGCAACTATTAACAGACTTAAAGGAAGAAATTGACAGCAACGCAATAATTTTAGGGGATTTCAACACCCCACCCACATCAATGGATTGATCATCCAGACAGAAAGCCAACAAGGAAACAGTGGCGTTAAATGAAACATCAGACAAGATGGTCTTAATAGATATATAGAGAACATTTCATCCCAAAACAGCAGAATACACATTCTTCTCAAGTTCGCATGGAACATTCTCAAAGATAGACATATGTTGGGAAACAAAGCAAGACAATAATTCTAAGAAGACTGAAATCATATCACGCATTTTTCTGACAACAATTGTGTGAAACTAGAAATCAACTACAAGAAACGGTTGGAAAAGTCACAAATATTTGGACACTAAACAACATGCTACTGAACAACTATTGGATCAATGAATAAAGCAAAGGAGAAAACAAAATATTACTAGAGAAAAATGAAAATAAAAAACAACATATGAAAACCTATGAGATGCAGCAAAAATAGTACTAAGAGTGAAATTTATAGCAATAGAAGCCTACGTCAAGGAACGAGAAAAATCCCAAATAAACAATCTAACACGGTACCTAAAAGAACTAGAAAAAGAAGAATAAACAAAGCCTAAAGTCAGTAGAAGGACAGAAATAACAAAAATCAGAGCAGAAATAGATGAAAGAGAGGCTAGAAAAAGAATAGAAATGTTCAATGAAACTAAGAGCTGTTTCTTTGAGAAGATAAGTCTCTTTCTTTAGAGGTAGAGATGGCATATGGGCAGAGATTATAAGATCAGAAAATCCAGACACTCAATCAGAGAAATCTCTGAAATTTAAGCATCTTTTAAGCAACTTTTTAGCATCTTTAATACGTTCGAATATGCTGTACTTTTAACATCTGTTTGAATACGTGTGGCAAAGTCAAAGGACAGCCTATACTAGGCACCACAGGATGATAATAGCTTCCCTGCCTTCAACAACAAAAGGTCCAGGAAACTGACTTATCTTGGGTCCAAGTTGGGAATTATTTGGGAGAAATAGAGTGAAAAAGTAAATAAACCAGACAAGAATAAAAGAATTAGACAGGGATCTGATGGCAAAGAATACTTTTCCCAGCTACAGACCAATAGAATCTGGACAGAATGAGAAGGCTCATAACTACACCTGGCACCAGGAAGTAAAGTGGAAATCTCACAAGGGAGGCCACTTTGAGGCCTATAAACACCTTGCAAAACTACTCATTAGGATTTCAGAACAACAACATGTTTAGGATGTGTGTGTTCAATATGTGCATGTCCCGGGTTCTCCTCATGATATTTTACTTACTTATATGTATATTTCCCGAAACCTTTGTTGATTATAAAGCAAAGCGAAGAGAATAACTGTGCATCAGAGGTAAAGAGCAAATTAAAAACAAAAAACATACTGTAGTCACTGTGTTGAGACTGTAAAGTAAACTGAATTAACTGATGGACAGGAGATGCTCTTTCTGAAATTTTTTTAACAAATTAAAAAATTCATAAAATATTCTTCAGCATTGACGGTAATATACAATGCATAGATCAGTTAGTTCAAGCTTTACCTTCAGGGAGAGTCATTGACCATAATAGAGAATTCAGTTTCCAGGAGTCAGCTAGTCTTGCATCAGAAAGTGTCACATTTCAGACCTGGCTGTGCGTTTCAGCTATTCACGTCTCTTTAAGCTAGTCATATCTTGATAAGCACCACAGGCTTTGCTACTTAGCTTACTGAATATCAGAAATAACTTTTCACTGGTGAAATGAGTGGTTCGTTTAATTAGCATGAATTTAGAAAGGAGCTCTCATTGGTGAAACTGCAGGGATTCCATATATGTGGATTGGCCGAAACATCAGAGAATATCTTCATACTTAGAGGAAGAAGGTAAGAGTCGAGCAAGAAAGGATGTCAGGGGTGATGTCCTGACAGTGCTGCACCAGCTGCTGGTTTAGGAAAATGTCTCCTTGCCTGTTGCCAGCCTTTAGGCACAGGATCCTGCCTCCTTCACATCTGTATCATGTGAAACTTTCGTGGAAGGTGTAGCCGGGCATCTATCCAGGTAGCAAGCTGCACATCCCCCCGATGAAGGGACTCTTGCCTAGACCGCTTCATCATCCTAACACAATGCCACTCAGTCTTGGACTTCACTGGCTCCATATAAAACAGGCAACACCAACAGCCAAAGGGATAAATGGTTTCACTTAGGATTCCATGTTCACCCCAATGCAATGTATGCTATAAGCACTCTATACAACCCCATATAAACTATATATATATGGAAAGTTCAGTTGGTCCTCCAGGCTTTCAGACACACCCCAGGACTCTCACATATTGCAGTGCTGTGATGTAATCTCAAAACCTTTCCTTCACCTCATGGATCCAGTAGCAGAAAATAAGGAAAACACATTATCTTTCATGGCTTTTTAGTGTCTACACATGTCATCTCTTCAACCAGACTATCACTTAAATTTTTCTATATGCCTCTCGTCCACCCCTCAAATTCGTCTCTCCCTGTTTCCTGAGTCAAGCTCCACTCCACTAGAAGGCCCTCCCTGGTCCTCCCCTCACGGAGTCTCATCAATCACTAAAGTCAATTTGAAGCCCCAGCTCACGTGGACCACTCCGGAATCAGCACACAGACACGGCACACCTGCACCCCTCGTTTTGACAATAATGTTGTGCTGTCTGGAAGGGTGGCGGCTTAACACTTTCCTGAGTGTATTTCATTTTCCCTCAAATGTATTTCAGCACAAGAAGTGTGCACACTTGCCCTGTCAATCCACCCACTCTTAACAATGTCATGATGACTGCATAACAGCCACTTAATGTCTATTGAATGAACACGCTTGTCAGGTAGAAAAATAATTGAAATGGTCAATACGAGCAGCAGCTGTAGTTGGTAATACCATTTTCCTCATTTGCTTAAAAGGTACCAAAAGACACCGACAAACTTTGTGGGTTTCATTTGAAATGCCAAGGTAACAAGTTATCAGTTATATCGAAACCTAGTGGCAATTACAGAAGATAAATAAAAATAGGGAGTAGACAAAAATCCTAGGATATCATCAATACTGGGGCCCAGACAGATGTCCTAACTTTACAAGTCCTCAGTGTTCTCACCAGGAAATCAGGAATGATACCCGCCTTGGCCCTGTTCATAGGGCAGGTGTGACGCAGGAGCAACTACTATGCAGAAAGAGCTAAGACAATGACAGCTGTTATTCAGAAATAACCTACCAGGAGTACCACTTGTTTTGAGATTTTAAAAATCTATGTTTAGTTAGAATAATCACACATTATTTCCTGTGTTTAAAAAATCCTCTTCAGGGCCGGCCCCGTGGCTTAGCGATTAAGTGCACGCACTCCACTACTGGCGGCCCGGGTTCGGATCCCGGGCGGACACTGACGCACCGCTTCTCCGGCCATGCTGAGGCCACGTCCCACATACAGCATCTAGAAGGATGTGCAACTATGACATACAACTATCTATTGGGGTTTTGGGGGAAAAAAAGGAGGAGGATTGGCAATAGATGTTAGCTCAGAGCCGGTCTTCCTCATCAAAAAGAGGAGGACTAGCATGGATATTAGCTCAGGGCTGATCTTCCTCACAAAAAAAAAAAAAATTTTTAAATCCTTTTCAGAAGAATTCAACGTCATCACCATGTGTCCACATAAAGGTCTCTCCAGAACCAGTGCTGAATCTTTGCTTTATTATGAGATGCTAGTTGAGCAAACTTGAGTCTCCAGAGCTTTCTTGGCATTTGTGCTGATTGTCACTGTTTTGCATTCAATTAATAACTTTGCTGTGGTATTTCCTCGACCATCGAGGCATGTCTTTTTCTCTGCTGTATTTCTGTTTAGCATTTCAGAAATGTAGTTATTTTTCAAGTAGGGTTATATGCTCCCTGCCTCCAGGCACCATTGGTATTACCTCTGTTTTCCCCAGGATATTACATATTCTATATACATAACAGACACACAATGAGTACTAAGGAACTGATAAATAAATGGCAAGCAATAGGATATATTGGAACACATGAGGAAGCCATTTGGGGTAAAACTAATTTGGCCAGAGTTTGTTTTTCCAAAATGGCCTGTCTCCTGCATATCTGCTTTCCCGTGTCCCAAAGAGAAGAGTAAATGCCCTTAAGATAAGGATGCAACTTCCCCCTCATTGACATTACCTTAAGGATGAGTATTTCTCCCTAAGCTAGGATTTGGTTGCTGCAGTCATCCTGTGACCACCCAATTCAAGACAACAGACCTGACCCAGCCAAGCTCATCGAGATAGCAGACCTGCTCCCTGCTGTGTCCATCAATAGCTAGTCTAGCCAGGTAATCTGACAGGGTGATCTTGTCGCTATAGTAAAAGAGACATAACAAGCCTATGTGATACATGCTCTTTGACGGTATATAACCGCTCTGTACACCCCACTTCTTTGGTGCCCTTCCTTCCTTAGGGAAGGAAAGCCCAGGGGCACAGTCCTCAAAAGTTGGCTCATAATAAACTCACTCCAATTTTGATTTATAGATTGATTATGGATTATTGACGTAGACATTTGTTGGTGTAGTCATGGCAGGATTTCAGAGAAACCCACCAGAGACCACCTGGAATCTACACTGAACTGGCATTGGGTACCAATAGGGGCCCATTGTGCCCCCCAGATCACTGCATTCTTCAGGTGATCCCGGTGAGTTCTCCTGAAACCCGGATCTCCTTATTGTAAGTCAACAGTTCAGAGTTTATTTGAGCTGTTTTCAAGTCTTAAGGCTAGGTGTCTTAAGGGTGTACCGGTACATACCCTAGGTCAGAGGAACCTAGGGGAGCATTCCTAGGAAAGAGAAACCCAGGGGGTATTTCCTAGACCAGAGGAGCCAAGAGAGCACTTTTGGAGTGAATGGGGCGGGCTGACGTTTTTAATTTGGCTTAAAATTGGAAAGAATTGTGTTTATAAGTTCTGAACAAAACTGCTTGATAGAAAAATGAGAGACTGAATCTGTTCAGCTGCAAAAAAAAGGGACATTGCTCCTCCCGGCCTTTTGTGCATTCTCAGACATGAAGTTGTAAAACTTCTAGAAGACAACATAGGGAAGAGGCTCCTCGACATTGGTCTTGGGAATGATTTTGTGGATATCCTACCAAAACCGCAAACAACAAAAGAAAAAATCAACAAATGGGACTACATCAAACTTAGAAGCTTCTGCCCAGCAAAAGAAACAACGAACAAAATCAAAAGGCTGGGAGAAAAGTTTTACAAACCACGTATCAGATAAAGGGTTAAATACCCAAAATTTATAAAAAACTTTTACAACCCATAAGAAAATTTATAAAGAACTCATACAACCCAATAAGAAAAAAGCAATCCAATCGAAAAATGGGCAAAAGACTAAGTAGACATTAGTCCAAAGAAGACATCCAAATGGCCAACACACACATGAGAAGAAGATCAATGTCACTAATCATCAGGGAAATGCAAATCAAGACCACAAAGAGCTATCATCTCACACGTGTAAGGATGGTGATCATCAAAGAGACAAGAGATACTAAGTGTTGGCAAGGATGTGAAGAAAAGGGAACCCTTGTGTGCTGTTCATGGGAATTTAAATTGGTGCAGCCACGATGGAAAAGACAGTGGAGGTTCCTGAAAAAATTAAAAATAGATACACTTCAGTGTATTTATCCGAAGAAAATGAAAACACTAACTTGAAAAGATATATGCACTCCTGTGATTATTACAGCATTATTTATATAGCTAAGATATGGAAACAACCTAAATGTCCATCAATAGATGAGTGGATAAAGAAAATGTAGTATGGGCCGGCCTGGTGGCGTAGTGGTTAAGTGCATGTGTTCTGCTGTGGTAGCCTGGGGTTCAGATCCTGGGAGCGCACTGCCTCACCACTTGTCAGACCATGTTGTGATGGAGTCCCATATAAAGTGGAGGAAGATGGGCACGGATGTTAGCCCAGGGCCAGTCTTCCTCAGCAAAAAGAGGAGGATTGGCACATGTTAGCACAGGGCTGATCTTCCTTACAAACAAAGGAAAGAGAATGTGGTACATATTTACAAAGGAATATTATTCAGCAATAAGAAAGAAAAAATCTTGCCATTTGCAATGTCATGTATGGACCTTGAGGTCATTATGCTAAGTGAAATTACTGAGACAGAGAAAGACAAATACCACTTGAGCTCAGTTATACATACAATCTGGCTCTTCAGTTTCTCACCAAACTGCCACTGGCAGGCCGAGTTGAGTACCGGTTTTCTTTTTCTTTTTTTTTTTGTGAGGGAGATCAGCCCTGAGCTAACATCCGTGCTAATCCTCCTCTTTTTGCTGAGGAAGACCAGCTCTGAGCTAACATCTATTGCCATTCCTCCTCCTTTTTTTCTTCCCCAAAGCTCCCAGTAGATAGTTGTATGTCATAATTGCACATGCTTCTAGTTGCTGTATGTGGGACGCGGCTTCAGCATGTCCAGAGAAGCGGTGCGTCAGTGTCCGCCCGAGATATGAACCCGGGCTGCCAGTAGCGGAGCTTGCGCACTTACCCACTAAGCCACAGGGTCAGCCCCAACATCTGCGTCTTCTTTATATGTGTCTGTCTACATGTATGTTATACGTGCACGGTATTTTACCTTTGGAGGGTATGGTCAAAATTAAGAGCTCTATTCAATTAACTTGAAGTAAGTGCTTAGAAAAGTTATTTCTAAATCCAAATGTTTTTCCAGTTAACATGATATGAAATAATATTTGATAAATAAAAGCTTATTTAAGCTTGTTAGTTTTCAACATTGGATATAACACAGACATACAGACTTTCTTTGTCAGATAGACAATCCTGATGAAGAACTAATTGATGAACTCATACTTCTCAATTTCAAGATTAATTACAAAGTCAAGAGACTGTGATATTTTACAATACTACAATAATCAAGAGACCGTGATATTTTAAAATGAATAGACACAGAGGTAAATGAAAAAACATGGAAAGTCCACACATAGACCTCTGCAAGTACAGACAACTTGATCTTGGTCATGACAATAAATGCACTCCAACATAAAACATAATAGATTTTTAGTCTCTAGTCATCATCAACCATGGTGATGATACAAAAGGACGACCCTATGGAAATAAATGAACAAAGACACAAATTTTGCACCTTAGAAATAAATGTACTCAAAATCACACATCAACTAAAATATAAAATACAAAACTGTAAAAATCATACTGGGAAATAAGAGAAAATCTTCATGATTTATAGTTTGATGATTTGTTTTCATATACAACACAAAAAGCACAATCCATGAAGAAAAGAATTGATCATGTGGACTTGGTTAAATTTAAATTCTCCAATCTGGGAAAGACAGCATTCACAGATTGGAAATACAAACTCCTGACTAAGATAATACATTTGTAAAACACATATCTGCAGAAAGACTTGTATGCAAATTATTCAAAGAACCAGTCAAACGCAGCAACAAGAAAACAAACTCCCCAAATTAAAATAAATAGACCAAAATATGAATAGACAAGTTACCAAAAATATATATATACACATGGGAAATAAGCAAATATAAATTGCTCAACAACAAGGAATTATTGGAAAATAAAATCCATTGTGCATTAAGAAAAAGCAAATTAAAACACCAATGAGATACTCTACTCTTCTAGTAGAATAGCTAAAAACCAAAAACTGACAATACCAATTACTGGTGAGGATGTGGGACAATAGGAAATCTCATTCATTGCTGATGGGAATACACATATTATAACCTCTTAAGAAGACATCTTGCTAATTCTTGTGAAGCTAAGTATAGTGTTACTCTATGATGCACCAATTGTGCACCAGTGTATTTCTCCAACTACCGTGAAAATATACATCCACACACAGACTCCTAAGAACATCTAAAAAGCAACTTTATTCACAATGACCAAAACCTAGAAGGAACCATGATATCCTTTAACAGGTGAATGACACCCAAGTGTGGGACACTGGGTGAAGATACTTGAGGAACACTTGGGCTACAGGCACAGGGTAAGGAAACACACGAGTTCAGACAAGGCCTAGAGGAACAGTAGATGAAAACACTGGTTGTCTAGATGGGCTGGAGGCATAGAGAACGTAGACAAACACGAGCTGGCATGGGCCGGAGCACAGCTGACAGGCACACTCAGGGATGGAAAGGGATGCAGACACATGGAGTGAGAGAGACATGTGAGGTCTGATATCAAATGTGGGCACAGGAGATAGAGACACTCGAGGAAAGATACCTGCTGCAAGTACGTGAGAGAATGAAATTAGGTGTCTGACATGGGTTTTAGAGAGATGGAATGGAGACTTACATGAGTTGACATGGGCTACAGGAACAAGGAATGGAGACTTTTGAGAGGTGGTATGGACAGAGGGGAGAGAAAACCTTGACAACACAAAAGGTCAGACGTAGGCTGCAATCATATGAGATGGTGACACTGGACAGAAGATATCAGCTTCAGGTAGAGGGATGGAGACACACGAAGGCTGGCATTGTTGCAGGCTCATGGGCTGGAGATCCTATAGGACAGACATGGGTTGCAGCACAGAGTTTAGAAATACACTAGAGAAGACAAGAGATACCAGCTACATCTGTGCATAGAAGGCAAAGGTGTGTAGCCTTAAATGAATGTATGAATATGGAAGAAAGACAGGAAATCCATAATCTCAGCTTCTGTCTTAAGAATTAAAAGAGAATCACACTGGAAAAAGTACAGAATGGAAACAATAATAAAGATAAGAATCAATGAAATAGAAAAATACTAAAGAAACAAATCAAGCTAAAAGTTATTTTTAAAAATATTAATAAAGTTAATAAACCACTAACAAAACTGATTAAGAAAAAAAAAAAGAAATGAAACACAAATCACCAGTATCAGAAATCAAATAGGAGTTTTTGCGCCCAAGGTGGGGCTACACTGGCTGGCAAGTTGCGTTCTCTGTGTGGAAGAACTGCCTTCTCCCTGGATTACTGCAGCGGATGAAATTCGTGAACCCCTGACGAAAGCTGGCAAAACGTAAGACTTCTTACCACGTTAGCCTCCCGGAATCTCTACCTGTGGAGTCCGGTGGAAGGAAGTGGTGAGAAATTTTTTCTCTTTCTAAATTTAGATTGGCAGGAGAAAATATTTGGGAAACTAGTTTCTTGTGCTTTTAGTGACTCTGGTAAATTTGATAGAGTACTCTTGGTTTTGATCTTGATCCCTTTTCCTCCCAGAGGTAGTCTCTGTTTTTCTCTTTTGTCTGTGTCTTTTGTCATAAGAAGGAAATACCATAGGGTAGGAAGCAGGCATAGACCCTATAAGCCTGCTGTCCAGGCCGGCCCCACAGACTGGTGAGTTTGCGGGTCTCACCAGACTGGTGTCTATTTAGAAAAACTTTGCTGTGGGTTAATATGCACATGAAGTGAAGGCCATTGCCAAGGGCATCTTGGAAGCCAAAAAGGCCGCAGATTTTGTGGGCACGGGTCGAGCAGTTAAGAGCCATTAGGGCGCTCGCCACTTTCAGGAGACTCCTGTGACACGATAAGTTGGTCACTGAACTGCGTAGATGACACAGGTTCCCTGTCAACTGCAAGAAAATGTCCGTGCAACGACGAGGTACTCTGTAAAGCACACAGTCCCCAACCCCGTGGCACTCCCCCCCCAGGTATTATTCTGACTCCAAGAGACCTAAGGCGTGGCTAAAGTTGTCATTGTGCACATAAGAACAAAACCGGATGAGGTTTTTCCTTCTGTCTTGTTCTGTGTCCTGAGACAACTTGGCCTTGTGACCAGTGAGAATATTCTCCTTGGTCTCCACCATACGGAAGGTGCATTTACCGGGGTGACCCTTGGAGGCCAGTCGAGTAGACTGGGGTTCTGAACTGTCTCTTTGTCTGGCTGTGCCAAGCTCTCAGGGGAGTTTGTCATAAAGGACCCAGTCCATAAGGGCTTTTGTCGTCTTAACCACCGTTGCTTGTTAGTGCTGAAAAAATCCCATTTCAGTATCGCCTGCCCGGTGTCACAGATTAGCGGGTCTGTGACTGGAGGCGTCCCACACTATTGTGGGAGACCAGAGACACCGTTTTCACTACACCATCCTTACCGCCTGTGCAACGAAGGTCTTTACTTTTTCTGAATATCTTTGAGAATAAATTCTGTGGATCATGGGGGCTACATCATCTACGCCTTCACCAGGGACGCCTCTTGCGTCCATGATAGATTTATTCTAAGCGTGAAAAGTTACCTCCGGGTCTTTCCTTAAAAATGCTTACTAGTTCGAGTCACTATTAGAATAAATATACAAATGAAGATCCTACTCGTCAATGGCCAGACGACGGATCCTTTAAATTAGAAAAACTTCTAAATTGAGAAAAAAAAATGTTTTGAGAGCTCTCAAAAATGTGAGAGCGCTCACATAATTATTTATTTGGTACCTAAGAAAAGGCCAAAAAAAAGGAAGAGAAAAATTTGACTAGCCTTAAGACCTTGACTCAGGTTACAAATAAATTGAAAACATGTAAAAGTGTAAGTGTTGATAAGATTATAAAGGTTAGAATGTTTGAGCTATTTTTATATAAAAAAGTTACATCAACTTTGCCTGAATATGTTTTAAAATGTCTGACTGAAAATGCTTCCCTTGTCCAAAATTAAAAAAACAAGACCTATTGATAAAAATCTTAATAATAACTATGTTTAAAGGTACAAGAAGTGATAAAATTGACATAAAATTTTGTAGAAAAAAACTGATGTTATTTCTATTACAGAACTGGTTAACAAAAATAGTAATTTAAATGATGGCTAATTTTATCTGAAGTCTTATAAAGTCTTATAGACAATCTAAATAATTATTGAAAACAAATAAATAGTTGTGAAAAAAATAAATGTTAGATAAACTTTAAATAATAATTATGTGTTATGGTAGTTACTGCTTCCAAACTCTTTTTAGTGACTTAAAGCTTTAGAGTTTTGCTAAATTTTATAAAAAAAATTTCACTGAGTATCATCATTTCCAAATAACATAAGATATTAGACATTGCTAAATGTACGTTTGTCTACCTTTGGCTTTTCATTACAGGAAAACTAAAAGGTGTTTTGGGTCTATTGGTAAACATGTGTTTTATTAAAGATTATACTATAAAGTAACATGTTTCTAGAAGTTATAAAGTGTTTATAAATTTTCCAATCCACAAGATACTAATGTAAAAAAAAGTTTATAATTGTTTAGTTTTTACTTACAAATTGAAGTTTCTAAAGGTTAAAATTTCTAATTAGTATATGTGATTAAAAATTAAGAAGAATATGTCTGTGTACAAGGAAAATAAGATATATAAAAAAAGAACAAAGAATAGAAATATTTTGTTTGATTAAAAAGGATAAATTTGTCCTCAAACACTAGAAAAAAAAAAGACATGAGACAAATTCTAAATATAAAAAAAAAGTTATAAAAAGTTTGTAAAAGAAAAATTCTGGAAAAAGAGTTTTTGCATGGTCAAGTTGGCTAAGATTAAAATAAATTTAATTAAGTAAATGAGTTTTAATAGCAGAAGTAAGCTGGTGCAAAATTAAAATTTCTCGTAAAAAGATAATTTGCTTACACTTGATAAAGAGGTTATAAAAGATTTTTCTTTACCTTTGAGTAAGTCTACCTAAAAAAAAAAAAAGCTGTTAAAATAATTTCCTGTGTTCAAAAGACTGAGGTCTCTCTATTAAGGCTTTTTAGACTGTTAATGCTATGTTTGCTTTGACTTTTTATATTTTTGACAAGCTCTCCAAAATTCATATCTTAAAATAAGTCTTTTTTTCTTTAAAAATTTTCAAAGGGCCCTGGAACTTCTCAAAAAAATTTGCTCTCTTCCTATAAGAGAAAAGATACTAAACTTATTAGACTTATTCAGTATGTTAAATTACATAGAAAACATTGTCAGACAAGTGATGATAAGCCTGCTTAAGTGGTATTTTGTGGGTTAATGTTAATGATATAGGCGTTTTAAAATTGTATAACATTACTAAAATTCTGATCTGTCCTGGTTATCAGTCATATTTCTGGTTATTATTATTTTAAAATGTTGTACGTCACAAAATTAACCAAATTTCTCTGTCAGTTGCCATTTTGAGGTCTTGTTGTTTACAGACTCATTTCTTTGCTCTAATGTTTTTGCAAAATATGTTTCAACTTCAGAAAAATTCATAAAAAAGACTCTGATATTTACACTAGAATACAGGTTTCTGACAAACTTTCTGATCATAAAACTGAACTTGGTAAAAAATTACAGAAATCTGATAGAGAAATTGACTTCATGAAGCTGCTAACAAAAAGACTGGGATCGAAAATGGATTACACAGGACTGAAGGAACTGATAAAGATGATTATAATTTTTATGATTTTTCATTTAAAATATTGCTGAATTTTTAATGTTTTGTTTTTTCAGATTAAAAAAAAAACTTTTTCTCTTTTCTCCCGAGATAGCTATGACTTACAGCAATTTAATAAATGATATTTTTATAAGTAAAATTAAAATATTTATCTTTTTCTCTCTATCTTATCCCTCGAATTTAGAAACTCTTAGTGAATAAATATTGTTGTTTTCATGACAATATAGTTATTTACATAAGTTCAATAAAAATCTGTTCTCCTTATAACAAGACACAATTAAAAACACTAGTTATATTACCAAGGTTGTGACTGGAACATCATATTTGCGATATAACCATACAGCTTTAGAAAAATAAAGATTAGACTTTATAAAATAAAGCCACGTGAAAATATTGGCCTGGTACCTTATGTTCCAAGCAGCACTTAACAAGATAAGTAAAGAATGTCACTTATCTGACAGGTACAAAAAACCTCGAAATATTTTGAGAAAACCTCGAAAGAAAAAAATTCACCCAAATCTGTAGATATTACAGGCAAAGTCTGATGACAAAATCCTTGGCTTGGCTTTCCTGGCCTCGAGAGGCCTTTAAAGTTCAATCTGAGATTCCTTATAAAAAGTTCCAGCAAAGCAGATTTAAAAGAGCCTATGTGATCAATTGCTATTCTTGCTGTACTTATGTAAATAATTGGGCCAACTCTATTGGAACTAGACTTATTTTGCAAACTAGTTAGTTTTAATTTGGCTATCTTTGATAAAAATGAGGGTGATTTTAGAAAAAGAAATTATATTTCAGTAAAAACTATAGTATACATTTGTGGATATTAGATCCTAGTTTTGTTAATTGTCTTTTAAGATTTTTGTTTTATATCTGTTGACTAGACTAGATCCTGATTTCTTCTAGTCTCCTAAAATATCTGGCTACAGATATCCAAACTAAC
This sequence comes from Diceros bicornis minor, assembly GCF_020826845.1. Taxonomy (NCBI): domain Eukaryota; kingdom Metazoa; phylum Chordata; class Mammalia; order Perissodactyla; family Rhinocerotidae; genus Diceros; species Diceros bicornis. Next base: position 237,149 of record NW_026690871.1, on the reverse strand, counting down.
GTTTTTGATTTTTTTCCATCATTTTCATTTGAAATCACTAAAAACTGAACCTGCCCTTTTTCCTGAAGCCTTACAAACTGAAGCTGATATACTTGATATAAACTTGAGATGACCTGACGACACCATCCAAGACATTTTAAACTGCAAAAGATGCTTTGACGCTGACATCTAAAATTCTTCTTCACTGGCTGTCCTCTAAACTCAAAAACTGCTTTACAACTTGCTCTAACCATTAACCTTGTTTTTCTTTCGTTTACACAAAAATGCTTCTTATTAAATACTTGATTGCTTGCTTCCACAATATAGGCATAACCTTGAGAGTCCACCTACATCACCACCTTCCAAAAAAACTTAATTAAACTGATCTATTATCAGGACTAAAAAATGGGTTCAGTGAGATAAAACAATCTACCAACTCAGCTTCTGGACTATAAAACTTCTTTAAGTTTCAAAAAGACTGTGAAACTTTTAGTTTCAAAGGTGGGACTGTGGGAGATCAAGATTTGGCCACTCTGAAATCTATCTCTTTACCTTGGTTGTTTTCTCTAGGGACATTTGACCTCCCCCACTAACTGCCTAAAAAATTTGACATGGTAGCTCCTTCCTGAAACAGATCTATCATCATGGCTGTAAAGATAACCTAGGGTAAATGTTACAATAGGAAAGGCACCAACAAGCCCCTCTTATCAGAAGTTCTGTCTCTCTGGCCACATTCTCTGGATGACCCTGTAAAGAGTTGCCAGACAATCATTTACATTTATAAGGAAAATCTCCATTTGTAAAAGTATCTCCCTCTCTGTTTGGAGAAAAGAGGGAGATGAGCTCATTTCTAGTGACTTGTCAATGTGGAAGGTGAGGCCTTGAGCTACATAATAAACTTTACTCTTGTTTACTGTGTTTTAGTGGTAATCTCCTGTAACTGACTCCCCCCACCCCCAAAATCCTCCTTTGTCATTGGCTGAAAATGATATTTAAGATGAGAATTTCTGCTATTGTGTTGAAAAACACAGTGTCCCTGCTTTCTCCCATGTATACATGTTATTAAACTTGGTATTATTTTCTCCTGCTAACCTGTCTTGTTGATTATTTGGCCAGCCAGAAGAACCTTAAGAGAAAGGGCAGAGAAAGATTCTCCCTCTCCCCCGACATAGGCAATCTAAATAATTATTGGGAACAAGTAACTAAATAGTTGTGAAAAAGATGAATGATGGGTGAACTTTAAATAATAATTATGTGTTATGGTGGTTACAGCTTCCAAACTCTTTTTGGTGACTTAAAACTTTAGAGTTTTGTTAAATTTTGTGATAAAAATTCACTGAGTATCATCATTTCCAAATAAGATAAGATATTAGACATTGATTGCTAAATGTACGATTGTCTACTTTTGTCTTTTGGTTACAGGAAAACTAAAAGGTGTTTTGGGTCTATTGGTAAACGTGTTTTATTTAAAGATTGTACTATAAAGGAACATATTTCTAGAAGTTATGAAGTCTTTATAAATTTTCCAAGCCACGATATACTAATGTAAAAGAAAGTTTATATTGGTTTACTTAGTTTTTACTTACAAATTGTGGTTTCTAAGAGTTAAAATTTCTAATTAGTATATGTGATTGAAACTACTAAATATTAAGAAAAAATATGTCTGTGTACAAGGAAAGTAAGATGTATAAAGAAGGAACAAAGAATGGAAATATTTTATTTGATTGATTAAGAAAGATAAATTTGTCTTCAAGTACTAGGAGGGAAAAGAAAGACATGGGACAAATCTGAATGTAAAAAGAAAGTTATAGGTTTGTGGAAGAGGAATTCTGGAAAAGGAGTTTTTGTATGGTCAAGTTGGCTAAGATTGAAATGAATTTAATTAAGTAAATGAATTTTAATATCAGAAGGAAGCTGGTACAAAATTATGATTTGGTTTCTTTCTCTTAAAAGGATAATTTTCTTGAACTTGATAAAGAGGTTATAAAAGATTTTTCTTTACCTTTGGGTAAGTCTACCTAAAAGACAGAAAAAAAAAAACTGTTAAAATAATTTCCTGTGTTTAAAAGACTGAAGTCTCTCTATTAAGGTTTTCGGACTGTTAAAGCTCTTTTTGCCTTAACGTTTTCTATTTTTGACAAGCTCCCCAAAATTCATATCTTAAATAAAGTCTTTTTTTTTACTTTTTTACTTTGAGAATTTTCAAAGGGCCCTGGAACTTCTCAAAGAAATTTGCTCTCTTCCTATAAGGAGGAAGACAAAGAAATTTGCTCTCTACCTATAAGGAGGAAGATACTAAACTTATTAGGCTTATTCAGTATGTTAAATTACATGGAAAGCATTGTCAGACAAGTGATGATAAGTCTGCTTAGGTGTTATTATGTGGGCAAATGTTATTGACATAGGCGTTTTAAAATTGTATAACATTACTGAAATTCTGATCTGTCCTGATTATCAGCATAATTCTGGTTATTATTAAAGTGTTGTATGTCACAAAATTAACCAAATTTCTCTGTCAATTGCCATTTTGAGGTCTTGTTGTTTACAGACTTATTTCTTTGCTCTAATGCTTTTGCAAAATATTTCAACTTCAGAAAAATTCATGGAAAGGACTCTGACATTTACACTGGAGTACAGGTTTCTGACAAACTTTCTGACCATAAAACTGAACTTGGTAAGAAATTACAGAAATCTGATGGAAAGACTGATAACTTCATGAAGCTGCTAATAGAAAGATTGGGATCAAGAATGGATTACACAGGACTGAATGAACTGATAAGGATAATTATAACTTTTATGATTTTTCATTTGATGTATTGCTGAGTTTTTAATGTTTTGTCTTTTCAGAGTTAAGGAAAACTTTTTCTCTTTTCTCCTGAGCTAGCTATGACTTATAACAATTTGGTAAATGATATTTTTGTAAGTAAAATTGAAATATTTCTCTTTTTCTCTCTATCTGATCCCTCGAATTTGGAAACCCTTAGTAAGTGAGTATTGTTGTTTTCATGGCAATATAGTTATTTGCATAAGTTCAATAAGAATCTGTTCTCCTTATAACAGGACACAATTGGAAACACTGGTTATATTACCAAGGCTGTGACTGGAACATCATATTTGCGATATAACCATACAGCTTTTGAGGAATGAAGATTGGACTTTATGGAATAAAGCCAAGTGGAAATATTGGCCTGGTACCTTATGTTCCAAGCAGCACTTACCAAGATAAGTAAAGAATGTCACTTATCTGGCAAACACAAGGAACCTCGAAATATTTCGGGGGAACCTCGGAGGAGAGGAATTCACCCAAATCTGTAGGTATTGCAGGCAAAGTGATGACAAAATCCTTGGCTTGGCTTTCCTGGCCTGGAGAGGCCTTTAAAGTTCAATCTGAGATTCCTTATAAAAAGTTCCAGCACAGCAGACTTAAAAGGACCTATGTGATCAATTCCTATTCTTGCCGTACTTATGTAAATAATTGGGCCAACACTATTGGAACTAGACTTATTTTGCAAACTAGTTAGCTTTAATTTGTCTATCTTTGATAAAAATGAGGGTGATCTTAGAAAGAAAAATTATATTTCAGTAAAAACTATAGTGTACATTTGCGGATATTAGATCCTAGTTTTGTTAATTGTCTCTTAAGTTTTTTGTTCTATATCTGTTGACTGGACTGGATCCTGATTTCTTCTAGTCTCCTAAAATATCTGGCTACAGATCTCCAAACTAACGTTTTTCATTTTTTCCATCATTTTCATTTGGAATCACTAAAAACTGAACCTGCCCTTTTTCCTGAAGCCTTACAAACTGAAGCTGACGGACTTGATATAAACTTAAGAGATTACCCGATGACATCATCAGAGACATTTTAAACTGCAAAAGATGCTTTGAAGCTGACATCTTAAAATCTTCTTAACTAGCTGTCCCCTATACTCAGAAACTGCTTTACAACTTGCTCCAACCATTAACCTTGTTTTTCTTTCGTTTACATAGAAATGCTTCCATTAAATACTTGATTGCTTGCTTCCACAATATAGGCGTAACCTTGAGAGCCCACCTGCATCACCACCTTCTAAAATGAACTTAATTGAACTGATCTATTATCAGGACTAAGAAATCTGTTCAGTGAGATGAAACAATCTACCAACTCAGCTTCTGGACTATGAAACTACTTTAATTTTCAAAAGGACTGTGAAACTTCTAGGGAAGTTTCAGAGGAGGGAACTAATGGTGCTCAGGGCAAGCTACCCCAGGAGGCACCACTCTGGTATGCAGATTATTTCGAGCTGAAGACAATAAGGACTCAGAGAACTCATGAAGAATATTTGAGTTTCCCCTTCCAAACTGCCTAAAGAATTTAAAACAAAAGATCTGTTTCAGGAAGTAGTTATTATCATGATGGCTGTAAAGATAATGTAGGATAACGGTTACAACAGGAAAGGCACCAAGCACCTTTTATCAAAAACTTTCTCTCTCCCTGGCCACATTATCTATTGATGACCCTGAGAAGAGTTGCCATGCAAACATTTGCATTTCTATCTCCATGGGAGTTGCCTCTTGCCCTCTGAGGTCCAAGACCACTACCCACCCCCAACACCTTCCTCGCCTTTAACTGCAATACTTTAGGGGACAGCTTAGACAGAGGGAAGAGTTGCTCATTTCTGAGTTTCTCCCAAGTATACCTGTTATTAAACTTGGTATTATTTTCTCCTGTTTAAAAAAAAAAAGAAATCAAATAAGAAGTATTCTCTAGAGAGTGCTTAGATCTTAACACGATACACCATTTTGTGAAATACTTAGGACTGCGAATTAGACAACAAACATCAAAATTCACTTTATAAAAAAACAATATACTGAAACTGACACAAAAAATAACATAAAATAGGAAAACTCACATATCTACTAAATAAATTGAATTGTTAAAACGTCAAGCCAACTAACCAACAAAAACCACAAACACTTTCCACAAGCAAAACTCTAAGTCTGGGACTATTAACTATTGCAGACAATAGAGGGAGGAAGGAAGGAAAGGTTCAGATTCCAGATTAGATTGAACACAAAACTAATAGAGATTTTATTCACATTGAATACAATACAAAGAAGATTCTTTACCACACAGGACCTCTGAAGTCATCTTTCCACTATACTACCCAATAAGTTGAACCTAGAGAAGAACTGGAGAAAAAAAGAACTACACTTATTAAATATTTTTAACACAGTAAAGAAACTGAGGTTATCTAAATTGAAGAGGAAAATGCTAATAGGTGACAATTACCATCTTCAATGTATGAGGAAGTCCAGAGAAGGCTAAATTTAAAAAGTGGATATAAAGTGAAAATTATTTAAATAACACAAAGAAAAATTTTATTATATGGCAAAGTAATATAGCAGACAATCAACCAATAAATAAAAAACAATTAATGTATATCATTGATTAGAGATATTAATAATCAACAGAACTGGTTTCTGGAGGTTGTGGAGTCTTTGTCCCTGGAAACTTCTCAGAAACAAACATTAAGCCATTTGTCCTGGATAGACTTTAGACCTTCTCCTGCTGGGGCTCAAGATCCCTTCAAGTTTCTTCTGTAATTTTAATCTACTGCTAAATTAAATGAGAGAAGGCATGGTGAGGTCAATTATGAGTGTGCTCTGGGGGGGTTCCTTAGAGGAGTTGTGGAGAAAGAGTAAACACACCTGGGATCCCGTAGGGTTCTGAGAAGCTGAGAAATAAAAGTATGTAAAGGGCTTGAGACATATTGGGACCTTAGTAAATAACCATTGTTATCAGTAATAATTCGTTTCCAATAGTGTAGATAAAGTTGGCTATTCTGTCTAAAAAACCTCATTCAAAACTTAGTTGACTGAGGATTAAATAATCAAAGCTGGCTTTGTTTTTAATATTCTTTCCTAGCCAGGTAGGGCTCAAGGGAAGCAAGCAAAGGAATTGAGTGACACTTAGGAGAGTCACAAACCCTGAACTCAGAGTAATGTTTGCTTTAGCCCCTGAAAATTCAGGAGCCTCTATATCCAAATGCCAACACATTCAAGTTGTTGGTGAATCTTGGTTACGATTTTGATACTTTTGGCTGTCTGCTCAAGCAAAGTATCCTTTGAAACCTAGGGTTTCTAAGCCGGTGGTTCTCAATGTGTGGCTGGTCAGCAGCATCACCTGGGAAACGGTCAGAGACGTAAATTCTCGTGTCCCCCCATCCTGCTGGATCACAAACTCTGGGATGGGCTCAGCACTCTGTGTTGTAGGGGACCTCCACACGGTTCTAATGCACACTGGAGTTCAGGAACCACTCTCTTAGGAGAAGCCAGTCCTAGGTACAACATAGGGTTAGCAAAGATTCCTCCCTCACGAGGGCTTCTCCTGAGGTCCTATGGCCAAAATAAGGATTCCCCATTATGGCCATAAGAAGAACTCCTATGGCTCAACTCCAGGCAGCCGTCCTCAGGAATTTTTCCAATATGACCAGGAGCTCTGAAATTTGAATTCAAAAAAGAAAAACATATAAAAAATTGATTCAACATTCAAGAAATTTTCCTGCTTCAGATTGAGGGTGAAGTAGCTGAAATAGAGAAATTTTTCCCAGAACACTGATCTGTCATTTCTTCATGGAAACTACTGAGATCTTTCAGTGAAACTAAACAATGACTAGGAAGGTTATGGTTAGTCTGATGTGTAAGAGGAGAAAGAAAACACAAAGATAAAGAAAACAAACAAACAAACAGGAGAGAGGGAGAGTGAGGAAGGCAGATAGAAACAGGGACCATCAGTCAGAGGTAGTGAGAGGAGGGGAAAGGAATAGAAGATGCAGAGGGAGAGAAGCAGGTGCCGCTCGGTAGGAAACATACCTGTGGACACTGTGCACGTGTGGCTTTCATAGAAAGGTGTAAGGTTTCTAAAAAGCAAAGAAAATAAAAACAAATCCAACCAATTTAGTAATTTGTCCTAAATTTAATTGATCAGGTCTGATCTCTCTGATGTCTTCCTTCTCCTTTATTTCATCCATGTCTCAAATTCTATGTCCTGCCCTTGTCTAAGGCTTCAGAAACACACCACAATTCAAACCTTCACAAGGTGAACTTTTTAAATCATTTCAACTTCTTCCTTGCCCTTCTGCACAAAATAGATGCCCTACAGTGTTAGCTTACCTTTTGGTGCCTTTCAAAAAAACTTTAAAACACTTTATTCTTAAAAGTACAGTTTTAGATTTACAGATAATTGAACAGATAGTACATAGAGCTCCATACATCCACTACACTGTCTCTCTCCTCTCTCCCAAGCCCCGTTTCCCCTATTATTAACACCTTGCATTAGTGTGATACGTTTGTTATAATGAATGAACAATATTGAAACGTTGTTATGAACTACAGTCTCTAGTTTAAGGGTCACACTTTGTGTTGTACAGTTCCATGGGTTTTGACACACATATAGTGACATGTAGCCACCATTATGCACAGAACAGTCTCACTACCCTAAAAATCCTCTGAGCATCAGATTAGCTCTTAGTGGCTTTTTAATATATTAACAATTGTCAGAATAACGTAAATTTTTATGATGAAAAATGTTCCACAAGTGCTAAGTTTTGTTAGTCTCACTATTATGATCACTATTAGAAATAATGAAAAAAATGAACCCCTATGTAAATAGAAAAATGGTAGAATTTTAAAGATAAAAAAGATCTGGAAGATTAGGAAATCCCACATTCTTCAAGACTCTGCCCTTCAGTCTCTCAGCTTTCTGTGTCATCTATCTGCTGACTCCGCTGAGGAGAAAGAAAGAAATCGATAAAGAAAAACAAAGCAAAGAACAAATTTGGGTTCTAAGTAGTCCTCTTGAGCCAAATTTAATCACGCATGGATTCTTCTTTATTGCATATTTGCATCAGGAACATAATTACTAGCTAGAGCCTAATTTGAGAATATTCATTACGAATGAAAGATGTCATATCTAAGAACAGAACGGAATTTACTGAGGTTTTACTCTTGGGACATTTGTAGGATTAAGTCAGGACATGCTGTGAGAGTGATAAATAAGTTCTATATATTTTTATTCTCCAAGACCATGAATTTCAGCCACACTTTATACCCATGTACTTTGCAACAATGAAAAACAATTAAACACTGACCTTGAATATTTTGCCCTCAGATTCATTAGTCTTTAAAATATAAATTGAGCAATTTTAATCTAGATGAGTGAAAGACTATGGAGACTTCTAGAATGTCACGTTAGGTCCTTTGGAAGTGAAGAATTGACTTTATAAAGCATTTCTATACCTTCTCATACCTTGACAATAGTGCTACTGTGACTCTCTTTTAAAGAGGATAATGGCAGGCTTTACTTTGATTTGCACCCTTTTGTTTTTAGTACATTTACTTAATATTTCTCAGTCTTTTGAAAACTTTTATCATTAAGCTAAACCTTCATTTAAATCATCAGACCTATTTGATGAAGGCGACATGAACATTTACTTGCAAACTCCTCAGAAAATTACTAATTTAACCTTCAGATGATCCATTGTAGAACTCAAACTGGATTTCCCAGGCCCCTCAAAATGGCTCATAACTATGTGTTTGTACATTTATCTGGGAAGATATTATCTAAGGGTAATTGTTCTTCCCAAATGCTTTCTTTACCTCAAACAGCGATATTCCCAAAGTTTTAATGAAAATGTGGCCAATTTGGTGAAAACCAAGTGACTTGTTTGTTTTAGCATGCCAATGAGATTAAGAAAATAAGTAATTTAATTATTGTTATTGATTATAAAAATCAAAAATTAAGCAAGCTTCTTTGTCCAAAGACATTTCTGCGAGTGAAATCGTCGGAAAAACTGACAGCTAGCTTCCCGTTTTAACCACTAAATCATAAGAAATGTAATACCAGGGGCAAACACTTGAACGTTGTCACCTGCACGAGTCCCCAACGGTATAGTCCCATCAGGGCCACAAATCAGGGGAAGGAACCGGAAGAGGGGAGACAGCTGTGCCCTCAGCATCCTTCCTTCCTGGGTCAGAACACGGTCCCAGCTGCTCACTGTCTAGTTTTCTGGGGAAGCAGAGAATTCTTCTGGGGACACGACACATCAGGTGTTAAGGATGTCATCGTTCTTTTTGAAACAAATGTTAGTTCATGTGATGCACTTCTCAGGACAGGAGGAGCCGCCTCAAGGGAAGGCAGATCTTCTCCAGGAGCTGACGGTCATCCAGGGAGAGCAGAGTCAAGAGCTGCAGAGGGACAGCCAGCTCCCGCTCTCCCTCTCAGGAACATCTCAGTCCCCAACCCCTCCCGCGCCCACCCCAGCGGTTCCCATTGTATCCTCGGAGACTCCCGAGCATGCGCAGGACGGGCGCTCAAAGCAGCAGAGGGGCCGGCGAGCTGGAGAGCCCCGGAGCGTGTGCACTGGAGGTGGGGTCCCTGGTGTGGACGTGGCTGCCTCGGAGGTTTGTGTGGGGGGATTGGCGATTTCTGGATCCTTCCTCCAGGATTTTCAGCACTGGGGAGCTCTCCTTTCTGTAGTGTGGAGGAGCGCTGGGCAGGAGCGGCGCCGAGGTAGGCAGTGGGCAGCGGGCTTGGCGTGGAGATCTCCGCTGCAGATGGCGGGAGCACAGTGTCAGGGGCGGGGACCGGGGCTGTTGGTGGGCTGCTCCAGGCGGAGGAGCCCAACTTTGTCCCTTGGAGGAGCAGAGGAGTGCTGCCTGGCAGGCCGGTCCCTCTGTCTTGGCGGGGCCCCACCACAGGGGGCCTCCTGCCCACCCAGCGGAGGTGCAGGAGGCGGCAGGGAGTCGCCTGCTCTCTGCATGAGCCCTTGAGTTCGTGCCACCCGGGACTCCGTCTAGGCCAGGTCGGGATATCTCCCGGTGAACAAGGCCCTTCATAAGATGGCCTGTGGTCAGCGCTCCTCTGTCTGACTCTGTTCAGGCTATTGGGCTTCTCATTGCGTTCTTTAAACAAATAAATATTCCTACTTCCTTGGGACCACTTTTATAGAAAAGCCTAATCCCATTAATAGTTTCTGATAATTGACTGTATATTTGCAAGGCGAACTTTGAAGCCTGTGAATTATTGTAAACTGCATTTAATGAAAGGAGCTTTAAACAATCTTTGATGCAAATTATGTAGCTTCCTAATAATAACTCACATTCTGTTAACATAGACTGATGACTGATCAATTGATGATTGACATACTGTGTAGGGAATTTTGGTATCAGTGGAAAGATTTTTCTTGGCAGTTGGTGATAGAATTAAAATCGGATAAGGAGGAGGTTTTTAGAAGTAGTATGTAGTGTGTGTTTTGTCTCCATATTCATTTACAATTGTAAGAATTTAGATTTGGAAAGCTCATAGAACAGGAATTTTCAAATTTTGATTTGACTGATAGGGTGAAAAGTCAAAAGGCCAAATACGGTAGGATTTCATTTATATGATATTCTAGAAAAGGTAAATCATAGGGAAAGAAAACAGGTCGTTAGTTGCCATTAGTTTTAATATTTAGTTAATCATTTAGTTTAATCATTAGTTTTAATATTTCTGATTAAAAAAAATACATTTTAATGATAGCATCCTAATTATGCTTTTGGATGATAAAGAATTTAACAACCTATTAAATTCTGCAGTAGGAACAAATGATATGTTGGTTATTAGTGTCTTTGAAGTGTAAGTATTGTTGGTAATGAATATAAATGAGATTTTCGGATTGTGAACTACTGATTTTTTTACTACATCCTGTTGGACATGGCATATTACAAGCTTCAAAAGGCTCTTTAAATTATTGTACCAGGCTGAAGCTATTAAATTGTAATGTAAGATCTTTATAGATGAAACAGGCAAAAATACAAAAAGCCATTCATCATTTTATCTTTGTTAAAAAAATAAAGTAAATCTTACCATATACATGAATGACTTTTGGCTAGATAGACCTGAACTTGACAAGATGGACTCATTAGTGTCGGGGGAAGAGGGAGAATCTCCCTCGGCCCTTTTTTTTAAGGTTCTTATGGATGGGCAAATAATTAACAAGACAGGTTAGCAGGAGAAAATAATATCAAGTTTAATAACATGTATACATGGGAGAAAGCAGGGACACTGCGTTTTTTAACACAATAGCAGAAATTTTCGTCTTAAATACCATGTTCAGCCAATGACAAAGGAGGATGTTGGGGGTGGGGGGAGTAAGTTATAGGAGATTACCACTAAAGCACAGTAAACAAGAGTAAGGTTATTATGTAGATTTAAGGCCTCACCTTCTACATTGATAAGCCTCTAGAAATGAGGCCATCCCCCCCTCTTTCTAAAAGAAAGAGGTATATACCTTTATAAATGGAGATTTTCCTTATAAATGTAAATGATTGTCTGGCAACTCCTGGCAGGGCCATCTAGAGAATGTGGCCAGAGAGACAGAACTTCTGATAAGAGGGGCTTGTTGGTGCCTTTTTTATTGTAACCTCTATCTTACATTATCTTTACAGCCATCATGATAGATCTGTTCCAGGAAGGAGCCACCATGTCAAATTCTTTAGGCAGTTAGTGAGGGAGGTCAAATGTCCCCCAGAGAAAACAATCAAGGTAAAGAGATATATTTTAGGATGGCCAAATCTTGATCTCCCACAGTCCCGCCTTTGAAACTAAAAGTTTCACAGTCTTTTTGAAACTTAAAGAAGTTTTATAGTCTAGAAGCTGAGTTGGTAGATTGTTTTATCTCACCGAACACATTTTTTAGTCTTGATAATAGATCAGTTTAATTAAGTTTATTTTAGAAGGTGGTGATGTAGGTGGGCTCTCAAGGTTATGCCTATATTATGGAAGCAAGCAATCAAGTATTTAATAGAAGTATTTTTATGTAAACAAAGAAAAACAAGGTTAATGGTTGGAGTAAATTGTAAACCAGTTTTTGAGGTCTGAGGACAGTCAGGTAAGATGATTTGTAGATGTCAGCGTCAAAGTATCTTTTGTAGTTTAAAATGTCTCTGATGGTGTCGTTAGGTCATTTCTTAAGTTTATATCAAGTTTATCAGCTTTAGTTTGTAAGGCTTTAGGAAAAAGGACAGGTTTAGTTTTTAGTGATTTTAAATGAAAATGATGGAAAAAATCAAAAACGTTAGTTTGGACATCTGTAACCAGATATTTTAGGAGACTAGAAGAAATCAGGATCTAGTCTAGTCAATAGATATAAAACAAAAACCTTAAAAGACAATTAACAAAACTAGGATCTAATATGTGTAAATGTATATTGTGGGAGATCAAGATTTGGCCACTCTGAAATCTATCTCTTTACCTTGGTTGTTTTCTCTAGGGACATTTGACCTCCCCCACTAACTGCCTAAAAAATTTGACATGGTGACAACTTCCTGGAACAGATATATCATGATGGCTGTAAAGATAATGTAGGATGGAGGTTAAAATAGGAAAGGCACCAACAAGCCCCTCTTATCAGAAGTTCTGTCTCTCTGGCTACATTCTCTAGATGGCCCTGCCAGGAGTTGCCAGAAAATCATTTACATTTATAAGGGAAATCTCCATTTGTAAAGGTATCTCCCTCTCTATTTTGGGAAGAGGGGGAGATGGCCTCATTTCTAGAGGCTTATCAATGTGGAAGCTGAGGCCTTAAATCTGCATAATACCCTTACTCTTGTTTACTGTGCTTTAGTGGTAATCTCCTATAACTGACTCCCCCCACCCCCAACATCCTCCTTTGTCATTGGCTGAATGTGGTATTTAAGACGAGAATTTCTGTTATTGTGTTGAGAAACGCAGTGTCCTTGCTTTCTCCCATGTATACATGTTATTAAACTTGGTATTATTTTCTCTGGCTAACCTGTCTTGTTAATTATTTGGCCAGCCATAAGAACCTTAAGGAAAAGGGCAGAGGGAGATTCCCCCTCTTCCCCCGACAGTTTTGGCGTAGTTGCCAGGAGCCACACTGGTTGGCAAGTTGCCTTCTCTGGCTGGAAGACCTGCCTTCTCCCTGGATTACTGCAGATGGTGTGATACGGGAACGCCTGATGAAAGCCTGCAAAAGGTAAGACCTCTTACCACGTCAGCCTCCCGGAATCTCTATCTGCAGAAGTAAATGGTGAGAATTTTTTCACTTTCTAAATTTAGGTTGGCAGGAGAATATATTTGAGAAACTAGTTTCTTGTGCTTTTAGTTACTCTTGGTTTAAATTTGGTAGAGTACTCTTGGTTTTGATCTTGATCCCTTTTCCTCCCAGAGATAGTCTGTTTTTCTCTTTTGTCTGTGTCTTTTGTCATAAGAAGGAAATACCATAGGGTAGGACGCAGGCATAGGCCCTATAAGCCTACTGTCCCGGCCGGCCCCACAGACTGGTGAGTTTGCGGATCTCACCAGACTGGCGTCTATTTAGACAAACTTTGCTGTGGGTTAATATGCACATGAAGTGAAGGTCATTGCCAAGGGCATCTTGGTAGCCTAAAAGGCCGCAAATTTGGTGGGCACGGGTCGAGAAGTTAAGAGCCAATAGGGCGCACGCCACTTTCAGAAGACTCCCGTGACAGGATAAGTTGGGTCACGGAACAGGGTAGATGACACAGGTCCCCCACCAACTGCAAGAAAATGTCCGTGCAACGACGAGGTACTCTGTAAAGCACACAGTCCCCAACCCCGCGGCACCTCCCCCGCTAGGTAGTATTCTGGCTCCAAGAGACCTAAGGCGTGGCTAAAGCCGTCATTGTGCACATAAGAAAAAAAAAAAATCGGATGAGGTTTTTCCTTCTGTCTTGTTCTGTGTCCTGAGAAAACCTGGCTTTGTGACCAGTGAGAATATTCTCCTTGGTCTCCACCATACAGAAGGTGCATTTACCAGAGTGCACCTTGGTGGGCAGTCAAGTAGACTGGGGTTCCGAGCTGCTTTTGTCCGGCTGTACCAAGTTCTCAGGGGAGTGTGTCATAAAGGGCCCAGTCCATAAGGGATTTGTCATCTTTACCTTTGTTGCTTGTTAGTGCTGGAAAAATCCCATTCCAGTATCGCCTGCCTGGTGTCACAGATTAGTGGGTCTGTGACTGGAGGCGTCCCACACTATTGTGGAGACCGGAGACACCGTTTTCACTACACCATCCTTACCGCCTGTGCAACGAAGGTCTTGACTTTCTCTGAACATCTTTGGGAGTGAATTCTGTGGATCATAGGGGCTACATCATCTGCGCCCTCACCAGGGACGCCTCTTGCGTCCATGGTAAAGATTTATTCTAAGTGTGGAAAGTTACCTCCGGGTCTTTCCCTAAAAAGGCTTATTGGATCGAGTCACTATTGGAATAAATATACAAATGAAGATCCTACTCTTCAATGGCCAGACGACAGATCCTTTGAATTGGAAAAACTTCTAAATTGGGGGAAAAAATATGTTTTGAGAGCTCTCACATAATTATTTATTTGATACCTAAGAAAAGCCCAGAAAAAGATAGGGAAAAATATGACTAGCCTTAAGACCTTGATTCAGGTTACAGTTGAATTGAGAACATGTAAAAGTGTAAGTGTTGATAAGATTATAAAGGTTAAAATGTTTAAGCTAATTTTATATAAAGAGGTTTTAAAATTTCTGACTGAGAATGCTTCCCTTGTCCAAAATTAGAAGACCAAGACCTATTGATAAAAATCTTAATGATAACTATGTTTAGAGGTATAAGAGATGATGAAATTTACACGAAATTTTGTAGAAAAAAAACTGATGTTATTTCTATTACATAACTGGTTAACAAAAATAGTAATTTAAATGATGGCTAATTTTATCTAATGTCTTATGTAGTCTTATAGGCAATCTAAATAATTATTGGGAATAAGTAACTAAATAGTTGTGAAAAAGATGAATGTTGGATGAACTTTAAACAATAATTATGTGTTATGGTGGTTACAGCTTCCAAACTCTTTTTGGTGACTTCAAACTTTAGAGTTTTGCTAAATTTTATGAAAAAAATTAACTGAGCATCATCATTTCCAAATAAGATAAGATATTAGACATTGATTGCTAAACTTACGTTTGTCTACTTTTGGCTTTTCATCACAGGAAAACTAAAAGGTGTTTTGGGTCTATTGGTAAACATGTGTTTTATTAAAAGATTGTACTATAAAGTAACATGTTTCCAGAAATGATGAAGTAAGTGTTCATAAATTTTCCAAGCCACAAGATACTAATGTAAAAGAAAGTTTATAATGGTTTACTTAGTTTTTACTTACAAATTAAGGTTTCTAAAGGTTAAAATTTCTAATTAATATATGTGATTGAAGCTACTAAAAAATTAAGAAAAATATGTCTGTGTACAAGGAAAGTAAGATGCATAAAGAAGGTACAAAGAATGGAAATATTTTGTTTGATTGATTAAGAAAGATAAATTTGTCCTCAAGTACTAGGAGGGAAAAGAAAGACATGGGACAAATTCTGAATGTAAAAGAAAGTTATAGGTTTGTGAAAGAGGAATTCTGGAAGAAAAGTTATATGCATGGTCAAGTTGGTTAACATTAAAATAAATTTAATTAAGTAAATGAGTTTTAATAGCAGAAGTAAGCTGGTACAAAATTAAAATTTGGTCTTCTGTCTCTCAAAAGGATAATTTGCTTAAACTTGATAAAGAGGTTACAAAACATTTTTCTTTACGTTTGGGTAAGTCTACCTAAAAGACAGAAAGAAAAAAAAAACTGTTAATTTCCTGTGTTCAAAAGACTGAGGTTTCTCTATTCAGGCTTTTTGACTGTTAATGCTCTGTTTGCTTTGACTATTTATATTTTTGACAAGCTTCCCCAAAATTCATATCTTAAATAAAGTCTTTTTTTACTGTTTTTCTTTGAGAATTTTCAAAGGGCCCTGAAACTTCTCAAAGAAATTTGATCTCTTCCTATAAGGAGGAAGACAAAGAAATTTGCTCTCTACCTATAAGGAGGAAGATACTAAACTTATTAGGCTTATTCAGTATGTTAAAATACATGGAAAGCATTGCAGACAAATGATGATAAGTCTGCATAGGTGGTAATATGTGGGCAAATGTTATTGACATAGGTGTTTTAAAATTGTATAACATTACTGAAATTCTGATCTGTCCTGGTTATCAATCATAATTCTGGTTATTTTAAAGTGTTGTATGTCACAAAATTAACCAAATTTCTCTGTAAATTGCCATTTTGAGGTCTTGTTGTTTACAGACTTATTTCTTTGCTCTAATGCTTTTGCGAAATATTTCAACTTCAGAAAAATTCATGGAAAGGACTCTGACATTTACACTGGAGTACAGGTTTCTGATAAACTTTCTGATCATAAAACTGAACTGGGCAAGAAATTACAGAAATCTGATGGAAAGACTGATAACTTCATGAAGCTGCTAACAGAAAGATTGGGATCAAGAATGGATTACACAGGACTGAATGAACTGATAAGGATAATTATAATTTTTATGATTTTTCATTTGAAGTATTGCTGAATTTTTAATGTTTTGTTTTTTCAGATTTAAGGAAAACTTTTTCTCTTTTCTCCTGAGCTAGCTATGATTTATAGCAATTTGGTAAATGATACTTTTGTAAATAAAATTGAAATATTTTTCTTTTCCTCTCTACCTGATCCCTCGAATTTAGAAACTCTTAGTAAGTGAGTATTGTTGTTTTCATGGCAATATAGTTATTTGCATAAGTTCAATAAGAATCTGTTCTCCTTATAACAGGACACAATTGGAAACACTGGTTATATTACCAAGGCTGTGACTGGAATATCATATTTGCAATATAATATAACCATACAGCTATTGAGGAATGAAGATTGGACTTTATGGAATAAAGCCACGTGGAAGTATTGGCCTGGTACCTTATGTTCCAAGCAGCATTTACCAGGATAAGTAAAGAATGTCATTTATCTGGCAGGTACAGTGAACCTCGAAATATTTTGGGGGAACCTCTGAGGAGAGGAATTCACCCAAATCTGTAGGTATTGCAGGCAAAGTCTGATGACAAAATCCTTGGCTAGGCTTTCCTCCACTCAAGGCCTTTGAAGTTCAATCTGAGATTCCTTATAAAAAGTTCCAGCAAAGCAGATTTAAAAGAGCCTATGTGATCAACTGCTATTCTTGCTGTACTTATGTAAATAATTGGGCCAACTCTATTGGAACTAAACTTATTTTGCAAACTAGTTAGTTTTAATTTGGCTATCTTAATGAAAATGAGGGTTATTTTAGAGAGAAAAATTATATTTCAGTAAAAACTATTTCATTATAAATTTGAGGATATTAGATCCTAGTTTTGTTAATTGTCTTTTGAGGTTGTTGTTTTATATCTGTTGCCTAGACTGGATCCTGATATCTTCCAGTCTCCTGAAATATCTGGCTACAGATGTCCAAACTAACGTTTTTGATTTTTTCCATCATTTTCATTTGAAATCACTGAAAACTGAACCTGCCCTTTTTCCTGAAGCCTTACAAACTGAAGCTGATGGACTTGATATAAACTTAAGAGATGACCTGACTACACCATCAGAGACATTTTAAACTGCAAAAGATACTTTGATGCTGACATCTAAAAATCATCTTAACTAGCTGTCCTCTGATCTCAGAAACTGGTTTACAATTTACTCCAACCATTAATCTTGTTTTTCTTTTGTTTACATAGAAATGCTTCTATTAAATACTTGATTGCTTGCTTCCATAATATAGACGTAACCTTCAGAGCCCACCTGCATCACTACCTTCCAAAATGAACTTAATTGAACTGATCTATTATCAGGACTAAGAAATGTGTTCAGTGAGATGAAACAATCTACCAACTCAGATTCTGTACTATGAAACTTCTTTAAGTTTCAAAAGGACTGTGAAACTTGTAGTTTCAAAGGCGGGACTGTGGGATATCAAGATTTGGCCACCCTGAAATCTATCTCTTTACCTTGGTTGTTTTCTCTAGGGACATTTGACCTCCCCCACTAACTGCCTAAAGAATTTGACATGGTGGCTCCTTCCTGGAACAGATCTATCATGATGGCTGTAAAGATAATGTAAGCTGGAGGTTACAATAGGAAAGGCACCAACAAGCCCCTCTTATCAGAAGTTCTGTCTCTCTGGCCACATTCTCTGGATGGCCCTGTGAGGAGTTGCCAGACAATCATTTATATTTATAAGGGAAATCTCCATTTGTAAAGGTATCTCCCTCTCTATTTTGGGAAGAGGGGGAGATGGCCTCATTTCTAGAGGCTTATCAATGTGGAAGCTGAGGCCTTAAATCTGCATAATAACCTTACTCTTGTTTACTGTGCTTTAGTGGTAATCTCCTGTAACTGACTCCCCCTACCCCCAAAATCCTCCTTTGTCATTGGCTGAACATGGTATTTCAGACGAGAATTTCTGCTATTGTGTTGAGAAACAGCAGTGTCCTTGCTTTCTCCCATGTATACATGTTATTAAACTTGGTATTATTTTCTCCGGCTAACCTGTCTTGCTAATTATTTGGCCAGCCATAAGAACCGTAAGGAAAAGGGCCGAAGGAGATTCTCCCTATTCACCTGACAATAGTATAGTTTTTATTGAGATATAATTCTTTTTAAAAATCACCCTCATTTTTATCAAAGATAGTCAAATTAAAACTAACTAGTTTGTAAAATAAGTCTAGTTCTAGTAGAGTTGGCCCAATTATTTATATAAGTATAGTAAGAATAGTAATTGATCACATAGGCTCTTTTAAATCTGCTTTGTTGGAACTTTTTATAAGGAATTTCAGATTTAACTTTAAAGGCCTCTCTAGACCAGGAAAGCCAAGCCAAGGATTTTGTCATCAGACTTTGTCTATAATATCTATAGATTTGGGTGAATTTTTTTTTGAGGTTTTTCTAAAATATTTTGAGGTTTTTTGTACTTGTCAGATAAGTGACATTTTTTATTTATCTTGGTAAGTGTTGTTTGGAACATAAGGTACTAGGCCAATATTTTTATGTGGCTTTATTTTATAAAGTCTAATCTTTATTTTTCAAAAGCTGTATGGTTATATCATAAATATGATGTTTCAGTCACAGCCTTGGTAATATAACTAGTGTTTTTAATTGTGTCTTGTTATAAGGAGAACAGATTTTTTATTGAACTTATGTAAATAACTATATTGCCATGAAAAAAACAATATTTACTCACTAAGAGTTTTTAAATTTTGGAGGGATCAGGTAGAGAGAAAAAGAGAAATATTTTAATTTTGCTTATAAAAGTATCATTTATTAAATTGTTATGTCATAGATGGCTCTGGAGAAAAGAGAAAGTTTTCTTTAAATCTGAGAAAAAAATACATTAAAAATTTAACAATATTTTAAATGAAAACTCATAAAAATTATAATCATCTTTATCAGTTTATTTAGTCTTGTGTAATCTATTCTTGATCTCAATCTTTTTGTTAGCAGCTTTATGAAGTTATCAGTCTCTCTAACAGATTTCTGTAATTTCTTACCCAGTTCAGTTTTATGATCAGAAAGTTTATCAGAAACCTGTACTCCAGTGTAAATGTCAGTCTTTTTTATGAATTTTTTTGAAGTTGAAACATTTTGCAAAAGCATTAGAGCAAAGAAATGTCTGCAAACAACAAGACCTCAAAATGGCAATTGACAGAGAAATTTGGTTAATTTTGTGACATATAACACTTTAAAATAATAATAACCAAAATTATGACTGATAACCAGGACAGATTAGAATTTTAGTAATGTTATCCAATTTTGAAACACCTATATCAATAACATTTACCCACATAACACCACCTAAGCAGGCTTATCATCACTTGTCTGACAATGCTTTTCATGTAATTTAACATGCTGAATAAGCCTAATAAGTTTAGTATCTTTTTCTTTATAGGTAGAGGCAAATTTTTTTGTCTTCTTCCTTGTAGGAAGAGAGCAAATTTTTTTGAGAAGTTTTAGGGCCCTTTGAAAATTTCCAAACAAAAAAAGGAAAAAAATGACTTTATTTAAGATGTGAATTTTGGACAGCTTGTCAAAAATATAAAAAATCAAAGCAAACAGAGCATTAACAGTCCGAAAAGCCTGAATAGAGAGACCTCAGTCTTTTGAACGCAGGAAATTAATAGTTTTATTTTTTCTTTCTGTCTTTTAGGTAGACTTACCCAAAGGTAAAGAAAAATCTTTTGTAACCTCTTTATCAAGTTTAAGCAAATTATCTATTTAAGAGACAGAAGACCAAATTTTAATTTTGTACCAGCTTACTTCTGCTATTAAAACTCATTTACTTAATTAAATTTATTTTAATGTTAGCCAACTTGACCATGCAAAAACTCCTTTTTTAGAATTTCTCTTCCACACTTTTTATAACTTTCTTTTTACATTCAGAATTTGTCCCATGTGTTTTTTTTTCTTCTTAGTACTTGAGGACAAATTTATTTTTCTTAATCAACCAAACAAAACATTTCCATTTTTTGTACGTTTATACATCTTATTTTTTTTGTATACAGACATATTTTTTTAATTTTTTAGTAGCTTCAATCACATATATTTATTAGAAATTTTAACCTTTAGAAACCTTAATTTGTAAGTAAAAACTAAGTAAACCATTATAAACTTTTTTTTACATTAGTATCTTGTGGCTTGGAAAATTTATAAACACATTATAACTTCTAGAAATATGTTATTTTATAGTATAATCTTTTAATAAAACACATGTTTACCAATAGACCCAAAACACCTTTTAGTTTTCTTGTAATGAATAGCCAAAAGTGGACAAATGTAAGTTTAGCAATCAATGTCTAATATCTTATCTTATTTGGAAATGATGATACTCAGAGAATTTTTATCATAAATTTTAGCAAAACTCTAAAGTTTTAAGTCATCAAAAATAGTTTGGAAGTTGTAACCACCATAACACATAATTGTTTAAAGTTTATCAAACATTCATCCTTTTTACAACTATTTAGTTACTTATTCCCAATAATTTTTTAGATTGCCTGCGAGACTTTATAAGACTTCAGATAAAATTAGCCGTCATTAAAATTATTATTTTTGTTAACCAGTTCTGTAATAGAAATAACATCAGTTTTTTGTACAAAAGTTCATGTAAATTTCATCACCTCTTATACCTTTAAACATAGTTATCATTAAGATTTTTATCAATAGGTCTTGGTCTTCTAATTTTGGACAAGGGAAGCATTCCCAGTCTGACATTTTAAAACATACACAGGCAAAGTTGATGTAACCTCTTTATATAAAATTAACTCAAACATTTTAACCTTTATAATCTTATCAACACTTATACTTTTACATGTTCTCAATTTAATTGTAATCTGAGTCAAGGTCTTAAGGCTAGTTAAATTTTTCCTTTCTTTTTTTTTCACCTTTTCTTAGGTACCAAATAAATAATTATGTGAGAGCTCTCAAAACATTTCTTTTTTTTTCTCCAATTTAGAAGTTATTCCAATTTAAAGGATCCGTCGTCTGGCCATTGACGAGTAGGATCTTCATTTGTATATTTATTCCAATAGTGACTCGATCCAATAAGACTTTTTAAGGAAAGACCCGGAGGTAACTTTACACGCTTAGAATAAATCTTTATCATGGACGCAAGAGGCGTCCCTGGTGAGGGCGCAGATGATGTAGCCCCTATGATCCACAGAATTCACTCCCAAAGATGTTCAGAGAAAGTAAAGACCTTCGTTGCACAGGCGGTAAGGATAGTGTAGTGAAAACGGTGTCTCCGGTCTCCCACAATAGTGTGGGACGCCTCCAGTCACAGACCCGCTAATCTGTGACACCGGGCAGGCGATACTAGGATGTGATTTTTCCAGCACTAACAAGCAACGAAGGTGAAGACGACAAAAGCCCTTATGGACTGGGCCCTTTATGACAAACTCCCCTGAGAGCTTGGCACAGATGGACAAAGAGAGAGTTCGGAACCGCAGTCTACTCGACTGGCCACCAAGGGGCATCCCGGTAAGTGCACCTTCCATATGGTGGAGACCAAGGAGAATATTCTCACTGGTCACAAAGCCAAGTTTTCTCAGGACACAGAACAAGACAGAAGGAAAAACCTCATCCGGTTTTGTTCTTATGTGCACAATGTCAGCTTTAGCCAAGTCTTCGGTCTCTTGGAGCCAGAATAATACCTGGGGGGGAGGTGCCACGGGGTTGGGGACTGTGTGCTTTACAGAGTACCTCGTCGTTGCACGGACATTTTCTTGCAGTTCGCGGGGGACCTGTGTCATCTACCCCGTTCCGTGACCCAACTTATCCTGTCTCGGGAGTCTTCTGAAAGTGGCGAGCGCCCTAATGGCTCTTAACTGCTCGACCCATGCCCACCAAATTTGCGGCCTTTTTGGCTTCCAAGATGCCCTTGGCAGTGACCTTCACTTCATGTGCATATTAACCCACAGCAAAGTTTGTTGATGCCAGTCTGGTGAGACCCGCAAACTCACCAGTCTGTGGGGCCGGCCCGGACAGCAGGCTTATAGGGCCTATGCCTGCGTCCTACCCTATGGTATTTCCTTCTTATGACAAAAGACACAGACAAAAGAGAAAAACAGAGACTATCTCTGGCAGGAAAAGGGATCAGATCAAAACCAAGAGTACTGTACCAAATTTAAATCAAGAGTCACTAAAAGCACAAGAACCTAGTTTCCCAAATATTTTCTCCTGCCAATCTAAATTTAGAAAGAGAAAAAATTCTCACCACTTCCCTCCACTGGACTCTACAGAGAGAGATTCTGGGAGGCTGACGTGGTAAGAAGTCTCACCTTTTGCCGGCTTTCTTCAGGCGTTCCCGTATCTCATCATCGGCAGTAGTCCAGGGAGAAGGCAGGTCTTCCAGCCAGAGAAGGCAACTTGCCAGCCAGTGTGGCTCCTGGCGACTACTCGAAAACTGTCGGGGGAAGAGGGAGAATCTCCGTCTGCCCTTTTCTTTAAGGTTCTTATGGCTGGGCAAATAATTAGCAAGACAGGTTAGCAGGAGAAAATAATATCAAGTTTAATAACATGTATACATGGGAGAAAGCAGGGACATTGCGTTTTTTAACACGCTAGCAGAAATTTTCGTCTTAAATACCATGTTCAGCCAATGACAAAGGAGGATGTTGGGGGTGGGGGGCGTCAGTTATAGGAGATTACCACTAAAGCACAGTAAACAAGAGTAAGGTTATTATGCAGATTTAAGGCCTCTCCTTCTACATTGATAAGTCTCTAGAAATGAGGCCATCCCCCCTTCTTTCCAAAACAGAGGGAGATACCTTTATAAATGGAGATTTCCCTTATAAAGGTAAATGATTATCCTGCAACTCCTCGCAGGGCCATCTAGAGAATGTGGCCAGAGAGAAAGAACTTCTGATAAGAGGGGTTTGCTGGTGCCTTTTCTATTGTAACCTCTATCTTACATTATCTTTATAGCCATCATGATAGATCTGTTCCAGGAAGGAGCCACCATGTCAAATTTTTTAGGCAGTTAGTGAGGGAGGTCAAATGTCCCTCAGAGAAAACAATCAAGGTAAAGAGATATATTTTAGGATGGCCAAATCTTGATCTCCCACATTAGTATGGTGAATTTGTTTTGGAATGTTAAAATGGGAAAGGACATATGTGTTACCTGAGGGTGACCCAAGTCAATATGGTGGGTTTTGCTGTTTATATGCTCTTTCTGAGTTACAATCTTGATTATAAACAGCTAGTCATAGATGTACCAATAAATTTGGACCATTTTATGTATCAATATTTTAAGATGTCCTATTTCCCTGATAGTTTCTGATTTCAGGGTGTCTGGGAAAAACAGTTTCTCAACATAGGTAAATTGGAATATAATTTTTGATTGTTGACTTATTGAATCATAGAATTGTGGAATTGGAAATAATTTTAGTGGTTGTAGAGACTAATCTCTTCATTTTCCAGGAAATGGAAAGTGAGGTTTCTCAAGTTAAGTCATCCATAGTCTGACTGCTACTTAGTGGCAGAGTTGGAACTAAATGCTCACATGCTTGTCTTCAGATTCCTAGTACAGTGCTGTCTGTGCTATGTACTATTAAGTAGACAAACCAATGAGTTACTTTCCCAGATCATATATGTAGCCAGCAGCGTTGATTCTTTCCCATATGCATTTTTTCCTTTCTCTTTTAAATAACTACTAACCACAATTAATTCATTCCCCTACCATGTTTAATGAATATACTTGTATGTGTCTCTCCTCGAGCACACGTGGACTCCTTAGAATGGACACCTGCCTGTGAGTGGATTGCTGGGTCAGAGGCTGATGTGAATCTGCAACTTGATGAGTTGCAGCCAAATCACCCTCTGAATTTTTTAACAATTTCCATCCCGCCAACAGTGTCTGAGTCATCCTTGCTTTGGGAATTGTCAGATGGGCATTGTCAGATTTTTACATTTTTGCCAATCTGATGGGTGAGAAATGATGTATTTGTTTTTCTCTTTGTTCGTTAGTTTTGACAAATGCATAGACCTATGCAACTACCAAAATCAAGACACAGAACAGTTCCAGCACCCAGAACTCCCTTGAGCTGCTCTTTTGTAGTCAACTCTTCCCCCACCCTTAACCCCTGGTGGCTAATGATCTGTTGTCTTCCCCTATGGTTTGTCTTTTCTAGAATATCATATAAATGGAATCCTACAGTATTCAGCATTTTGAGTAGTTTCTTTCATTTAGCGCAAGACGTATATTTGAGTGTTCATCCATGTTGATAACTGTATCAGCAATTCCTTCTGTTTTATTGCTGAATGTGGTATCCATTGTATGAATTTACCACAGGTTATCCACCCACCAGTTGAAGGACGTTTCAGTTATTTTCGGTTTTGTCTTTTTTGACTGAATAAAACTACTCTAAATCTTTGCAAACATGTTTTTGTGTGAACATTAGTCTTCTTCTCTTGGGTAAGCACCTAGAAGTGAAATTGCTGGGTCACATGGTATGTGTATGTTTAACTTTATTTTAAAAACTCTTTGTGGTAACAAAGTCATGGCCCACAAAGATGTCCTAATCCCTGAACCTGGGAATACTTTAGTTTACTTGGCAAAGGTGAATTAAATTTGCAGTTGGAATTAAGGTTGCTGATCAACTGCCTTTAAAATAGGGAGATTACCCTGGATTATCCAGGTGGGCCCAGCGCATCACAAAGGACCTTAAAAGGGAAAGAGAAACAGTAGAGTAGAAAAAAGATGCAACAAGGGAAGCAGGGCCAGAGAGATGCCGAGTTCTTGGTTTTGAGGGTGGAGGAGGGGCGCCATAGGCTAAGGAATGTGGTGTTCTCTAGAAGCTTGAAAGGGCTGGAAATGGATTAACCTTTATAGTCCCCCCAAAAGAACCTAGTTCTGCCAACACCTTGATTTTAGCCCAAGGAGACCCATGTCAGACTGCTAACCTACAGAACTGTAAAACTATAAATCTGAGTTGTTTTAAGCCATGAAATTTGTGCTAATTTGTTACAGCAGCATAACAAACTCCACTTTAAAACTGTTTTTCCAGGGGCTGGCCCCGTGGCTTAGTGGTTAAGTGCATCTGCTCTGCTGTTGGCCACCCGGGTTCGGATCGAGGGTGCACACTGACGCACCGCTTCTCCAGCCATACTGAGGCCGGGTCCCACATACAGCAACTAGAAGAGTGTGCAACTATGACATACAACTATGTACTGGGGCTTTGGAGAGAAAAAAATGGAGGAGGATTGGCAATAGATGTTAGCTCAGAGCTGGTCTTCCTCAGCAAAAAGAGGAGGATTAGCATGGATGTTAGCTCAGGGCTGATCTTCCTCACAAAAAAGTAAATAAACAAAACTGTTTTCCAAAGATGCTGAACCATTTTGTGTTCCCACCAGCAATGTAGGAGTGTTCTAGTTACTTTCCATCCTCATTAACACTTGGTATGCTCAACCTCTTTAATTCTAGTCATTCCAGTATGTACATAGCAGGATCTCAATGTGGTTTTTATGTGCATCTTTCTCACGATTAATGACGTTGAGCATCTTTTCATGTGCTTATTTGTCATCTGCGTATCTTCTTTGGTGAAGTGTCCAAATCTATTACCATTTTAAACTTGGATTTTCTTATTGCCGAGTTTTTAGAGTTCTTTATAGTCCTGTCAGATATGTGATTTGCAAAGGTCTTCTCCCAGTCTGTGGCTTGCCTTCTCCATCCTCTCACCAGTGTCTTTGGAAGGTCTGTGTAACATAACTCAAGAGGTTTCACATGACTTTATTTTCCTTCATTGAGAAACAGAGTGAGGTTGGAGCACCTGAGTCCAATCAGACCTTGATCAGAGTTGGGGCTGGGTCTCACTTTTAGTAAACCCAGCCCTTCCACTTTCCCTGTTCCTGTTTGCTGTGCTCCCCTCCCCTGCACAGGCATCTGGTTCTAAGTCTGGTAGATTTCTGTCTCCTCAAGTTTAGGAACCCATAGACAATTCAGCTACATGCTTCAGACATCTCAGCACAGCTCTCCAGCCTCCTACCTGATATTGCTTCACAATATGGGAAATTCCCTGAAGATCAGACTAACGGTATGTTGGACTTAGGCCACTTCCACCACTTCTGGAGGTTTCATTTTGTTTTGTGGAAGCTTTTGGCCTAGTTCCCCAGATTTCTGTGTGGCACCAAAACTTAACACAGGTGCTATGAGAAAGAGCAGTTGTGTGTCTGAAAGCTCTCAGGTTTCATCTGCCACACCAGTCCTGCAGAATCACTACAAGTTTGGCTAACTTCTCTTTTCCTTAGCCGAGGATCTGACTGAGCAAACCAGATCCTCGGCAACCACCCAGAATCAGAAAACGCCTGCAGGGCTCACATAAAAATCTTTTTATTCTTTCTGGAATTTTAGTTGGTTGATTCTGAAGTTCTCCAATGCTCTAAAAATATATTTATAATTTATCTGGCTTTGTCCAGTTTTGCAGCGAGTGCTTTCCTGTCCTGGTCTACTCTAAAACAGAAGTTTCCTTGTCATTAGTTTTTAAGTCCATCAGTTATACATTGTCAATATTATGATTGTTTGGAAAAATCATGCTTTCAATGATTTATTCAGACGTTTACCCTCTTTTATCCTCAAGATCCATTTTTACCTCTTACCATTTCTTCTTCTATCAGTTTGTTTCTTTTTTTTTTTTTTTGTGGTGAAGATCTGCCCTGAGGTAACATCCATGCTAATCCTCCTCTTTTTGCTGAGGAAGACCAGCTCTGAGCTAACATCTATTGCCAATCCTCCTCCTTTTTTTTTTCTTTCTTTGTGAGGAGATCAGCCCTGTGTTAACATCCGCCAATCCTCCTCTTTTTTTTGCTGAGGAAGACGGCCCTGGGCTAACATCTGTGCCCATCTTCCTCCACTTTATATGGGACGCCGCCACAGCATGGCTTGCCAAGCAGTGCGTCGGTGCGCGCCCGGGATCCGAACCACCGAACCCTGGGCCGCCGCAGCGGAGCGCGCGCACTTAACCGCTTGCGCCACCGGGCCGGCCCCTCCTCCTCCTTTTTTTTTTTTTACCCCCAAAGCCCCAGTAGATAGTTGTATGTTATAGTTAACACAGTCTTATAGTTGCTGTATGTGGGACACG
Source organism: Diceros bicornis minor (assembly GCF_020826845.1). Taxonomy (NCBI): domain Eukaryota; kingdom Metazoa; phylum Chordata; class Mammalia; order Perissodactyla; family Rhinocerotidae; genus Diceros; species Diceros bicornis. The sequence goes on along the minus strand of NW_026690871.1, from coordinate 209,682 downwards.
GCCTCAGCATGGCCGGAGAAGCAGTGCATCATTCCGCACCCAGGATCTCAACCCGGGCCACCAGTAACCGAGCGCGCACACTTAACTTCTTAGCCACGGGGCCCGCCCAGTTTCTTTCTTTTTAAAGTACATTCTTTTTTACTTTTTAAGTCTTTTCCTTGAGGAAGATTAGCCCTGGGCTAAGATCTATGCCAATCTTCCTCTATTTTGTACGTGGGTCATCACCATAGCATGGCTGATGAATGGTGCAGATCCCCTCCTGGGATCCAAACCCACGAACCCAGGCCTTGGAAGTGGAGTGTGCTGAACTTAAACCACTACGCCAGGTGGCTGACCCCCTTTAAAGTACATTCTTTAGGAATTCCTTAATGAGCATTTGTTCGTGGTAATACCCTTAGTAAATGTTTGCATAAAAATGTCTTTAAGTCACCCTAGTTATTGAGATATGGTTTGATTGGGTATACACTGAAAGTTATTTTCTCTCTGTACCTTGAAGATTTAATCCAACTCTCTCTTGCCTTCCATTGTTAAGTAATGTATCATAGGTCTAAATGTAAGTCTCTGTAAGTGTTCTGTTCCTCTGAGGGGCTTTGAATATCTTCTTTTGTATTTAGTGCTCTTTGGTTTCTCTGAATGGATCTGGCTCTAGATTTTTTTTTTTTAATATTGCTTGAGATGTATACAGCTGCCTGAATCTAGAGTAGAAGTCTTTTACCAATTTTGGAAATTTCTGTTATTATATCTGAATATTCCTTTAAATCATATATATATATATTTATATTATTTAATTCAAATATATATACATATACACATTCAATATATATTCATTAAATATATATTTATATTATTTAATTCAATATATATTATTCAATATAGTGATTTTTATTATTGAAAAAATATACGAGTATTATTTATATATATAGTTTCCTGTACTTGACCAAACTCAAACCAGTCTCCTTTGAGCCTATAATAACTTGGCCTATAATAACTACAGTCTCTCAGCACAAATGGTTTCACACCTCCACACATATTATAAGACTTAAACACTTCCACAGTTTCTAACAGCTCAAATCAACATCCTTAGGATGACCCCTGTCCCCTTAAAGTGCCTGCCTGAGAAAGCTCAAGGCAGCCAAAAGAATTGACTATTTGTTCTGGCCAACACTTGATCATTGTCCCCTGACATCCCTTTCTTAGAACATTTACCCAAAAGTGCTTAGAACTGTGAATCTTTCCTCTGTCCTTTAGAGTTGTAGGTGTGTCTGCCATAACTCAGGAGTGCATTTCTCAAGGTCCTGAGAGCCATTCCTTGAGATGAGGACAGGGTGCCTGTCTCCCAGATGCTGTGAGAGGAGAGAAGTGAAACTTTGATTATTTCCAACTAGCAGACACAACTGGCCAGATCACACTGCACTGACCAACACTCTGTAGCTGTTCCCTCCCTGACTCTACTGAGCCCCTGCTCACCCCTCTGCCTGCTCCCTCATTCTCCCTTTCAAATGCCCAGTCACATCTGTACAAATCAAATTGAGTTCAGTTCATCCTGTTCCTACTTCCCTATTGCAGTGGTATATGCCTGATTAAAATCTGTCCTGACCACTTTAACTAGAGTCTGGCTTTGTGTATACTCCACATTTAACACGCATACAGATAATCTCATGCATATGCATAGATACGCATGTACAAACGTAACCATGGGCCCTCCAGGACCAGTTCAACTGACCCCATCTTATGAACAGAGTAGTTAAGAGTTTTCTTTCAGGAACTGAGACCCCTCTTCCAGTTCAGACCAGTTGGGACCACCAACTTATCAACTGGGAGTTCACAAATGCTTTATATGTGACCTTTATGACATCAAGGAGCTAAAAACTCCATTCTCCGATCATGGTAACACTGCCAATTTTTGAACACACATCTGATGAAGAGCTGCAAAGCTTGACTTTGCTTGCGAAGATCATCAATTACCTCACTTCTCCTTACTTCCAATCATGTACCTCCACACGTCAGAACACCCTGCCCTTCATCCCATAAATTGTGCCCCAAGACCTGGATCAGGGAGACAGATCTGAGACAGACACATGCCCCCGTCTCCTTGCAGATCAATCTCACAAAATAAAGTTACACTTCATTTCCCAAAAGCTGATGCCAGAATAATTGGCTTTTTTAATGTGCATTGGGCAAGAGGACCCCAATATTGTGCAGTAACATCAATACATGTATATACACTTACTGGTTGTTTTATTTTTTTTTGTCCTCTTTGCTTAAGAGGAGTCACCCTGAGCTAACATCTGTTGCCAATCTTTTTGCTGAGGAAGATTCACCCTGAGCTAACACCTGTGTCAACCTTCCTCTATTTTGTATGCCGGTCGCCACCACAGCGTGACCACTGGTGAGTGGTGTAGCTCCACGCCCAAGAACTGCACCTGGACCACTGAAGTGGAGTTTTCTAAACTTAACCAATAGGCCATGGGACCAGCCCATGTCTAATTGTTTTGAAGATGTTACTAGATATGCAATTGAAGTTTCACTATGATCTCTGGATTTCCTTGCTGTTTCTTTAGTCCCTCACTTCAGTGTATGTGTTTCTTGCTATATCTTTCATGCTAGAGGAATTCCTCAAATATCAAGTGGTCCTTGGCTACCTGTTCATATTTCTGTGATGGGAAGAAAACAGCTGAGTAAGATCTCTGTGGGCCTGATGGGGCCTGTGAATGTCTGGACTCAATGTTTCTTCAGGGGTGTTGAGAGTTGAACTAGTAACAGGCAAACAGTGTTGGTGCCCACACTGATCTCTAACGACATACTTATTCTACACATTCCCACAATGACAGACATCCTCTGAACACATGGAAATGCTGACAACACACACCCACACACATATACACACTATTTGCAAATGACCAGCAGCATTTAGACTGTAAACTACACATGATAATGCACACTGATACTCAGAACATACACACAAACACACACACACATACAGACCACTCACTGTCTCAGAGCCCACAGTGACTTGAACTCTCTAAACACACACACGTCAACAAAACACACCTTCACATAGAAGCCGTAATAGCCATGCACCCTGTGACCATACAGAATTGCTGAACACACAGACATCCACACAATAAGGGACGTGGCCGTGCACATCTGGGCTTGATCAAGGGGGTTTTCACACCTCAGCATCAACATGGACACCCCGGGGCGAGAGGGAGAGGCAGAGGGCACAGAGAGAACATGTGGGGAGCAGTCAGGAGACACTTGCATAAAGCAAATATGATACCTGTAAAGCTGGTTGCTAAATGACATATGACTCAAGGGTATGAGGACACAAGAGGATCTGAAATGGTACAAAGGAGGTGACTGATACAAACCCATCACAAGATATTTAAAAGTAAGGAACAGTGATATTTTAAAAAGCACTGAAGAGAGTGTATCAAAGCTTAGATATAATTCCAAACAATGAATGACATGGAATTCTGGCCAAAGAACAGCCATTATTGCTGTTAAAATTCCTATTTAAATGTTTCTTATAAAATTATAGAAATACTCCTTGAAAAATGACAAATATTCATTGGTTTAAAATATTTAAAACATTTCAGGATAAAGTTACTTCAGGTTCCACTTTTACTAAGTAGCTTTTCTTGGGCAGCTAGAATAGTTGGACAAAGCACACAGAACAGCTGTTTGAAGGGTTGTAGAACATCCTGTGCAGACAAGACTTGAGGGTCTACAATCTCTGAGACTAGGGAAGCACAAGATTGTGAGCACCATCTCCACGTGGCTTCTCCTCTAAGGCATTTGCTATTTCAACAGTGAGAGAAGAGAGTGAGCAGAATGAGGAGGAAAAATGAACTGAAATTTGGTTCCAGCCAAGTCCAGTAACTTCTGCTTCTAGTCATGTGTGGTAAAGGCAGAGCAACAATTAAACATTGATTTAATAAATACTGCGTGTTTGAAAACACCAAAGGGATGTGGAAGCAAACAGGACTAGATGAAAGAAAATTTCAAAAGGGAAAGAGCCTTTTTAGGTAAGATTGCCACACATGAGCTCACCCGGGAGAATTTGCTTAATCTGGACTCTGATAATCAGACCTGTCTTACCAGAAGACAATTGTAAGTACAGTCTGTCATAATTGATCTATTTTAGCTTTTAAATATCACAAGTTTTGTTTGGCTGTTGTTAATTTTTACTCCCTCCACTAGAAGACTCTATGAAAGGAAAGACATTGTATCATTTGCCACATGATCTTCAGAACATTCTTCAGTTGGGGCTGTATGACTTCTATAAATATTTAATTGTTGATTTCATGAATGCTATAGACTGAATGTCTATGTAATCCAATTTCATACGGTAAAATCCTAATCCCCGACCTGAGGGTATTTGGAATTGGGGCCTTTGGGTGTTAATTAGCTTAGATGAGGTCATAAGTGTGAAGCCCCCATGATGGAATTAGTGACCTTACAAGGAGATGGAGTGCCAGAGCTCTCTCTGCCAAATGAGGGTAGAGCAAGAAGCTGTCCTTCTGCAAAACAGGAAGAGAGCTCTCACCAAAAGCAAATCAGCTTGAACCTAGATCTTGAACAAGCCGGTCTTCAGAACTGTGAGGAATGCACTTTTGTTGTTAAGAGTGCCCAGTCTAGGCATGGCCCGCTGGTGCAGTGGCTAAATGTGGGTGCTCTGCTTCAGTGGCTCCAGGGTTCACAGGTTCAGATCCCAGGCATGCACCAATGCACCGCTTCTCAAACCATGCTGTGGCAGCGTCCCATATAAAAAGTAGAGGAAGGTGGGCACAGATGTTAGCCCAGGGCCAATCTTCCTCAGCAAAAAAGAGGAGGATTGGCATCAGATGTTATCTCAGGGCTGATCTTCCTCACACACACACACACACAAAACCCAAAAATGCCCAGTCTAGGGGCCTGCCCCATGGCCTAGTGTTTAAGTTCAATGAGCTTCTCTTTGGTAGCATGAGTTTGGTTCATGGACACAGACCTATACCACTCATCAGCAGCCATGCTGTGGGGGTGACCCATATACAAAAAAGAGGAAGACTGGCATGGATGTTAGCTCATGGTGACTCTTCCTCAGCAAAAATATAAATAAATAAAGTACCCCGTCTATGATATTTTTGTTACAGCATCCCATACTGACTAGGACACTGAGTGTGTGAATAAGTTCATTTAGATTGACGATCCTTCTTCTACATGACACGTTACTGCCGATGATTCCTAAATCGGTGTGAGTCAAATTTCCCTTAAGGATCATAAAGAGATTAAGGCCCTTCTCCCTAGTTATGCACATATTGATACACATGAAAACATGTTGCGTCAAGTGCTTTATTGACACCTTAGTCTCACACCTGATCCCATTGGCTTTCGGTGAACCTCAGTTTTACAGTCAGTGTATTCCCCAAAGGGCAATAAAGGAAAGTCCCTGGACTGAAAAGGGTCAGTATCCATCGTGTAGCTCCTGTCCTCTGCCCAGCCAGCTCTAGAGCAGTGTTAATTTACAAGATAGGCTTTTCTCCAGGCAGCTCTGTCTTTCTGCCAACATGTTCTCATTTAGGATGATCTCACCAGGAGGAATGAGTGGAAATTTGGAGAGAAGAGCTACAGAAAGCATCTGCCAGGGGAAATTCTTTGTGGTTACATGACCTAGGATATGGACACCTGGCTGCTCTAAGGTGTCCTGAAAATGGAACCATTCCCATGTCTGCAATATCCTTCCATGTCCTCTTTCCCCTCCATCTCTCTGTTCTTGGTGGCCAAATTTCCTTGGCAATGACAATAAAAGAATGAAAGTAGGGAATGGCCCATTTCCAGTCTCAGAATTCTGTGAAATTTTACTGCCTATCCCCAGTCTCCCAGGACTGACACTCTTTTTATTCTTTTAAGATTAGATTACATTTTAATCTCCTTTAATCAGAGTTTTCTCTCATCCTTGTTATGTATATACATGTTCTAATACATAATATTGAAAACATTATTTTTGGCCCTACAATCTCCAGATTCACTCATAGTTATTTTCTGATGGATGCATGCCTTTGTAATTATGTTTATAACTCCATTAACTATAGAAATTGACTAAATGCTGAGTAGTAATGTACTAATACAGGAAAATGGCCCATTTTTATTCAACATAAAGTTTCATGTTTTCATCAAAACAAATACATGAATACTTAATTGTTCAGCAAAAACTTTTACTATGTACATGTAAGCAATTATAAATCTATTGGAGTTGCTTTACCTTGTCGATTATTCCTTGTTTCTGAATTGTGCATTCAGCATTTCCATGAACACTTTAGAATTCTGCATCTTTATCCTACCATTTTATTTTCTTTGTTATAATTTTTTTTTTATAAATTTTTTTTTTTTAATAAATTTTCCCCCCCAAAGCCCCAATAGATAGTTGTATGTCATAGCTGCACAACCTTCTAGTTGCTATATGTGGGACGTGGCCAGGCCGGAGAAGCAGTGCATCAGTGCACACCCGGGATCCGAACCTGAGCCGCCCGCAGCAGAACGCGTGCGCTTAACCGCTAAGCCACGGGGCCGGCCCTATATGTTATAATTTTTATTAATTTATTTTTTCCCCCAAAGCCCTAGTAGATCGTTGTATGTCATAGCTGTATATCCTTCTAGTTGCTGTATGTGGGAAGCTGCCTCAGCATGGCCGGAGAAGTGGTGTGTCGGTGCGCGCCTGGGATCCAAACCCGGGCCGCCAGCAACGGATTGTGCGCGCTTAACCGCTCAGCTACGAGGCCGGCCCTATCCTACCATTTTAAATACTAGATCATCGACAAAAGTCCACATTACTTGTTCAGTTGTGTGTTAGTGGATCCTTTGTAGGGTGTCTTCCTAGGTACGTTTTCACATGGTCATCGACAAAAGTCCACATTACTTATTCAGTTGTGTGCTAATGGGTCCTCCGTAGGGTGTCTTCCCGGGTACATTTTCCAATGTGAACTCCAGCTGAAGGCCTTGTGACACTGATATAAATACTGGTGTCTCCACAAATCATGGGGCCAATGATGTGTGGTCTGTTATGAGAGGTTTGGGGATTCGATCAGAGATGTAAAAGACACTTTCCACTCCAAACAAATGGACTGAAGGTATATTTTATTATATAGAGGATAGTAAAGGCGATAGTCTGCAAACAGATCCGAATAGGTCAAATATTAAGAGGGAAAATCATCAGCCCCAGTGGAAAGGGAAAACATCCACATCGGCTGAAGAGAAATGACACAAATCAACCGGAAAGAGAAACACCAAGTTGACCGAAAAGAGAAGACATCAAATCAATTACTTAATATCAAATCTATTACTTCACATCAAATCAATTACTCATAACATCCACACCCCACTGCCGGGAAAGCCCTGTCAATCGACGCGGCTGGGCAAGGATCACACGTCCTGGGCAAGGTGTCCCTTCCACAGGTGGAACTCTTACCAGGTCTCAGTTTCCAGCAGTTTATATAAGCAGTTACAGAGTTTACAGAGCAAGCATCCAGTGTTCCCATACACAAAATGGTTATCAGTGGCGTATGTGCACTGAGCCCCTTGGCTAATGTCCCAGCCCAGTAGTTGTGTACATGCATTGTTCTCTTTGGTTATCATCTTAGCCCGGCACAGATGGCCAGTCCATCCCACGCTACGATGCCCCAAGAGCCTTGAAATGTTACAACTTTCAACTCTCTCTGTGGGAAAAAGGCCAGTTCTCGGGAAAAGGCCAGTTCCCACCACACAGAAAGCAGCTTTGTATTTCTTTGTGTGCTGGTGGCTATAGGTCGATGGAGCGGCCAAACATGGCTGTACTCACGTCAAGACAGGTCCTTTACAGAGTCATATAACCTAATACTTTTCATTCAATTAGTGTAAGGAATGCTATGGAAAGTAGATTGATGACAATTAATAAAAGATTGATTATGAACATGGTGTTAGGGAGAAAAATTTAACCTCTGGGTATAATGGTTTACTTTTTATGCAATTAATCAACCACCCTAACAAACCCCGTTTACAGGCAGGTCTATATACATATATATATATTAGATTAAGATTATATCATCTATTAGTTTGAATGTGCTTTTGTAAAGTATGCCTTGTTTCTCTTACCCTTTCGTACTGGGAGAAATATGGAATAGATAGAAACTGACTGGATTACTCTGGTCTGAACTCAGATCATGTAGGGTTTGAATCGTTCAACAAATGAGCAATTAATGGCAGCTACACCACTGGGATTTCCTGATCCAACATCACAGACATACACCCTATTGTGGATACGGAGTGTAGAATAGGATGTGCTGTTACCCCGAGGGTAACATGTTCTGTTGATCAATATTTTGGATCAATAAGTGATAAACTATTTTGACTAGCTGGTCTAGATTTTAATCACTCAGAGGTTATTGTCTTCTCTGAGGTCACCCCAACCAAAATTGTTAGTCCATTTAAGTTTTGTTATCCCCTGATTTGGCTTACCTTGGTTTATTTTTTTAATTCATTGAAGCTCCATAGGGTCTTCTCGCCTTATTTTGTCATTCCCACCTCTTCAGGGAAAGGTCAGTTTCACAGTTTAAATATAAGAGAGAGTAAAACCCTCGAGTGGCCCTTCATACAAGTTCTCATTTAGACAACAAATGATGATGTGGCCTTTGCAAGGTCTGGTCACCGCAGCCTTTACACCGTGTCACTGGGCAAGCAGTGCCTGTAACACCAGAAATGCCAGAGGAGATGCTTTAGGTAAACAGGTGTGGGTTTGCCGAGTTTCTTTTATTTTTTTAAAGCTTTGCTTGAATGCCTACGTGTGTTGGGTTAAGAATGAATGTAATAAATAATTATTGGGTTGAAATTATTTTATTGCTAACTTTTGGTGATTATGTGTCCTGATATCAGATTATGCAAGGAGAAACAAGTCTTATTCCTCATAGTAACAGTACTACTTTTATGAATTAATAGATTAATGCAGTATTAGATTAGGAGTTAGTTTCTGTGACTAAAATCAAGATAAGTATACTGTCGAACCTGAAGACTTTCTTAATTGGTGGCTGAATTTAGGCCAACTAGGGTATTGTTTGTACTCCCTCTCTAAGGAAGGTTGTATCCTGTATCTAAAAGGCTGTACCTCTTTAGGGCTGGGTCTGGAGGAGGCAGGAGGCTGGACAAGTGTGGAGCTGGCTCTGGCCCAGAGGGATGAGCAAGAGACACAGGGCACCTGCTGCCACACACGGCCGCAGCAGACATCACTCATCAGTCACGACATGCTTGGCTGCAGAGCCAAGAGAGCCCCCAGTCCTCAACAAGGTGCACTCCGAAGCCACTCCCGGGCAGAGCAGGGGACTGTGATGAACCCATTTGCAGTCCCTGCTCCCCTAAGACGTGCTGCAGGCCTCCTCTCCCCACTTACCTCAGCAGCTCCTCACTGTCCTCGGGACTCAGGCCTTCAAGGCCCGCCAGCAGGCTGCTCCAGCACTTCTCCTTCCTTATCATCGTCTCCCCTCTCTGCTCCCACTCTAGTTCCAGGGCAAGTTACTTGTGGCTCCTGAGTGCTGCTCCTTGGCCTGGAAGGCCCTTCCTTCACCCCATCCACCCTGTGCACTCCTACTTACGCTTCAAGACTCGACTCCAGTGATGCCTCCTCAGGAAGCCCTCCCTGATGCTCCATCTTCCCAGGCATGCTCTGGGCCACCACTCTGCCTCCTGCCCACGTCCATCACTGCCAGGAACCTTGCTGGGCCCTTGTCTGGTCTCCACGTCCAGCCTAGCCCCTAAGGGGGGGAGGAAATGCTTAGGCTCAGGCAGTGGAGCAGACTCCTGGACCGTGGTGACACTCTCCACCCAAGGAGAGGTCATTCATTGACCCACTTCCAGCTTGGGCCCAATGCAGCTCAGGGGGAGCCAGGACACAGGGAGGCTGGCTCTGGGCTCAGCACGTCACAGGGTCAGCCTAGAGAAAGGGCACAAGGGGCCACACAAAGGGGCTCAGGAGAGGACCCCAAGTCAACAATACCCTTGCCAAGGGCAGCAGGGGCTAAAGGCACCAGCACAGGCCGGCAGGAGGTGCTGGCGAACTTTTCATCTGCTCAGAGGGTCTCAGGGCTGGATAGAAGGAACTCAGGAGACCCGTCTGAGATGTAAGCCACCTCGGGGGCATGTAAGCAGAAGCTGAGCTTCCCACAGCAAGTGGAATCTGAAGAGGTGACCCTCAGACCCCTGGCAGCTCTAACGTCTCCGAGTTGGAAGTCAGTCCCCTCAGTCACAGCCTCTAGCTGCCCCCTCACAGGGCTGTGCCTCTCAAACACAGCTCCCAAGGCAAGTGGAGGCTGAGGGTGAATCAAACTTCCTACCGGTGAGAACCTCTGTGATCCCAGCCTCCCACAAGGGGCCAAGGATGATGAGCAAGGGACAGAGGGACTGACCCACACGACTTCCCCATGGAGTCTGAACATGCTTGTGATTCACGGGGCCACTAAGTATCTGTCCTCATCTCCACTCCTCTCTCCCCAAAAGGACATGTCAGTGTTTACTATGATATCCACAGACACATCAAGGGCATCTGGGAAGAGTCACGTGTACATCTGGAGAGAAAGGAACCGTGAAAACCAGTAATATCTGCATCCATGTGTGCAGATACTGACATCCACATACAGCTGTCACATTCCTCCAGCAGCCCTGGAATACTCCGCAATCATGCTGACAGGTTTTGGCACATGGGAGCCAAACCAACAGGTGCTGTCCCCGAATGCCACCACTGCTGGGGCCTACCTTGTGATTGGGGGTGGCAGGGTGTCATGCCCCATCTCACAAAATTCTGGCTGGTGTCCAGGAGGGTCTCACAGCCTTTGAGGATCATGCACTCCATGGCTATGTTTTCTTGGATGCTCTCTGTCTCATTTACTTCATTGTTCATTATCCTGTGGGGACAGAAAATAAGCCTGAGACAGGCTGCCCCCACCTCTCAGGGAGAAAAGAATGCCGGGCCTCTGGCCAGATGTAGGAAGAAGGCCTGGCAGCCTTTGCAAGGTCTGGTCACCGCAGCCTTTACACCGTGTCACTGGGCAAGCAGTGCCTGTAACACCAGAAATGCCAGAGGAGATGCTTTAGGTAAACAGGTGTGGGTTTGCCGAGTTTCTTTTATTTTTTTAAAGCTTTGCTTGAATGCTTATTTTCTGTCCCCACAGGATAATGAACAATGAAGTAAATGAGACAGAGAGCATCCAGGAAAACATAGCCATGGAGTGCATGATCCTCAAAGGCTGTGAGACCCTCCTGGACAACAGCCAGAATTTTGTGAGATGGGGCATGGCACCCAGGCTCCCCCCAATCTCAAGGTAGGCCCCAGCAGTGGTGGCATTCGGGGACAGCACCTGTTGGTTTGGCTCCCATGTGCCAAAACCTGTCAGCGTGATTGCGGAGTATTCCAGGGCTGCTGGAGGAATGTGACAGCTGTATGTGGATGTCAGTATCTGCACACATGGATGCAGATATTACTGGTTTTCACGGTTCCTTTCTCTCCAGATGTACACATGACTCTTCCCAGATGCCCTTGATGTGTCTGTGGATGTCATAGTAAACACTGACATGTCCTTTTGGGGAAAGAGGAGTGGAGATGAGGACAGATACTAATTGGCCCCGTGAATCACAAGCATGTTCAGAATCCGTGGGGAAGTCGTGTGGGTCAGTCCCTCTGTCCCTTGCTCATCATCCTTGGCCCCTTGTGGGAGGCCGGGATCACAGAGGTTCTCACGGGTAGGAAGTTTGATTCACCCTCAGCCTCCACTCACCTTGGGAGCTGTGTTTGAGAGGCACAGCCCTATGAGGGGGCAGCTAGAGGCTGTGACTGAGGGGACTGACTTCCAACTCGGAGACGTTAGAGCTGCCAGGGGTCTGAGGGTCACCTCTTCAGATTCCACTTACTGTGGGAAGCTCAGCTTCTGCTTACATGCCCCCGAGGTGGCCTCCACCTCAGACGGGCCTCCTGAGTTCCTTCTATCCAGCCCTGGGCCTCTCTGAGCAGATGAAAAGCTCACCAGAACCTCCTGCGGCCTGTGCAGCTGCCTTTGGCCCCTGCTGCCCTTGGCAAGGGTATTGTTGACTTGGAGTTCTGTCCTGAGGCCCTTTGTGTGGCCCCTTGTGCCCTTTCTCTAGGCTGACCCTGTGACCTGTGGAGCCCAGAGCCAGCCTCCCTGTGTCCTGGCTCCCCCTGAGCTGCATTGGGCCCAAGCTGGAAGTGGGTCAATGAATGACCTCTCCTTGGGTGGAGAGTGTCACCACGGTCCAGGAGTCTGCTCCACTGCCTGAGCCTAAGCATTTCCTCCCCCCCTTAGGGGCTAGGCTGGACGTGGAGACCAGACAAGGGCCCAGCAAGGTTCCTGGCAGTGATGGACGTGGGCAGGAGGCAGAGTGGTGGCCCAGAGCATGCCTGGGAAGATGGAGCATCAGGGAGGGCTTCCTGAGGAGGCATCACTGGAGTCGAGTCTTGAAGCGTAAGTAGGAGTGCACAGGGTGGATGGGGTGAAGGAAGGGCCTTCCAGGCCAAGGAGCAGCACTCAGGAGCCACAAGTAACTTGCCCTGGAACTAGAGTGGGAGCAGAGAGGGGAGACGATGATAAGGAAGGAGAAGTGCTGGAGCAGCCTGCTGGCGGGCCTTGAAGGCCTGAGTCCCGAGGACAGTGAGGAGCTGCTGAGGTAAGTGGGGAGAGGAGGCCTGCAGCACGTCTTAGGGGAGCAGGGACTGCAAATGGGTTCATCACAGTCCCCTGCTCTGCCCGGGAGTGGCTTCGGAGTGCACCTTGTTGAGGACTGGGGGCTCTCTTGGCTCTGCAGCCAAGCATGTCGTGACTGATGAGTGATGTCTGCTGCGGCCGTGTGTGGCAGCAGGTGCCCTGTGTCTCTTGCTCATCCCTCTGGGCCAGAGCCAGCTCCACACTTGTCCAGCCTCCTGCCTCCTCCAGACCCAGCCCTAAAGAGGTACAGCCTTTTAGATACAGGATACAACCTTCCTTAGAGAGGGAGTACAAACAATACCCTCGTTGGCCTAAATTCAGCCACCAATTAAGAAAGCTTTCGGGTTTGACAATATACTTAATTTCAGTCACAGAAACTAACTCCTAATCTAATACTGCATTAATCTATTAATTCATAAAAGTAGTACTGTTACTATGAGGAATAAGAGTTGTTTCTCCTTGCATAATCTGATATCAGAACACATAATCACCAAAAGTTAGCAATAAAATAAATTCAACCCAATAATTATTTATCATATTAATTGTTAACCCAACACAGGTAGGCATTCAAGGAAAGCTTTAAAAAGTAAAAGAAAATCGGCAAACACAGCCCACACCTGTTTAGAAAAAACATCTCCTCTGGCATTTCTGGTGTTACAGGCACTGCTTGCTCAGTGACACGGTGTAAAAGCCGCGGTGACCAGACCTTACAAAGGCAACATCATTATTTGTTGTCTAAATGAGAACTTGTATGAAGGGCCACTCGAGGGTTTTACTCTCTCTTACATTTAAACAGTGAAATTGACCTTTCCTTGAAGAGGTGGGAATGACAAAATAAGGCGAGAAGACCCTATGGAGCTTCAATTAATTAAAAAAAAGCAAAGGTAAGCCAAATCAAGGGATAACAAAACTTAAATGGACTAAGAATTTTGGTTGGGGTGACCTCAGGGGAGAAAATAACCACCGAGTGATTAAAATCTAGACCAGCTAGTCAAAATATTTTATCACTTATTGATCCAAAATATTGATCAACAGAACAAGTTACCCTGAGGATAACAGCACAATCCTATTCTAGAGTCCATATCCACAATAGGGTGTATAACCGATGTTAGATCAGGAAATCCCAGTGGTGTAGCCGCCGTTAATGGCTCATTTGTTCAACGATTCAAGCCCTATGTGATCTGAGTTAGGACCAGAGTAAGCCAGTCATTTTCTATCTATTCCGTATTTCTCCCAGTATGCAAGGGCAAGAGAAACGAGGCATACTTTACAAAAGCACATTCAAACTAATGGATGATATAATCTTAATCTAATATATATATGTATATAGCCCTGCCTATGAACGGGGTTTGTTAGGGTGGCTGATTAATTGCATAAACATAAACCTTTATAGCCAGAGGTTCAATTTTTCTCCCTAACAGCATGTTCATAATCAATCTTCTTTTATTAATTGTCCCCAATCTACTTTCCATAGCATTGTTTACACTGATTGAATGAAAAGTATTAGGTTATATATGACTCCGTAAAGGACCACACACCACTGGCCCCATGATATGTGGAGACACCAGTATTTACGTCAGTGTCACAAGGCCATCAGCTGGAGTTCACATTGGAAAACGTACCCGGAAAAACACCCTACAAAGGACACACTAGCACACAACTGGATAAGTCATGTGGACTTTTGTCAATGACCTAGTATTTAAAATGGTAGGATAAGGATGCAGGATTCTAAAATGTTCATGGAAATGCTGAAGGGACAATTCAGAAACAAGGAATAATCGACAAGGTAAACCAACTCCAATAGATTTATTATTGCTTACATGTACACAGTAAGAGTTTTTGCTGAATAATTAAGTATTCGTGTATTTGTCTTGATGAAAACATGAAACTTTATGATGAATAAAAATGGGCCATTTTCCTGTATTAGTACATTACTACTCAGCATGTAGTCAATTTCTATAGTTAATGGAGTTATAAACATAATTACAAAGGCATGCATCCATCAGAAAATAGTTATGAATTAATCTGGAAATTGTAGGGCCAAAAATAATGTTTTCAATATTCTGTGTTAGAAAATGTATATACATACCAAGGATGAGAGAAAACTCTGATTCAAGGAGATTAAAATGTGATCTAATCTTAAAAGAGTAAAAAGGGCGTTAGTCCTGGGAGACTGGAGATAGGCAGTAAAATTGCACAGAATTCTGAGACTGGAAATGGACCATTCCCTATTTGCATTTTTATATTGTCGTTGCCAAGGGAATTTTGCCACCAAGAACAGAGAGATGGTGGGGAAAGAGGACATAGAGGGATATTGCAGACATGGGAAGGGTTCCATTTTCAGGATCCCTTAGAGCAGCCGGGTATCCATATTCTAGATCATGTAACCACAAAGAATTTCCCCTGGCAGATGCCTTCTGTAGCTCTTCCCTTCCAATTTCCACTCATTGCTCTTGGTGAGATCATCCTATATGAGAACAGGCTGGGAGAAAGACAGAGCTGCCTGGAGGAAAGCCCATCTTATAAATTGACCCTGCGCTGGAGCTGGCTGGGCAGAGGACAGGAGCTGCACGATGGACACCAGCCCCTCTTCCGTCCAGGGACTTTCCTCTATTTCCCAAAGCACTGGCTGTAACACTGAGGTTCGTTGAAGGCTAATGGGATGAGGTGTGAGACTAAGGCGTCAATAAAGCACTTGATGCAACGTTTTCATGCGTATCAATATGTACATAACTACGGAGAAGGTCCCTAACGTCTTTATGATCCTTAAGGGACATTTGACTCACACCAAATTAGGAATCATTGGCAATAATGTGTCATGTGGAAGAAGGATCATCGATCTAGATGAAGTTATTCACACACTCAGTGTCCTAGTCAGTATGGGATGCTGTAACAAAAATACCATAGACTGGGTTCTTTATTTATATTTTTGCTGAGGAAGAGTCATCATGAGCTAACATCCATGCCAGTCTTCCTCTATTTTGTATGTGGGTCACCCGCACAGCATGGCTGCTGATGAGTGGCGTAGGTCTGTGTCCAGGAACCGAACCCAGACTACCAGAGAGGAGCTCACTAAACTTAACCACTAGGTGGTGGGGCAGGCCCCTAGACTGGGCACTTTTGGGTTTGTGTGTGTGTGTGTGTGTGTGTGTGTGTGTGTGAGGAAGATCAGCCCTGAGCTAAGATCTGATGCCAATCCTCCTCATCTTTGCTGAGGAAGATTGGCCCTGGGTTAACATCTGTGCCCATCTTCCTCTACTTTTTATATGGGACGCTGCCACAGCACGGCTTGACAAGCGGTGCGTCAGTGTGCACCCGGGATCCGATCCTGCAAACCCTCAGGCCGCCAAAGTGGAGCACACACACTTAGCCACTGCGCCACTGGGCTGTCCCTAGACTGGGCACTTTTAACAACAGAAATGCATTCCTTAGAGTTCTCAAGACTGGGATGTTCAAGATCTAGGTTCCAGCTGATTTGTTTTTGGTGAGACCTGTTTTCCTGTTTTGCAGAAGGACAGCTTGTTGCTCTACCCTCATCTGGCAGAGAGAGTTCTGGCCCTCCATCTCCTTATAAGGGCACTAATCCCATCATGGGGGCTTCACACTCATGGCCTCACCTAACCTAATTAACTCCCAAAGGCTCCACTTTCAAATACCATCGCGTCAGGGGTTAGGATTTTAACGTATGAAATTGGGTTACATAGACATTCAGTCCATAGCATTCATGAAACCAACAATTAACAAATATCTATAGTAGTCATACAGCCCCAACTGAAGAATGTTCTGGAGATCACGTGGCAAATGATACAATGTCCTTCCCTTCACAGAGTCTTCTAGTGGAGGCAATAAAATTTAACAGGGAAACAAAACTTGTGATATTAAAAAGCTAACATAGATCAATATGACAGATTATACTTACTATTGTCTTCTGCTAACACAAGTCTGATTACCACAGTCCAGATTACGCAAATTCCCCCGGCTGAGGGTATGTCTGGCAATCTCACCTAAAAAGGCTCTTAAATTTTTGAAATTTTATTTCATCTAGTCCTGTTTCTTCCACATCCCTTTGGTGTTTTCAAACACACTGTATTTATTAAATCAATGTTTAATTGTTGCTCTGCCTTTACCACATCTGACTGGAAGCAGAAGTTACTGGACTTTGCTGGAACCAAATTTCATTTCATTTTTCCTCCTCTTTCTACTCAGACTCTCTTCTCTCACTGTTGAAATAGCAAATGCCTTAGGGGAGAAGCTGCATGGAGCTGGTGCTCACAATCTTGTGCTTCCCTCATCTCAGAGATTATAGACCCCCAAGTCCTGCCTGCACGGGATGTTCTCTGACCCTTCCAGCAGCTGTTCTGTGTGCTTTATCCAGCTTTTATAGCTGCCCAAGGAAAGCTACTCAATAAAAGTGGAACCTGCAGTAATTTTATCCTGAAATGTTTTAAATGTTTTAAACCAATGAATATTTGTCATTTTTCAATGAGTATAATTTTATAAGAAACATTTAAATAGGAATTTTAACAGCAATAATGGCTGTTCTTTGGCCAGAATTCCATGTCACTCATGGTCTGGAATTATACCTAAGCTTTGATGAACTCTCCTCAGTGCCTTTTAAAATATCACTGTCCCTTACATTTCAATATCTTGTGATGGGTTTGTATCAGTCACCTCCTTTGTACCATTTCAGACCCTCTTGGCTCCTCATACCCTTGAGTCATATGTCATTTAGGAACCAGCTTTGCAGGTATCATATTTGCTTTATGCAAGTGCCTCCTGTCTGCTCCCCCCATGTTCCCCCTGTTCCCTCTGCCTCTCCCTCTCGCCCCGGGGTGTCCATGTTGATGCTGAGGTGTGAAAAAACCCCTGATCAAGCCCACACGTGCATGGCCACGTTCCTTGTTGTGTGGATGTGTGTGTGTTCAGCAATTCTGTATGGTCACAGGGTGCATGGCTATTATAGCATCTATGTGAATGTGTGTTTTGTTGATGTCTGTGTGTGTTTAGAGTTCAAGTCACTGTGGGCTCTGAGACAGTGAGTGGTCTGTATGTGTGTGAGTTTGTGTGTATGTTCTGATTATCAGTGTGCATTATCAGGTGCAGTTTACAGGCTGAATGCTGCTGGTCATTTGCAAATAGTGTGTGTGTGTGTGTGTGTGTGTGTGTGTGTGTGTGTGTGTGTGTTGTCAGCATTTCCAAGTGTTCAGAGGATGTCTGTCATTGTGGGAATGTGTGGAATAAGTATGTTGTTAGAGATCAGTGTGGGTACCAACATTGTTTGCTTGTTTATGTCAACACTCTACACCCCTGAAGAAACACTGAGTCCAGACAGACACAGGCCCCATCAGGCCCACAGAGATCATACTCAGCTGTTTCCTCCTCATCACAGAAATACGAATGGGTAGCCAAGGACCACTAGATATTTGAGGAATTCCTCTAGCATGAAAGATGGAGCAAGAAACACATACACTGAAGTGAGGGACTAAAGGAGCAGCAAGGAAATCCAGAGATCATAGTGAAACTTCAATTACATCTCTAGTAACATCTTCAAAACAGTTAGAGATGGGCCAGACCCATGGCCTAGTGGTTAAATTCAGAGAACTCCACTTCAACGGCCCAGGTTCAGTTCCTGGGCATGGACCTACACCACTCATCAGTGGTCCAGGCTGTGGTGGCAACCCACATACAAAATAGAGGAAGGTTGGCACAGAGGTTAGCTCAGGGCGAATCTTCCTTTGAAAAAGAAGAAGATTGGCAACAGATATTAGCTCAGGGTGAATCCTCCTCAGCAAAGAAAAAGAAAAAGAAGATAAAACATCCATTAAGTATATATATATGTATTGATGTTACCGCACAATATTGAGGTTCTCTTGCCCAATCTACATTAAAAAAGGTAATTATTCTGGCATTAGCTTTTGGGGAAAGAATTGTAGCTTTATTTTGTGAGATTGATCTGCAAGGAGATGGGGCACGTGTCTGTCTCAGATCTGTCTCCCTGATCCAGGGCTTGGGTTACAATTTATGGGATGAAGGGTAGGGTGGTCTGATGTGTGGAGGTAGATGATTGGAAGTAAGGAGAAGTGAGGTAATTGATGATCTGCGCAAGCAAAGTCAAGCTTCATGGCTCTTCATCAGATGTGTGTTCACAAATTGGCAGTGTTACCATGATCTGAGGATGGAGCTTTTAGCTCGATGTCAAAAAGGTCACTTATCAAGCATTTGCGCAGGCCCGGTTGATGGGTTGGTGGTCTCAACTGGCCTGAACTGGACGAGGGGTGTCAGTTCCTGAAAGAAAATGCGGAACTACTCTGTTGATAAGATGGGGTCAGCTGAACTGGTCCTGGAGGGCCCATGGTTGTGTTGGTATATGCATATATATGCATATGCATGAGATTATCAGGATGTGTGTTAAATGTAGAGTATACACAAAGCCAGAATCTAGTTAAAAAGATCAAAACAGATTTTAATCAGTAATATACCACAGCAGTAGGGAAGAGGGAACAGGGCTGAATTCAATTTGATTTGTACAGAGGTGACGGGGCATTTGAAAGGGAGAATGAGGGAGCAGGCAGAGGGGTGAGCAGGGGCTCAGTAGAGTCAGGGAGGGAACAGCTACAGAGTGTTGGTCAGTGCAGTGTGATCTGGCCAGTTGTGTCTGCTAGTTGGAAATGATCAAAGTTTAACTTCTCTCCTCTCACAGAGTCTGGGAGACAGACACCCTGTCCTCCTCTCAAGGAATGGCTCTCAGAACCTTGAGAAATGCAGTTATAGGAGACACATACACAACTCAAAAAGACAGAGGAAAGATTCACAGTTGTAAGCACTTTTGGGTAAATACTCTAAGAAAGGGATGTCAGGGGCCAATGATCGAGTGTTGGCCAGAACAAACAGTCAATTCTTTTGGCTGCCTTGAGCTTTCTCAGGCAGGCACTATAAGGGGGCAGGGGTCATCGTAGGGATGTGGATTTGAGCTGTTAGAAACTATGTCAGTGTTTAATTCTTTAGTGTGTGTGTGTGGGGTGAAACCATTTGTGCTGAGAGGCTGTAGTTATTATAGGCCAAGATCAAGGCCTAGTGAAGAAGAGGGCTCAAAGGAGCCTGGCTTGAGTTTGGTCAAGTAAAGGAAACTATATATATGAATAATATATGTATTTTTTGAATAACATAAATCATTATATTGAATAATATAATACATTGAGTTAAATAATATAAATATATATTTAATGAATATATATTGAATGTGTATAAATAAGTATGTGCATATATATTTGAATTAAAAAATATAAATATGTATATGATTTAAAGGAATATTCAGACATAATAACAGAAATTTCCAGAATTGATAAAATTCTTCTACTCTAGCTTCAGGCAGCTGAATACATCTCAAGCAGAATTAAAAAAAATAAATCTAGAGTCAGATCCATCCAGGGAAACCAAAGAACACCAAATACAAAAGAAGATATTCAAAGCCCCGCAGAGGGACAGAACACTTATGGAGACTTACATTTAGACCCATGATACGTGTCTTAACAAGGGAAGGCAAGAGAGAGTTGGATTAATTCTTCAGGGTACAGAGAGACGATCACTTTCAGTGTATACCCAATCAAACCATATCTCAAGAACTGGGGTGAATTAAAGATATTTTCATGCAAACATTTACTAAGAGTATTACCAGCAACAAATGCTCATTAAGGAACGTCGAAGGAATGTACTTTAAGGGAGCCAGCCACCTGGTGTATTGGTTTAAGTTCACCACGCACCACTTTGGTTGCCTGGGTTCATGGGTTTGGATCTCAGGTGTGGACCTACAGCACTCATCAGCCATGCCGTGGTGGTGACCCACATGCAAAATAGCAGAAGATAGGAAAAGATGTTAGCCCAGGGCTAATCTTCCTCAAAGAAAAAATTTAAAAAGTGAAAAAGAATGTACTTTAAAAAGAAATTGATAGAAGAAGAAATGCTAAGATGTAAAAATGGATCGTGAGGATAAAAAAGGGTAAACGTCTGAATAAATCATTGAAAACATGACTTTACCAAACAATAATAATATTGACAGGGTATAACTGATGGAGTTAAAAACTAATGACAAGGGAACTTCTGGTTTAGAGGAGACTAGGACAGGAAAACACTCTTGCTGCAAAACTGGACAAAGCCAGATAAATTATAAATATATTTTTAGAGCATCAGAGAACTTCAGAACCAACCAACTAAAATTCCAGAAAGAAGAAAACTCTTTTATGTGAGCAGGGATTTTTATCTTTCTTTCCCCTGCAGGCATTTTCTGATTCTAGGTGCTTGCCGAGACTCTGGCTTGCTCAGTCAGAGCCTCGGCTAGGGAAAAGAGAAACTAGCCAAACTTCTAGTTTGGTGTGGCAGAGGAAACCTGAAGGCTCTCAGACACACAACTGCTCTTCCTCACAGCACCTGTGTTAAGTTTTGGTGCCACACAGGAATCTGGGGAAATAGGCCAAAAGCTTCCATAAAGCAAAGCGAAACCCTCAGAAGTGGTGGAAGTGGCCTAAGTCAAACATACTGCTAGTGTGACCTTTTGGGAGTTTGCCATATTGTGAACAATGTAAGGTAGGAGGCTGGAGAGCTACGCTGAGATGTCTGACGGGCGTAGCTAAGTTTTCTGTGGGCTCCCAAACCTGAGGAGACAGAGATCTACCAGACTTAGGACCAGACCCCTGTGCGGGGGAGGGGAGCACCGCAAACAGGAACGGGGGAAAGTGGAAGGCCTGGGTTTACTAAAACTGAGACCCAGACCCAACTCTGATCAAGGTCTGATTGGACTCAAGTGCTCCAACTTCACTCTGTTTCCCAATGAAGGAAGATAAGGTCATGTGAAACCTCTCGAGTTATGTTACACAGACGTTACAAAGACACTCGTGGGAGGCTGGAGAAGGCAAACCACAGACTGGGAGAAGACCTTTGCAAATCACATATCTGACAGGACTATAAAGAACTCTCAAAACTCGGCAATAAGAAAATTCAAGTTTAAAATGGTCACAGATTTGGACACTTCACCAAAGAAGATACGCAGATGGCAAATAAGCACATGAAAAGATGCTCAAGGTCGTTAATCATGAGAAAAAGGCACATAAAAACCACATTGAGATCCTGCTATGTACATACTGGAATGACTAGAATTAAAGAGGTTGAGCATACCAAGTGTTAATGAGGATGGAAAGTAACTGGAACACCCTTACATTGCTGGTGGCAACACAAAGTGGTTCAGCCTCTTTGGAAAACAGTTTTAAAGTGGAGTTTATTATGCTGCTGTAACAAATTAGCACAAATTTCATGGCTTAAATGAACTCAGATTTATTGTTTTACAGTACTGTAGGTTAGCAGTCTGACACGGGTCTCTTTGGGCTATAATCAAGGTGTTGGCAGAGCTAGGTTCTTTTGGGGGGACTTTAAAGCTTAATCCATTTCCTAGCCTTTTCAAGCTTCTAGAGACCACCACATTCCTTAGCCTATGCCCCCCTCCTCCACCCTCAAAACAAGAACTCGGCATCTCTCTGGCCCTGCTTCTCTTGTATCTTTTTCTACTCTACTGCTTCTCTTTCCCTTTTAAGGGCCTTTGTGATGCACTGGGCCCACCTGGATAATCCAGGATCCTCTCCCTATTTTAAAGTCAGTTGATCAGTAACCTTAATTCCGTCTGCAAATTTAATTCACCTTTGCCAAGTAAACCAATGTATTCCCAGGTTCAGGGACTAGGACATCTTTGTGGGCCATGACTTTGCTACCACAAAGAGTTTTTAAAATAAAGTTAAACATGCACATACCATATGACCCAGCAATTCCACTTCTATGTGCTTACGCAGGAGAAGAAGACATGTTCATGCAAAAACTTGTTTGCCTTCTCAAATCATAAAGATTTATAGCAGCTTTATTCATAGTCAAAAAAGACAAAACTGAAAATAACTCAAATGTCCTTCAACTGGTGGATGGATAAACTGTGGTAAATTCATACAATGGATACTACATTCAGCAATAAAACAGAAGGAACTGCTGATACAGTCAACAACATGGATGAACACTCAAATAAATGTATCATGCTAAATGAAAGAAACCAGACTCAAAAGGCCAAATACTGTAGGATTCCATTTATATGATATTCCAGAAAAGACAAACCATAGAGAAAGACAACAGATCATTAGCCACCAGGGGTTAAGGTTGGGGGAAGAGTTGACTAGAAAAGAGCAGCTCAAGGGAGTTCTGGGTGCTGGAACTGTTCTGTATCTCAATTTTGGTAGTTGCACAGCTCTATGCGTTTGTCAAAAGAGGAAAACAAATACTTCATTCCTCACCCATCAGATTGGCAAAAATTTAAAAATCTGACAATGCCAATCTGACCATTCCCAGGGTAAGGATGACTCAAACACTGTTGGAGGGAATGGAAATTGTTAAAACTTCAGAGGATGATTTGGCTGCAGCTCATCAAGAGGCTGATGCACATCAGCCTCTGGCCCAACAATCCAATCACAGGCAGGTGTCCATTCTAGGGAGTTCACACGTGTGCTCGAGGAGACGCACACAAGGATGGTCATTAAACATGGCAGGGGAATAAATTAATTGTGGTTAGTAGTTACTTAAAAAAGAAAGGAAAGAAATGCATATGGGAAATAATCGACCCTGCTGGTTATGTATATGATATGAGAAGGTAACTCATTGATTTGTCTACTTAATAGTACGCAGCACAGAGAGCACTGTACTAGGAATCTGGAGACAAGCATCTGAGCATTTAGTTCCAAGACTGCCACTAGCAGTCTGACTGTGGACTCAAGAAACCTCACGTTCCATTTCCTGGAAATTGAAGAGGTTAGGCTCTAAACCACTAAAATTATTTCCAACTCAACAATTCTATGATTCAATAAGTCAACAATCAAAAATTATATTCCAAAGTACCTATGTTGAGAAACTGTTTTTCCCAGACACCCTGAAATCAGAAAGTATCAGAGAAATAAAACATCTTATTATATTGATACATAAAATGGTCCAAATGTCTTGGAATGTCTATGACCAGGTTTTTAATCAAGATCATAACTCAGAAAGAGTGTAAAAGCAACTAAACCTGCCATATCGACTTGGGTCACCCTCAGGTAAAATTTATATATCCTCTCCCATTTTAACATTCCAAAAGAAGTTCCCCATACCAATGAGTCCATCTTGTCAAGTTCAGGTCTGTCTAGCCAAAAGTCATTCATGTGTATGGTAAGATTTACTTGATTTTTTAACAAAGATAAATTGATGAATGGCTTTTTGTATTTTTGCCTGTTTCATCTATAAAGAGCTTACATTATAATTTAATAGCTTCAGCCTGCTACAATAATTTAAAGAGCCTTTTGAAACTTGTAACATGCCACGTCCAACAGGATCTAGTAAAAAAATCAGTAGTTCAGAATCCAAAAAAGCTCATTTAAAAGTTTCATTACCGCCAATACTTACACTTCAAAGACGCCAATAACCAACATGTCATTTCTTCCTAGTGCAGAATTTAATAGGTTATCAACTTCTGGTATCACCCAAAAGCATAATTAGGATGCTATCATTAAAATGTATTTTTTAATAAGAAATATTAAAACTAATGATTAAACTATTGAACTAAATGATTAACTAAATATGAAAACTAATGACAACTAATGATCTGTTGTCTTTCCCTATGGTTTATCTTTTCTAGAATATTATATAAATGACATCCTACCGTATTTGACCTTTTGACCTTTCCCCTTGTCAGTCAAATCAAAATTTCAAACTTCTTGTTCTATGGGCTTTCCAAATCTAAATTCTTACAATTCTAAATGAGTACGGAGACAAAACAGACACTACATACAACTTCCAAAATCCTCCTCTTTATCCGATTTTAATTTTAGCACCGACTGCCAAGAAAATCTTTTCAACTGAAACCAAAATTCCATACACATTATGTCAATCATCAATTGATCAGTCATCAGTCTATGTTAACAGAAGGTGAGTTAGTATTAGGAAGCTACACAATTTGCACCAAAGATTGTTTAAAGCTCCTTTCATTAAATGCAGTTTACAACAATTCACAGGCTTCAAAGTTCCCCTTGCAAATATAGAGTCAATTATCAGAAACCAGGAATGCGATCAGGCTTTTCAATAAAGGTGGTCCCAAGGATGTAGGAACCGTTCATTTGTTTAATGAAGGCAATGAGGAGCCCAATAGCCTGAGCGGAGTCAGGCAGAGGAGCGCTGACCACAGGCCCTCTTCCGAAGGAAAGCGTTCACCCAGAGATGTCGCGACCTGGCCTAGACGGGGTCCCGGGGGGCGCGAACTCAAGGGCGGGCGCACAGGGCAGGCGACTCCCTGCCGCCCCCTGCACCACGGATGGGTGTGACCCCGCTGAGGTGGGGCCCCGCCAAGGCACAGGGACAGGCTGGCCAAGCGGCGCTCTTCTGCTCCTCCAAGGGACAGAGGTTGGGCTCCCCCGCCTGGAGCAGCCCGCCAGCAGCCCCGGCCCCCGGTCCCATCCGCTGCCCCGGACACCGCGCTCCCGCCATACGCGGCGGCGATCTCCACGCCGAGCCCGCTGCCCACCGCCTACCTCAGCGCCGCTCCTGCCCAGCGCTCCTCCACACTGCAGAAAGGAGAGCTCCCCGCGCTGAAAATCCTGGAGGAAGGATCCAGAAACTGCCCGAGCCCCTCACACAAACTCCAGTGGCCACCGCTTCCGCATCAGGGACTCCGCCCCCAGTGCATGCGCCCCGGGGCTCTCCAGCTCGGCGGCCCCTCTGCCACTCTGAGCACCGGTCCTGCGCTTGCTCGGGACTCTGAGGATACAATGGGAACCCTTGTGGGGGGCACTGGGAGGGGTGTCGGGGATTGGGGACCGAGGTGTCCATGAGATGGAGAGCAGGAGCCGGCTGACGCTGTGCAGCCCTTGACTCTGCTCTCCCTGGATGACCTTCAGCTCCCGGAGAAGTTCTGCCTTCCCTTGAGGTGGCTTCTCCTGTGCTGAGAAGCCCGTTACACGATCTAACATCTGTTTATAAAAGAACAATGACATCCTTAACACCCAATGTGTTGTGTCTCCAGAAGAATTCTCTGCTTCCCCAGAAGATGATACAGGGAGCAGCTGGGACCGGGTTCTGACCAAGGAAGGAAGGATGCTGAGGGCCCAGCTGACTCCCCTCCACTGGCTCCTTCCCCTGATCCATGGCCCTGATGGGGCAACAGTGCTGGGGACTCCTGCAGGTGACAACTCTCAAGTGTTTGCCCACGGTATTACATTTCTTATGGTTTAGTGGTTAAAACAGGGGGCTAGCTGTCAGTTTTTCAGACGATTTCATTTGCAGAAATGTCTTTGGACAAAGAAGTTTGTTTTCTTCATCTCTGATTTTTAAAATCAATAACAATAATTAAAACACGTATTTTCTTAATCTCATTGGCATGCAAAAACAAAAAAGTCACTTGGATTTCACCAAATTGGCCACATTTTCATTAAGACTTTGGAAGTATTGCTGATTGAATTTAAGAAAGCATTTGGGAAGAACAATTACCTTCAGATAGTATCAGCCCAGATAAATGTACAGAGTTATGAGCCGTTTTGAGGGGCCTGGCAAATCCAGTTTGAGTTTTACAATGGATCGTCCAGAGTACAGGTTAAATTAGTAATTTTCTGTGGAGTTTTCGAGTAAATGTTCATGTCGGCTTCATCAAATAGGTCTGGTGATTTAAATGAATGTTGAGCTAAAGATAAAAGTTTTCAAGAGACTGAGAAATATTAGGTAAATATACTTTAAAAAGGGTGCAAATTAAAGTAAATCTGCCATTATCCTCTTTAAAACAGATTCAGAGTAACATTATTGTCAAGGTATAAGAAGGAATAGAAATGTTTTATAAAAACAATTCTTCACTTCTAAAGGACCTAACGTGACATTCTAGAAGTCTCCATAGTCTTTCACTCATCTAGATTTAAATTGTTCAATTAATACTTTAAAGACTAATGAATCTGAGGGCAAAATATTCAAGGTCATTGTTTGTTTTTCATTGTTGCAAAGTAGATGGGTATGAACTGTGGCTGAAATTCCTGGTCTTGAAGAAGAAAAATATATAGAACTTATTTATCACTCTCACAGTGTGTCCTGACTTAATCCTACACATATCCCCAGAATAAAGCCTCAAGGAATTCCATTATGTTATTAGAAATGACATCTTTCATTCACCATGAATATTCTCTAATTAATTCTCTAGCTAGTAATTATGTTCCTGATGCAAATAGGCAAGTAAAAGAATCCATGCTTGATTAAATTGGGCTCATAACATGTATATGTCGGGGGAAGAGGGAGAATCTCCCTCTGCCCTTTCCCTTAAGGTTCTCCTGGCTGGCTCGCCAAAACTGTCGGGGGAAGAGGGAGAATCTCCCTCTGCCCTTTCCCTTAAGGTTCTTCTGGCTGGCCAAATAATCAACAAGACAGGTTAGCAGGAGAAAATAATACCAAGTTTAATAACATGTATACATGGGAGAAAGCAGGGACACTGCGTTTCTCAACACAATAGCAGAAATTCTCGTCTTAAATATCATTTTCAGCCAATGACAAAGGAGGATTTTGGGGGTGGGGGAGTCAATTACAGGAGATTACCACTAAAGCACAGTAAACAAGAGTAAGGTTTATTATACAGCCCCAAGGCCTCATCTTCCACATTGATAAGTTACTAGAAATGAGCTCACCCCCCCTCTCTTCTCCAAACAGAGAGGGAGATACCTTTACAAATGGAGATTTCCCTTATAAATTTAAATGATTGTCTGGCAACTCCTGCAGGGCCATCCAAAGAATGTGGCCAGAGAGACAGGACTCCGGATAAGATGGGCTTGTTGGTGCCTTTTCTATTGTAACCTCTATCCTAAATTATCTTTTATAGCAGTCATGATAATAACTCCTTCCTAAAACAGATTTTTTTTGGTTTTAAATTCTTTAGGCAGTTTGGGAGGGGAAACTCAAATATTTTTCCTGAGCTCTCTGAGTCCTTATTGTCTTCAGCTCGAAATAATCCGCATACCAGAGTGGTGCTTCCTGGGGCAGCTTGCCCTGAGCACCATCATATACATGGGAGACACATGAGAAATGGAGTCTCTCAAAAAAATGGCAGAGATGCTCCTCTTAAATACTATCTTCAGATAAGACAAAGGAGGATGTTGGGGGTGGGGTTTGGGATGTGAGACTGGAGAAGACAATTCTCATGGAGAGGGACATGTAAATGTTTGTCTGAACCAACTCCCCTGCACTGGGCTCTGGTCCTGAAGGGATGACAGGGAGGTGACCAGGAACAGGCCTCCCAGTGGTGGTGCCTTCCCAGGGGTAGCATGGGGATGCTGGGGGAAGGGGGATGGTGTGTGACATGGCACCAGCGGTGGAGGCAGCAATGCAGAGGTCAGGGATCTCTCTCGCTCTCTCATTCTCTCTCTCTCTCTCTGTCTCTCTCTCTCAGGGACCTGAGAAGAGGAAGTTGGCAGAGCCCGCGCCCCTCGCCTACCTCTCTCATGGGCCCTTCTTTCTCTGGCCGCTCGCTATGGGAGCCCTGTGGCCTTGGGTTTAACCCATGAGGCCAAGGGCATGTGCACAGCCAGCGGGCCTAGGGGGGGCCTTGGGGATCCTCAGTGAAGGCCCCACCTGCCCGCGAGGCCTTGACACGGTGACACCACCTGAAAATAAAGCAAACACATATAAGCATATGTAGTTTTAAAAGGAAAAGCACACAACTAAAAGAATTCATATCATTAAATACACTATTCTATTTGTTTATGTGTCAAATTACTGATAGGAAATAGCCCGGTGTAGCGATAGTAGAATTGATCAATTTCGTAGAGAATTCTTTTAACGGTTGCTCATAGCTTGTGTTTTACATCATTGATTAGGGTAATATTTTCATCTTTTCCTTTCCTAGTGTCTCCATCAATCAGCCTTGAAGTGGAACTGAGTACATGTTTTTCAGAAGTGGCATCATTCTCTACTCAGCCAGAGCATAGGGCCTGACAATAGCTGGATCCAGCAGAAAACTGGGCACTCTAGGAGATGTCATGTGGAGATGTGCCTGGCTGGACTAATAGTCACGTGGATATGATTTTTAAAAAAATCTCTCAGAGCTTTCCCAAAATCAAATAATATTCTTAAGTTGCTTTAGTAGACGAGACATTAGTTAGTGTCTTTTTAATTTCCACAGAAGCTTTTTGTATGTTACTAAAGAAACTAAACATTATGTCTTTTTTCTTGTTACCAAAATGGACTTGGTATTAAAAACAAGAAACCTACAAGAAAGGAAACACTCATATGGAATAGAAATTGTGGGTCGCAATTGCTACTTTTTTATATAAAATCATGTTTTATTTATTTACAATTTCTCTCAACTGTGCTTTTGAAAATAACTTAGTATTAGAAATTACCAGTAAGAAGAGGGTGTGCTCCCTTGAGTGTGGTCCAGTAGAAGTCAGGTGACTCAGACCTGAGTTCTAGGCCCAGGTCTGTTTCTGGTTAGTGTGTGACAACGTACTTAGGCTCTCTGGAACGTAGTATTCCTTTCTGTAAAATTAAAGTGTTTGATGATTTTTGAGAACTTTTCTAAATATTAAATGACTTCTCTTTTATATTTTTTATAATTTTATTTATTTATTTTCCCCCCAAAGCTCCAGTAGATAGCTGTATGTCATAGCTGCACATCCTTGATGTATGTGGGACACTGCCTCAGCATGGCCGGAGAAGTGCTGCATCGGTGCGTGCCCGGGATCCGAACCCGGGCCTCCAGCAGCGGAGCGCGCTCAGTTAACCACTAAGCCACAGGGCCAGGCCTGACTTCTCATTTAAAAAGCAAAAAGATCCTTCTCAAACTTATACATTATCAAAAATTTTTTCTGAACTTTCACTTACCAAGAACAACTGATGTCCCTTCAATTATATTGATTGAAAATAAAGATCATAAAAGTATAAATTTGGTAATCTAATAAATGAATTAGCATAAAAATGAGCCAGGAAAAAATTTATGATCAATCAAGATATTACACTATGAAAATATTACTGTTTGTTACAGTACATAAAATGATGACACTGAAATAGTATCTTTTTGCTGTCTGTAATTTTATATTGTTACTCATATATCACCATTAATCCTATTATGTTTTACAAGTAATAAAATGTCTTGAAAGGAGAGAACAATAAAGCAGCAGCCCTGCATTACACACGAATGTTGTGTTCTCCCTGGAGGGAAAATGAGGATACAACATTGGTCAAGTACTTCATTTTGTAATCCACTGGTGCCTTTCAAACATATAGCTATTATTGTAAGAGTAAAGATGTTCTTTTTTTTTTAATAATTTTATTTATTTATTTATTTTTCCCGCAAAGCCCCAGTAGATAGTTGTATGTCATAGTTGCACATCCTTCTAGTTGCTGTATTTGGGACGCGGTGTCAGCATGGCCAGAGAACTGGCATGTCAGTGCATGCCTGGGATCCAAACCCGGGCCGCCAGCAGCAGAGTGTGCACACTTACCACTAAGCCACGGGGCCAGCCCAAGAGTAAAGATATTCTTAAGAATAGTGCCACAAAACAGGTTTTCCCAGCTACTTTTTGTCAGAGCTGAGACAGACATTAGGCTGGGGCACTTGAAGAGGCATGGTGGACTCAGCTGAGGGTGATTTAATTACTGTGAGATGATTAGCCAATAGCGAATAAGACGGAGAAAGATTAAAAAGAGGTAAAGGGAAATAAAGTTGGAAATAATTAAGAAAAATAGTGCCTTCAAAATATCCTCTCATTATTTTTATAGCTTTTTTTTTTTTGAGGCATGACTAGGATAGTATGTTAGATTTTTATAAACCCTTTTCTCCTGGGCTTATATTACTGAGATCTTCATTATTTATGATAATGCCAAAGAAAGCCTGGACAAAAGTATTCTGTACTATCAACAAGCACAAAACATGTACAACATTGCTCTATATATTAAGAGTCCAGCTGTAATAGTCAAGACATATATTCATGTGTGTAAAATTATAATGATTTTCTTATTTTCTCTGGCTGTGAACCATGTTAAAATATATAGTAATAAGCAGAAAACCTGAAGAACTAGGTGATTTAAAACACCTGTTGTTACAGCTAGGCCATTCAAGGGTGAAATTAATTTCAATTTCACACTTCTCCTTTCCTTGTAGCCAGTGAAGTGTCTGGAAGACAGAAAACACATAAAATTAATTGAGAGTTAACAGTATTTGGAGGCAGTTGAGGTTAAGCACTCAACAATGATGTCCCTTACTTCAGGAGCCATTGACTGTTTGTCATAAGTTTACTTTATACATGGGTTCTATTCTTAGATTATTTCTGTATGTTTCTTAGAAGAGAGACAGGGCAGGAGAATTAACTATCAATCTACTGTGCGCCAGTTCCTTTACTGTATTCCCTTATGCAATTCTTACAGTAATCCTTTAAAGTAACTGTTATAATTCATATTTAACTGATAAAGAAAACCATGTTTACAAAACTGATCAAGGGTAAGAGGGAAGATGTGAACATCAGTCCGTTGGGTTATGCCTCATATTCTCTCCACTGTGATAAAAATGGTGCTTCAACATGGGTTCTCACCATCTGGCTATTTAATACCGGCTCCTGCCAACAGCATTGGATGAGATGAGATGAGAAGTTTGTTTCCAAAGTTATTCTATTATATTTAAACTCTACTATTTATGAGTAGGATGTCAAGACATGATTTAGAGGCATAGAGAGCAACTGATTAGTTCACCTACACATTTTTCAGGTTTACTATAACTTTCGTGTGCCACATTGTATCAACTTTACCAACTTTAGTGCTTCACTGTTCTGTTTTATAAAACTCAGAATTTCACTTTTCATGTAAAGCACTTTGCTGCTCTCTTAGTCACTAGATGGCAGTTCTGTATCTCTGTAAATTACCACTGCAGCAGGAAATGAGAGATCTTAAGCCAGTTTGCTCTGCACAAATGATGGACATAGGAGGACTTCTGCTCCATCAAGACTGCCTGTGTTATTCCGTGCCTGTAACGGGGATGTCCAGGACTGCTTAGTCAGAGGCACGAAGCAGAGTCAGAAAGCATCCTCTTAAGTTCTTCTTCAGATGTGAGTTCAGGCACCTGTCTTCTCACCTGAGCACATTGGAGTTTATTGAATGTGTTCAGACTCTTACTCTCTCCCTGTACTTAATAAGTCTGGGAGCTCCATACCCCTAGAAAAAACATATGACTCATAAAGCCTTTTCTCAACTAAACAGAGTTGAGGGCTATGGTGTTGCCCGAGAGTCTGATGCTTAAAGAAAATACAGCTGGTGCTCAGGCGGAAGGAAAGAGCATCAGTTACTCCTGGAGGGCTTTTACTGATGCTCCTATGGAATGAGCAATTTCAAAATAAAACCACATGGCTTAAACCTCACTAACTGATTATTTTATTTTCAAGTAATATGCTCTGAAAATCTGCTATGTCTAAAAAGCTATTTCATAAAACTGAAACAGTTCTGTTTTTTATTCTCTGGTATTTGAAATACTATTAAAACTGTAAATCCTTTAACATTCTACAATATATAAATAGGCAAATATCAATTATATTCTGTAAAAATGTCTGCTCCCATGTTAAAGTTTAATATATAGCAGCAAAACTGGTTACCACCCAATTTTTAACTCATTTTTTGCTTTTGAAATTACATATAAAATTTGTGTTTTGATGTATTTTCCTAAAACTCAGCATCTTTCTGATATAAATAGACTAGTTGCAAGGTACCTAGAATGAAGTTTGATCTTTAAAACTTTAGCTTTGTGTAAGAATTGATAACAAGAGGCAATTGGGTCTCTCCACGTTATGATATTTATTAATTGTGAATATCCACATCTATTACAAAGTGGTGAATAATAAAAAGAAATCAAACAATATCAGCACTCTCTTACCCCACACGTACAGTTTATATGCAAATAAATTCTCATAGGTCAGAAAAATGCCTATGATTTCAGATAACTGGTAAAATACTATCTCATTCCAGTTTTAACCTCATTTGAAATTGACTTAAAACTCTTCTCTTAGATTCCTGCTCTGATCAGTGCCCTCTGGTCCCCTCAATGCCTCATTTGATTGCAAACTTATCTGAGGAATTGAATATTCTTTTCCATTTCTTCTCTTTAAGGTATCTGTGATAGTGCTTTTTATGCAATGACCACTTGGTACAATTCAGTATTAGTTT
Source organism: Diceros bicornis minor (assembly GCF_020826845.1). Classification (NCBI taxonomy): domain Eukaryota; kingdom Metazoa; phylum Chordata; class Mammalia; order Perissodactyla; family Rhinocerotidae; genus Diceros; species Diceros bicornis. Next base: position 176,746 of record NW_026690871.1, on the reverse strand, counting down.
CAGAAACATCTTTAGTTAGGAACAAATCAAGGAAACAGATGTGAGGAATGTGGGGATGCCTAGCTGATGGTGCTTCAGGGATTCCTCACGTGAGTCTTGTCATAGAATAGTTTAAAGAATAAAGCAGCATTAGTCAGTTCAAAAGTGTGGGGTGAACATAATTCTAAATAATGATGGAGACGTAAAAACAAGAAGCCACTTGAATTTCATTGAAAGGTGTTAGACACAACAAAGGGCTGGGAAAAAACATTGTTTAATGTAAGTTCTTTCTAAACTCTAAGGCAACAAGTAATATGAATTTACATGATAATTATAAACCACAAAACAACAATTCACAAGACAAGTAAACAACTAAAGTAGAAACCAGAGTAAGAAAAATAGAGGTTAAAGCAGAGATGGAGAGTGATGGTTGGGGTCAGAAACCATGGCTTAGTCATCCTTGAAGTCTCCCTCAGACTCTGATCATTCCTAGCGCTCAGTACAGAGTTTGACCCCATGAGCCTGGGGAGGGCCAAAGTGAGAGGTGGTTGGGAGGGGAGACAATGCAAGGATACCCTTGTGGAGGCACTGACATTGAAAATCAGTGACATTTTTGCCAAGGTGTTTACCATATTCAAGATTATTCTGGAAAGTTAAGGATTTTTCTGGAATGTACATTTTCATTTTATGGAAACTCCAACTAGCCTAGAGAAAGATTTAGACATTTTAGCTTTAGAAATAGAGAGAGGGGCCAGCCCGGTGGTGCAGCAGTTAAGTGAGCACGCTCCGCTACGGCAGCCCTGGGTTCAGAGGTTTGGATCCCGGGCGCACACCAATGCACCGCTTGTCGAGCCGTGTTGTGGCGGCATCCCATATAATGTGGAGGAAGATGGGCACAATTGTTAGCCCAGGACCAATCTTCCTCGGCAAAAAGAGGAGGATTGGCATTGTAAGTTAGCTCAGGTTTGATCTTTCTCATAACACAAAAAAAAGAAAGAAAGAAATAATGAGAAACTTTTTTGTCAGTTTTAATATTGAAAACCAATTAGCAACTGGGAAACAGTTACAATTTGAGATGAGAATGTGAAGAAAGAATTAGACGTCACATGTTGTTGCTTTTCTCTGGGGCAGTAAGGCTTGCAAGGGGAATGAAGTTCCATCTTTGCTCTATTGAGTTTGAGAAGGTGTAAAATTCATTTGTGCTGGGCAACACTGTTGACCTGTGGAGAAAAACAAATGGTTCAAGCAGCTGATCTAAAGGAATAACTGAACTCATAAAAGTTTTTAGCTTATAAAGTGTACTTCCACTCTATTTAACTTTACTGGACATCCATTCACCTCTATGTGCAAGGTATTTGTGGTAGGTATCGAAGGAAATATAAAGAATTATACGGTTCCAAGCTCCTCCACATACATGAAATTGTTTGCAAGATATAATTTGATTCTGCCAAGGTATTTAGTGTATGTTGTATTACAGAACCTTAAAAAAAAATGAGAATGTTATCGAGAAATTGTAATTAAGGACAGCTTCTTAGGAGAGGTAGACTAGATCAAGTCCTCAAAGGGACCACTTTTGAGCAGGTGGAGGGAAGAAAGAGTGAGGATTTCAGATGGGAGAAGAGAGGAAAGGTACTGAAGTAGAAAGGAACATGGCATTTGGGCATGGGAGTGGGGAGGCCATGACAGGCACAGTCTTCCCGTGACTGAGAGGCAGCTCAGTTTCCTCCTGCAGGAACCCAGCACTGCTTCCCACCTCCTGGCCTCCTCCACCTGCAGACTCCGTGGTTGAGCCAAGGCCTATCTTTTTTGTGTGTGTGAGGAGATCAGCCCTGTGCTAACATCTGCCAATCCTCCTCTTTTTTTGCTGAGGAAGACTGGCCCTGGGCTAACATCCATGCCCACCTTCCTCCACTTTGTATGGGATGCTGCCACAGAATGGCCTGCCAAGCGCTGCGTTGGTGCGCACCCGAGATCCTAACCGGCGAAGCCCGGGCCACCGCATTGGACCACGCATGCTTAACAGCTTGTGCCACCGGGCCGGCCAAGACCTATCTTATCTGGATCGCTGCCTAGTCTTCCAACAGGTCCCTTTCCTTCAGTCTTAATTTCTTCTAATCTTTCCTTCACAATGCCTCCAGAGTTACCTTCTAGAATCCAAATTTGCTTAAATCTGATATCTGCTTAGACTCCTTCAATGACTGCTCAGAGCATCCGAGAGAACATTCAGACTCCTGAGCTGGACACGCAGGCTTTCTCTTGCTGTCCTCATCTTTAGCCTCATCACCCACTGTGTCCTACATGTTCGCTTTGTTCCAGCCTTAAAAATACCCCCATTTTCTGAAAGCTTTAGCGTCCTTTATATCTGTCTTTTTATATGTGTTTCTTCTGCACTCCTACCCCCTTTATTAATCAACTTAATTCCTATTTCTTGATCTAAACTCATATCAAATGTTCCTTCCTCTTGGAGACATTTCCTGAGAGGTCTCCATCTAGAGACCCATTTTGATGTCCCCACTCTGGGACCCTGTACTTATTTCCTTTTCCATAACTGTTGTTTTATTCTTGTCTCATAGACAGTGAGCTCCTTAAATCTGAGACGATCCTTCTTCTTGATGAATAAATGGCCAGCAACAGGATACATTGGAGCATATGAGGAAGCCATTTGGTGTAAAACTAATTGGGCCTGACCTTGTTTTTTTTTTCTTTTCCCCAAAAGGGGCCTGTAGCCTCTGTTCATCCATTGTATATCCGCTTTAAGCAATTAACGTGTCCCAAAGACAAAAGCAATGCCCTTAAGGTGTAAATGCAACTTTCCCCACATTAGCATTTCCTTAAGGATAAGCATTTCTCCATAGGCTAGGATTTGATTGCTGCGCTCATTCCGTGACCACCAAACTTGAGACAACAGCCACGCCCATGGAGACAGCACACCTGATACCCACAGTGTCCATCAATCCACGTGCCATCAGGTCAATGTCGTGGCTATTGTAAAAGGGACATTGCAATCACATGTGGTACATGCTCTTTGATGGTATATAACCACACTATACACCCCACATCTTTGCAGTGCTCCATTTCTTTGTGAAAGGACTCTCCTGGGCTATATGATCCTCAAAGCTTGGCTCATAATAAACGCACCCCAATTTTGATTTATTGGTTTGTTATGGATTATTTGTGACGATATTCTATTTGTCCCTCCAGTATCTAAACACCATACCTGACACCTTTGGTGCACTCAGAAAATGTTTGATGAGTGAATAAGTATGTGTGAGACCACACAGGCTGGATCAGAAGGGGCTTTTTAGGGAGTGGTAGAAAATTCGCTCACATTCCTACCATAGTGGTTGAGGCTGTGGGCTTTGGACTAGTTTGTCTGGGCATCAATCCCAGTTATTCCACTTTTAACTGGAGAACCTGTGGAAATATTTACTCTCTGAACCTTAGTTTCCTCATCTATCAAAAGGGGCTACTGAAAACTCCTGTCTTGTAGCGTTTTAGTGAGATTTACATGCATTAACTTATGTAAAGTACTTAGAAGAGCTCCTGGCACATAGTAGGCACTTAAATGTTAGCTGTTATGTTATCATTATTGCTCTTATATATAAGCAATATTCTGGTTTTGAAAAGATGCTTTCATAATATAGTTGATCCTCATTATTTGTGGATTCCGTGTTTGCACACTTGCCCACTAGCTAAAATGTACTGGCAGCCCCCAAATGAACACTCTCAGGGCTTTCATGTCCATTTGCAGATATGCACAAAGTGGTGAGAAATTTGATTCGCTCGACGTGCACGTTCCCAGCTGAGGGTGAACAAGGTGCTGCTCTGCCCTCTTGTTTCAGCCCACATTGTAAACAAGTGTCCTTCTTGCAGTCTATTTAGTGCCTCATTTCTTATCTTTTTGTGCATTATGTTGGTGACCTTGCCATTTAATATGTCCCCCATGTGTAGTGCTGCAATGCTGCCTGGTGTTCCTCAGGGCAAGAGGCTGTGACGTGCCTTTACTGAGAAAGTATGTGTGTTCGACAAGCTACTATCAGACACGAGTTACAGCGCTGTTGGTGTGAGTTCAATGTTAATATATCAACAATATATATTAAATAAGGTGACTTTAAAGAGAACACACAGAGAACAAGGTAATGTAGTGATGAGTTGAAGAAAATGTGACTAAGGCTTACAGAAACCTAACACTGCATTTCCCGTAGGAGCAGTGGGTCATATTCACCGATTCAGTGTACACAATGACCTTATAGAATGTCACACTGTGCAGAAAGAGAACTGACTGTATCTTATGTAATCCTCACATACTCCTTTATAGCAGGCAGGGTACGGAACAGGGTGTCCACATTTTACTATTAAAGTAAGGCTATTAAAGACCTTGTGAACCAAGTGGAGAATTTAAAATGTCTTGTGTTCAGCACAAGAGTCATGAGTTTTTGAGCGAGGAAGATCTATGATGCACTGATGTTTAAGGAACAGTTACCTGGCAAGAGAATGTAGTATTGAGAGGAAGAGGGAGAACTGATCTGGAAAGGAGAACCAGCTGTTAAACTCTCCACGTATTCCCATTGCTAGGTGAGGAGATTCGGAGCTAAGGTGCTGATATGATAAAGGAAAAGTAGCAGCCAAAGGATAAAGTAATGGATTTGGTAACCATATATAGGGTGTAAATCAGGCTGTGGTTCTCAAAGTGGAGTCCTTGGACCAGCAGCATCAGCATCACCTGGGAACTGGGCTGAAATGCAAATTGTCAGGTGCTGCTGCAGACCTGCTGAACTGGCAATTCTGGGGTGGGGCCTGGCAATCTGGGTTTCAAGAAGGCCTCCAGGTGCTTCTGGTGCCCATCAAGTTTAAGAACCAATGAATTAGGGGCCGGCCCCGTGGCTTGGCGGTTAAGTGCGCACGCTCTGCTGCTGGTGGATCAGGTTCGGATCCTGGGTGCGCACCAAGGCACCGCTTCTCCTGCCATGCTGTGGCCAAGTCCCACATACAGCAACTAGAAGGATGTGCAGCTACGACACACAACTATCTACTGGGGCTTTGGGGGGAAAAATAAATACATAAAATCTTCAAAAAAAAAAGAACCAATGAATTAGAAAAACGATTCCAACACATCACTATGTCCAGGTAAGCTCCAAGGCAGGAGGTGGTATTTGTTTGGAGGATAAGATGCATTTTATTTTTATTTTTTTTTGTGAGGACTATCAGCCCTGAGCTAACATCCATGCTAATCCCCCTCATTTTGCTGTGGAAGACCAGCTCTGAGCTAACATCCACTGCCAATCCTCCTCCTTTTATTTTCCCCCAAAGCCCCAGTAGATAGTTGTATGTCATAGTTGCACATCCTTCTAGTTGCTGTATGTGGGATGCGGCCTCAGCGTGCTCGGAGAAGCCGTGCGTCGGTGCGCGCCCGGGATCCGAACCCGGGCCGCAGGTAGCGGAGCGTGTGCACTTAACTGATAAGCCACGGGGCAGGCCCAAGGTGCATTTTAAGTTTCAGGAAATAGTAGTTCAGCATCTATTTCATCGTAAGGATTCCAGAGATGCCATTTTAGCTCTCTGGTGTGAAGCTCTTTTGTCCACAATATGTTCTCCTTTAGAGAGCCCTTGATAAGTTATTTACCACTTCCCACATGTTCTGAGAGTCTCTTCTTTCTTGAAATCCCCTTTCGGACTTGAAAACGTACTTTATTTTTGTGCATAATCTCCTCTATTTAAAATCTGGATTTCTCTTCCTGTAGGATCCTGTGTGGCACATGTAGCTGTGGGAGATCAAGATTTGGCCACCCTGAAATATATCTCTTTACCTTGATTGTTTTCTCTGAAAGACCTTTGACCTCCCCCACTAACTGCCTAAAGAATTTGACATGGTGGCTCCTTCCTGGAACAGATCTTCTATCATGATGGCTATGAAGATAATGTAAAATAGATGTTGCAATGGGAGGGGCACCAAGCCCCTTTTATCAAAAAACTCTATCTCTCCCTGACCAAATTATCAATAGATGACCCTAAAAAGAATTGTCCTTCTGCCCTCTGAAGTCCCAGGCCACTACCCACCCCCAACACGTTCCTTCGCCTTTAGCTGCAATACTTAAGCAAGCAGCTTAGACAGAGGGACGAGTTGCTCATTTCTGAGCTTCTCCCATGTATATATGTTATTAAACTTGGTAGTATTTTCTCCTGCTAACCTGTCTTGTTGATTATTTGGCCAGCCAGAATATCCTTAAGGGAAAGGGCAGAGGGAGATTCTCCCTCTTCCCCAACAGTTTTGGCGTAGTCGCCAGGAGACCACACTGGCTGGCAAGTTGCCTTTTCTGGCTGGAAGACCTGCCTTCTCCCTGGACTGCTGCAGATGGTGAGATACGGGAACGCCTGACGAAAGCCGGCAAAAGGTAAGACTTCTTACCACGTCAGCCTCCCGGAATCTCTATCTGCGGAGTCCGGTGGAAGGAAGTGGTGAGAATTTTTTTTCTCTTTCTAAATTTAGATTGGCAGGAGAAAATATTTGGGAAACTAGTTTCTTGGGCTTTTAGTGACTCTTGGTTTAAATTTGGTAGAGTACTCTTGGTTTTGATCTTGATCCCTTTTCCTCCCAGAGGTAGTCTCTGTTTTTCTCTTTTGTCTGTGTCTTTTGTCATAAGAAGGAAATACCATAGGGTAGGACGCCGGCATAGGCCCTATAAGCCTGCTGTCCGGGCCGGCCCCACAGACTGGTGAGTTTGCGGGTCTCACCAGACCGGCATCTACAAACGTTGCTGTGGGTTATTATGCACATGAAGTGAAGGTCATTGCCAAGGGCATCTTGGAAGCCAAAAAGGCCGCAAATTTAAGTGGCGCGGGTCGAGCAGTTAAGAGCCATTAGGGCGCTCGCCACTTTCAGAAGACTCCCGTGTCAGGATAAGTTGGGTCACGGAACGGGGTAGATGACACAGGTCCCCCGCCAACTGCAAGAAAATGTCCGTGCAACGACGAGGTACTCTGTAAAGCACACAGTCCCCAACCCCGCGGCACCTCCCTCGCTAGGCATTATTCTGGCTCCAAGAGATCTAAGGCGTGGCTAAAGCTGTCATTGTGCACATAAGAAAAAAGAAAAAAAACCGGATGAGGTTTTTCCTTCTGTCTTGTTCTGTGTCCTGAGAAAACTTGGCTTTGTGACCAGTGAGAATATGCTCCTTGGTCTCCACCATACGGAAGGTGCATTTACCGGGGTGCACCTTGGTGGCCAGTCGAGTAGACTGGGGTTCCGAACTGTCTCTGTCCGGCTGTGCCAAGCTCTCAGGGGAGTCTGAATGTCTTTGGGAGTGAATTATGTGGATCATGGGGGCTACATCATCTGCGCCCTCACCAGGGACGCCTCTTGCGTCCATGGGAAAGATTTATTCTAAGCGTGGAAAGTTACCTCCGGGTCTTTCCTTAAAAAGGCTTATTGGTTCGAGTAACTATTAGAATAAATATACAAATGAAGATCCTACTCGTCAATGGCCAGACGACGAATACTTTGAATTAGAAAAACTTCTAAATTGGGGAAAAAAAATGTTTTGAGAGCTCTCACATAATTGCTTAATTGGTACCTAAGAATTAAGGCCAGAAAAAGGAAGGGAAAAATTTAACTAGTCTTAAGACCTTGACTCAGGTTACAATTGAATTGAGAACATGTAAAAGTGTAAGTGTTGATAAGATTATAAAGGTTAGAATGTTTGAGCTAATTTTATATAAAGAGGTTACATCAACTTTGCCTGAGTATGTTTTAAAATGTCTGACTGGGAATGCTTCTCTTGTCCAAAATTAGAAGACCAAGACCTATTGATAAAAATCTTAATGATAATTATGTTTAAAGGTATAAGAGGTGACGAAATTTACATGAAATTTTGTAAGAAAAAAACTGATGTTATTTCTATTACAGAACTGGTTAACAAAAATAGTAATTTAAATGATGGCTAATTTTATCTAATGTCTTATGAAGTCTTATAGGCAATCTAAATAGTTATTGGGAATAAGTAACTAAATAGTTGTGAAAAAGATGATTGTTGGACGAACTTTAAACAATAATTATGTGTTATGGTGGTTACAACTTCCAAACTCTTTTTGGTGACCTAAAACTTTAGAGTTTTGCTGAATTTTATGATAAAAATTCTCTGAGTATCATCATTTCCAAATAAGATAAGATATTAGACATTGATTGCTAAATGTACATTTGTCTACTTTTGGCTTTCCATTACAGGAAAACTAAAAGGTGTTTTGGGTCTATTGATAAACATGTGTTTTATTAAAAGATTGTACTATAAAGTAACATATTTCTAGAAGTTATGAAGTGTTTATAAATTTTCCAAGCCACAAGATACTAATGTAAAAGAAAGTTTATAATGGTTTACTTAGTTTTTACTCACAAATTACGGTTTTTAAAGGTTAAAATTTCTAATTAGTATATGTGATTGAAAATTAAGAAAAATATGTCTGTGTACAAGGAAAGTAAGATGTATAAAGGTACAAAGAATGGAAATATTTTGTTTGGTTGATTAAGAAAGATAAATTTGTCCTCAAGTACTAGAAGGGAAAAGAAAGACATGGGACAAATTCTGAATGTAAAAGGAAAGTTATAGAAGGTTTGTGGAAGAGGAATTCTGGAAAAGGAGATTTGCATGGTCAAGTTGGCTAAGATTGAAATGAATTTAATTAAGTAAATGAGTTTTAATAGCAGAAATAAGCTGGTGCAAAATTAAAATTTGATCTTCTGTCTCTTAAAAGGATAATTTGCTTAAACTTGATAAAGAGGTTACAAAAGATTTTTCTTTACCTTTGAGTAAGTCTACCTAAAAGACAGAAAAAAAAAAACTGTTAAAATAATTTCCTACGTTCAAAAGACTGAGGTCTCTCTATTAAGGCTTTTGGACTGTTAATGCTCTGTTTACTTTGATTGTTTATATTTTTGACAAGCTCCCCCAAAATTCATACCTTAAAGTCTTTTTTTTTAACTTTTATTTCTTTGAGAATTTTCAAAGGGCCCTGGAACTTCTCAAAGAAATTTGCTCTCTTCCTATAAGGGGAAAGATACTAAACTTATTAGGCTTATTCAATATGTTCAATTACATGGAAAGCATTGTCAGACCAGTGATGATAAGCCTGCTTAGGTGCTATTATGTGGGCAAATGTTATTGACATAGGTGTTTTAAAATTGTATAACATTACTGAAATTCTGATCTGTCCTGGTTATCAGTCATAATTCTGGTTATTATTATTTTAAAGTGTTGTATGTCACAAAATTAACCAAATTTCCTTGTCAATTGCCATTTTGAGGTCTTGTTGTTTACAGACTTATTTCTTTGCTCTAATGCTTTTGCAAAATGTTTCGACTTCAGAAAAATTCATGGAAAGGACTCTGACATTTACACTGGAGTGCAGGTTTCTGACAAACTTTCTGATCATAAAACTGAACTTGGTAAAAAAATTACAGAAATCCGATGGAGAAACTGATGACTTCATAAAGCCAATAACAAAAAGAGTGGGATCAAGAATGGATTACACAGGACTGAATAAACTGATAAGGATGCTTATAATTTTTATGATTTTTCATTTGAAGTATTGCTGAATTTTTAATGTTTTGTTTTTTCAGATTTAAGGAAAACTTTTTCTCTTTTCTCCCGAGATAGCTATGACTTATAGCAATTTGGTAAATGATACTTTTGTAAGTAAAATGGAAATATTTATCTTTTTCTCTCTACCTGATCCCTCCAGGATTTGGAAACTCTTAGTAAGTGAGTATTGTTGTTTTCATAGCAATATAGTTATTTGCATAAGTTCACTAAGAATCTGTTCTCCTTATAACAGGACACAATTGGAAACACTGGTTATATTACCAAGGTTGTGACTGGAACATCATATTTGCCATATAACCATACAGCTTTTGAGGAGTGAAGATTGGACTTTATGGAATAAAGCCAGGTGGAAATATTGGCCTGGTACCTTACGTTCCAAGCAGCACTTACCAGGATAAGTAAAGAATGTCACTTATCTGGCAGGTACAAGGAACCTTAAAATATTTTGGGGAAACCTCGGAATAGAGGAGTTCACCCAAATCTATAGGTATTGCAGGCAAAGTCTGATGACAAAATCCTTGGCTTGGCTTTCCTGGCCTCGAGAGACCTTTAAAGTTCAATGTGAGATTCCTTATAAAAAGTTCCAGCAAAGCAGATTTAAAAGAGCCTATGTGATCAACTGCTATTCTTGCTGTACTTATGTAAATAATTGAGCCAACTCTATTGGAACTAGACTTATTTTACAAACTAGTTAGTTTTAATTTGGCTATCTTTGATAAAAATGAGGGTGATTTTAGAGAAAAAAATTATATTTCAGTAAAAACTATTTCAGTATAAATTTGCGGATATTAGATCCTAGTTTTGTTGTCTTTTGAGGTTTTTGTTTTATATCTGTTGACTGGACTGGATCCTGATTTCTTCTAGTCTCCTGAAATATCTGGCTACAGGCGTCCAAACTAATGTTTTTGATTGTTTCCATCATTTTCATTTGAAATCACTGAAAACTGAACCTGCCCTTTTTCCTGAAGCCTTACAAACTGAAGCTGATGGACTTGATACAAACTTAAGAGATTACTTGATGACATCATCAGAGACATTTTAAACTGCAAAAGATGCTTTGACGCTGACATCTAAAATTCTTCTTCACTGGCTGTCCTCTGAACTCAAAAACTGCTTTACAACTTGCTCCAACCATTAACCTTGTTTTTCTTTTGTTTACATAGAAATGCTTCTATTAAATACTTGATTGCTTGCTTCCACAATATAGACGTAACCTTGAGAGCCCACCTGCATCACCACCTTCCAAAAGGAACTTAATTGAACTGATCTATTATCAGGACTAAGAAATGTGTTCAGTGAGATGAAACAATCTACCAACTCAGCATCTGGACTATGAAACTTCTTTAAGTTTCAAAAGGACTGTGAAACTTTTAGTTTCAAAGGCCGGACTGTGGGAGATCAAGATTTGGCCACCCTGAAAAACCTCCCCCACTAACTGCCTAAAGAATTTGACATGGTGGCTCCTTCCTGGAACAGATCTTCTATCATGATGGCTATAAAGATAATGTAAATAGATGTTGCAATGGGAGGGGCACCAAGCCCCTTTTATCAAAATACTCTATCTCTCCCTGACCAAATTATCAATAGATGACCCTAAAAAGAATTGTCCTTCTGCCCTCTGAAGTCCCAGGCCACTACCCACCCCCAACACGTTCCTTTGCCTTTAGCTGCAATACTTAAGCAAGCAGCTTAGACAGAGGGACGAGTTGCTCATTTCTGAGCTTCTCCCATGTATACATGTTATTAAACTTGGTATCATTTTCTCCTGCTAACCTGTCTTGTTGATTATTTGGCCAGCCATAAGAACCTTAAGGGAAAGGGCAGAGGGAGATTCTCCCTCTTCCCCAACATAGCCTTACTGTAAATTTGGAATGCCATTGATTTGTTCCAAAACCTTAGAATGTTTTAGAACTTAGAACCTGATGAATAGAGAATTTATATGCTTCTGTTTAGGATTCATATTTTTCAGATGTCTAGAGGTATCCCAACTTGCCAGTAATGTGGCTTTAGGTTTTGCAGAACTTGAAAATCTGAATATAGTAGAAAACGAATTACATCTCTCACACTAACATTTACAAAATAAATGATCAGAATGTTAACTTACCAATAAGCACTTTCTATATTCTAGGCTCTATATTATGCTTACATAATAAACATGATAAAGTTTCAAAGAGGAGCCAATTAACTTTTGAGCAAAAGCTTGACTTGAGTGTATATTGGCTTCATTTTGACAGTTGTAGCCTTAATATTATAGTAATGTTTTCTTTTTCTGGGAATCAGATAATCTTGTTGTTGGGGGAAGAGGGAGAATCTCCCTCTGCCCTTTCCCTTAAGGTTCTTATGGCTGGCCAAATAATTAACAAGCCAAGTTAGCAGGAGAAAATAATAAGTTTAATAACATGTATACATGGGAGAAACTCAGAAATGAGCAACTCATCCCTCTGTCTAAGCTGCCTGCTTAAGTATTGCAGTTAAAGGCGAGGAACGTGTTGGGGGTGGGTAGTGGTCTGGGACCTCAGAGGGCAAGAGGCAACTCACATGGAGATAGAAATGCAAATGTTTGCCTGACAACTCCTCTCAGGGTCATCTATAGATAATGTGGAGGGAGAGATAAAGTTTTTGATATAAGGGGCTTGGTGCCTTTCCTTTTGTAACCGCTATCCTACATTATCTTTACAGCCATCATGATAATAACTCCTTCCTGAAACAGATCTTTTGTTTTAAATTCTTTAGGTAGTCTGGGAGGGGAAACTCAAATATTCTTCCTGAGCTCTCTGAGTCCTTATTGTCTTCAGCTCGAAATAATCTGCATACCAGTGTGGTGCCTCCTGGGGTAACTTGCCCTGAGCACCATCAGTTCCCTCCTCTGAAACTTTCCTAGAAGTTTCACAGTCCTTTTGAAAATTAAAGACGTTTCATAGTCCAGAAGCTGAGTTGGTAGATTGTTTCATCTCACTGAGCACATTTCTTAGTCCTGATAATAGATAGTTCAATTAAGTACATTTTAGAAGGTGGTGATGCAGGTGGGCTCTCAAGGTTACATCTATATCGTGGAAGCAAGCAATCAAGTATTTAATGGAAGCATTTCTATGTAAACGAAAGAAAAACAAGGTTAATGGTTGGAGCAAGTTGTAAAGCAGTTTCTGAGTTTAGAGGACAGCCAGATAAGATTTTTAGATGTCAGCGTCAAAGCAGCTTTTGCAGTTTAAAATGTCTCTGATGATGTCATCGGGTAATCTCTTAAGTTTATAGCAAGTCCATCAGCTTCAGTTTGTAAGGCTTCAGGAAAAAGGGCAGGTTCAGTTTTCAGTGATTCCAAATGAAAATGATGGAAAAAATAAAAAACGTTAGTTTGGACATCTGTAGCCAGATATTTTAGGAGACTAGAAGAAATCAGGATCCAATCAAGTCAACAATATAAAACAAATCCTTAAAAGACAATTAACAAAACCAGGATCTAATATCCGCAAATCTACACTATAGTTTTTACAGAAATATAATTTTTCTTTCTAAAATCACCCTCATTTTTATCAAAGAAAGACAAATTAAAACTAAGTAGTTTGCAAAATAAGTCTAGTTCCAATAGAGTTGGCCCAATTATTTACATAAGTACAGCAAGAATGGCAATTGATCACATAGGCTCTTTTAAATCTGCTTTGCTGGAACTTTTTATAAGGAATCTCAGATTGAACTTTAAAGGCCTCTCCAGGCCAGGAAAGCCAAGCCAAAATTTTGTTATCAGACTTTGCCTGTAATACCTACAGATTTGGGTGAACTCCTCTCTTCCGAGGTTCCCCCAAAATATTTCGAGGTTCCTTGTGCTTGCCAGATAAGTGACATTCTTTACTTATCCTGGTAAGTGCTGCTTGGAACATAAGGTACCAGGGCAATGTTTCCACGTGGCTTTATTCCATAAAGTCCAATCTTCATTCCTCAAAAGCTGTATGGTTATATGGCAAATATGATGTTCCAGTCACAGCCTTGGTAATAGAACCAGTGTTTCCAATTGTGTCCTGTTATAAGGAGAAGAGATTCTTATTGAACTTATGCAAATAACTATATTGCCATGAAAACAACAATACTCACTAAGAGTTTCCAAATTCGAGGGATCAGATAGAGAGAAAGATAAATATTTCAATTTTACTTACAAAAATATTATTTACCAAATTGTTATAAGTCATAGCTAGCTCAGGAGAAAAGAGAAAAAGTTTTCCTTAAATCTAAAAAAACAAAACATTAAAAATTCAGCAATACTTCAAATGAAAAATCATAAAAATTATAATCATCCTTATCAGTTTATTCAGTCCTGTGTAATCCATTCTTGATCCCAATCTTTTTGTGAGCAGCTTCATGAAGTTATCAGTCTTTCCATCAGCTTTCTGTAATTTCTTACCAAGTTCAGTTTTATTATCAGAAAGTTTGTCAGAAACCTGTACTCCAGTGTAAATGTCAGAGTCCTTTCCATGAATTTTTCTGAAGTTGAAACATTTTGCAAGAGCATTAGAGCAAAGAAATAAGTCTGTAAACAAGACCTCAAAATGGCAATTGACAGAGAAATTTGGTTAATTTTGTGACATACAACATTTTAAAATAATAATAACCAGAATTATGACTGATAATCAGGACAGATCAGAATTTCAGTAATGTTATACAATTTTAAAACACCTATGTCAATAACATTTGCCCACATAACAGCACCTAAGCAGACTTACCATCACTTGTCTGACAATGCTTTCCATGTAATTTAACATACGGAATAAGCCTAATAAATTTAGTATCTTTCCCTTTGTAGGAAGAAAGCAAATTTCTTTGAGAAGTTCCAGGGCCCTTTGAAAATTCTCAAAGAAAAAAAGTAAAAAAAAGACTTTATTTATATGAATTTTGGGGAGCTTGTCAAAAATAGAAAACGTTAAAGCAAAGAGAGCATTGACAGTCCAAAAACTTTAATAGAGAGACCTCAGTCTTTTGAACGCAGGAAATCATTTTAACAGATTTTTTTTTTTCTGTCTTTTAGGTAGACTTACCCAAAGGTAAAGAAAAATCTTTTATAACCTCTTTATCAAGTTCAAGAAAATTATCCTTTTAAGAGAAAGAAGACCAAATTATAATTTTGTACCAGCTTCCTTCTGATATTAAAACTCATTTACTTAATTAAATTCATTTCAGTCTTAGCCAACTTGACCATACAAAAACTGCTTTTCCAGAATTCCTCTTCCACAAACCTATAACTTTCTTTTTACATTCAGAATTTATCCCATGTCTTTCTTTTCCCTCCTAGTTCTTGAAGACAAATTTATCTTTCTTAATCAATCAAATAAAATATCTGCATTCTTTGTTCCTTCTTTATACATCTTACTTTCCTTGTACACAGACATAATTTTCTTAATATTTAGTAGCTTCAATCACATATACTAATTAGAAATTTTAACTCTTAGAAACCCCAATTTGTAAGTAAAAACTAAGTAAACAATTATAAACTTTCTTTTACATTAGGATCTTGTAGCTTGGAAAATTTATAAAGACTTCATAACTTCTAGAAATATGTTCCTTTATAGTACAATCTTTTAATAAAACACACGTTTACCAATAGACCCAAAACCCCTTTTAGTTTTCCTGTAATGAAAAGCCAAAAGTAGACAAACGTAAGTTTAGCAATCAATGTCTAATATCTTATCTTATTTGGAAATGATAATACTCAGTGAATCTTTATCACAAAATTTAGCAAAACTCTAAAGTTTTATGTCACCAAAAAGAGTTTGGAAGCTGTAACCACCATAACACATAATTATTGTTTAAAGTTCACCCAACATTCATCTTTTTCACAACTATTTAGTTACTTGTTCCCAATAATTATTTAGATTGTCTATAAGACTTCATAAGACATTAGATAAAATTAGCCATCATTTAAATTACTATTTTTGTTAACCAGTTCTGTAATAGAAATAACATCAGTTTTTTGTACAAAACTTCATGTAAATTTCATCACCTCTTATACCTTTAACCATAGTTATCATTAAGATTTTTATTAATAGGTCTGGGTCTTCTGATTTTGGACAAGGGAAGAATTCCCAGTCAGACATTTTAAAGTATACTCAGGCAAAGTTGATGTAACCTCTTTATATAAAATTAGCTCAAACATTCTAACCTTTATAATCTTATCAACACTTACACTTTTACATGTTCTCAATTCAATTGTAACCTGAGTCAAGCTCTTAAGGCTATTTAAATTTTTCCCTTCCTTTTTCTGGCCCTTTTTTAGGTACCAATTAAACAATTGTGTGAGAGCTCTCAAAACGTATTTTTTTCCCCCAATTTAGAAGTTTTCCCAATTCAAAGAATCCGTCATCTGGCCATTGACCAGTAGGATCTTCATTTGTATATTTATTCCAATAGTGACTCGATCCAATAAGACTTTTTAAGAAAGACCCAGAGGTACCTTTCCACGCTTAGAATAAATCTTTACCGTGGACGCAAGAGGCGTCCCTGGTGAGGGCGCAGATGATGTAGCCCCCATGATCCACAGAATTCACTCCCAAAGATATTCAGAGAAAGTAAAGACCTTCGTTGCACAGGCGGTAAGGATGGTGTAGTGAAAACGGTGTCTCCGGTCTCCCACAATAGTGTGGAACGCCTCCAGTCACAGACCCGCTACACTAATCTGTGACATCGGGCAGGTGATACTGGTATGGGATTTTTCCAGCACTAACAAGCAACGAAGGTTAAGACGACAAAAGCCCTTATGGACTGGGCCCTTTATGACCAACTCCCCTGAGAGCTTGGCACAGCCAGGCAAAGAGACAGTTCAGAACCCCAGTCTACTCGACTGGCCACCAAGGGGCACCCCAGTAAATGCACCTTCCATATGGTGGAGACCAAGGAGGATATTCTCACTTGGCACAAAGCCAAGTTGTCTCAGGACACAGAACAAGACAGAAGGAAAAACCTCATCCGTTTTTTTTCTTATGTGCACAATGACAGCTTTAGCCACGCCTTAGGTCTGTTGGAGCCAGAATAATACCTAGGAGGGGAGGTGTCACGGGGTTGGGGACTGTGTGCTTTACAGAGTACCTCGTCATTGCATGGACATTTTCTTGCAGTTGACGGGGGACCTGTGTCATCTACCCCGTTCCGTGAACCAACTTATCCTGTCACGGGAGTTTCCTGAAAGTGGTGACTGCCCTAATGGCTCTTAACCGCTCGACCCGTGCCCACCAAATTTGTGGCCTTTTTGGCTTCCAAGATGCCCTTGGCAATGGCCTTCACTTCGTGTGCATATTAACCCACAGCAAAGTTTGTCTAAATAGACGCCAGTCTGGTGAGACCCACAAACTCACCAGTCTGTGGGGCTGGCCCGGACATTAGGCTTATAGGGTCTATGCCTGCGTCCTACCCTATGTTATTTCCTTCTTATGACACACGATACAAAAGACAAAGACAAAAGAGAAAAACAGAGACTATCTCTGGGAGGAAAAGGGATCAAGATCAAAACCAAGAGTACTCTACCAAATGTACCAGCGTCACTAAAAGCACAAGAAACTCGTTTCCCAAATATTTTCTCCTGCCAATCTAAATTTAGAAAGAGAAAAAAATTCTCACCACTTCCTTCCACCGGACTCCACAGGTAGAGATTCTGGGAGGCTGACGTGGTAAGAAGTCTTATATTTTGCAGACTTTCGTCAGGCGTTCCCGTATCTCATCATCTGAAGTAATCCAGGGAGAAGGCAGTTCTTCCAGCCAGAGAACGCAACTTGCCAGCCAGTGTAGCCCCACGTTGGGCACAAAAACTGTTGGGGGAGAGAGAGAATCTGCCTCTGCTCTTTTCTTAAGGTTCTTATGGCTGGCCAAATAATTAACAGGACAGGTTAGCAGGAGAAAATAAAACCAAGTTTAATAACATGTATACATGGGAGAAACTCAGAAATGAGCAACTCGTCCCTCTGTCTAAGCTGCCCGCTTAAGTATTGTAGCTAAAGACGAGGAAGGTGTTGGGGATGGGTAGTGGTCTGGGACCTCAGAGGGCAAGAAGACAACTCACATGGAGATAGAAATGCAAATGTTTGCCTGACAACTCCTCTCAGGGTCATCTATAGATAATGTGGTGAGGGAGAGATAGAGTTTTTGATAAAAGGGGCTTGGTGCCTTTCCTGTTGTAACCTCTATCCTACATTATCTTTACAGCCATCATGATAATAACTCCTTCCTGAAACAGATCTTTTGTTTTAAATTCTTTAGGCAGTTTGGGAGGGGAAACTCAAATATTCTTCCTGAGTTCTCTGAGTCCTTATTGTCTTCAGCTCGAAATAACCTGCATACCAGAGTGGTGCCTCCTGGGGTAGCTTGCCCTGAGCACCATCACCTCCATTTATAAGGATGCACCCATTATATAGATTCTGTACAAAATTGCAAAGATCACTTTTTCCTTTTCAAAATTTATTTGTTTTAACTTTTAATAGTGAGAACCTTAGTGTTGGGTAAACTGCTGCACAATTACTGGAAATTCTGAGAGTCTTTTTGAAAAGTGTAGAAGTCTAAAGATAATGAAAAGTACATTTTTCGAATGTCAAGTCCCTTGATGATTTGATAAGCATCTGTCTAGTTGTACCTGGAAGAGATGGAAGATTAAACACCAGCACAGCACACAAGGAAACAGGCTGCAAACTTGAGGGCTTCCCATGGACCACAGAGTGCCTGGCTGACTCTTGGAGATTAAATCTGGGCTTTGTCCATGGGTGGACCCTGAGAGGAAAATTTTGCTTAAATGACCAGAGAATAGACAACGTTTTATGTTGATAATAATACTTACCATGTAAATTTCTTTATAAATCTTTGAATAAAATAAAAATTTATAACCCGCATATAAATTAACTCTTACTGACAAGCCCCACAGCCTTCTCTAGAGAGCTCAACAGAAAATATCTCCGCTGACTGTGAATTGTTCTTCTCTGAAAGCCAGCCAGCACTTCACTGATAGCCCTGGATAAGGAAGGCCAGATACAATTCTTTGAAGATGTTTAGCTGAATTCAGAACCAAAAATCCTACCTCCAGTTGGCTCCTCTGTGAGAATGGATGGCCGGCCTTGTTTCACAGCCTGAGCAATTGAGGTTTCAGATGAGATAAATTGCTCTGTTCCCTAGGGATGGAAAAGCTGGACTGTGACATCGATTCAATGCTGAGACTTTGCAGGTAAAGATAGGGTCATAGAGGGGAATAAAGATTTCAGAAAATTGGATTTTTGTTCTCAACAGTGGAAATAATTTAAGAAGCAGATAGTCTCTCACTCCAACTTCTCTTCCCTGTTCTCTGTCATATCACTGTAAAAATTCTCTCTATGAAAATTTCAATCTCTTTTCTTTGTAGTGTGTTTATTATCATCTTCACGAATTCTTTGACTTCACCACCTTTCTGGCACCACAACATTAGCCATTGAGATATTATTATAGATTCAGTTTTGCAATTTCATCCCCTTATCTCTATTTCCTCTGTCATTTCATAGTTTTAGTTCTTATTTTATCTTATGCTTGAAAACATTTGAAGCTTACAGTGTGTAACAGTTCCTTATTTTCTCAAATTTTTATCTAAGTGCCCTCAACTATCACTTTGTTTTAGAAAAGAAGTGAAATACATAACAGAACAATACACTGTAATAAATTGACCACTCATAATATTAAGTTCAACCTGAAATCCCTCCTCACTTAACAGAGACCATCTTTTATAATTCACAATGCTTTTGTCTGGGCAGGGTCAGTTTATCAATGATTTTTGGATGTTTTAAACCACATGAGATGAATACAATATAAGGTAAAATTGTTACTCTTGCAGAAGTTGTAGAATTTCCTGATGCTTAGGGGAGTTGGTGGTGGAGAACCTGAATCATATGAAAAGTAGTTGATTAATTAGCACCTGAGTTTGTTAATTTGGTAAGGATGATGATGAGACATACATGTTGAAAAGATAACTTTGCATATCAGAGTATTGTCAGAGGCCACTGGGAAAATTCATAATATTTTCAAATACTACAAAAAAATGATGATTTTTTCATAAAAGATGTGATACATGACGGCATCATATACTTCTGTCAGAAAATTTGCAATGAAGAAAATTAACACTTCAGTCATTTTAATTCTAACAATTTGTTCATGCTTACCAGTAGGTTAAAAAACTTTTTAGAAATAAAGTGAGGGCCGGCCAGATGGCTTAGCAGTTAAGTGCGCGCGCTCCGATGCTGGTGGCCCGGGTTCGGATCCCGGGCGTGAACCGACGCACCGCTTCTCTGGCCACGCTGGGGCCGCGTCCCACATGCAGCAACTAGAAGGATGTGCAACTGCGACATACAACTATCTACTGGGGTTTTGGGGGAAAAATAAATAAATAAATAAATAAATCTAAAAAAAAAAGAAAGAAAGTGATAAGTGATGTACTTGCTTAATTTTTAATTTTTTTTAGTAAGAAAACTTTTTCATATTTTTAAAAAATATTTATTTGTATTTATTTTATGCTGAATTTATTCCTGGGCCAAAGACTTTTTTTTTAATTAACTAACACCAATTCTTTTCAAACTCTTTCAAAAAGTTGAAGAGGAGAGAATACCCCTAAAGTCATCCTATGGGATTAACACTACCCTGATATCAAAGCCAAAGACACTCAGAGAAAAGAAAACTATAGGTCAATATCTTTGATGAATATTGATATAAAAATCCTCCATAAAATAGTAATAAACTAAATTAATCAGCATATTAAAAGGATTATATAGCATTTTTCAGTGGGATTTATTCCTGGAATAAAGGATGTTTCAATATATGAAAATGAATCAATGTAATAAACCATATTAACAGAATGAAGGAAAAAAACACATGATCATCTCAATGGATGCAGAAAAAGCGTTTGGCAAAACTAAATATGCTTTCATGCTAAAACCACTAAAAAACCCCTCAGAGTAAAAGGAAACTACTTCAACATAATAAAAGCCATATATAGAAATCCACAGAGAACATCATATTCAAGGGTGAAGGAATGAAAGCTTTTTCTCTAAAATCAGGAACAAGGCAAGAAGGCCCATTTTCACCACTTCTATTCAACATGGTATTAGAAGATCTAGCCAAGGCAAGTAGGCAAGAAAAAGAAAGAAATAGCATCCAAATTGGAAAGGAAGAAGTAATATTATATTTGTTTACAAATAGTATCTTATATGCTGAAACCCCTAAAAATTCCACCAAAAATTTGTTAGAACTAGAAAATTCTGCAGAGTAGTGGGACACAAAATCAACATGCAAAAACTAGTTGTTCTTCTATACATTAATAATAAGTAATCTGAAAAAGAAATTTAAAAACTTTACATTTTTATTGACAATAGCATCAAAAAGAGTAAAATACTTAAGAATCAACTTACTCAAAGAGGTAAAAATTCCAGTGATGGTTTTGCAAAATTAGAAAAATCTATCCTAAAATTCATATGGACTCTCAAGGGACACTGAATAACCAAAACAATCTAGAAAAAGAAGAACAAAGTTAGAGAACTCACAATTCCTGATTTCAAAACTTACTATAAAGTAATCAAAACAGTGTGGTATTGGCGTAAATACACACACTATACTAATGAAATAGCACAGAGACCCCAGAAATAAAACTTTGCGTATATGGTCCAATGATTTTTGACAAAGGTACAAAGATCATTCAAAGGAGAAAAGATCAGTTTTTCAACAAATGTTGTTGGGAAAACTGGATACCCACATGCAAAAGAATGAGGTTGGACCCTTACTTTACACCATATACAAAAATTAACTCAAAATGGATCAAAGATATAAATGTTAGAGTTGAAGCTATAAAACCCTTAGAAGAAAACACATGGTAAAAGCTGTGTGTCATTGGGTCCAAATGCCATTGTAACAATGATTTCTTTAATATGACACCAAAGACATAAGTAACAAAAAAAATAACAAATTGTACTTCATCAAAATGAAAAAGATTTCTGTATCACAAGATACTATCAACAGAGTAAAAAGGCAAACCATGGAAAGGTTGAAAATATTTGCAAATCACAAATCTGATAAGGGATTAATATCTAGAATAAATAAAGAACATCTACAACTCAACAATAAAAAAAAACTCATTTTAAAAATGCACAAAATACTTGAATAGACATTTCTCCAAAGAAGATATAAAATGAACAGGAAACACATGAAAAGATGCTCAACATCACTAAGTATCAGGAAAATGTGAAATAAAACCACAATGAGATACCTTTTCACACCCATTAGGATAGTTACTATCACAAAATCAGAACATAACAAGTGTTGGCAAGGATGTTGAGAAATTGGAACCCTTGTGCTCTGAGTGTGAGAATATAAAACTGTGGAAAACTGTGTGGCAGTTCCTTCAAAAATTAAAAATAGAATTACTATATGATCTAGAAATTCCACTTATGGGTTCTGAAATAATAAAAATCATATTCATCAGCCTCTGTGTCCAGTTCTTGGCACAGAGCTCCTAAAACCTTTGTAATTTCCCCAGTGATAAGAACACTAGGAGAATCTTTTGTTCTATTGAGGCAACTCTGGGTGGGCTCCTGGATGGCTCCTGGATGGGGGCTGGTCACCAGAAAGACCAAGCCCTGATTAGAAGCTTCGAATTTTTAGCCCTACCCCTTATCCTCCAGAGAGAGGAGAGGAGCTGGAAATTGAGTTAATAATTGATCATGCCTATGTGAGAGAGCCTCCATAAAAATCCCAAGAGAAGGCGGTTCAGAGAGCTTCCAGGTTGGCAATGACAAGGACTGCTTGGAGACTGGTGTACCTGGAGATGGCATGAAAGCTCTGTGTACCGTCTCCATACCTTTCCCTATGCACCACTTCCAACAGGCTGTTCTTGAATTATATCCTCTTATAATAAACTGGTGACCTAGTAAATGTTTCTCTGAGTTTTGTGAGCCACTCTAGCAAATTAATCAAACCCAAGGAGAAGGTTGTGGGAACCTCTGGTTTTTAGCCAGTAAGTCAGAAGTATAGGTAACAGCCTGGGCTTGTAACTGGCATCTGAAGTTGAGGTGAGGTTGGGTGGGTGTGCAGACTTATAGGACGGAGCCATCAACCTGTGGAATCTGATGTATCTCTGGGTTGTCAGCATCAAATTGAGTTGAATTATCTGGCGACCAGCTGGCATTCCAAGAATTGCTTGTTGGAGGTGTGGGGAACCCTCCTACATGTGAAAAAGTGAATCTGAGAACACCATTTATGGGTATACACGCAAAAGAACTGAACGCAGAGGTATAAAGACATATATGTACACCCGTGTTCTTAACAGCATTATTCAAAATAGCCAGAAGCTGGAATCAAGCCAGGTGTCCATTAATGGACGAACTGACAAAAAAATGTGGTGTATACACATAGTGGAATACTCTTCGCCCTTAAAAAGGAAGGAATCCTGACACATGCTATGACATGGATGAACCTTGAGGACTTTATGCTAAGTGAAATAAAGCCAGTCACAAAAGGAAAAATACTGTATGATTCCACTCATATAAGGTAATTAGAGTACTCAAATTCATAGGAATAGAAAGGAGAATGGTGGTTCCCAGGGGCAAGAGGGAGGGATAATAGGGAGTTGTTGCTTAATGGGCACAAAGTTTCAGTGCAAGGTGAAAACAGTTCTGTGGAAGGTTGGAGGTTATGGCTACACAACTATGTGAATGTATTGAATGACACTGAACTGTACACTTAAAAATGGTTAAAATTTTATGTTATGCATATTTTATGACCATTAAAAAATTAATTATTATCAACAAATGAACAAACACTAGCTACATGCAATAGCATGGATGAATATCACAACCATAATGCTGCATAAAAGAAATTATATTCAAAAGACTATATATTTTATAATTCCATTTATATAAAATCCAAGAAAGAAACAAAACCGAGGTCTGGCTTCTAATAATGGTGGAGTAGCCTGTTGAACTAACACTCTCACAGATAACAATGATAAAATCTGCACAAAATATTATATATATTTATACAGACTCGTGTGGCTATATGTAATACACATAAAATAAATGTGTATTTGTGTGTATGTATAAATCACTTCCAAAAGCAAGCAGAACTGAGAGGGAATCTTCCTTTAAATGATGGGAATTGCACCAGGAGATATTTGCAAGCTTGAGTCTTTTGCCTCAAAGCATTCCAAAATCTGCACATGGCCTAGACAGGGGAAAAACTACAGTCTTACTTGTCATGTTAGAGGATGTATTTTTGGGCTGGCAGAGTAGCTGGAAAGTTAGGGGAGAAATTCTGGAAGGGAGGGAGCCACAAAGAGGAAAATCGCAAAATATATATGTAAGTCTCTCCGCCACACACTCCAAATTGGCAGATCTTTGAACAACACACATGCAGGGTAGGCCCCAGAAGGCCTAGTGTAAAAACAGCAGTTGGAAGATGAAAGAACTAAACTAGGATTTCAGTTATGCCCACTGTAAATGAGATAGGATTGGAATTTCAGTCTAGCCAAGTTGATTCCCTGCTAGAAAAATAACAAAACTCTTCCAAGGAATACAATAGAATCCGGAGCCTCTATACCTATCTTTCATGATTTCCAGTACACAATTTAAAAGAAGCACGAGATTTGACAAAATAGGAAAATGTAATCCATATGTGACCAAAAGCAGGCAGTAGAAACTCTCCCCAATGTGTTCTAATTAGCAGTCAAGAATACGAAAGCAGTTATTATAAAGATGATCATGGTGGTAAAGAAAAATATTCCCATAATGAATGAACAGATGTGGGAACTCAGCAGAGAAGTGGAAATTACACAAAAGAACCAAATAGGAAGATGAAATAAAAAAAATACTTTTGAGTTTACCGTTAGATTAGAAATAGTAGAAAAAACATGGAGATACAGCAATAGAAATTATCCAGTCTGAAGAAAAGAATGTAAAAATTTTGAAGAAAAATGAAGAGAGCCTTATGACCTGTGAGATGATTGAGTCCCAAGCAGAGAGGAGAGAGACAGAAAAATTAAACGAGGCAGAAAGGCAAATCAATAAGTAATAGCATAAAACTTCCAAAATTTGTTGGAAAATCTAAAATTTTAGATCCCAGAAATTCAGCAAACCCACAAAATAAAATATAAAAGAAAAGCATACTTAGGTACACGATAGTCAAGCTACTAAAATCCAAAGATAAAAAGAAATTCTTAAAAGCATCAGGGAAATACACACATACAATGGAAGACATTACATACAGGGAGAAATACTGTGAATGATGGATGATGTACTATCAAAAACAAAAGAGACAACTCAACAACAAAATGACATCATTCAAGTGCAGAAAGAAAACCCAAAAGTCAACACAAAATTCTATATTTAGCAGAACTCACTTTCAAAAAGGAAGTAGAAGCCATAATAAGATACTGCACGCCTATTAAATGGCTGAAATAAAAAATAAAATTGCAAATACGACGTGCTGGTGAGGACTAGGAGCAATTAGAACTGGGAATGCAACATGATAGTTGCATTCAGAAAACAGTTGAGCAGGTTCTTATAAAGCTAAACATACACTTATTATATGACTCAGATATCCCACTCCTAGGTATTTACTGAAGAAAATTGAAAACTAATGTTTAAACAAAAATCTTTGTGGGAATCTTTATAGCCATTTTATTCATAATTGCCAAAAGCTGGAAATAAACTAAATGTCCTTCATCAGGTGAATGGAGAAAGAAACTGTGTTGCATTGGTACTTTATAATACTACTTGGCAATAAAAAGGATAAACTCTTTTTTGTGTGTGTGAGGAAGATAAGCCCTGAGCTAACATCCAGTGCCAATCCTCCTCCTTTTTCCCCCCAAAGCCCCAGTAGATAGTTGTATGTCATATTTGCACACCCTTCTAGTTGATGTATGTGGAACACGACCTCAGCATGGCCTGAGAAGCGATGTGTCAGTGCGCACCATGGATCTGAACCTGGGCCGCCAGTAGGGGAGCACACGCACTCAACCGCTAAGCCATGGGTCGGTCCCAGGATAAACTCTTGATTCACACAACAACATGGATGAATCTTGGCTGCATTTCTCTAAGTGAAGGAAGCCAGATTCAAAAGGCTGTATAGAATATGATTCCATTTATATGACTTTCTAGAAAAGGCAGAATTACAGGGATGGAAAATGATCAGTGGTTGCCAAGGGATGGAGTAGGGGAAGGGGTTGAATACAAAGGGATAGCATGAGAGAACTTTGGGAGTGAAAAACACAGCTCTGTATGGTACTGTGAACATGTATGCATGACCATAAAGTCAAAACCCATAGAACTGTACACAGCAAAGAGTGAATTTTACTCTGCAAATTTTAAAAATCAATCAGGATGCTGGGGAACCCAGATGGAATGCAGTGACAAATGAATCTCACTGTATTACAAGCATGTGACATAACCATACAGAAGGAGTGGGGATGAAAGGTCCTGACCTAAGTTACTTTGGAAGACAGTGTTTTGACGGGATACTGTAAAACTAAAGTACTGGACATAAACACTGTACTCTAGGTGGTAAATTTGTTTTTCATAAGGGTATGGATTAGCAATTCTGAAACTAGTTGACACAGTAAACATATTGTAGCTAACTGGAGTTAGGTTTCTCACTGTTGGTGAAAGAAGTTACAAATAAACAAAAGGAGAATGCTAGAATAAACCCAGTGGTGTTGGCTTGGAGTTGGAAGTATCAGTATGAATCCATGTCTCTTTTAATATATCTATCAAAAAAGATAGATAGATTGATAGATCGATAGACAGATGCATATACTTGAGTTTATATTCATACATACATTTCCAAGCTCTGCTGAGAGGGACTAGAAGCAGTGACACTCTAATATTAATGAGCACATCTAGCTCCCAGATCTTGTTTTCTAAATATCATTCTCCAATAAAAAGAACCAGGTTTTCTTGGAGAAATGGCTAATTCTAGGGCTGGAGATAGAAAATACAAAATGAGCCTGGATCATCTTGTAGTGCCAGAAAGTAGGAAAGTGCTTTAAAACACACACACACACACACACACACAGAAAATGATGGGACGTGTCAAAATGAATCAGTCTAAAAGACTTCCCAATGACTCAAGCTGGAAAACTGTGAGCAACAAAATAAATAATGGTAGCATTGGATTATTACCCAGAGACTAAAATAAATATCCACGAGGCTATACTGATATAAAAAAGATTAAATAAGAAAGGAAGGGAAGGAAGAAAGAAAAAAGGGAAAAAAAGAATGAGAGAAAGAGAGAAAGAAAGGAAGAAGGAAAGGAGAGGGAGGGTGGGGAATCTTCTTCACAGAGTTCCAAATAATAAATGCGCTAGATAGCATGAAATTGAAAATCGCCACTAGAACGCTACAGTAATAATTACTGTTGGAAAGATTGACTGATGAATGCAAAAACTGTGGAGGAAACTTAAAGAAGAAACAGTACAATTGCAGAGTCTCAAAGCATTTCCTTCCAAACACTTAACTTATTTCTCTTATTTCTTTAAAATACCTATGACTATTTAAAGCAAAAATTATAACACTGTATTGTGGGATTTATAACATGGGTAGATGTAAAATTTATGACAACAATAGCACAAAGGACAGACAGAGGTAGACGGAACCGTTCTGTAGCAAGTCTTCCATATTTTACGTTGATTAAACTGGTGAACTATTAAGTCTAGGTAGGCTGTGATATGTTAAAGATGCATATTGTAATCTGGACCAACCAGTAAAAATCCAAAGGTGTGTCACTTAAATGCTAATAAAGGAATTAAACACCATACCAAAAAACGTTTGTACAAGACTGTTCACAGGAGATGACCTGCACGTCCCCAGGAGCAAGATGAGCACACTTTGGGGCATCCACAGAGCAGAACGTCCTCAGCCGTGCCAAGGAGCAAACGCTGACACACACATGCTGAGAGAGACTCATCAACGTCGTGCTGAGGGAGGAAAGCTGGACAGAAACCAACACACATGGGATGATTTCAGCCAAGATGAACCTATGCTGAAAAAACCAGAACTGGGGTTGCATCGGGGGAAGGAAAAAATTGTCTGGGAAGGAACAGGAAGGAGTTTTCTGGGGGTGATGGAACTATCCTATTCTTAAAGGGATGAAAGTTATATGGGCATGTTTATTTGCCAAAACTGTACGGTTGAGATTTGTGCCTTTCAGTGTGCATACATCTTACTCACCACACACGCACAAAGGCTTAAAAGAATAATAAAGTGAGGTGGGAATGGGATGGAGTGTGGATGAAACAAAAATAGCAGATGATTAGTAGTTGTTGAAGCTGGGTGATGGGCCTACTATGCTATTTTGCTTATTTTGTATATTGTTTAAATTGTTCTGTAATAAAACACTTGTATAAGAAGACAAACTCGATATACAGTGTTAACTGGTAAGATATCAGTTACCTTTGGGGAGGAAATAGGGAGAAAGGGATTGTCGGGGCCTGAGTAAAGCTGGTGCTAGTTCTTGGTCACACAAGTGTGTTCACTTTGTAATAATTCTTTGAGATTTACGTGGATGACTTCTGCATATATTTCTGTACGCATGTTATACATCAATAAACATTTTAAATCCTGCATATTTGCACAAAGATACTAAGTCAATATCTTAGAATAACAGCAGTGTTTTGTTTTAAAGTGGAACACATTCACTCATGACACCATTAGATGGATTTTAATACTCCCAAGTATCTATTAATGCCCTCATCCCTGCGTGGCTCCTGGGTCTTTCCATTTTTGCCTCAGTTTTGTAAGTGGCATGGATTTGAGTTTTTATGATGCCATCTTTCTCCAGCAAGGTCCACCCCCACCACGATGCTCACCAAGGCCTCGACACCTAGCACAGTGCCGTGTTCACAGCATGCACTGAAGACCTGTGAGACTGGGTTGGATGAGGAACAAAATGAGGAGCTCATGAGGTTCGTAACTTCTGTCTAGGTGCCATACTGTGACTTAGGAAATTGGTAGAGTTTTTCGATAGCTTTGCTATGCCTTCTAATTTTTCCTATTTAAAACAATGGGAAATAGGGTCTCAGAGTTCTTTCTCAGAGAAAGTCCGACATTTCAGGCACAGATTACTGACAATTATTAATGGCATATGACTGTCTCACCTCATCTTAGTGTTAAGTTTTTAATTCCTTACCTTGGAAATGACCTAACATTTCTTCTTCCAAATCTTGTAGTAATACCGATGCTCCAGAAAGTCAGGCCACAGATATTCTGCTGTTGTGCGTCCTCCCTGCAAAGAAGTGGAGCTGTGCATCCACCAGTCTAAGAAGTGTGTGGTGCTGTAGTATTTGGAGTCAATCAGAAAAGCTAAATGGAAAAACGACTTCAGAGAATTATCACCATAACCCCCCACAGCAACAAATTATTTTGTGATTCTGAGGGTATATTTAAACAAGGATATTGAAACTAGTTCCCAAGGAGCCAGCCCTATAGTAGAGCAGAAATTGCATATTACCTTCCTGCACAAACTTGCCTAACATTGTAGGAAGGACCAAAGGGAAGTTTCGGTGTTGTTGCCTATGTTAACGAGGCCAAGAGGTCCACACTGGGATAAGGAAGTCCAGTGAACCAGCCTGTGTGCAGCGTGGGAAAAGGGACATGTGTGTGGTCCCCTGAAGTGGCTTAGGGGTCACTTACCAGTGCGCCTGAGTTTCCTGTCTGTATAATGCAGGAATTGGGGCTGTCCAATGTGATGTTTTCTCCTTTTTATGACATGGCTCAGGGCAGTCCTTCTAAGACTCCTGACCAAGGTATGGGCCCTTCAGGCAGATTGGGTCCAAAGGGAGGATCTCTGCAGCGACCCTGACCACGGGTCCAGAGTGAGGATCATGGCAGCCTGGAGGGATGGGGGGATGGTAGGACAGTGGCCTTGAAAAGGCAAATTCCAGGATCCCAGGCACCCGATATTTCCATTTTAGATATTGAATTCACATTTCAAATACTGGCCAGGGGGCTTCCACCAGGGCTGCAAGCAACCTCAGCAATAGCCAGGCTGGTGAGCCCCACCCCTACCTGAGTCCCGGCCTCAAGGGATGCAGCCCAACCACACTGCGCATACTCTGGGAGGTGGGCAGGGCATGGAGAATGGGCGTGGTATAGAGAAGAGGGTTGGATGGAGAATCAGAAGCGTGGAGCCCAGGGCCCGAGAGACAAGGCACGAGTTGGGGCCACGAGCTGTGCATGCTGGGAGCTTTTCTCTCTTAACCGCTCCCAGCTGGCAACCCGTAGGGATGCAGGACTAGAACTCCCAGGAGGCTCTGGGCACGAGGCCGTGCCTAGCTCTGGGGGGAGGAACAGGGCAATGTGAGCTTGGCCGAGGGCCAAAACCCCATTGAATCAGGACTCTGGCCCTGCACCCGCTCCAACTGGACTGAGTCCCGGAGGGAATGTGACGGGACGAGAGGGACCAGGGAGTTAGGAGGGTGTGGCGGCTGCATGGGCAGCCGCGGGCCTGCAACGTGCAACTGCTTTTGTCCAAAATTGAAGCTGGACTGGCGCCTCTTCCCCACCACCTCCCTCCGTTGCTTGATTCCTCCTCCCACCTGCATGCCTGTGGGTCTTTCCACAGCCTCCTACCTAGTCCAAGGCCAGGTGCTTCTCTAAAGAGCTTATGGGAACTGGTTTGACATCCCCGAAATTTTCCAGTTTGCCTGCTGCCCTCTGCCATCTCCAGCCAAAGTGCCATCATTTCATCAGCTTTTGGGAGACATTCGCCCTTGTGGCCCCTCTTGCAAGCACAACTTAAGAGTTTGCAGGGTGGTAGCATTGGCTGTTGCTTGCCTTTTTCACAGGTGTGGAAGTTGAGGCATCCTCGGGGTTAATCATTGGTTTCCCCAGGATCTGCTAAGAGCAGAGGGGAACAACACAATTCCCAGGCAAGTATCTAGTAAGCCGTTTTCACTAACCCATTCCAGTGCAGAGGCCTCCAAAACAGCATCCTTAAAATGAGAATAGCTTAAGCATTTTGCCCTTTAGATTGATCACCTAATCTCAGCTCAGGCCTGAGTGGCCAGTCTCTCAGGGACATGAGTGATGACTCTGATCCTTCAGGACGAGACCGGTGGTCCAGCTTTGGGAGAGGCGTGTTCATGGTAGACAGCACCTGGGCAGCATTTGAAACCCGTCAGCTTTAACATCTCTGCTTTGGATTCTGGCAAGTTTCCAGGATAAACATGCCCAGGAGTAGTCAAATGTACCATATTCTTTAAAAATTGATTAGAGTAGTGAAAGGAACAGAGCATAAAATATCCTGATTATTTGCAAAAGATGAAATGCAAGCAAGACCTTCTTGTTAATTTTTTTCTCCTCATTCTCTTGGCTGTACTATACGCTTGAATGCAGAAACAAAAAATTTGAATTGCCAAGTTATCTTTTCCTGAGATTGGTAAATTAACTTAAAAGTCTTATTGAAACCTGTGGAGGAATGGTTAGCAGCTTTCATGATTCATGTCCTCCCTAAAAACCTGGGTGTTGATCTACATGAAAAAAAGTCCTTGTTTATATTACACACCCCAATAGGTTACATTTCCGATTCCTGAATGTGGGATGTCATCAAAACAACTGAAAAAGCTGGTCATGGAAACTGGACCCTGTCACTATGTGAAGAATTTACCTCTTTATGAATTAATGACTCGAATTCTTTAACATTTTTGTAAAGAACAGACGAGAAACTCTGCAGTGTCTCTGAATGTGGCAAGACGGGGAATTCTCCTTAGACCACATCCTCGAGTTCTTCTCTCGTGTTCAATAGACCCGGGTGATAGTCCGTGTGGTCAGGTGCAGCGCCGCTCCCCCAGCCCCCAGTGTTCCATCCTACTCTGGCCTGTGACCTCTTCAGGGGGTTCTGATGACACTCATCCACAAGGGTTGGAAGGAGACATTGTAACATGAGGATATTCATCATCTTAAAACAACGATTAATGGAGAGGAAAGTCTCGGGTTCTGTGTGCTCCGATGCAACTGCTGTTGGGGTGTGGCTTCAGTGACCACTGTGCTCCCAGCAGTCCCCACAATGGCTGTCTCAGACATTTGATCTCCTGGTACAACCACAGCAGCTGTTGACAGAGCTGAGCGCTCGTGGTTCAGTGTCTTCCGTCAGATTTTGTGGCTCTGACCCTTCTATGCTCATCCCCTTCCCATTCCTATCTGCTGAGTTGATTGCTTTGTAGTTGTTTCCTAGGAGCCACTGTGTGTAACTGGATTTCACAGTGTCTTTAGAGACCCATCTTCACTACACGAGTCACTGTACAACAGTGACTTATCCTGGTGTAGCCCGTGTTCATCATCTCCAGTGGAGCTGTGAAGAACCCTGCTTACTAGTACCCTCTCTCATTCTCATGCTGCTGGGGCTGCTTATGAAGTTGAGCATCCCGTCTTTGGTCTCATTGCCATTATTCTTTTCATCGATTATTTTGAAGTCGGATATGACTTTGTTAATAATGTGGACACTTGCTGTCACAGGAACTTTTATGTAACTTCCCCAACAGCTCTGTGAAGTAGTCCTGTGATCCCCATTTTACAGGGGGGGACACTGAAGCTCAGAGAGATGGAGTAGCTTCCTTCACGTCACACAATTTCTCGGTATATTTTGTGTCTCCACCTGGAGCTCCGCTTCTCAGGTGAGTGCACTTAGGTGGTGTTCCACTTTATGCCTCTCTGCCAGTCTCCCCAAAGGCACACGCCCCATCCTGAGTCCATTGTCTGCTTGATGGCAGTCACCCTGCACAAACAGTCTCCGGGCAGGGATTGGACTAGCGGGGCGTGGTCCTCCGGCTTACTCTGGGCAGGTACTAGGTTCATGGCGAGAGCTGGAGCAGTGGAAGATACTGACCGTCACTCACCTGGAAGGTTTGTTATGTAGAAATACTCCACTGACTTTTTGCAGGTGTCATGTCTTCTTTGTCTTCATTGCTCCTCTGGGCATTCTCCTACAGTCCATGCTGTGCAGTAACATAGAGTACAGAGACTGGTGAACATAATGCTGTTGCCATGCACCAAATGGTCACATCACTCATTTTTCTAATTATGAAACAAATACACACTGTAAAAAAGTCAAATTGCACTGATCTATGTAGAGTAAAGTGAAACATTCCCCTTTCATCCCCTTCCCTGCAAACTCACTCTCCTACTCAGAAGAAACTATTGTTAAGAGGTTGTGGCTTATTCTTCTGGAAATTTCTTATGAATTTATAAATACACAAAATTTTTTTTAAACATAAATTACATAACTACATCGTTTGCAATTTGCTGTTTCCTAAACCATATATCATAGACCTCTCTCCTTATCAGTGCACATCACTCTAACTTACCTTTTTAGAAGTTTTAGAGGTATTCCAAAGAATAGGAATACCATGATCTGTTTATATCTTCTTTGATAGCAAAGGGATTACATCCAGTTTCACTATTATACATAATGCTGCTATAAGATCCTTGTATGGAATTTATTACACTGCTTTCAACTGCTCAATATGCTTTGTTTCCTTTTAGTCAGAGACTATGATATATTTTTAACACTTTTACGGGAATTATTTTATAGGGAAATTAATTTTATCACTGAATAACGACATTTATGCGGAAGCTGGACTTCAAGGTCATCCATCTCAGTATTCTGGAGAAAAATAATGAAACTTAGAAGGTATTATGCTTGCTCCATCACATTCTAACAAGTCGTGTTAACAATGTGAGTTGAATCTTTGAATAGCCTCTACTTTCTCTGTTCAGATGAACGATGACTTTTTCTTGTCTAGAAAACTTCTGACTCCAAGAGCTCTCAGTTGGGTTTCAGAGAGGGTAAGATATTGGTGTTGTATCCATTTCTCTTCAGCTGTAGGCTGCGTCTTCTAAAGATCATAGAATTGATCATGGTCCAATCGATATATGTGATTTGGTTCAAAAATTCAAAGTAATGAACTCAACATAGGACTCTGTATCTTTTGTTCTTAATAAAGAATTTCCTTTGATATCCTTAAGTCTCTGTGATTACTAGTAAAAACTCACCTATGGGTGAAGAGATGTGGTTCTGCTGACAATGTCTGGCTTGAACATCCATAGTTAAGCCTGCCACATCTGTAGGTAGGTTAGACTTGACCTCTTGATGACCTCTGCCCTTGGTCTTTGACCTGGGAAAAATAAGAATTTAAAAAAGCTGCTGTTATTAGCACTCAATGCTAGAAACGCCCATTAAAGAGTGAGTTTGATTTGGTAAACCAAAGGGAGTATAAGCAGAACAAAGTCATTAATATCTATAAAATTTCAAAAAATTCTAATTTTTAAAAATATAACTCTGTTTTTGCCACACTGCAGACTGTGTATATATGAATGACGTATCCCTCTGTCCATTTCTTAAGTTATTTCCATTGATTTGATGGATTTATCTTCAAACCCGGATTCCAAGTGTGAAAGGACATCTTGGTCCTTCAAAAAAAAGAAACCATTGAGATTTAATTTTCCTTTAGCTCGGCATCCCAAAGGTTTGAGGAATAAATGATCATGTAATGATACAATGATTTTTGAAATCTAATTGTTAATTAGAGGGGTGTAAGAGATGATCGAATGGTGGTTCATCACCATGGTCAAGGGTATTGTACACATGGACATGTAAACACGATTCAGGAAGCTGCTTCAGCACCGTGACATCACTGAGAACCACAGTGCAGGGGGATCTAGGCACAAAGCCGTCTGCCTCGATCTCCTGGGTTACATGTAGATCCAGGTGTCTTGACAGTGGCTTCAGAGAAGCTAACTTTTATCTATTTCTCCCCTTCCTTATCTCCAGTTTACCTCAAACACTCCTGACTACCATATTTTAAAGTAAGACCAATTATAGTTATCTATGTGAGATTCTTGTTTATTATTAGAGAGTGATAATCAAGGATACCATCAAATATCATTTAATTGACCTAATTAAATTTGTTGTACCTTATAATTCATTAGAACACTACGTTTAGTTGAGCGTTTGATATTCACCAAGTGTGTTAATCTGCTTACAACTGCTATGTGCCTGACTCCTCGTAGAAGTGTATCTTTGGCCCATCACAAGATTTTAATGACTCAAATCATCATAAATTAAGATAATGTACTGTCTTTTGGATGATAGGGAGACATATGGGTCCATTTTGGAAATATGCCCATCTGTCTTTGCTGCCCATGGGAAGTTGCTGGTTACTAGGTCTCCAGGTGGTTTGCACAAGCCCTAGGTCTGTAATAGCTTGGTGCCTCTCCTTCTACTTGGGGTAGAAATAAAAGAGATCAGAGAGACTTATTCAAGTTTTGGTTGCATGAAGTCTTCTATGAAGACCATCCATGCATATTGTTCTGGATAGCTCTCTGTTCCTAAGACTGCTAGTTACTTAAAGGGCTTGTCGGGAACTGTGAAAGGTCTGATATTTTACCTTTCCTGCAAGCTAATAAGTTAGCCTACAATGGTTTTACAGATGCTGGCAAAAGACACGAGACCCATGGGTCAGAGACAAAGGACTTAATGACACAGCAACAGCAGTGGCCAGAGTATCAGCATTGGCACTGGTTCACTAAATCCCACTTCCTACAGGGTGATACACAGTGGGCCAGGTGACATGCAGAGGGTTGCAAGATCTCAGAGCCTAAGGAATTCAAATCTTTGATAACGGGCAGGATGTCTGCTAACCTTTGCCCTGGGGGGGTGTTATTTTTATTATACTGGGCAGTAAGCAAGCCTACCCTTTGCTCCAAAGGAGGCCACTATTTCTATCTTCCAAGCCTCCCAGCTCTACACACATCCTTGAAAAGATAACCTGGTCTTACTGGCTTTCAAAGATAAACTTGAATGAGACTTGATCATCATTCAGTTCTTCTGTTTCCTTTATTGAGATTGTGCAAATATGCTCTTTTCTCTGTAAAGTTCATTAACTTTATTCATAAATAAGGGATGTTTTTGGTTTTATTTATTAAGTTGAAATTGTCTTATTAGAGGAAATGATGATACTGTTATGGGTTGGATCTGAAAGTATGCTTTTCCAGGAAAAATGGGAAAGAAGATCAGTGCTCACAGAACTTTGCCACAAGGAGCTGATAGCAACTTAAATTATTTTAATTTGAATAGTGTTTTGTACATCTTTCTTCCATTTACTTCATCCTCTCTGCTTCCTGTAACACTCATATGGGAATGGGGCACTTTCAGGGATTCACTGAACTCATTTACAATATTCAAATGGTTTTGTTTGTTGTGTTTTTTTTATTGAGGTAAAGTTGACATACAATATTATATCAGTTTCAGGGGTACAACGTAATGATTCAATGTTTGAGTATATATTGAAACGATCACCACAATAAGTCCAGTTAACATCCGTCCCCATACATAGTTACAAATGTTTTTGTCTTGTGATGAGGACATAGCATATTTCAAGGTGCAGAAGACTCAACGATGGTGTCATACTTTTCTATATACAGCTTGATGAATTTGGACATAAGTATACACCCTTGAGACTGTCACCACCATCAAGGCCACAAACATATCCATCACCTTCCAAAGTTTTCTCTCACCTCCTTTATTACTATCATTCTGTGGTAAGAACTCTTAGTATCTACTCTGGTAGCAAATGTGACCTATGCAATAGAGTTTTGTTAGCTGAAGGCACTACGCCACATCCTACATCTCCAGAACTTATTTATCTTGATAACTGAAACTTTGTATCCTTTGACAATCAGCTCCCCATTTCTCCATCTCCCCAGCCCCTGTCAACCACCATTCTAACCTCTGCTTGTATGAATTTCACAATTTTAGATTCCACATATAAGTATTTGTCTTTCTCTGTCTACCTTATTTCACTTAGCATAATATCTTCTAGGTCCCTCATGTTGTCAAAAATGGCAGTAATTCCTTCTTTTTTCAAGGTTGAAGAATATTCCATTTCTTTATCCATTCATCATCAGCGACGTTTAGGTTACTTCCATATCTTCGCTATTGTGAATTAGCTGCAAGGAACATTAGAGTACAGGTATCTTTTTGAGACCCTGATTTCAATTCCTGTGTGTATATACCAGAAGTGGGATTGCTGGATCATATGCTAGTTTTCTTTTTTGGAGGAACCTCCATACTGTTTTTCATAATGGCTGTACTAGTTTACATTCCCATAAGGGTTCCTTTTATTTACATCTTCACCAATATTCGTCATTTTTAGTTTTTCTGATAATCGCCATCTTAACAGGTGTGAAGTGATAGCTCATTGTGGTTTTGATTCGTATTCCCTGATGATTAGCGATGCCAAACACCTTTTCATAGACCTATTGGCCACTTGTATGTCTTCATTGGAAAAAGTCTATTGTGGTCCCTTGCCCATTTTATAAATTGATTTGTCTTTTTGTTATTGAGCCAACACAAAAAAAGGAGAACAAAATTTCCAGGCATTATGGATGCTTCCCAGTTGATGCAGATGGTTTTGTGTTTACAGTGGTACCAAAAGATCATGTTTCGTGTTTTTTCTTCGGCTTGTTATAAGACCCGCAGTAGCTGCAGCATGGCAGATAATCGGGATCTTCTGGGTTTGGAGGTTTACAAAATAAATGGGTGGTAAGGATTTTTTTATTTTTCCAAGGAAGTTATTGTGATCATTGTCCATGGAATCCAGGATTAGATAGGTGGAGGAGAAAATTAAGGTCAGGAATGGTGATCTGGCATTACTTCTGATCTTGAGGGACAGGTATTTACTGCATGAGTGTTTGAATAAAAATATTAGAGATCAGGAATTTGTGGTGGGTGACTATGTTTTCTGAATTATTTACTTTTGAACACAACCACTTGGATTATGTGAACATCTGGGATATGGGAGTAAGTTGTTAGCAGGGGGTGGTTGATAATATCACTATTGATTTAACCTCTATGAACACCAAGTGGTCAATGGATTAAGCAAATGAGTAGACAGAAAACACAGAAATGGTAAAAATTGGGATTTAGTAAAGGACTGGGGACTGACTGTCCTGAGGGGGAGTGCCAGGACTTGTGCGGTTGAGAGTGACAAGGACAAGAAGAGAATAGAATCACACTCAAACAAGGAGGGGGTGTTAACAGGATGGAGGGGGAGAAATTATCTGGAGCAGCTTTGAGTTTTGACCTTGAGCTTTCTGTTCTTGATGCAAATCTGCCTGATGACATCCTGGGACACAGGTCAGATCTATCCCCAGGGGATCGAGGGAGGGTAGAAGTACAAAACAGCCAGGATAATTGTCCTAAAAAGGCAGGCTTCCTTTATCATTGGACCCACTTTCATGATTGGTTTATCTAGGGTAAGAGGAAAAGAAAGATGATAAGAAGGATGATAGTCACGTCTTCGCAGACGTGGTGAACACAGAAGGAGCAGCAGGGGCCTGGCTTCCTGAGGACAGGTTTAGGCTGAGGGCTAAACCCACCGCAACAGCCTGGAAGAAGCTACATCCAGCAGGATAGACGAGCACGGAAGCCAGAGACCTGCTGATGGCACCAGCTCGGCAACTCCTCCTGGAACAGCCCAGCCAACACCACTGTGTCCCATGACCGGGGCCTCCTGCCCAAAAATGGCACCCTGCTGCCCATGGGCTGAACAGATCCCTCTGCTTGTCAACCTGGACAAGATAGATGGGAATGTTTCAGAGAAAGTTCAAGTGAGAAACTATCAAAACCACAGCCCACTCAGTCCCCCTGCCACGCACTCCTCTCCTCTCTTTCCAGACCCACAGCCTCCACTCTATCTTGGTCATCAGTTCTCTGCTCAAGGACTCGTCTTGGCTATAGAGCTCCTTAAGTTTTTCAGAGCTTTACCCGAGGGGAGGGGAAAGAGGGAAGGATAAATTTAGGGATAATGTGAGGAGTCTGAGTGCAAATCCCTTTTCTTTGACAACCCAAGAGATTCAACCTGCCTGGAGGAGTGTTCTCACTGGGCTCCTCTGAGCGCTAAGGTCTCATGGGACTGGGAGGGGACTCTCCTGTTGGTCACTGGGGTCTCCACTCCCCAGCTCTACAGAGCAGCTCTGTTTTGACCACTATGAGTTTCAACTGACCATAGAGTTCTGTTGCTATAAACACTTGAAAATCTCCAATGTGGCTCAACCCAGTACCTGACATTTAGGGAAACTGAGTCCTGAAGCAGAACTGGTTCACTAAGGACACCAGGAGACTTAGAGACCAACTGCCGATGCCCAGGCCCTGTCCCCAGCATTTGCTGCCTCCCAGGAGTTCCCAGCTGACTGAGGTGCCAATGGCAGTCATACAGGAGATCCCCCATCCATCCTGGTCCTCCTATGGAGAGAGGCTTACCCACGGGGAAACTTCCCCCGATGTGTTCTTCAGGTGGCTTGTGGAAGTTTTCTGCAGAGCAGAGATGACAGTGCAGGGCGAGGAGAAGTTCTTCCAGATCTCGCACTCTTGGGGAAGGGAAAAGAATGAGGTGTGAGGTTGGGCACTGGAGCCCCGCTTGCTCTAGTTTCAGTCCCTTCTATTTAAATCTCCCCTCCTGGATGAGGCAGATGCTCAGGGAGCCCCAGAAGGACATTTAGGACTCAGAGAGTAACACTCACAAGGAGGAGGAGTTTAGCTCAACCCAGGGAATTAGACAGGTAGGAAGTGAGCATCCTCCCACTGGGACCTGGAGTCAAGGTCAGTGGGCCCCTGGCAGGAAGGGCCTGGGGACTTGCAGGAGCTTAGACCACACACTGCAATCCTGGGAGCTGATAAAGGTGGAGAGGCAGTTCCCAAGTCTCCAGAGAGGGGCTCCACTGGGCCTCCCACGGCACGCCTGGGCCACCTGGACCCAGTGATCTACCACCCTCGCCCTGTCCTGGGCTGTCATGCTCACGTCCCTGAGGCAGGTGGTGATGACGAGGCTGGCCACCCTTCTGAACTGGTCGATGGTGGCCTGGATGGTGGGTGTCTAGTGCTCACTGCCAGGCTTGTTCTTCTTGTGCCAGGTGGATCCCAGGCACTGAGAGGGCACCACCTTCCAGAAGAGCTCCTGGGGAACAGGGGGAATGTCATCCAGCCCTGCCACAGGCCACCTCTGTGTCCATAGCCCCTAAAGTCCGACACAGGTGTCACAGTTTAGAGCTGGAGCTCAGGAAGCTCAGGATGTGGCCTGAGCCTTGTGAGAGTCCCTAGGTTTTCTTCTCTGTCCACCGAGGGTGCCCAGCACAGGATGACCCAGGACCCAATCCCGGCAGGGAAGGGAGAGGGGCATTTGCACCCAGCCCATCCTGGCTAACTCCAACCTCCAGATGGTGGCTCAACTCTGCTCATGTCAAGGAGGCATCTTCCACCACCTTGATCTCCTCTCTGATCCCACTCCCCATTCTGATGCACATTCCCCCATGGCAGCTACAACCACTGGCCTTGTCTGTCTCCCTTGTAGTGAAGCACACATCAGGTGTCAAGTCCTGAGGCTGTTGAGCCTCCTGAGGAGACGGCAGGGCCACCGTAGACCTGGCTGCACACAGTGAGTTCCCCTCCACCACTGATGGGCCAGGCCCTGTCCAGCTTTCCATCTCTTCTACCTCATGGAGCTGGCACAGCCACTCTGTGCAGCAGGTCCTGTTAGTGTCCACCTCTACGATCTGCAGGTGGACAGCAAAGGCTTGGGGGTTCCGGAAGTTGCCCAGGTCATATGGTTGGTAAGGGGTGGAGCTGGGATTTGGGCCCAGATCATGGGAGTCTGGATCAGGTCTGGGACAACGATGGCAGAGGGAAGGCCTGTTCCACCCCGCCCTGAGAGCCCAGCTGCTCACCGCATCCATCACGGTCAACCGCTCTACCACCTGCTTAGGAGAGAAGGCCGTGAGGTTGGGCTTCTTCTCACGCTCCTTAACAGCCACAGGTGGAGACAGACTTCCCACTAGAAATGATGGTCCAGGTGACTCCAGCTCAGCAGCTCCCACTCCTGCTGGAGCCGATGTTGGCCCTTGCTCCAGCTCCAACACTGCTGATGGAGGGGACGCTGGCTCCAACGCTAGAAGGGGTGATGTCAACGGAGCTGTAGCCAGCTCTACCTCCACCACTGCCCACTGCTCTGCTTCTGCCACTGGCTAGAGCTCTGCAGCTGGCGCTACAGTGGGATAAAGAGAAAGATTCACCCACATAGCTGACTGTCCATGTGTCCCTCTAAACACAGGAAAGATCCCACTTCCCTTCCAGGAATATGCAGCCTGCAGTCCCCCTTACCCTCTGCCTCTGCCTCAGTGACCTCCAGAAGCTCACACCAGGCAAAGGTAAGAGGGTCATGGTAGCTCAGCTCCGAACCAGGCAAGGTTACCTGCATGTACATCCCCTTTAGCTTGAAAAAGGGACAGCCCCAGTCTGGTCATGCCCTAGTTCTGCTCCAACCTGGTTATCTCAAGGTCCTGAGTGTGGAGACCCTCTGCTCCTGCTCTCATCTCAGAGCAGCACTGGATGGTGTTTGTGGCCTCAGGCACCTTCCCCTTGCCTAGTGAGTTGGTGAAATTGAAACCATTGGGCAGCTCCTCGATGACCTTCTGATTTGAGTTCTGCAATGACTGCTCTGGAGCTGGGCCAGAAGGAATCAGGGGCTGCCTGCACACTGCCACTGGGGTCAACCCCCAAGAGAAAGTCTGCTCCTCAGTTCAGGCACAGAGGGACATCCCTGCAAAGAACTGTGGTCAGGCAGGAAAAGAGATGAAACCTCTATGGCTCAGTAACTTAAGAGTAGAGGAGCTCACCTTCTCATGCTGCCAGCCATGACCTGGGCTATGAACATGACAGGCCCACCATGCTTCCGACACCTAACAACCAGCTCCTGCCCAAGAATGGCCTACTCCTCATACCCTGCCTTCTCCCCTCCACACAAACACACACAGACACACACACACACGATGAAGTGTAAGGGGTGTGGGGCTGATCAGGTGGGATCACAGTTGTGTCCTGGCCTGCACTAGCCTTTCCTGGGCTGCCCCGTGTTACCCTTCACTGCCTCCTGCCAGATGTCCAGAGGCGTCGGGGATGAGGGCTGAGCCAACGTCGGCAACGACCAAAAAGTTTCTCTTTCTGGGTTTTTTTTGAGCCTAGATCCTCCAAAAGTTGGGATACAACAACAAAATATTTTTGCCTGTTGACTGTCTCCAGTCAAGTGAGCTGGATGGGGGGCTGTGAGTGCCTGGTTACCAGAGTTCTAAGATCTGTTGAGGTTTATGACCAAGGAAGTGAGGTCATTTTTCAAGATTCCTTTACCTGGGCCCCTTCCCTCATCAGACTTGTCCAGAGCTGCCCCCTGTGCCCTGGCTGCTAACCCTCCTCCCCCATGTCATCTCCTGAACTGTGCACAAGGAGCCTACACAGCCCTAGCCACAGCTCCCTGGAAACCTAAGTCGGGTCTTAGCTTTGAGGAGACAGAGACGAATGCAGACCTCCTTTTTCTTACCAGTTCTTCATCCTGAGAAAGTCCCTGTACCTCTCAGGTCCTCCTCAGTCTCTAAACCTGCACCATGGGGATCAGGCTAGAATCTACTTCCTAGGGATGTCACCCGGTGTATATGACATAATATCTATTACCCCTGTGGGCTGGTGTCACATGTACGTAAGGCACAAACTTAGAGATGGAAGAATAACAAGAAGGGGTGACAGGTAGCACAGAACACCACTCAAAACAGGCCTGGGTTCTAGCAATGTGATATTGGAACAGTTGCTTCCAACTTGGCCTCATTTCCAGGTCAGCATCATGAGGGGGTTGAAACTAATGGAAATTTAGATACTGCCATCCTGTGGCATAAAACCATTCAATTGTTTCCTGTTTAATGGAGAATGTGACCCAAGTGTCTCATCTTCGCCTACGAGGTGGGCAATCTCCACAGTGGTACCCAGTAAGCCCCACCCATGGTATAGCCATCCCAGTGGAACCACTAAGTAGTTAGTAACTGGCTTCTTAACATAATGACAGCCAAAGTGATGGGATGTCTTGTCTAAATTTTAACTAAAAAAGTCTCTCACTTCCTCTTACTCCCTCTTTCATGTTCCATCTCTGCCTCTCTCTCTCTCTCTCTCACTCTGTCGAATCCCTGTAACTGAGGAATCAAATACCAGTGTTTTTGGGCTGCCCAATGTGGACTCCTAGAGAGGAGAGAAGCACGAGATTGCCCAGGCCAACAGACAGAAAGAAACTCAGGCTCTCAGTCCAAACTGAACCTTGAAAGCTGAGAGTGAACTTGGGGGCCAGTCCTCCCCAAGTTGAGCCTCAGTTGCAGGCCACACAGGGGGGTGATTAGGTAAGAGGGAAGAAAGGACTGTGGGAGCTTTCTGCCTGATCCACCTGGAAAGGTGAGGGTGAGAACAGTGTCATGTGACACTGAGTCCTCAGGAGAACCTGTGAGGTAGCTGGAATTCTCACACCTTCCAGATGAGGAAACAGGCTCGGGGAGGCCTGGCCCAAAGCCCAAGCTCACACCCAGAGT
This sequence comes from Diceros bicornis minor, assembly GCF_020826845.1. Classification (NCBI taxonomy): domain Eukaryota; kingdom Metazoa; phylum Chordata; class Mammalia; order Perissodactyla; family Rhinocerotidae; genus Diceros; species Diceros bicornis. The sequence goes on along the minus strand of NW_026690871.1, from coordinate 133,761 downwards.
GAGAGTTGGAGCTTGGCTTGTTCTAGGATCACAACATCTTGGAGGATGGAGTGCTATTGGTACCAGATGCCTGGAGTCAGATGTCCACGGTCAGAGGACAGTGGTGTTGGAGAGAAATGGGGTGAGGGGACTATGGCCTTACTGACACTCACATCGACCCTGGCAGCAGAGGCCCTCCACGTTTGCCCCCCCACAGATCAGCCCCCAGAGAGTGCAGGAGAAGCAGCAGCAGCAGCAGGTGAGTGTGCCTGTGGGGGAGGGGCTCTATCCTCCCAGCTGGAGGCCCTCAAATCAAGAGAGGAGGCCCCTTCCTCTTGGTGCCACAGTGCCTGAATCCCCCAGTAGAAGTGACCGGGAGGAGGGCCTGGAAGAGCTGGTGCAGGATGGGTTTGTTGTGGGGAGGGCCAGGGACCGCACACCCTGTGATTTGCCAGAAGCCGGCCCTGGGAAGTGAGGAGGAGGAGTGTGGTTTTCTTGGGCTGTGAAAGGAGGAGGAGTTGAGGGGAGGCTGCTAAGGGTCTTGGCTGCTTCCCGTGGGAACCCTGAGGTGGGCCAGGAGGCTGAGGGTGAGGACTTTTCAGGGGAGGGTCTGCAGGGGGCCGACTTGAGAGCAAGGACTCATCCCACCCACACCCCGATGTCACAAAGTGTCGTCCCGTATCTTGGCACTTTCCTTGGTCACCTGCTGATGCTGCACCTGTTGATGGGTGATAATCTCGAGATGGGCGCACCTGAGGACCAGGCAGGGAGGACCAGGATCCTGAGCCTTGGGATGGGGAGCCCCCGAACTGAGCTCTGAGCTCTCAGCACTTGGCACATCTCCTGTCATAAGAGCCTCTCAGCCACCCCTGGGAGCTGGGGCATCAGGCCCATCTTAGGGATGAGTGAACAGAGGCTCCACCTGAGACACCCATTCCGGTTCCTCAGGCTGGGGAAGCTAAGAGCTGCCTGACGGCACAGCTGCTTGAGGTTTTATCTGAGCTGAACGCAGCCTCTCCCTCCCACGCTGCCCATGGAGGGAGAGAGATGTCAGACCCCTCCAAGTCAGGCAGCACATAGGTGGCTGAGCAGTCCCCTCTGCCTGAGGCCTCAGCCTCCAAGTCTGTCATCAGAGAGGGTTGTGCTGCCAGGTCCCTTAGCCTCTCCCCCATGTCCTGCTTCTCTGGAGCCCAGATCCCGGCCTAGGTCCAAGTCCTGTTTTCTGTGCATGCCCGGCCCCCTCTGGGGACCTGGCAATAGTGCAACATGAGAAGCGGTGGGCCTAGGGCTCTAGTCAGGCTAGAGGGCTCTGTCTGATGGACTCTGGCTCTCTGTCTTCCAGGGGAATGAGATCAACCTGAGAAGAGGACTGAAGTGAACAGCTGCCGCACTGCCTGCAGGGGAGGGGAAGGAGGAGGAAATCAGAGACCCTCTGGGCAGAACAGTCCCTGGCTCCACCCCCTGTATCTTACATTTTGTGGAAGAGTTTGATAACAGAGAAGTGGGAGACCCAACCAATTGGCGGGTGGGTTGAGAGGAGGATGGCATCAAGGAAAACTTCCTGGAGGAGGGGTTGATTATTCCCATTCTGTGAACAGGTAGAGCCTGGATGGAACTGGAGGGAAGGAGGGCTCCCAGGATGGTCCCCTGCCCCACTCCTCACCACCCACAAGGTCCATGAAGCATCCCCCACCCAGGCCCTATCTGCATCCTCTCCTTCCCTCTGGTCCCAGGAATACCCAGTCATGAGGGCGATCCTTCTCCTCCAGGTGGCCGCAAAGAATTACAACCTAGAGCCCGAGGAGCGATTTGGGACCTGGTTCTAGGACATGGAGCTGCTCAACGAGAATGATAGGTGAGGCCGGGCAGGAGTTGGGTGAGGGCAGGGGTGGACGCTCCCTGTTGGCCAGTCCAGAGAGCCTGTCTCCGTGGCCCCCCACTCAGCCCCAGGTCTTATTGCATGGCGACCTCTGGGACTCCTAGACTCCAGCTGCTGGGCAGGCAGTGGGGGGACACCTGAGGTGTGTCTCCTGGTAGGCTCACAGGTGCCTTTCTGTCCTGGAGCTACAGCCTGTCCTGCCAGCTGGACCCCCCAGACCTAGTTGGCCAGCAGAATACTCAAGGATAAGAAGAACCCGCCATCATTAAGTTCAGGGGTGAGTGAGTGTCTGGGCCGTGGTGACTGACTCCCAGGGGTTCAGTAAAGCTTCGGGCTAAACGTGCCCTTGGGGAGTTGGACAGCTGGCACTGGGATCCCAGCTCCACTACTGAGCAGTCCTGTGACTGGGGTGACTCTCTTCAGCTTCCTGAGACTCCATTTCCTCCTCTGTGAAATAGGTGATACCAAATGATCTCTTGCGTGGCAGGGACAAATGGGGTACTGGTGGCTGACAGCACTGAGCACAGAGTCTGGAGCACTCAGTGCAGTGGGGACAGGGTGGGGGCCATGATTCTGAGGGAGGCCCCCCAGGGTAACCCGACTCTTCTACTCAGTCCCCAGGTCCCAACACCGAGCCCTGTACCAGTGGCCGATCACAGCCCCATCCTCAGCAGCGGGGACACAGCTGAGAGGCTTTCGATGCACTGGGCCAGCTCCTCCCACCTGACGGGAAGGGGAGCATTGTAAGCTGATCTCTGAGGTCCCCTGAAACCCAAGAGAGAGGGGACGACCCCACCCCAGCTCCCTGATGTCTCTACCCCAGCACCTATTCACCCATTGGGGAGGGACAGTAGTTATTTGTTGTAAATAATAAATGCCAATTTGAATATTATATTAAAGTCCTGTTCCCTTTAGAGCTGGGAGTTGTGGTGTGGTTCTGTCACTTTCTGTAGGCATGTGAGTGAGACACTGAATCTCACATTTCTCCTTGAATCACGAACTCTTCTGGCTCGTCAGCTTATTGTCTGTGGGCGAAGGGAGAAGGGCCAGCCCCTTCCCTGGTTAGTGGGGACACTCCCAAGTCCCCATAATTCCAAAGATCAGTTCATTTCAGTATCATTCAGCTCCTCCAGGAGCAGACATGGCCCCCGCCCTTTCTCTTGGGATTTTAAGGTGGAAGGTACTTTCACAGGCAGAGCAACAACCACTGAAATGTGGGTGTCTTTAAAACAGCACTACCCAGGACAACGTCGTGCCACAGGCAGGGGCTGCCTTTCTCCATTCTTGAGGAACAGGGAACTTTTTCTGCTTCTCTTTTTGAGATTTCTTTTGACTAAATTTTAGGAACTTGTAGTTTTCTAGTTCAATCTCTGGAATTGCATCAGCTCTAAGTGATGAAAACAATGTAAAAAGATCAAAACGTGCACGTTGAGAGGACAAGGCCCAAGGAAGCTCATTTGCAAATGGACTAAAGGCAGGCAGGACCTCGCTCCTGAGGCCCCTCTAGGGGCTCCCTGTTCACCCCTGACCTGGATTTGAATCCTGCTGGGATCCTTGTCCAGGACTCTGAATTCCTTCTCCTGCTTGTTTTGTATCCAGGCGGAAAGATTTGTGACGCAGCTTTTAAGGCTACTGCTGGGTCTCGTTCCATAAACATGACTGCTCCCTGTGAACTAGGATTTTCAGCACCCCTGCCTTCCTTATGCAATTCCCTTTAGGGCAGAAATTCCCCAGAAGGCCCCAAGCCTCCTCCCTCGATGGATCCCGGGTGAGGTCTACTTTGCCAGTATAAGGGACCATAATCCTGGTCAGTGAGTGACCTCACACTGTCCCTTGCTGTCCAAGGTGACTTCTGAGCCCGTGTCATTCTGAGGTCCATGGTCTTGGACAATCCTCCAGTTTACACACTAAGTGTTGGTGTTACCAACTCGTCCAAATGGGGCAATTGGGCCTGAGCCCATAAACTGTGTTGCCCCTGGGTTTTTGTGTTTTTGTCCCCAGTCCTGTGCTGTGGTTACATTACCACCACCTGCTGGGGTGTGAACACTGTTTGGAGCTTTCAAAGATGACGCACGACAGAGGTGTGGGGGGCTACAGCAGGGAATGCCACTGAACTGATGGTCCATGGACGTGCATGAACACAGCCTTACCAATTAAAATACTGAAATGCTTCCCATCTGGTGGTGAACAGACACTGCTCTGAGCTCGCACAGAGAACCCACCCCATGACTAGAAGCTTTCAAATGGTTACCAAGTGGCATTTTGAACCTCATCCCTTGGGAACACCCTGTAAGACAAGGACCAGATGAATCGCTTGGCATTTGTGAGTTATCCCCTCATTTCTGATGGCTGCAAGTGTCACCCAGACACACAGGCTGCACTCTGCCAGGGAAGCCTTCTCAGGACAACCAGAAGCTGAAAATGAATCCTGGTTCCCAGCATCCCAAGCCCTTCCTGACATGGCACAGCCACCCAGGAAAGTGATTTGGTAACGGAAAGACTGGGAAGGCTGTACTTTCCCTCCAAAGAGAAAGAGAAGAGCCAACAGTGAAAGCTTGATCCCTCAAATAGACAATTAAATCCCAACAAGCAGTGGGTTCTTTCCGCATTATTGATGCTGGAAAGATCTCTTTTGATAATCGCACGATCCCCCAACTGCCATGTTCATCTCCATGAATCAAATTTCCAACACATATGGATCTAAAAAACTGAGGGAAATCTGGTATTTCCTTAGATGCAACTCTGAACTAGCATGCAACAGAGAACAGAAAAATGGAGACCAAGAAGTAAATATCGAATTTGAGAACATAGACACAAAAGTGCGTTTGAAATAATATTTTGGAGTCTATTGGAATATTATACAAAAAGAATAATCCATTTTTAGTAGGTTTTACTGTGACTGTGAGGGGAAAAACTGAATCATCCCGTGACATTGATAATTCGCTGCTGACTTTAAAGTACAAATAAATAATATACATAATAAAGGAAAATGAGAGAACAGCATGAAAAAGGAAGATCTTTCTCTCCTCCCCTGAAACTCAACCTCTCACCTCAGAAAGAAACTGTTGTCTATATTTTCTATGTCTCGAAGCAGAGTTTAATAAAAGAAAAGTATCAATATATTTTAAAGTTTCAAGAGCTCAAAGCAAGGAAACATTAGGGACGCTGCCAAGAGACCTCACTGAGGTGCCTGCTCCATTTCATCTGCTGTCAGGATGGCCTTCTTAGACCCTCACTTTCTCTGCCTTGCTAGCAAGTGTGTCCGCCATCAGTGCTATCACCAGTCTCGCTCCTGTGCTCTTCACTGCCCTTTCCTCCTTCCTGATACCTCCACAGTGGAGCTGTGGAATGCACAGATCAGTTCCTGGAATCATCTCTGCCAAATCTGAAGACCAGCAGGAGTGGGAATGGGACCTGGAATGCAGACCACCTGCGAGCACACCTGGCAGGGATTCACCTGTGTGACTAGGTGCAAGTTTTTACAACGTTTTGGCAAGATTGAAAGGACTTACGCGTTGTCATGCACTGCTGCAGGCCTGGAGTCCTTGCGGTCTCTCGGGCCAGCAGATCTGGTGGGGCTGGTCCAAGTTGTCCTCTCAGAGACCAGAAATTGCCAGGATGGGATGGGATTCTAGTAACTGGCCTCTTGAATATGTCACTGGACAACCTCAAAAGAATGGAAATGCTTAAACCAGGCTTTGGTTTGGACTGGTTCCCAAGTTACGCTGCTTCTTCTGTGAAGACGTGACTTATCATCCTTCTTTTCCTCTTACCCTATAAAAACAAACCATGAAACTGGGTCAAATGATAAAAGAGGCCTGCCTTTTTAGGACAATTATCCTGGCTGTTTTGTACTTCCACCCTCCCTCTACGCACTCGGGATATATCTGACCTGTGTCCTGGGATGTCATCAGGCAGACTTGCATCAAGAACAGAAAGCTCAAGGTCAAAACTCAAGGCTCCTCCAGATCATTTCCCCCTCCATCCTGTTAACACGCCCTCCTTGTTTGAGTGTTAGTCTATTCTCTTCTTTTCCTTGTCACTCTCAACCGCACAGGTCCTGGCATTCCCTCTCAGGACAGTCGGCCCCCAGTCCTTTACTAAATCCCAAATCTTACCATTTCTGTGTTTTCTGTCTACTCATTTGCTTAATCCATTGACCACTTTGTGTTCATAGAGGTTAAATCAATAGTGACGTTATCAACCACCCCGTTAACAACTTACTCCCATATCCTAGATGTTCACATAATCCAAATGGTTATGTTCAAAAGTAAATAACTCAGAAAACATATTCACCCATCACAGATGCCTGATCTCTAATATTTTTATTCAAACATTCATACAGTAGGTACCTGTCCCTCAAGATCAGTAGTAATGCCAGATCAACGATTCTCACCTTAATTTCCTCCTACACCTATCAATCCTGGATTCCATGGACTATGATCACAATAATTTCCTTGGAAAAATAAAAAATTCCTTACCACTCATTTATTTTGTAAACCTCCAAACCCAGAAGATCCCGATTATCTGCCGTGCCGCAGCTACTGCTGGTCTTATGACAAGCTGAAGAAATAGCACGAAACACGATCTTTTTGTACCACTGTAAATACAAAGCCATCTGCATCAACTGGGAAGCACCCATAATGCCTGGAAATTTTGTTCTCTTTTTTTGTTTGGCTCAAAAACAAAAAGACAAATCAATTTAAAGAATGGGCAAGGGACCAGAGTAAAATTTTTCCAGTGAAGACATACAGGTGGCCAGAAGGTGTATGAAAAGTTGTTCAGCATCACAAATCAGGGAATGCAAATCAAAACCACAATGAGCTATCATTTCACACCTGTTATGATGGCGATTATCAAAAAAACTAAAGATGACAAATGTTGGTGAGGATGTGGAGAAAAGGAACCCTCGTGGGAATGTAAACTAGTACAGCCATTATGGAAAACAGTATGGAATTTCCTCCAAAAGTGAAAACTAGCTTATGATCCAGCAATCCCACTTCTGGTAGACACCCACAGGAATTGAAATCAGGGTCTCAAAGAGATATCTGCCCTCTAATGTTCATTGCAGCAAATTCACAATAGCCAAGATACGGAAGTAACCTAAACGTCACTGATGGATGAAGGGATAAAGAAATGGCATATTCTTCAACATTGAAAAAAGAAGGAATTGTTGCTATATTTGATAACATGAATGCACCTAAAAGACATTGTGCTAAGTGAAATAAGGCAGACAGAGAAAGACAAATATTCCCTTATTTGTGGAAGCTAAAATAGTCAAACTCACACAAGCAGAGGTTAGAATGGTGGTTGCCAGGGGCTGGGGAGATGGAGAAATGGGGAGCTGATGTTCAAAGATACAAAGTTTCAGTTATCAAGATAAATAAGTTCTGGAAATCTAGGATACGACATAGTGCCTACAGCTAACAAAACTGTATTGTATACGTTACATTTGCTAATAGAGTAGATATTAAGAGTTCTTACAACAGAATAATAGTAATAAAGGAGGTGAGAGAAAACTTTGGGAGATGATGGATATGTTTGTGGCCTTGATGGTGGTGACAGTCTCAAGGGTGTATGCTTAAGTCCAAATTCATCAAGCTGTATATGGAAAAGTATGACATCATCGTTGATTCTTCTGCACCTTGAAATATGCCATGTCCTCATCACAAGAGAAAAAATTTGTAACTCTATATGGGGACGGATGTTAACTGGACTTATTGTGGTGATCATTTCAACATATATACAAACATTGAATCATTATGTCGTACCGCTGAAACTAATTCAATGTTGTATGTCAACTTTATCTCAATTAAAAAACCACGACAGACAAAACCATTTGAATACTGTATATGAGTTCAGTGAATCCCTGAAACTGCCCCATTCCAATATGGGAATTACAGGAAGCTGAGAGGATGATGTAAGATGGAAGAAAGTTGTACAAAACAGTATTCAAATTAAAATCATTTAAGTTGCTATCAGCTCCTTGTGGCAAAGTTCTGTGAGCACCGATCTACTTTCACATTTTTCCTGAAAAAACATACTTTCACATCCAACCCATAATAGTTTCATCATTTTCTCTAATAAGAAAATTTCAACTTAATAAATAAAACCAAAAGCATCTCTTATGTATGAATAAAGTTAGTGAACTTTACAGAGAAAAGAACATATTTGCACAATCTCAATACAGGAAACAGAAGAACTGAATGATGATCAAGTCTCATTCAAGCTTATCTTTGAAAGCCAGTAAAACCAGGCTGTCTTTTCAAGGATGTGTGTAGAGCTGTCAGCCTTGGAAGATAGAAATAGTGGCCTCCTCTGGAGCAAAGGGCAGCCTTGCTTACTGCCCAGTATAATAAAAATAACACCCCCCGCCCCCAGGGCAAAGGTTAGCAGACATCCTGCCCGTTATCAAAGATTTGAGTTCCTTAGGCTCTGAGATCTTGCATCTCTCTGCATGTCACCTGGCCCACTGTGTATCACCCTGTAGGAAGTGAGATTTATTGAACTGGTGCAAATGCTGATACTCTAGCCACCGCTATTGTTGTGTCATTAAGTCCTTTGTCTCTGACGCATGGGTCTCTTGACTTTTGCCAGCACCTGTAAGACCATTGTAGGCTAACTTATTGGTTTGCAGGTAAGGTAAAACATCAGATCTTTCACGGTTTCTGACAAGCCCTTAAAATAACTAGTAGTCTTAGGAACAGAGAGCTATCCAGAACAATATGTATGGATGGTCTTCATAGAAGACTTCATGCAACCAAAACTTGAATAAGTCTCTCTGATCTCTTTTATTTCTACCCCAAGTAGAAGGAGAGGCACCAAGCTATTACAGACCTAGGGCTTGTGCAAGCCACCTGGAGACCTAGTGACAAGAAACTTCCCATGGGGAGAAAAGACAGATGGGCATATTTCCAAAATGGACCCATGTGCTTCCCGGTCATCAAAAAGAGAGTGCATTATCTTAATTTACGATGATTTGAGTCATTAAAATCTTGTGATGGGCCAATGATACACTTCTAAGAGGAGTGAGGCACATGGCAGTTGTAAGCAGATTAACGCACTTGGTGAATATCAAACTCTGAACCAACTTTAGTGTTCTAATCAATTAAAAGGTACAACAAATTTATTTAGGTAGATTAAATGATATTTAATGTTATGCCTGATTATTACTCTTCAATAATGAACAAGAAGCTCATGTAAATAACTATAATTGGCCTTACTTTAAAACATGGTAGTCAGGACTGTTTGAGATAAGCTGGAGAGAAGGAAGGGGAGAAATAGACAAAAGTTAGCTGCTCTGAAGCCACTGTCAAGACCTCTGGATCTACATGTAACCCAGGAGATCGAGGCAAAGGGCTGTGCCCCTAGATCCTCCTGCACTGTGGTTCTCAGCGATATCACGGGGCTGAAGCAGCTTCCTGATTCGTGTTTACATGTCCATGTGTACAATACCCCTGACCATGGGGATGAACAACCATTCAATCATCCCTTACACTCCTCTAATTAACAATTAGATTTCAGAATCATTGTATCATTACATGATAATTTATTCCTCAAAGCTGTAGGATGCCGAGCTAAAAGCAAATCAAATATCAATGGCTTCTTTTCTTTGAAATACCAAGATGTTCTTTCACACTTGGAATCCTGATTAGAGGATAAATCCATCAAATCAATGGAAACAAGTTAAGAAATGGACAGAGGGATATTTCATTCATATATATACATTTTGCATTGTTGCAAAAATAGAGTTACATTTAAAAAATTTAGAACATCTTGAAATTTCATAGATATTAAAGATTTTCTTCTGCTTATACTCCCTTTGGTTTACCAAATCAAACTCACTCTTTAATGGGCATTTCTAGCATTCAGTGCTAGTAACAACAGTTTTTTTAAATTCTTATTTTTCCCACGTCAAAGAACAAGGGCAGAGGTCATGGAGAGGTCAAGTCTAATCTACCTAGGGATGTGGCAGCCTTAACTATAGATGTTCAAGCCAGACATTGCCAGCAGAACCACATCTCTTCATCCACAGGTGAGTTTTTACTAGTAATCACAGAGACTTGAGGATATCAAAGGAAATTCTTCATTAAGAACCAAAGTTATAGGGCCGGCCCAGTGGCTTAGCAGTTAAGTGCGCGCACTCCACTGCTGGCAGCCCGGATTCGGATCCCGGGTGCTCACCGACGCACCGCTTCTCCGGCCGTGCTGAGGTCGCGTCCCACATACAGCAACTAGAAGGATGTGCAGCTATAACATACAACTATCTACTGGGGATTTTGGGGAAAAAATAAATAAATAAAAAACTTTAAAAATGAACCAAAGTTATAGATTCCTATCTTGGGTTCATTACTTTGAATTTTTGACCCAAATCATATATATAGATTGGACCATGTTCAATTCTATGATCTTTAGAAGATGCAGCCTACAGCTGAAAAGAAACAGATACAACACCAACATCTTATCCTCTCTGAAGCCCAACTGAGAGCCCCTGGAGTCAGAAGTTTTCAAGACAAGAAAATGTCATTCTTCTTCTGAACAAAGACTGTAGAGGCTATACTAACATTCAATTTTATTTATTTTGTTTTTTATTTTTGCTTTGTGAGGAAGATCGGCCCTGAGCTAACATCTGCCAATCCTCCTCTTTTTGCCGAGGAAGACTGGCCGTGGGCTAACATCCATGCCCATCTTCCTCCAATTTATATGGGACGTCGCCACAGCATGGCTTGACAAGCAGTGCGTCGGTGAGTGCCCGGGATCCGAACCCGCGAACCTGGGGCCGCCGCGAACCCCGGGCCGCCGCAGCGGAGCACGCGCACTTAACCGCTTGCGCCACCGGGCCAGCCCAAACATTCAACTTTAAATTGTTAACGTGACTTGTTAGAATGTGATGCAGCTAGCATAATATCTTCTAAGTTTCATGATTTTTCTCCACAATACTGAGATGGATGACCTTGAAGTCCAGTTTCCCCATAAATGTCTTGATTCAGAGATAAAATTAATTTCCCTATAAAATAATTCCCATAAAATTGTTAAAAATATATCATAGTCTCTGACTAAAAGGGAACAAAGCAAAATGAGCAGTTGAATAGCAGTGTAATAAATTCCATACAAGGATCTTACTGCAGCATTATGTATAATAGTGAAACTGGAAATAACCCCATCTCTATCAAAGAAGAAATAAACAGATCGTGGTATTCCTGTTCTTTGGAGTAGCTCTAAAACTTCTAAAAAGCTAAGTTAGAGGGACGTGCACTGATAAGGAGAGACGTCTATGATATATGTTTTGGGAAACAGCAAGCTGCAAAACGATGTAGTTATGTAATTTATTTATGTTAAAAAAATCTTTATGTGTATTTATAAATTCATAGGAAATGTCCAGAAGAATAAGCTGCCACCTCTTAACAATAGTTCCTTCTGAGTAGGGGAGTGAGTGTGCAGGGAAGGGGATGGAAGGGGAAGGTTTCACTTTACTCTACATAGATCTGTGTAATTTGCCTTTTTTTACAAAGTATGTAATTCTTTCATAATTAGAAAAATGAATGATGTGACCGTTTGGTGCAGGGCAACAGTATGATGTTCACCAGTCTCTGTACTGTATGTTACTGCACAGCATGGACTGTAGGAGAAAGCCCAGAGGAGCAATGAAGACAAAAAGACATGACACCTCTAAAAAGTCAGTGGAGTATTTCTACATAAGAAACCTTGCAGGTGAGTGATGGTCAGTATTTTCCACTGCTCCAGCTCTTGCAATAAACCTAGAATCTGCCCAGGGTAGGCCGGACGACCACGCCCTGCTAGTCCACTCCCCATCCAGGGCCTGTTTGTGCAGGGTGACTGCCAACTAGCAGACAATGGACTCAGGATGGACCGTGTGCCTTTGGTGAGGCTGGCAGAGAGGGACAAAGTGGAACACCAGCTAAGTGCACACACCTGAGAGGCGGAGTTCCAGGCGGAGACTCAAAATGCACCAAGAAACTGTGTGAAGGAAGCTACTCGACCTCTCTGAGCCTCAGTGTCCCCCCTGTAAAATGGGAATCACAGGCATACTTCACAGAGCTGTTGGGGAAGATACATAGAAGTGCCTGTGACAGCCAGTGTCACATTATTAACAAAGTCGTATCCGACTTCAGAATAATCGATGAAAAGAATAATGTGATGAGACCAAAGACGAGATGCCCAGCTTCATAAGCAGCCCCAGCAGCATGAGAATGAGAGGAGCTCCGAGTAAGCAGGGTTCTTCACAGCTCCACTTTAGAGGACGAACATGGGCTACACCAGGATAAGTGGCTGTTGTACAGTGACTCGTGTAGTGAAGGTGGGTCCCTAAAGACACTGTGAAATCCAGTTACACACAGTGGCTCCTAGGAAACAACTACAAAGCAATCAATGCAGCAGTTAGGAATGGAAAGGGGCTGATCAGAGGAGGGTCAGAGCCACAAAATTGATGGAAGACACTTAACCATGGTGAGCGCCCAGCTCTGTCAACAGCTGCTGTGGTTGCACCAGGAGATCAAACGTCTGAGGCAGCCATTGTGGGGACTGCTGGGAGCACAGTGGTCACTGCAGCCACACCCCAACAGCAGTGCATCGGAGCACACAGACCCAGAGACTTTCCTCTCAATTAATTCTTGTTTCAAGATGAGGAATATCCTCACGTTACAATGTCTCCTTCCAACACTTGTGGACGAGTGTCATCAGAACCCCCTGAAGAGGTCACAGGCCAGAGTAGGATGGAACACTGGGGGCTGGGGAGCGGTGCTGCACCTGACCACACGGACTACCACCCGGGCCTGTTGAACACGAGAGAAGAACCCGAGGTTGCGGTCTAACGAGAATTCCCCGTCTTGCCACATTCAGAGACACTGCAGAGATTCTCATCCTTTCTTTACAAAAATGTTGAAGAATTCATGTGTCATTAATTCATAAAGAGGCAAATTCTTGACAAAGTGACAGGGTCTAGTTTCGATGACCAGCTTTTCCAGTTGTTTTGATAATATTACACATTCAGGAATCGGAAATGTAACCTATTGGGGTGTTTGATATAAACAAGGACTTGTTTTCATTTAAATCAACGCCCAGACTTGTAAGGATGACATAAATCAGAAAAACCGCTAATCATTCCTCCACAGGTTTCAATAAGACTTTTAAGTTAATTTACTAATCTCAGGAAAAGAGAATACGGCAATTCAAGTTTTTTGTTTCTGCATTCAAGCGTACAGTACAGCCAAGAGAATGAGCAGAAAAAAATTAACAAGAAAGTCTTGCTTGCATTTTATCTTTTGCAAATGAGCAGGATATTTTATGTTCTGTTCTTTTCACTGATGTAATCAATTTTTAAAGAATACGGTACATCTGACTATCCCAAGGTGTGTTTATCTGGGAAACTTGCCTGAATCCAAAACAGAGATGTTAAAGCTGACGGGTTTCAAATGCTGCCCAGGTGCTGTCTACCACGAACATCCCTCTCGCAAAGCTGGACCACCGGTCTCTTCCTGAGGGATCAGAATCACCACCCATGTCCCTGAGAGACTGGCCACTCAGGCCTGAGCTGAGATTAGGTGATCAATCTAAAGGGCAAAATACTTAAGCTATTCTCATCTTAAGGATGTTGTTTCGGAGGCCTCTGCACTGGAATGGGTTGGTGAAAACGGTCTACTAGATACTTGCCTGGGAATTGATTTGTTCTCCTCTGCTCTTAGTGGATTGTGGGGAAACCAGTGAGTAACCTCACAGATGCCTCAACTTCCACATCTGCGAAAAAGGCAAGCAACAGCCAATGTTACCACCCTGCAAACTCTTCAGTTGGGCTTGCAAGAGGGGCCACAAGGGCGAATGTCTCCCAAAAGCTGATGAAATGATGGCACTTTGGCTGGAGAAGGCAGAGGGCAGCAGGCAAAGTGGAAAGTTTCTGGGATGTCAAACCAGTTCCCATAAGCACTTTAGAGAAGCACCTGGCCTTGGACTAGGTAGGAGGCTGTGGAAAGACCCACAGGCACACAGGGGGGAGGAGGAATCAAGCAACGGAGGGAGGCGATGGGGAAGAGGCATGAGTTCAGCTTCAATTTTGGACAAAAGCAGTTGCACACTGCAGGCCCACAGCTGCCCATGCAGCTGCCACACCCTCCTAACTCCCTGGTCCCTCTCGTCCCGTCACATCCCTCCGGGACTCAGTCCAGTTGGAGCGGGTGCAGGACCAGAGTCCTGAGTCAATGGCGGTTTGGCCCTCAGGCAAGCCTTCACAGCCCTGCTCCTCCCCCCAGGGCTACACACCGCCCCGTGCCCAGAGCATCTTGGGAGTTGTAGTCCTGCTGTCCTGCAAGCTCCCAGCAGGGAATGGTTAAGAGACAAAAGCACCAAGCATACACAGCAAGGGGACCCCACTCCCACCTGTCCCTCCACCCCTGGCCCACGCCCCTCTGCTTCTACAACCCACCTTCTACGCCGCCTCTTCTCTATACAATGTCATCTCTCCATGCCTTGCCAATCCCCCAGAGTTGTGCAGTGTGGTTGGGCTGCATCCTTTGAGGCCAGTACTCAGGTAGGGGTGGGGCTCACCAGCCTGGCTATTGCTGAGGTTGCTTGCAGCCCTGGTGGAAGCTCCCTGGCCAGTATTTGAAATGTAAATTCAATATCTAAAATGGAAATACCAGGTGCATGGGATCCTGGAATTTGCCTTTTCAAGGCCATCTGTCCTACCATCCCTTCCATCCATCCAGCCTGCCATGTTCCTCCCTCTGGACCTTGTGATCAGGGTCGCTGCAGAGATCCTCCCCTTGGAACCCACCCACCTTAAGGGCCCATACCCATCATAAAAACTCAAAGCCATGCCACTTGCCAAATTGAGGCAAAAATGGAACCACCCAGGGGGGCCACTCAAGGGTGAGGGCATTACTAGATACTTGGGAGTATTAAAATCCATCTGATGATATCATGAGTGAACGTGTTCCACTTTAAAACAAAACACTGCTGTTATTCTGAGATATTGAGTTAGGATCTTTTTGCAAATATGCCGGATTTAAAATGTTTATTGATGTATAACATGCGTATAGAAATATACGCAGAAGTCATCCATGTAAACCTCAAAGAATTATTACAAAGTGAACACACTTGTGTGACCAAGAACTAGCACCAGCTTCACTCAGGCCCCGACAATCCCTTTCTCCCTCCTTCCTCCCCAAAGGTAGCTGACATCTTACCAGCGAACACTATATATCGAGTTTGTCTTCTTATACAAGTGTTTTATTACAGAACAATTTAAACAACATACAAAATAAACAAAACAGCATAGTAGCCTCGTCACCCAGCTTCAACAACTACTAATCATCTGCCATTTTTGTTTCTTCCACACTCCATCCCACTCCCACATCACTTTATTATTCTTTTAGTCCTTTGTGTGTGTCGGGGGGGGGGTAAGAATTACGCACACTGAAAGGCACAAATCTCAACCTTACATTTTTGGCAAATAAACATGCCCATATAACCTTCACCCCTTTAAGAACAGGATATTTCCATCACCCCCAGAAAACCCCTTCCTGTTCCTTCCTAGGCAATTTCATCCTTCCCCCGAGGCAACCGCTGTTCTGGTTTTTTCAGCATAGGTTCATCTTGGCTGAAATCATCCCACGTGTATTGTTTTCTGTCCAGCTTGCTTCCCTCGGCACGAGGTTGATGAGTCTCTCCCAGCATGTGTGTGTCAGCGTTTGCTCCTCGGCACGGCTGAGGGCGTTCTGCTCTGTGGATGCGCCGCAGTGGGCTCATCTCCTCCTGGGGACGTGCAGGTCATCTCCTGTGAACAGTCTTGTACAAACGTTTTTTGGTATGCTGTTTAATTCCTTTATTAGCATTTAAGTGACACACCTTTGCATTTTTTAGTGGTTGGTCCAGATTACAATATGCATCTTTAACATATCACAGCCTACCTAGACTTAATAGTTCACCAGTTTAATCAATGTAAAATATGGAAGACTTGCTACAGAACAGTTCCATTTACCTCTGTCTGTCCTTTGTGCTATTGTTATCATAAATTTTACATCTTCTCATGTTATAAATCCCACAATACAGTGTTATAATTTTTGCTTTCAATAGTCCTAGGTCTTTTAAAGTAATTAACATTAAAAAGTTATATATTTTGAGGCAGATGATTTGAGGCTCTGCAAATGTATTCTTTTTTTTTCATTTCACCCACAGTTTTTGCATTCATCAGTCAGCCTTACCCACAATAATTATTACTGTGGTGTTCTAGTGGTGATTCTCTATTTCATGCTATCCAGCCACATTTATTATTTGGAATTCTGTGAGGAAGGTTCCCTCCCTCCTTCTCCCGTCCTTCTTCCTTTCTTTCTCTTATTCTTTTTTATTCCTCTTTCTTTCTTCCTTTCTTATTTAATCTATTTTATGTCAGTATAGACTCATGGATATTTATTTTATTCTCTGTGTAATAATCCAATGCTACCATTATTTATTATGTTGCTCACAGTTTTCCAGCTTGAGCCATTGAGAAGTCTTTCAGATTGATTCCTTTTGACACATCTCATCATTTGCTGTGTTTTATTTAAAGCACTTTCCTACTTCTGACACTACAAGATGGTCCAGGTTCATATTGTATTTTCCATCTCCACCCTAGAATTAGCCATTTCTCCAGGAAAACCTGGTTCTTTTTATTGGAGAATGATATTTAGAAACCAAGATCTGGGAGCTAAGTGTGCTCATTGATACTAGGGTGTCAGTGCTTCTGGACCCTCTCAGCAGAGCCTGGAAATGTATGTAGGAATATAAACACAGGTATACACATCTATCTATTCATCTATCAATCTATCCATCTATCTGGATAGATATATTAGAAGTGACATGGATTCATACTGATACTTCCAACTCCTATCCAGCACCACAGAGTTTATTCTAGCATTCTCCTTTTGTTTATTTTTAACTTCTTTGACCAACAGTGAGAAATTTAACTCCAGTTAGCTACAATATATTTCCTAATGTGTCAACTAGTTTCAGAATTGCTAATCCATACCCTTATGAAAAACAAACTTACCACCTAGAGTACAGTGTTTGTGTACATTACTTTAGTTTTACAGTATCCCATCAAAACACTGTCTTCCAATGTAACTTAGGTCAGGACCTTTCATCCCCACCCATTATGTGTGGCTATGTCACATGCTTGTAATACAGTGAGATTCATTTGTCACTGCATTTCATCTGAGTTCCCCAGCATCCTGATTGATTTTTAAAATTTGCAGAGTAAAATTCACTCTTTGTAGTGTACAGTTCTGTGGGTTTTGACAACTTTATGGTCATGTATCCACCTCCACAGTAGCATACAGAGCTGTTTTTTTCACTCCCCAAAATTCTCTCATACTGTCCCTGTGTAATCAACCCCTTCCCCCATTCCATCCCTTGGCAACCACTGATCATTTTTCATCTCTGTAATGCTGACTTTTCTAGAAAGTCATACAAATGAAACCACATACTGTACAGCCTTTTGAATCGGGCTTCCTTCACTTAGAGAAATGCAGCCAAGATTCATCCATGTTGTTGTGTGAATCAAGAGTTTATCCTTTTTATTGCCAAGTAGTATTCTAATGTCCCAATTCACCACAATTTCTTTCTCCATTCACCTGATGAAGGACATTTAGTTTATTTTCAGCTTGTGGCAATTATGAATAACATGGTTATGGATATTCACCCAAAGATTTTGTTTAAACATTAGTTTTCAATTTGCTTGAGTAAATCCCTAGGAGTGGGATATCTGAGTCATATAATAAGTGTATGTTTAACTTTATAAGAACCTGCTAAATCGTTATCCGAATGCAACTATCATGTTGCATTCCCAGTTCTAGTTGCTCCTTGTCCTCACCAGGACTTGATATTTGCAATTTTATTTTTTATTTCAGCCACCTAATGGGTGTGCGGAATATTATTGTGGCTTCTGCCTCCTTTTTGAAAGTGAGATCTGCTAAATATAGAATCTCGTGTTGACTTTTGGGTTTTGTTTCTGCACTTGAATGATGTCATTTTGTTGTTGATTTGTCTCTTTTGTTTTTGATAATATATCATCCATCAATGACATTATTTCTCCCTGTATGTAATGTCTTCCCCTGTATATATGTATTTCCCTGACTGCTTTCAAGATTTTGTTTTTATCTTTGGATTTTAGCAGCTTGACTATCATGTGCCCAGGTATGGTTTTATTTTGTATTTTATTTTCTGGGTTTGCTGACTTCCTTTGATCTAAAATTTTAGATTTTCTACCAAATTTTGGAAGTTTTATGCTATTACTTATTGATTTGTCTTTCTGCCTCATTTAATTTTTCTGTCTCTCCCCTCTCTGCTGGGGACTCAATCATCTCACAGGTAAGGCTCTCTTCATTTTTCTTCAAAATTTTTACATTCTTTTGTTCAGACTGGATAATTTCTATTGCTCTATCTTCATGTTTCTTCTACTGTTCCTTTTTATTTTTAATTTTATTTACTTATTTATTTTTTGCCCCAAAGCCCCAGTAGATAGTTCTATGTCATAGCTGCACATCCTTCTATTTGCTGTATGTGGAACGCAGCCTCAGTATGGCCAGAGAAGCAGTGCATCCGTGCGAGCCCAAGATCCGAACCTGGGGCCGCCAGCAGTGGAGCCCGCACACTTAACTGCTAAGCCCCAAGGCCTGCCCTCTTCTACTGTTTCTAATGTACATGTAAACTCAAAAGTATTTTTTTTATTTAATCTTCCTATTTGGTTCTTTTTTGTAATTTCCACTTCTCTGCTGAGTTTCCAGATATGTTCATTCATTATGAGAATATTTTTCATACCACCATGATCATCTTTATAATAGCTGCTGTCTTATCCTTGTCAGCTAATTGCAACACCATGGGGAGAGTTTCTCCTCCCTGCTTTTGGTCATATATGGATTACATTTTCCCATCTCTTCAAATCTCATGATTTTTTAAACTGTGTACTGGAGGGCCGGCCCCATGGCTTAGCAGTTAAGTGTGCATGCTCTGCTACTGGCGGCCTGGGTTCAGATCCCGGGCGCGCACCGAGTCACTGCTTCTCCGGCCATGCTGAGGCCACGTCCCACATACAGCAACTAGAAGGACGTGCAGCTATAACACACAACTATCTACTGGGGCTTTGGGGGAAAAATAAATAAAAAAAAAAATTAAAGTGTGTACTGGAAACCATGAATGATAGTTATAGAGACTCTGGATTCTATTGTATTCCTTTGAAGAGTGTTGTTATTTTTCTAGCAGGGAGTTAACTTGGCTGGACTGAAACTCCAATCTTCTCTCCTTTACCGTGAGCATAGCTGAAATCCTCATTCAGTTCTTTCATCTACCAATTGCTGTTTTTACACTAAGCCCTCTGGGGTCTACCCTGCATGTGTGTTGTTCAAAGATCTGCCAATTTGGTGTGTGTGGGGGGGAGACTTACGTACATATTTTGAGATTTTCCTCTGTGTGTCTCCCTCCCTTCCAGAATTTCTCCCTTAACTTTCCAGCTACTCTGTCAGCCCCAAAATACATCCTCTAACTTTACAAGTAAGACTGTAGTTTTTCCCCTGTCTCGGCCATGTACAGATTTTGGAATGCTTTGAGGCAAAAGACTCAAGCTTGCAAATACCTCCTGGTACAATTCCCATCATTTAAGGGAAGGCTCCCTGTCAGTTCTGCTTGCTTTCGGAAGACATTTATACATACACACATATACACATTTATTATATGTATATTACATATAAATACATGATTCTATATAAATACATATAATATGTATTCAGATTTTATCATTGTTATATGTGAGAGTGTTAGTTCAACAAGCCACTCCACCATTACTGGAAGCCAGACCTTGGTTTTGTTTCTTTTTTAGATTTTATATAAATGGAATTAAAAAATCTATAACCTTTTGAATATAATTTCTTTTATGCAGCATTTTGGTTGTGATATTCATCTATGTTATTGCATGTAGTTAGTGTTTGTTCATTTGTTGAAAATAATTAATTTTTTTAAATGGTCATAAAATATGCATAACCTAAAATTGACCATTTTAACCATTTTTAAGTGTACTGTTCAGTGACATGCAGTACATTCACATTGTTGTGTAGCCATAACCTCCAACCATCCACAGAACTATTTTCACCTTGCACTGAAACTCTGTGCTCATTAAGCAACAACTCCCTGTTATCCTTCCCTCTTGCCCTTGGGAAACACCATTCTCCTTTCTATTCCTATTAATTTGAGTACTTTAAGTACCTTATATGAGTGGAATCATACAGTATTTTTCCTTTTGTGGATGGCTTTATTTCACTTAGCATAAAGTCCTCAAGATTCCTCCTTGTCATAAAATGTGTCAGAATTTCTTCCTTTTTAAGGGTGAATGGTATTCCACTCTGTGTATACACCACATTTTTTTTGTTATTTCATCTGTTGATGGACACCTGGTTTGCTTCCAGCTTCTGGCTATTTTGAATAATGCTGTTAAGAACACGGGTGTTTATTTATGTCTTTATACCTCTGCATTCAATCACTTTGGGTGTATGCCCATAAACGGTTTTCTGAGATTCATTTTTTCACACGTGGGAGGGTTCCCCACACCTCCAACAAGCAATTCTTGGAATGCCAGCTAGTCGTCAGATAATTCAACTCAATTTGATGCTGTCAACCCAGAGATACATCAGACTCCACAGGTTGAGGGCTTAGTCCTATAAGACTGCACACCCACCCTACCTCACCTCAACTTCAGATGCCAGTTACAAGCCCAGGCTGTTACCTGTACTTCTGACTGACTGGCTATAAACCAGAGGTTCCCACAACCTCCTCATTGGGTTTGATTAATTTACTAGAGTGGCTCACAAAACTCAGAGAAACATTTACTACATCACCAGTTTATTATAAGAGGATATGACTCAAGAACAGCCAATGGAAGTGGTGCATAGGGAAAGGTATGTGAGAAGGGGCACAGAGCTTTCATGCCATATCCAAGTGCACCACTCTCCAAGCACTCCTTGTCATTGCCAACCTGGAAGCTCTCTGAACCTCCTTCTATTGGGATTTTAATGGAGACTCTGTCACGTAAGCATGATTAATTATTAACTCAGTTTCCAGCCCCCCTCCCCTCTCTGCAAGATAAGGGGTAGGGCTAAAAATTCGAATCTTCTAATCAGGGCTTGGTCTTCCCGGTGACCAGCCCCCATCCAGGAGCCATCCAGAAGCCCATCCAGAGTTGCCTCAATAGAACAAAAGCTTCTCCTAGTGTTCTTATCAATTAGAAAATTACAAGGAGGTCAGCCCCGTGGCTTAGCAGTTAAGTGCACATGCTCCGCTACTGGCGGCCCAGGTTCGGATCCCGGGCGTGCAACGATGCACCGCTTCTCCGGCCATGCTAAGGCCACATCCCACATACAGCAACTAGAATGATCTGCAAGTATGACATACAACTATCTACTGTGGCTTTGGGGAGAAAAAAGGAGGAGGATTGGCAATAGATGTTAGCTCAGAGCCGGTCTTCCTCAGCAAAAAGAGGAGGATTATCACGGATGTTAGCTCAGGGCTGATCTTCCTAAAAAAAAAAAAAAAGGAAATTACAAGGGTTTTAGGGTCTCTGTGTCAGGGATGGTGTCAAAGACAAATATTAGAATAAGAGTTGCTCCTAGTGTTCTTATCATTTAGGAAATTACAAAGTTTTAGGAGCTTTGTGCCAGGAACTGGAGGCAGAGACTGATAAATGTATTTTCTATTATTTCAGAACCCATAAGTGGAATTGCTAGATCATGTGGTGAATTCTAGTTTTAATTTTTGAAGGAACTGCCATACTGTTTTCCAATTTTATGTTCGCACCTTCATTGCACAAGCGGTCTAATTTCTCAACATCCTTGCCAACACTTGTTATTTTCTGATTTTGTGATAGTAACTATGCTAATGGGTGTGAACATGTATCTCATTGTGGTTTTATTTTGCATTTTCCTGATAGTTAGTGATGTTGAACATCTTTTCATGTGTTTACTGGCCATTTTATATTTTGTTTGGAGAAATGTCTATTCAAGTCCTTTGTGCATTTTTAAATTGGGTTGTTTTTTTATTGTTGAGTTGTAGGAGTTCTTTATATATGCTAGATATTAACCCTTTATCAGATATGTGATTTGCAAATCTTTTCAACCATTGCCTTTTTACTCTGTTGCTAGTATCTTGTGATACAGAAAACGTTTCATTTTGATGAAGTGCAATTTGTTATTTTTTTTGTTGCTTATGTCTTTGGTGTCATAGTAAAGAAATCATTGTTGGCAATGGCATTTGGACCCAATGACATGCAGCTTTTACCTTGTGTTTTCTTCTAAGGATTTTATAGCTTCAACTCTAACATTTATATCTTGGATCCATTTTGAGTTAATTTTTGTATATGGTGTAAGGTAAGGGTCCAACATCATTCTATTGTATGTGGGTATCCAGTTTTCCAGCACCGTTTGTTGAAAAACTTATCCTTTCTCCAATGAATGATCTTTGCACCCTTGTCAAAAATCATTTGACCATATATGCAAAGGTTTATTTCAGGGCTCTCTATAATATTTCATAAGTATATTGTGTGTATTTATGCCAGTACCACACTGTTTTGATTACTTTGTAGTAAGTTTTGAAATCAGGAAGTGTGTGTTCTCTAACTTTGTTCTTCTTTTTCTATATTGTTATGGCTATTCAGGGTCCCTTGGGAGTCCATAGGAATTTTAGGATAGATTTTTCTATTTTTGCAAAAAAATCATTGGAATTTTTACCTCCATGAGTAAGTTGATTCTTAAGTATTTTACTCTTTTTGATGCTATTGTAAATAAAAATGTAAAGTTTTTAAATTTCTTTTTCAGATTACTTGTTATTAATGTATAGGAGAACAACTAATTTTTGCAGGTTAATTTTGTGTCCCACTACTTAGCATAATTTATTAGTTCTAAAATTTTTTTGTGGAATTTTTAGGGGTTTCAACATATAAAATATTATGTGTAAACTAATATAATATTACTTCTTCCTTTCCAATTTGAATGCTATTTCTTTCTTTTTCTTATCTAATTGCTTTGGCTAGAACTTCTAATACCATGTTGAATAGAAGTGGTGAAAGTGGGCCTTCTTACCTTTCTCCTGATCTTAGATAAAAAGATTTCAGTCTTTCATCCTTGAATACGATGTTCTCTGTGGATTTCTGTATATGGCTTTTACTATGTTGAAGTAGCTTCCCTTTACTCTGAGGGTTTTTTAGTGTTTTTAACATGAAAGCATGTTTAGTTTTGTCAAACGCCTTTTCTGCATCCATTGAGATGATCACTTTTTTTCCTTCATTCTGTTAATGTGGTTAATTACATTGATTCCTTTTCATATATTGAAACATCCTTCTATTCCAGGAATAAATCCCACTTAAAAATGATGTATAATCCTTTTAATATGCTGCTGAATTTGCTTTGTTACTATTTTATTGAGGATTTTTGTATCAATATTCATGAAAGGTATTCACCTGTAGTTTTCCTTTCTCTTAGTGTCTTTGGCTTTGATATCAGGGTAGTACTAACCCCATAGGATGACTTTAGAAGTATTCTATCCTCTTCAACTTTTTTAAAGAGTTTGAAAAGAATTGGTGTTAGTTAATTTAAAAAAAGTCTTTGGACCTAGGAATAAATTCAGCATAAACTAAATACAAATAAACATTTTTTTAAATGTGGAAAAGTCTTTTCCTAAAATAATTAAAAATTAAGCAAGTACATCATTTATCACTTTATTTCTAAAAATTGTTTTTAACCTAATAGTAAGCATGAACAAATTGTTAGAATTAAAATGACTCAAATGTTAATTTTCTTCATTGCAAATTTTCTGACATAAGTATTCGATGCCATCACGTATGACATCTTTTATGAAAAAATGGTCATTTTTTGTAGTATTTGAGAACATTATGAATTTTCCCAGTGGTCTCTGACAATGTTCTGATATGCAAAGTTATCTTTTCAACATGTATGTCTTATCATCATCTTTAACAAATTAACAAACTCTGTCAGGTGCTAATTAATCAACTACTTTTCATATGATTCAGGTTCTCCACCATCAACTTCTCTAACCATCAGGAAATTCTACAACTTCTGCAAGATTAACAATTTTACCATATTGTATTCATCTCGTGTGGTTTAAAACATCCAAAAATCATTGATAAACTGACCCTGCCCAAACTAAAGCATGATGAATTATGAAAAATGGTCTCTGTTAAGTGGGGAGGGATTTCAGGTTGAACTTAATTTTATAATTGGTCAATTTATTACAGTGTATTGTTCTGTTATGTATTTCACTTCTTTTTTTAAGAAAGCGATAGTTGAGGGCACTTAGATAATAAAAAGTTGAGAAAATAAGAACTGATACACACTATAAGCTTCAAATATTTTCAAGCATAAGATGCAATAAGAACTAAAACTGAGAAATGGCAGAGGAAATAGAGATAAGATGATAAAATTTCAAAACTGAATCTATAATAACATCTCAATGGCTACCGTTGTGGTGCCAAGAAGATGGTGAAATCAAAGCACTCATAAAGATGATAAAAAACAGACTGCAAAGAAAAAAGACTGAAATTTGTGTGTGCGTGTGTGTGTCAGGAAGATCAGCCTTGAGCTAACATCTGTGCTAATCCTCCTCTTTTTGCTGAGGAAGACTGGCTCTGAGTTAAGATCTATTGCCAATCTTCTTCCTTTTTTTCCTCAAAGCCCCAATAGATAGTTGTATGTCATATTTGCACATCCTTCTAGTTGCTGCATGTGGGACGCGGCCTCAGCATGGCCGGAGAAGCAGTGCATCCGTGTGCACCTGGGATCCGAACCCGGGCCGTCAATAGCGGACCGCACGCACGCACTTAACCACTAAGCCACGGGACTGGCCCAAGACTGAAATCTTTAAAGAAAGAATTTTTACAGCGATATTACAGATAGATAACTGGGAAGAGAAGTTGGAGTGAGAGACTATCTGTTTCTTAAATTACTTCCACTGTAGAGAACAAAAAACCAATTTGCTGAAATCTTTATTCCCTTCTCTGACCCTATCTTTACCTGCAAAATCTGAGCACTGAATCAATGTCACATTCCTCCTTTTCCATCCCTGTGTAACAGAGCAATTAAGCTCATCTGAAACCTTAACTGCCCAGCCTGTGAAATAAGGCCGGCCATCCATTCTCACAGAGGAGCCAACTGGAGGTAGGATTTTTGGTTCTGATTTCAGCTCAACATCTTCAAAGAGTTGTATCTGGCCTTCCTTATCCAGGGCTATCAATGAAGGGCTGGCTGGCTTTCAGAGAAGACCAATTCACAGTCAGCTCAGACATTTTCTGTTGAGCTCTCTAAAGAAGGCTGTGGGGCATGTCAGTAAGAGTTCATTTCTATACTGGTTATAATTTTATTTTATTCAGAGATTTATAAAGAAATTTACATGGTAAGTATTAGTTATTAACAAGAAAAAAGGTGGTCTATTCTCTGATCATTTAAGCAAAATCCTCCTCTCAGGGCCCAGCCATGGAGGAAGCCCAGATTCAACCTCCATGTGTCTGCCAGGCACTCTGTTGTCCATGGGAAACCCTCAAGTTGGCAGCCTGTTCCCTTGTGTCTTGTGCTGGTACTTAATCTTCCATCTCTTCAGAGTACAACTAGACAGAAGCTCAAAGGACTTGACATTGGAGAAATGTACTTTTCATTATCTTTAGACTTCTACACTTTTTCAAAAGACTCTCAGCATTTCCAGTAATTGTGCAGCAATTTACCCAACACTAAAGTTCTCACTATTAAAAATTAAAATAAATAAATTTTGAAAAGGAAAAAAGTGATCTTTGCAGATTTGTACAGAATACATATAATGGGTGCATCCTTATAAAGGGAGGAAAGATAACAAATTTAACTATTTTGGTTAGTTAACACTGTAAGTAATATACTTTACATATTAGCATTTTTGAGATTATTTGTATTTAAAGATACTGCTTCAAACCCCTAAATCATTGTATGTGGTAGAGTCTACCATCTGCTTTGGCTGAACAATTATATACAGTAAGTCAGCCAAAACTCTTTCATTCCTGTATAATCTTATATGTGGGTGGTAATGGTTAGTTCTTATAGATTATTTGAACACGTGCATATCACAAAATACAGGTGACCATTAAAAATTAAAGTGTTCACCAAATAGAAGATTATCTGATTCCCAGAAAAAGAAAACATTACTGTGACTTTAAGGCTAAAACTGTCAAAAAGGAAGCCAAGATACACTCAAGCAAAGCTTTTGCTGAAAAGTTAATTGGATCATCTTTGAAACTTTATCAGGTTTACTGTGTAAGCAAGATACTTTCAGAGCCTAGAATATAGAAAGTGTTTATTGCTACGTTAACAATGTGATCATTTATTTTGTAAATGTTAACATTACAGATGGAATTCATTTTCTACTATATTCAGATTTTCAAGTTCTGCTAAATCTTAAGGCCACATTACTGGCAAGTTGGGATACCTCTGGACATCTGAAAAATATGAAACCTACACAGAAGCATATAAATTCTCTATTCATCAGGTTCTAAATTCTAAAACATTCTAAGCTTTTGGAAGAAACCAATGGCATTCCAAATTGACAGTAAGGCTGCATGTGCGATACATGATCCTATAGGAAGAGAATTCCAGATTTTAAATAGAGGAGATTGTGCACAAAAATAAAGTATATTTTGACGTCTGAAAGGGGATTTCAAGAAATAAGGGACTCTCAGAACATGCGGTAATTGGTAAATAACTTACCAAGGGCTCTCTAAAGGAGAACATATTGTGGAAAAAAGAGCTTCACATGCAGAGAGATAAAATGGCATCTCTGGAATCCTCATGATGAAACAGACACTGAATTACTTTTTCCTAAAATTTAAAATGTGTCTTATCCTCCAAACAAATACCACCTCCCTGCCCTGTGGCTTACCTGAGCATGGTGACGTGTTGGGATAATTTTTCTATTTCATTGGCTCTTAAACTTGATGGGCACCAGAAGCACCTGGAGGCCTTGTTGAAACCCAGATTGCCAGGCCCCACTCCAGAATTTCCAGTTCTGCAGGTCTGCAGCAGCACCTGACAATTTGCGTTTCTTCCCAGTTCCCAGGTGATACTGATGCTGCTGGTCCTGGGACCCCACTTTGAGAACCACAGCCTAACTTACACCCTATATATGGTTACCAAATCCATTATTTTATCCCTTGGCTGCTACTTTTCCTTTATCACATCAGCACCTTAGTTCCGAATCTCCTCACCAAGCAATGGGAATACTTGGAGAGTTTAAGAACTGGTCCTTCTTTCTGGCTCAGTTCTCCCTCTTAGTCTCAAAACTACAGTCTCTTGCCAGGTAATTTTTCCTTAAACATCAGTTTATCATAGATCTTCTTTGCTCAAAAACTCATGGCTCTTATGCTGAACACAAGACTTTTTAAATTCTCTACTTGGTTCATAAGGTCTGTAATAGCCCGTAGAATGTGGACACCCTGTTCCCTACCCTGCCTGTTATAAAGGAGTATGTGAAGATTACATAAGATACAGTCAGTTCTCGTTATGCACAGTGTGACATTCTACAAAGTCACTGTGAACACTGAATCAGTGAATATGACCCACTGCTCCTACAGGAAATGCAGGGTTAGGTTCCTGCAAACATTAATCACATTTTCTTCAACTGATCAATACATAACCTTTTTCTCTGTGTGTTTCTCTTTAAAGTCACCTTATTTAATATATATTGTTGATATATTAACATTGAACTTAGACTAACAGCACTGTACCTCGTGTCTGAAAGAAGCTTGTCAAACACAAATACTTTCTCTGTAAAGACACGTCACAGCCTCTTGCCCTGAGGAACACCAGGCAGCACTGCAGCACTACACATGGGGGACATATTAAACAGCCGAGTCACCAACACAAGGCACAAAAAGATAATAAATGAGGCACTAAATAGACTGCAAGAAGGACACTTGTTTACAGCATGGGCTGAAACAACAGGGCAGAGCGTCACCTTGTTCCCCTCAGCTGGGAACGTGCACTTCGAGTGAATCAAAATTTTCACCACTTTGCGCTTATCTGCAAATGGACATGAAACCCTGTGAGTGTTGATTTGGGGGCTGCCAGTACATTTTAGCTAGTAGGCAAGTGTGCAGACACGGAATCCACAATTAATGAGGATCAACTATATTATGAAAACATCTTTTCAAAACCAGAGTATCGTTCAGATATAAGAGCAATAATGATAACCCCACAGCTAACATGTTAGTGCCTACTATGCACCAGGAGCTCTTCTAAACACTTTACATAAGTTAATGCATTTCAATCTCACTAAAACCCTATGAGACAGGAGTTCTCAGAAGCCCCATTTTATAGATGAGGAAACTAAGGCACAGAGACTAAATACTTTGCACAGCTTCTCCAGTTAAAAGCGGGATAACTGGGATTAGTGCCGAGACAAACTGGTCCTAAGCCCACAGCTTCAACCACTATGGTAGGAACGTGAGTGAATTTTCTACCACTCCCCAAAATGCCCCTTCTGCTCCAGCCAGTGTGGTCTCCCACATACTTATTCACTCATCAAACATTTTCTGAGTGCCCCCAAGGTGTCAGGTACTGTGTTCAGACACTGGAGGAACAAATAGAATGTCGACGCAAATAATCCATAAAAAATCTATAAAACCAACTTGGGGTGAGTTTACTATGAGCCAACATTTGAGGACCATATAGCCCGGGAGAGTCCTTTCACAAAGAAATGGAGCACTCCAAAGAAGTGGGGTGTACAGCGTGGTTATATACCATCAAAGAGCATGTACCACATGTGATTGCAATGTCCCTTTTACAATAGCCGCAACCTTGACCTGTCAGCACCTCCATTGATGGACACAGTGAGTATCAGGTCTGCTGTCTCCATGGGCGTGGCTGTTGTCTGGAGTTGGGTGGTCACAGGATGAGTGCAGCAATCAAATTCTAGCCTAGGGAGAAATGATTATACTTAAGGAAATGCCAATGTGGGGGAAGTTGCATTTACAACTTAAGGGCATTGCTTTTGTCTTTGGGACATGTTAATTGCTTAGGGCAGATATACAATGGATGAACAGAGGCTACAGGCCCCTTTTGGGGGAAAAAAA
Organism: Diceros bicornis minor; assembly: GCF_020826845.1. Taxonomy (NCBI): domain Eukaryota; kingdom Metazoa; phylum Chordata; class Mammalia; order Perissodactyla; family Rhinocerotidae; genus Diceros; species Diceros bicornis. The sequence goes on along the minus strand of NW_026690871.1, from coordinate 104,770 downwards.
CAATTTCAGGCCCACTTAGTTTTACACCAAATGGCTTTCTCATATGCTCCAATGTATCCTATTGCTGGTCATTTATTTATCAAGAAGAAGGATAGTCTCAGCTTTAAGGAGCTCGCTGTCTATGAGACATGAATAAAACAACAGTTATGGAAAAGTAGATAAGTATATGGTCCCAGAGTGGGGACATCAAAATGGGTCTCTAGGTGGAGACCTCTCAGGAAAAGTCTCCAAGAGAAAGGAGCATTTGACATGAGTTTAGATTAAGAAATAGGAATTAAGTTGATTAAAAAACTGGGTAGGAGGACAGAAGAAGCACATATAAAAAGACAGATATAAAGGATGCTAAATCTTTCCGAAAATGGGTGGTATTTTTAAGGCTGGAACAAAGCAAACATGTAGGACAGAGTGGGTGATGAGGGTAAAGATGAGGACAGCAAGGGAAAGCCTGCGTGTCCAGCTCAGGAGTCTGAATGTTCTCTAGGCTACTCTGAACAGTCATTGAAGGAGTCGAAGCAGATATCAGATTTAAGCAAATTTGGATTCTAGAATGTAACTCTGCAGGCAAGGTGGAGGAAAGATTAGAAGAAATTAAGACTGAAAGTAAAGGGACCTGTTGGGAGACTAGGCAGTGATCCAGATAAGCTGGCCTTGGCTCAGGCGTGGGGTCTGCAGGTGGAGGAGGCCAGGAGGTGGCAAGCAGTGCTGGGCTCCTGCAGGAGGAAACTGAGCTGCCTCTCAGTCACGGGAAGACTGTCCCTGTCATGGCCTCCCCACCCCCATGCCCAAATGCCATGTTTCTTTCCACTTCTGTACCTTTCCTCTCTTCCCCCATCTGAAATCCTCACTCTTTCTTCCCTCCACCTGTCCAAAAGTGGTCCCTTTGAGGACTTGATCTAGTCCATCTCTCCTAAGAAGCTGTCTTTAATTACAATTTCTCAATAACATTGCCATTTTTTTTAGGTTCTGTAATGCAACATACACTAAATACCTTGGCAGAATCAAATTACATCTTGCAAACCATGTCATGTATGTGGAGGAGCTTGGAACCCTATAATTCTTTGTATTTCCTTCAATACCTACCACAAATACCTTACACATATAGGTCAATGGATGTCCAGTAAAGTTGAGCAAAGTAGAAACAACATTTGTAAGCTAAGAACTTTTATGAGCTCAGTTATTCCTTTAGATCAGCTGCTTAAACCATTTGTTTTTCTCCACAGGTCAACAGTGTTGCCCAGCACAAATGAATTTTACACCTTCTCAAACTCAATGGAGCAAAGATGGAATTTCATTCCCCCTGCAAGGCTTACTGCCTCAGAGAAAAGGAAAAACAACATGTGACATCTAATTCTTTCTTCACATTCTCATCTCAAAATGCAAGTGATTTCCAAATGCTAACTGGTTTTCATTGTAAAACTGACAGAAAAAATTTCCCATTCTGGCTTTGTTTCTTTCTTTTTTTGTGTGAGGAAGATCAGCCCTGAGGTAACTTTTGATGCCAATCCTCCTCTTTTTGCTGAGGAAGATTAGACCTGGGCTAACAACTGTGCCCATCTTCCTCTACTTTATATGGGATGCCACCACAACATGGCTTGACAAGCGGTGTGTCTGTGCGTGCCCGGGATCCGAACCTGTGAACCTGAGGCCACCACACCGGAGTGTGTTCACTTAACTGCTGCACCACGGGGATGGCCCCTCTCTTTATTTCTAAAGCTGAAATGTCTAAATCTTTCACTGGCCTTGTTGGAGTTTCCATAAAATGAAAACGTACATTCCAGAAAAATCCTTATCTTTCCAGAATAATCCTTAATATATTATGGTAAACACCTTTGCAAAATGTAACTGATTTTCAATGTCAGTGCCTCCACAAGGGTATCTTTGCATTATCTCCCCTCCCAACCACGTGTCACTTTGCTCCTCCCCAGGCTCATGGGGTCAAAGTGTTTACTGAGCACTAGGAATGATCAGAGTCTGAGGGAGACCTCAAGGATGACTAAGCCATATTTTCTGACCCCAACCATCTCTTTCCATCTCTCCTTTAACCTCTGTTTTTCTCACTCTGGTTTCTACTTTAGTTATTTACTTGTCTTTTGAATTGTTGTTTTGTGGTTTATAATTACCATGTAAATTCATGTTACTTTTTGCCTTAGAGTTTAGAAAGAACTTACAGTGAACAATGTTTTTTCCCAGCTCTTTGATGTGTCTAATAACTTCCAACGCAATTCAAGGGGTTTCTTGTTTTTATGTCTCCATCATTATTCCTTCAGAATTATGTTCACCCCACACTTTTTATCTGACCAATGCTGCTTTACCCTTTGAACGTTTCTATGCCAAGACTCACATGAGGAATCCCTCGAACACCATTAGCTAGGTGACCCCACATTCCTCACATTTGTTTTCTTGATTTGTTCCTAAATAAGCATATTTCTGAAACTAATAATAAATTGTACCAAGTGGTCGTTGCATAAAAAGCACTATCACAGATACCTTAAAGAGAACAAATGGAAAAGAATATTCAATTCCTCAGATAAGTTTACAATCAAATGAGGCATTGAGGGGACCTGGGGGCACTGATCAGAGCAAAATCCAAAGAGAAGAGTTTTCAGTCCATTTCAAATGAGGTTAAAACTGGAATGAGATAGTATTTTAACAGTTATCTGAAATCATAAACATTTTTCTGACCTTTGAGAATTTATTTGCATATAAACTGTACAACATGTGGGGAAAGAGAGTGTTGATATTGTTCAATTTCTTTTTATTTTTCAGCGCTTTGTAATAGATGTGGCTATTCACAATTAATAAATATCATAATGTGGAGAGACCCAACTTTCAACTGCCTGATATTATCAATTCTTACACAAAGCTCGAGTTTTAAAGATCAAATTTCATTTTAGTTACCTTCCATCTAGTTGATTTATATCAGAAAGTTGTTGAGTTTTAGGAAAATACTTCAAAACACAAATTTTATATGTAATTTCAAAAGCAAAAAATGAGTTAAAAACTGGATGGTAACCAGTTTTACTACCATATATTAATCTTTAACATGGGAGCAAACCATTTTAGAGAATATAATTGATATTTGCCTATTTGTATATTGTAGAATGTTAAAGGATTTACAGTCTTAATAATAATTTCAAATACCAGAGAATAAAAAAGAGAAGGTTAAGCTTTATGAAATGTTTTTTTATTTTTTTATTGATTTTTTTTAAAGATATTTATTTATTTTTCCCCCAAAGCCCCAGTAGATAGTTGTCTGTCATAGGTGCACATCCTTCTAGTTGCTGTACATGGGACGCGGCCTCAGCATGGCCGGAGAAGCGGTGCGTCAGTGCGATCCCGGGATCTGAACCCCGGGCTGCCAGCAGCAGAGCGTGTGCACTTAACCGCTAAGCCATGGGGCCGGCCTGAAATGGTTTTTTAGACATAGCAGATTTCAGAGCATATTACTTGAAAATAAAACAATCAGTTAGTGAGGTTTAAGCAATGTGGTTTTACTTTAAACTTGCTCATTCCATGGGAGCATCAGTAAAAGCCCTCCGGGAGTGGCTGACGCTCTTTCCCTCCACGTGAGCACCAGCTGTATTTTCTTTAAGCATCAGACTCTCGGGCAACACCATAGCTCTCAACTCCGTTTAGTTGAGAAAAGGCTTTATGTGTCATATGTTTTTTCTAGGGGTATGGAGCTCCCAGACTTATTAACTACAGGGAGAGAGTAAGAGTCAGAACACAGTCAATAAACTCCAGTGTGCTCAGGTGAGAGGACAGATGCCTGAACTCACATCTGAAGAAGAATTTAGAGGATGCTTTCTGACTCTGCTTCGTGCCTCTGACTAAGCAGTCCTGGACATCCCCGTTACAGCCATGGAATAACACAGGCAGCCTTGATGGAGCAGAAGTCCTCCTATGTCCATCATTTGTGCAGAGCAAACTGGCTTAAGACCTCTCGTTTCCTGCTGCAGTGGTAATTTACAGAGATACAGAACTGTCATCTAGTGAATAAGAAGAAAACAGCAAGGTGTTTGACACGAAAAGTGACATTCTGAGTTTTTTCAAAAAGAACAGTGAAGCACTAAAGTTGGCAAAGTTGACACAAAGTTGACACGATGTGGCACACGAAAGTTATAGTAAACACTAATAATGTGTAGGTGAACTAATCAGTTGCTCTCTATGCCTCTAAAGCATGTCTTGACATCTGACTCATAAATAGTACAGTTTAAATATAATAGAATATCTTTGGAAATAACTTCTCATCTCATCTCATCCAATGTTGTTTGCAGGATCCGGTATTAAATAGCCAGATGGTGAGTACCCATGTTGAAGCACCATTTTTATCACAGTGGAGAGAATATGAGGCATAAGCCCAACAGACTTATGTTCAGATCTTCCCTCTTACCCTTGATCAATTTTGTAAACATGGTTTTCTTTATCAACTATGAATTATAACAGTTACTTTAAAGGATTACTGTAAGAATTGCATAAGGGAATACAGTAAAGGAACTGGCGCACAGTAGATTGATAGTTAATTCTCCTGCCCTGTCTCTCTTCTAAGAAACAGACAGAAATAATCTAAGAAGAGAACCCGTGTATAAAGTAAACGTATGACAAAAAGTCCATGGCTCCTGAAGTAAAGGACATCATTGTTGAGTGCTTAACCTCAACTGCCTCCAAATACTGTTAACTCTCAATTAATTTTATGTGTTTTCTGTCTTCCAGACAAATCACTGGCTACGAGGAAAGGAGAAGGTGTGAAATTTAAATTGATTTCACTCTTGGATGGTCCACCTGTAATATTAGGTGTTTTAAATCACCTGGTTTTTCAGGTTTCCTGCTTATTCCTGTATATTTTACCACGGTTCACAGCCCGAGAAAATTAGAAAATCATTATAATTTTACACACATGAATATATATCTTGACTATTACAGCTCGACTCTTAATATATAGAGCAATGTTGTACATGTTTTGTCCTTGTGGATAGTACAGAATACTTTTGTCCAGGTTTTCTTTGGCATTATCATTTATAACGAAGAACTCAGTAATATATGCCCTGGAGATAAGGGTTTAGAAAAATCTAACATACTATCCTAGTCATGCCTCAAAAAAAAAAAGTAAAATAAATAAAAAGCTATAAAAATAATAAGAGGATATTTTGAAGGCACCATTTTTCTTAATTATTTCCAACTTTATTTCCCTTCACCTCTTTTTAATCTTTCTCTGTCTTATTTGTTATTGGCTAATTATCTCACAGTAATTAAACCACCCTCAGCTGAGTCCCCCATGCCTCTTCAAGTGCCCCAGACTGATGTAGGTCTCAGCTCTGACAAAAAGAAGCTGGAAAAACAGTTTTGTGGCACTATTCTTAAGAATATCTTTACTCTTACAATAATAGCTATATTTTTGAAAGGCACCAGTGGATTACAAAATGAAGTATTCGACCAATGTTGTATCCTCATTTTCCTTCCAGGGGGAGCACAACTTTCATGTGTAATTCAGGGCTGTTGCTTTATTGTTTTTTCCTTTCAAGACATTTTATTACTTGTAAAACATAATAGGGTTAATGGTGATATATGAGTAACAATATAAACTTACAGACAGCAAAATATACTATTTTACAGTCATAATTTTGTATACTGTAACAAACAGTAATACTTTCATAATGTACTATCTTGATTGATCAGGAATTATTCCTGGCTCATTTTTATGCTAATTCATTTATTAGATTACCAAATATATACTTTTATGATCTTTATTTTCAATCAATACAATTGAAGGGACATCAATTGTTCTTGGTAAGTGAAAGGTCACAAAAAATTTTTGATAATTTGTAAGTTTGAGAAGGATCTTTCTGCTTTTTAAAAGAGAAGTCATTTAATATTTGGGAAAGTTCTCAAAAATCATCAAATTCTTTAATTTTACAGAAATGAATACTACATTCCAGAGAGCCTAAGTACGTTGTCACACACTAACCAGAAACAGACCTGGGCCTAGAACTCAGGTCTGAGTCACCTGACTTCTACTGGACCACACTCAAGGGAGCACATCCTCTTCTTACTGGTAATTTCTAATATTAAGGTATTTTCAAAAGCACAGTTGGGAGAAAGTGTAAATAAATAGAACAGATGATTTTATATAAAAAAGTAGCAATTGCTACCCACAATTTCTATTCCATATGAGTGTTTCCTTTCTTGAAGGTTTCTTGTTTTTAATAGTAAGTCCACTTTGGTGACAAGAAAAAAGACATGAAATTTGGCTTCTTTAGTAACAAAAAAAAAAAGCTTCTGTTGAAATTAAAAAGACACTAACTAATGTTTCATCTACTACAGCAACTTAAGAATATTATTGGATTTTGGAAAAGCTCTGAGAGATTTTTTTAAAACTCATGTCCATGTGACTATTAGTCCAGCCAGGCACATCTCCACATGACATCTCCTAGAGTGTCCAGTTTTCTGCTGGACCCAGCTGTTGTCAGGCACAATGCTCTGGCTGGGTAGAGAATGATGCAGCTTCTGAAAAGCATGTCCTCAGTTCCACTTCAAGGCTGATTTTCTCTGCAAAGTGTAAGTGGAAGAAAACATCCCCTTCCACCTGACTGGATTCCCCTGCAGGCTTAGAGAAACAAGGTGGCCTAGTCAGATGGGCAGACAGGAAGGTAAATGAGAGTCTGTCACAATTTTATGATAAATAAGAGAGAAAAGGATTTGACATCCTAACAAGATTTTCTTACCTGTTGAACAGCATCTGAACATATTTTTCAGAGTTTCCAAAATAGCAGATTGAGATTCTAAGTTGGAAAGGAAGAAGATAGTCAATATATTAAAAAATAAATTTTCTCATTTCCTCAATTGGAAAACAAAACTAAATAAAATATATCTTTAACCATAAGTACCAAAAACATCTAGTTTATCTTCCAGTTATAATTCTGTGTTATGAGAACATGAATACTTTTCAATATATTTAATATGTACAGTGACTAACACTCATGCCTTTAATTACTTTTGAATTAAAAAATAAGGAGAAGGAATATAATAGAGAGTAAAACTAAGAAAAAGAGAAAAAAGAAGAAAGAATGTGTAGGAAAGAGAGAGAGTCAGGAGAAGCATGAGAAATGGCAGAAAGGGACATGAGCAGAGGGAAGACACCAGGCTCAGAGCGAATGACAAGTCAACTGGCTTCTGAGCAGGGCTCAGGTCTAGAGTCACTGGGCTGCATCTGAGAACTCCACTCAGTTCTAACATCCTGAGAAAGACAATGCCTCATCTAAACTCGGACAGCACTGGTTACCAACGCTCTCCTCTCCAAGGACCTGCTGGAGCTTTGAGAACTGCCTCTCTCAGCTCTGGGACTGACAGAGTCCCCATTAAATATTCATCAACTGGGATGGTTGTTTTGAAAGAGTAACCCAGAGAGAGCTCTATCAAGTGTACATTTAAACCTGCCAACTCCTTCACTCATCCTTCCAAAGAATTAACAAACTAAACTGTTTAAAAAAGATAAAAACTACTGTTAAGCAAAGTAGCAGAAAACTTTCCTGGTAAACTTTAAATGTTCCATCTTTTTTGAAGTCACCTCACAACATTCTGAGCATAGTCTAAAATTCTGGGCTCCCTACAGTTCCAAATATGTTTCAGAAATGATCTGTTTTTCATCACAAAGTAAGCCTATACCTTATGAAGCAAAATAAACTTGGATGAGTTTTATCTTGTAGAGAGAGGACAGCAAGAAAAAGAGTAGGATGTGCCTCTCTGCTATGAAGGATAATAAATAAAATCACACCAAAATATACAAAATATGCCTCTAAAACTGAATGAAGCAGACTCTAAAGAGTTTTACATTTTAAGTAAAAATGCACTTATATGAAATTATACATCAGTTTGACTAAAATATAATCAATTTTATAGAAGAAGTATTCATTAAGTTTCATTTAAATAGCATGACATGATTAGCTGCATAATAAATGGGAGATATTTTAATTTGGGTATGCCATGTCCTCCCACCAATGAAGGTGGGCTTAAGCCTGTAATTTTCCTAAAAGGCACCAACCGTATGTTCTGCTTATTTGATTATTTAATAGTATGGATCTGCTCCTCATTGCCAATGAAGGATGTCTACACACACGCTTTAGCTTGCATATGTAAGGGGAAATGCAGGATGAGTTTATAAAAAGAAAAATTGAAAATGAGCACTGTCTTTAGGAGAAGTGGTCAATCTGTTCAAGAACATTTTCTCCCTTGGTCAAGTGAGAAGCTGAAAGAGAGAATACTATCAGCCTCTTCCTTGGCCCCTAATAGAATTCTGCATTACCTCAATTAAACTAGTGCTAAAGTGTTTGTAATAAACTTGGAAATGAGTTGATGATACTGTATTTGCATTACATGACACAGACTCTCTTTCATTAGGCACGATTCAAAACACTTTTTTGGACATTAGAGTCCATACAAGTTTTGCTTCTCTGACAGACTGTAACTTTAATCTCATGGACATGAAATGATAGAGAATTGTTCCCCTTTCCCTTTCTACTTTAAACCTGAGTGATAAATTTCCAACTACCTTTAAAAACTGCAGGTCCTTCTGAAACACATTTTAGTGTGCTGGTTTACTTTAGCTTCATTTCTTTGTTCTATCCTAAACTCCTTTCAGTTTGATCTATGTTCCCTTTGTATTCCTTTTGTATACCTAGATATTTAAAATCTGCTCTAATCTATATTGGAGAAATGTTGGGTTACATATCTTTCAGCCAGCATGTAAACTCAAGTTTTAGGGTTTCTACGCAAAAAGTTTCTGCCATGTTTCTACCAGCTCTCCTTCCATATATTTTCCTCCAGGATTTTCTGTGACAAAATTGCCTTTCTAAAAACCAGTCCTCTGTTCACCCTCTTAGCCTGTCACATTTTCATAGAAAAATAAAGAACTGGATTTTCCAAAGATGCAACAAGAATGATCAAGTGCTGATTCATACCTAGATATCCTGCTCCAGTTCTCCATGAATTTTAAAAATAAAGTTAATTATCTCTTTCATTTTGTCTCAAACTATTGAGTAACCTTGGCACTGAACCCCTAAATTGGTCCACAGCCTGCTTCAGCAGACACAAAACTCTCTCTCAAATGCTTGAATTCATGTGCTGAGTAGGTATTGTATTTATTTAGATTTTATTCAACAAGAGATCTTCATTGATTCACTCAAATACTTAAGTATATATTATGTGCCCAAAGGTCTTGAAATATTGGGGGTCTGCAAGGAAGACAGATATGTATAAACAGATAAATTACTCTATAGAAATAATTTGATTGAAAGAGATATGAATAAAATGCCATGGGACTCCAGGCAAAAGAACCACCATAGGTTGACCTACAACTAAGATATATAGCAATGTACTGGGACTTTGAGGAAAAAAAAAAAACACTATGGGGGGTGGATAGGGATTATACCATATAAGTAAAGGAAAATGAAGAGAGAGAAGATAAAGAGAAAACAAGATAAATGGAAAGGTATTTTCCTTATTAATGTTTCTGCCAACAACTTTTGTAGTACACTGCTTGCTGATGTCCTTTCTAGCCAGTCTTATCCTTCATCCAGCTTCTATAGACTTCTCCGTGCAGACAATGCCAAGTATGTAGGGAACCAGGGGGTGAGCAAAAGATTCACAGGAATCTGCAGCCCATCTGCAGCTCACTGCTGGGGAGGGGCACCGAGGCATCACCTTGGCCTTTCTTTCCAAGTTCACATAAAGGAGGGTTGGTTCCTTCCTCAATATATGAAGGTGGAGATAAACCCTTTTCACAGAATGGATTATGGAAAAATTAATGTTAGAGCCATGAAAAAGGCAGAGGCGATAGCACCATGATTCTGAAGTAACTGGACATGTGCATTAGTAACCAAGATAAAGAAGAGCTGAAGACAAGAAAAAGGGCTAAAAAGAAGTTCTCAATTTTCTAAGATGGAAATGCCAGTCTTTCTTCAAAAAGAAAAAAGTCATTGAACCCTTTCCTTTAAAATATAATTGAATGGGGCCACATGTTGCAAATAATGGTTTTAACCATGATGTCAGTACACAATAATGTGTAGCAATCAGCTAAGTGCACTGCAAATTGTTCATTCCTTAAAATTACGTTACCAAAGTTTGCAATTGATATATATATTTTAGTAAATAGTAGACTGTGTGCAAATTTGTCACCATATTACTGACAATGTTACTCTTACAACTGAAAGCATGACTAGGAGCGAGAGGGTGGTGTGACCCTAGATTGCTAGAGTCACAGCAAGAAAAGTCAAGAAAGTGCCATCAGGTTATTTGGACAAAAGAATGCTATATGGCTGCTGGGTTTATAACAGATTAATTGGAGAAAAACAAGTCACTACAGTAAATTATTGTCTACTTACCTCAGTCACTCTCTCCAAGAACACATATTTTAAAATGAGACAAGTTATTATATTTAAAATTACCAGTTCTGGCATTTTAGATACTACATCAAATAATGATATAAAAACTAGGTTACAAACATCCTGGCGTCAATTCCAACTACCATCTTTTACCAAAATAAAACTCTAATTATCACGAATTCATTTGCAATCTAGTTGTCCTCCAATATACAAAATCAATAACTTCAAATGTATCATAACTTTCTTAACTTTCCCTAAAATTTTAGAAGATAATATAAATATATCTCTTGGAAAAATTGAGAAAGATAGAGACACAAGGAAAAGTAAAGATGAAAATATTACCCTAATAAATGATGTAAAACACAAGATATGAACAACTGTTAAAGGAATTCTCTATGAAATTGATAATTCTACTAGCTGTACACCTGCTTATTACCTATCAGTATAACAATGTTTCCTAAATCCTATCTCCTGTGCGTTGTTCATGTCAGGGAGTATATTCCACCAAGTAAACACTAAACAGTGTTTCAATAGCATGGGATATTAAAAGGAGGACATGCAGGGGCCGGCCCGGTGGCGCAAGCGGTTGGGTGCGCGCGCTCCGCTGCGGCGGCCCGGGGTTCGCTGGTTCGGATCCCGGGCGCGCACCGACGCACTGCTTGGTAAGCCATGCTGTGGCGGCGTCCCATATAAAGTGGAGGAAGATGGGCACCGATGTTAGCCCAAGGCCGTCTTCCTCAGCAAAAAAAAAAAAAAAAAGAGGAGGATTGGCGGATGTTAGCTCAGGGCTGATCTCCTCACCAAAAAAAAAAAAAAAAAAAAAAAAAAAAAAAAAAAAAAAGGAGGACGTGCAGAGTTAAGTGTTGGACCCCATTCAGTGCCTCAGTGCAAAGAAGAAAGAGGTAAATGCATCCCTCTAGGGACTGGGATAAAAATAGGAGGTTATGAGCCCAAGGCTCCCTCTGCAGGCCATTAAGCAGGAACCTGGAATAAAACTTTTGACACCATGGACCATGGTTGGTTTTACAGGGAACTCATGAGGAAGTGAAGAACATGAAATAATGATAATTATAATAACAGCAGCAAACACTTCTACTGAGCCAGGCACTACACTCTGAATGTTAATTCTGTGCTTGAACATATATTAACACACATAATCCTCAAAATATCCCGACGTAGTAGATGTTGGTCTTTTCACAATTATATAGATGAAGAGACTGGGTACAGTGGCTAGAAAACTCATCCAATTTACACAGCTCATAAATGGCAGAGATCAAGCTCAATGCTCTTATGTTATGCTCTTTTACTACAACCCAAAATTAAGTGTCTAACGACTATCTCCACTGGCAACTGCCAAGACCTTAGTAGTCCCTCCATGGAGGCAGGCATGGGCATGGCAGGGACCCGGCTGAGGGAGGCTAAAACACCCGAGGTGTGGCAGAGCAGTTGCCAAGTGGCTTCCTCCTCTGACAGGGGCAAGAACACACCCAAAAAAACTTGGCGGCAGGCACCAAGGCTCGTTCCTTCGGAACTGGTCCAGAACGAAATGGGCCTGGAGCAGGAGGATGAGCGAATAGGCCAGCCTCCTTTGAAAAAAGCAGGCGATCTGTGGCAGCCTTCCGGCCGCCCTGGCATGGCACATGTGCCCTCAAGCAGAGGGCTTCACGCCTGTCTTCCATGGCGGATTTCTCGCCAGACCGTGGCCTGGACATTAGGAAGGCTAGGCCTTACTGACTTCAGAGATGAGGCAGGGATCTGTTGCGGGAAGGACTTTCCCAGTTTGGCCCAGGATCCCTAACCCTGGGGTGCCATACGCTGGTTACAGCTCTTCAGACTCCACAAAGCGTTTCCTACACCTGGACTGGCAGCAGTCGCAAAGTGAAGGGCAGGGGTGAGGACATGGCTTTGTCTTTTCAGGAAGAAATGAGCCCCGGGATGAAGCAGCTGGCACAGGGAGAGTCTTGACCTTGAAACCCAGTAAGCCGGTGGCCATCAGGACAAAAATAATGGTTCCAAGGAAGGGAAGCGGCCTGCAAGCTGAGTGGGAGTGGGGGAGAAGAGGCAGACAACAGCTGAAGCCAAGTGCAGAAGGGGGACGATGCAACAGATGCAGCTGGGTGGTGCCAGCAAGTCAGAGCCTGGTGGGAGGGCGGGGCCTTCACTGAGGACACCCGAGGCCAGTCCTAGGCCCCAGTGGTTGCGAATGCGCCCTTGGCCTGTGCGGGAGAGTAGGGGGTTGAACCCAAGCCCGCAGGGCTCCTGGAGCAGCCAGAGAAAGGTCCCATGGAAGAGGTAGGCGAGGTGGGCAGGGCGCAGCACGTTACTCTCCTCAGGTCCTTGAGGGAGAGAGAGAGAGAGAGACAGAGAGAGAGAGAGACAGAGAGAGACAGAGAGAGAGAGACAGAGAGAGACAGAGAGAGACCCGTGACGTCTGAGTCGCTGTCTCCACTGTTGGCTGGTGTCAACTCACACGCCATCCCACTTTCACCACCCAACCTCAAGGACACCCCGGGGCCAGCCCCACCACAGAGAGGTCGGTTCCTTGTCAGCTCCGTGACCTCACTTCCGGAACTGACCCCAGTGTATGGGAAACGGTTGCGGCAAGCCTTTACGTGTCCCTCTGCATGACAATGGCCTTCTTCCCCTCTCCCATCCCCCAGGCCCACCCAAGACTTCCACCTTTGTCATTAGCTCAGGAGAGGATGCAAGATGAGAATCTCTGCCCTGGGTGGAGAGACTCATTTTCCCAGGTTTCTCCCATGGACACATGTTCTTCAGCTGGGTCTGATTTTCTCCAGCCAACCTGTCTTGTTAAGGATTTGGCAAGCCAACAGAACCTGAAGGGAAAGGGCAGAGAGGGAGTCTCTCTCTGGCCCCGACAGCCCCGAGCTGGGTCGGTCCCTCAGACCTGGCCAGGGGCAGCCCATGACCCGGTGCCCTCTCCCGGGGCATCCAAGGGCAGGCTCGGCGCCAGCCCTACCCCACTCGCCACTGCCACGACCATCGTCCTCCCTCGGGAAGCCTGGGCAGGACAGAGACCCGGATGTGGGAGGACTCCAGATCTCAGGTCTGGCACACCGCTTGAAAGGCTGCTTCCTCCTCTGACTGGAGGCCAGCACACACCCCAGGAGACTTGGCAGCCATCCCCAGGGCTATGTCCTCCAGAACTCGTCCACTTGGAAGGGGCCTGGCCCAGGTGCCAGTTTCGGCTGGTTGGCCAGCCTCCTTTGGAGAAAGCAGGCAAGCTGAGCCCTGCTTGCAGTGGCCCTGGGCCTGAACCTGCGACCTCACGCTGAGTGCCTCACGCATGCACTCCATGGCATATTTCTCCCTGGAACCATGGCCTGGGCACTAGGAAGGCCAGGACTTCCCGACTCCAGGGAGGAGGCTGGGACCTGTCACCCGAAGGGCTTGCCCAGCTCCGCCCTGGCTACCTAGCCTTGCAGTGCCATCTGCCTGTCTCAGCGCTTCTGACTCTACAGAGCCTTTCCTACACCTGGCCTGGCTGCAGACGCAAAGTGCAGGCGTGGGGTGAGGCCGTGGCTTTGTCTTTCCAGGAAGAAATGAGCCCCTGGACGAAGCAGCTGGCCCGGGCAGAGCCTTGAGCTTCAAGCCCGGTACGCCTGTGGCCATCAGGGCCAGATCAATGCTTCCAAGTTAGAGAAGCGGGCTTCAAGCTGAGTGGGAGTGGGGAAGGGGAGGGAGACAACAGCTGAAGCCAAGGCCAGAAGGGCGGCGATGGAACAGCTGCAGCTGGGTGGCGCCAGCCGGTCAGAGGCTGGGGGGAGGGCAGTGCCTTCGCTGAGGACCCCCGAGGCCAACCCTAGGCCCTGGCGTTCGCGCATGCGCCCTAGGCCTGTGAGGGGCTGTGGGGGTTTGAATCCAAGCCTGCAGGGCTCCCTGAAAGGACAGAAAAAGAAGGGCACATGGGAGAGGTAGGCGAGTTGGGCAGGGTGCGCCACCTTACTCTCCTCAGGTCCCCGAGGGAGAGGGAGAGAGTGACAGAACCCTGACCTCTGAGTAGCTTCCTCCACCGCTGGCTACTGCTAACTGGTCGGACCAACCTTTACATGTGTCTCTGCATGACAATCGTCTTCATCCCTTCTCCCATCCCACAGGCCCAGCCACGACATCCACCTTTGTCATTAGTGCAGGAGAGGATGCAAGATGAGATTCTCTGCCATTGTGGTGAGAGACTCAGTTTCCCTGGTTTCTTCCATGGACTCATGTTCTTCAGCTGGGTCTGATTTTCTCCAGACAACCTGTCTTTTTAAGGATTTGACCACCCTATGAACCTACAGGGAACGGTAAGTGGGGGATTCTCTCTCCCCCTTCCTCCCCCTCTCTCTCCCCATACAGGTTTGGATGAGGGAATTCCCCTCTCCCCCTCTCTTGCCCAGATTTTTTCTCTCAGAACAGACAGTTTTCTTCTCTTCTTCCTTTCTCTCTCCTCTGTCTCCTGGGCTCCTTGCTACTCCTTCATTTATTTATTTATTTATTTTTAATTTTTGTGTATTGCAGTAACATTGGTTTATAACCTTGTATAAATTTTAGGTGTATATCATTATGCTTCTATTTCTGCATAGATTACATCGTGTTCACCACTCAAATACCAATTACAAAACATCACCACTCCTTTCTAATCATTGGTTTGATTTCCTGTTTGACCAAACAGTTATGCATGAGAGTGCTTATTGGCTTATAAATTGTCTGATTTGTTTAAGATATGTTGGCAGTTAATGAGCATTTTTGCGTTCAAGTTGGTTAAGGAACTGGATTTCAAATCTGCCCGTTCCTCTGATGCGCTACTGAGTCCGAATTTCTGTGGTTGGCCATCTATCTCTCTTCTGGCGGCTTCAGGAATTGATTGCTATGTCGAAATTGCTTGCTGGACAAGGATAGGACCTAATTTTATAATAATATGCTTTCTTTGCTTTGGAGTAGGATGTTTGATATTTATATGCAGACACGTGTGTGTGTATGCTCCAAACATATTTAATGATAAATCAAGATTAACAATATATATGATTCCTATATTGACTTTTTTTGGACAAATACTGAGAAGTTAATTGAATACTCTTACTTTGGTTGCAGTTAGGTTCACTTTACTTCATATTTTTAAAATCCTTTTTAAAATATATGATACTATAATTGAACATATACATTTTGACTGCTAACCACCTTTTAGTCCCTAAATATTTTGCCTTCAGATATGTGTACCATTATACACATTCATATATAAAAGTTTCATATTAGTTGTGGCTTTACTTTTGTGAGCACGTGTATGGAATATCACTGACAATCTCCTTTCTTTCAGCATCTATGTTCAGTGTTAGTTTCCTTTGTCTTCGTGGAATGTAGAGTAACATTCAATATTGAAAAAGTGATTTAAGTAACTTCAGTATAGTATAACTGCTATATGTAGCATTATCTCTGTGGTTCTATTTTTAAATTTTGTACTTTGCTTTTTTTCTTTTTTCCTTGTTTTGCTCCATTTAAAGTAATTTTCCTTATTAACCTTTTCTCCACCATGTTGGATATATACATCTTTTTCACATTCTATTTTAGAATTTTTTTTTCTGCTGAGGAAAATTGGCCCTGGGCTAACATCCATGACCATCTTCCTCTACTTTATATGGGACACCACCACAGCATGGTTGATGAGCGGTGCAGAGGTTCGCACCCAGGATCCGAAGCCACGAACCCTAGACCACCAAAGCAGAGCGTGCAAACTTAACCACTATGCCACCAGGGTGGCCCCTATTTCACAATATTTTTAATTTGAGAAATAAGAAGAACCCAGAATCTGAAGTCTTGCCTCACTGCCACCTCAATGTTAGATGAAAAATTAATTAGTATTTTACTTCTTTTCTTTTTCTCCAAATCCACTGTCTCTAGGTATAGATTAAGCTCTTGGTTCAAGATGGTTTTAAATTTTATGCACATTCTTTAAAGTAGTTTGTGTTTTGCATTTTTTAAAAATCACATTAACACAAAGTACCGAGACAATTGTTTTAATTTTTCAGTGTTCACTTCTTTGGTACGGTGCTTTTTTTTGAAACCCGTCAACCTCAAACTTGATTATGGATCTGAATTATCTGGAAGGCTTGTTAAAACACAGAAGATTTGCTGTACCCCACCCCAAACATTCTGATTCAGTAGGTCTCCGGTGGAGACTAGCATCTCTGCATTGTGATTCAAAGCTCCTCTGCTTAACATTCCTTATTTTTTTTTTTCATTTCAGAGGCAGCAAAATCCGTATCTGAGTCTGTGGGCTGTCCCTACCCAATCCTTTGATTCCTCACAGGTGTTATGCCACAATAATCTTCTTGTACTCCTAACTCTACCTCAGCATTTGGAGGCCCCAACTGACACAAAAACGTTCTTCATTTTTCCTCTGAAAGGGGTGCTTTGTTTTCAGAAATGTGACACCATCTGCAATAAGTTTAATGTGGATGCTGTTCTCTGCTCTTTAGACATTGCAATTTACTGATACAACACCTGCACCATTCTTCCTTGTTCTCAGTATTTAATGCTCTAACATTGGAAACACATGGGGCTTCTGGACATTCTGGACACTCTCCCTTCTTCAAGTTTAATTGATTATATCACACCTGAACTAAGTTGAACTGAAGTTGGCCATATCATGGCTTCTTACATGACGATCAGGTATATGTGTAGTATGTGTGCACCTCACAGAAACAGAATGTTCCTGGAGTGTGCATCTCAATGATTCTTCTCCTAAAATTTGATTAAATATGTTCTAAATAGAGGTTCTTAGTTTCAGTTAAATGTACCTAATCCATACATACATTTCTGTAAAATTTTCTATATCTTAAACTTATTTTGTTGAATAGCATGTAAATTATTTCTATACCCCCAAGCTCACACGTTTGATTTTAAAATTTATTTTCTTTTCAAGTTAAAGAAAGAATTTTTATTAAAAGAAAGAAATGCAAAGAAGTATCCAAAAGAATGAAATACTAGGAGTATGGAGGACTAGATACCTCAAAGGGGTTTCCCTCCACATGACACTATCTTCCATAAAATATAATGTTATTGCATTCTTGAGTTCACATGATGTAAGCCAAGTCTCAAAGGACAGAAGAAGGAAATTGTAAGCACTAGACAAATTTGGATTCACCCAGTGGTCAAAGGCCAGTATGATCCTCTAATGAAAGGATTTGTCTTTGAGTCACCAGTGACTTGAGGGAATGAATCTGGGAGTCACAGATTAGTTGTGAGTCACACAAAAAAGGCACTTAACTTGGGGTCATCTCACATGACTGTGAGCAGAAACCAGTGACATTCTTCTCTGGAGGAAAGAATCTAAACTAAAGCCTTACATTCTGTACACATTAAAATCAGACAAAAATGAGCTCATAATCAAAGTTCTCCAAACAAATAAGGAATACATGCCATTGTCGATAAGAGTCATAAGACATAAGAAAATTAAAAATAAAACAATAGATTTAAACACTAAAACCTTCACTATTAGACTTACCAACTTCAAGATATAAAATAACTGTGTATAAAAAATGGAACAACAAAAAATGGAATAACAAAATCAAACAGGAGACTCTAGAAATGATCTGACATATATGGCAAAGGGCCTTATAGAACTTTAAGAGACGAAAAATACATAACTGTTGAGTTTTAAAACTTCATAGATGGGTTCTACAACAGAAGAGAGAATATAAAACCAAATTTGAATTCTGAAGGAAATAGAATGCAGCATAGAAAGACAAGGAAGTAAAAAACATGAAAGATAAATTAGATATGGAGATGATGAGAGAGAGTAAAGAAAAAGGAGAAATAAAGTACTGTACAACAAAAACAAGTGAGTCATGAGAGTAAAACTGAAAGTTAGAGGGTCTATAAATTTCTCAGGAAATGAGAAGCTATATCCACTTCAGGCAATGTGGGCTGGTGGTAAAATAGAAGTAAAGAATATAACTGTCACCCAAATAGAGGAGATACAATAAAATATGGAAAACAAGTATAAATCAATAAATTTTAAAGGGAAATAACATAATAAAACTTGTGGAAAAAATAGAAGGAAAACATATAGATAGTGGGAGCAAAAGAAGGATATAAATAATCACAACAAATGTAAATGGAATAAATTCTCCAGTTAAATACAGATTGTTAAATTTGATGCGACAATGATAAATTTAGCTGTATCTTGTTTACAGGACTTATGAAAACTAAAAAACATGGAAAACTAGAAATTCAAAACAGAATAGAAGATATAAAGATAAGCTAGGAAAATATCAATCAAAAATCAACCCAGGGTAGCTATAATAATATGAGATAAAACAGATGAGGAAAAAAGCATCATTAGGAATTAAGTGGTTAATCCCCACTGGTATATAAATTCAACTTATCATGAAGATATAGTCGTTATACTACACATGATGTCATGTGAAGATAATATAGCCTCAACTAGGAAAGGAAGGAGGAGAAGGAAGAGGAGGAGAAGGAGAAGAAGAAGAAGACAAGAAGAAAAAGTTGGAGGAGGAGGAGGAGGAGGAGGAAGTACAGGAGAAGGAGGCAGAGGAGGAGGAGAGGTAGACATAATATATCATCATATATATAGTGGAGAATTTCAACTTTCCTCTGAGACAAAGAATAACATATATCTAATAATAGAGTATTTGAAAAACAAATAGCAAGTTTGATTTAATGGATACACATTGAACCCTATACCCAACAAGTGAAGAACACCTATTCTTCACAGGGACATGGGGAGCATTAACAAGCAGTGAGCATGAACTAGGGTACTAATCAATCCTCAAATAATAGAACACTTGAAATAAGTACAAGTGACTGCTCTATTTTATTCTTGATGCTATTACAAATCCCAGGCAATAGAAATGCAGAGAATTTTCTTTGGCCTAGGTGTTATTTGTGTTTAGAATGTCTGTAGAAAAGATGAAGACAATATGGGCTATCAGAAATAGGTACCGTTAAAGACGTTAATGATTAATTTTAATTTTATATTTTTAAAATAAGAAATGGATGAGAAGCTTTTTAAACTTGACAGTGTTCTCTCTCTTAGATTCCTAAGTGTTTCTAGTCCCTTCAGTCCTTCTTGATTCTTTCAATTGTTCCTGCCTGTTGATGATTCCTCCTTCATTGGATCTCTGAAGTTCACCTTAGTTTCCTGGTTTTGATGGTGGCAGACGCACAGGTTTGAGGGGACAGAGGTTTAGGCAATTTGATTGATAGCCTTCTGTTGCACCATTCTCAACATGCACATGTCATGCGTCTATGCTTGTCACGTATCTTCCAGTTACAATTATTCTTCCTCCTCAGGGCTTTCTCCAATCTCATGCTAATATTGTTGCTCTTCTAGGAAGGATTTAATGGTGTGCTCATATTAGCAAGCATTTTGGATCCTGAGCCAAAGAGCCATTTACAAGTCTACTCTGAATGTGATCTGTTTTTCCATTCATTGTACTTTCTTCTGTGTATTTAACCAGTTTCTTTCATGAGTGTGGAATTCAGTAAGGACGTTCCACAGCTGGAGTCATGTTATTTTCTTTAGTTACAAATTCTAAGGCTTCAAGAGTGTCATCTGTTGCCACAGACATTCGAGTCAATAGCAAATTCATTTTAATAAAGTCATTGTATTGCATTTGAAGGAAATCATTTTGAGTATTTTCCCTAAGGATCCTCATCCGTCTATGCAGGTTTCAGTACAAGAACTACCAGTATGTTCTGTCCTTGGTTTTTGCCATTGAGGAAATCAACAGGAACCCTCATATCTTGCCCAACATGTCTCTGGGATTTGATCTCTATAATGCCCTGCCCAGTGAAAGGAGGACATTGGAGAGTTCCCTGATTTGGCTCTCAGGGTTGGGCAAGGACATCCCTAATTACGACTGCAGGAGAGAGAGTAAGTCTCTAGCGGTCCTTACAGGAACCACTTGGGCAATTTCTGCCCAGATTGGAACACTGCTGGAACTGTACAAATTTCCACAAGTAAGACTGGGTGGGATGGGGAGAGATGAAACCACGTCTCCTTTGGTGCCATTCTCAGGGGCCTAAAAAGGAAGAAAGGAGGAGACTGGGTTTGTGCATCTCTCAAAGGATATGATCTCAAAGGATCCGTGTACAGGACCTCGATGAAGTATGACATTTCCTTTATTTAGAGTAGAGAGAAGTTTGAGGGGGAAGGAGATAAAGCAGTTTCCTGGAACTCTGACTGATCTTATTTTATAGAAAGCTTTCAGGGAGTGGAAAATGATTAGAAAATGAAATGAGCAAGTGTCCCCTTCTACCACTCCAGGTGTTGCTGAACAGCCTTCAGGACTGAGAGCGTGATTTTTGCCAATCCCCTTCCTCATATTGCTTCCAATTGTCTTTTCGTTTTAGCTTGCCTATGGTCCTTTTGAGCTTACCCTGAATGATGATGAGCAGTTTCCATCTCTCTATTAGATGGCCCCCAGGGACACATCTCTAACCATTGGCATGGACTCTTTGCTGCTTCATTTCAATTGGAGTTGGATAGGGCTGGTCATCTCAGAAGACAAGAAAGGTGTTGTGTTTCTCTCAGACTTGAGAGGAGAGATGGACAGGAATGGAATCTGTGCAGCCTTTGTGGAAAAGATTCCTGTGACTGAAAAGTCGTATTACTCAAGGACATGGCCATACAATTTCCAAGTAGAGGAAACAGAAGGGAATGTGGTTATCATTTCTGGTGATGCCAACTCTCTCATAACCTTGAGCTTTTCTACTTGGGAGTATTTAGTGATATGGAAAGTCTGGGTCACGACATCAGAGTGGGATTTTATCCACAGTGAGAGAGATTTCATCCTTGACTTATTCCATGGGACTATCATTTTTTCACACCACCGTAGTGAGGTTCCTGGCTTTGAAAATTTTATCCAGACAGTTAACCCTTCCAAATATCCAGAAGACATTTACCTCACTATGTTGTGGTTTCCCTTTATTCCTTGCACGACTTCTGAGTCTTACTGAAAAACACTGGAGAATTGTCCACCTAATGCCTCCTTAGGATGGCTGCTTTGGCAGATTTTTTGACACAAGCATGAGTGAATTGAGTTACAGTATGTAAAATGCTGTGTATGCTGTGGCCTGGAACCTTCACAAGATGCTTCTTCAACATGCAGAAATGCAGTCAATGCGAAGTGGGAAGGTCTGGTGTTTTGTCCCTGGCAGGTAAAGTCTCTTCAACTTAACAGAACGTACACTCGTAAAAATGACTTTCTTATGGTTCCACAGGTGCTCAAACCAAGCAGTTAGGATTTTTTCTCCAAGAAAAGCACAAGAGTTTCTGTACTTGTTTCACTCTCTAGGAGGTATATCTAGTCCTGGGTAGTAAATCATCTACAAGAAGGTTCTAGTGGCAACGAGGAAGTGAGCTATGAGTCAATATCAATGCTTTGTTTTACAAAGGATCCCAACATCTTGCCTGCCTAACGTTTCAATAGGGAATATCCTGTCTTCTCCCATGAAGCTCCTCAATGACAAGAAGAGAACTTGCCCTTTATGTGTCTATCTGGTGCTGAACATCATAGTGAATACTTTACATAAATGATCTTATTTAATTCTGCAACAACTTTAGGTATTGCTAACATCATTTTGCAGATTGATGGTCTGGGAAAATTCAGAGAGTGCATGA
This sequence comes from Diceros bicornis minor, assembly GCF_020826845.1. Classification (NCBI taxonomy): domain Eukaryota; kingdom Metazoa; phylum Chordata; class Mammalia; order Perissodactyla; family Rhinocerotidae; genus Diceros; species Diceros bicornis. Next base: position 82,744 of record NW_026690871.1, on the reverse strand, counting down.
GGGTGGCTAGATTGGACTTTGTACTCGAGATTTGTCTGAATCCTATCACCATTGATCATCTTGATATTCTTGTCTTTAGGCATTTTCTCTTGAAACTAACTGATATTTTAGAAACATTATATTTTAGTTCTCCGTATGATATCATTTGCTTTACTTCTTTGGATACTTGTAATAAAGGTACATTATGAAGCAAGGATTACAGACAATGAAAGGCTGTCTCCAATTCAGGGTTTTTCTCTTTAACACCCGGGCCCACTTCACCACAGGATGATGTGTCTCTTTTAGCTGCACCCCTTTCTGAGGAACATAGAATTTAACAATCCTGTTGGTGACTCAGTGAATTTGGCTGATGAAGGAAAATCAGATTCAGAGTAAACCATTCTCAACTTTTGGAATTTTCCCGAAGGTCTTGGACTTAAGGTGAAAGTAGGAGAATATTCCCAACATGCTCCACGTGGTCAAGAATTGTCTTTATCTGAAGAGGTGATAAAGTGGGACACAGGAATTACTGAGGTGGGTTGAACCCAATCACAATTACTTAATCACACATGAATAACCAAAATCTTATTGGGGTTTTGTGTCCCCTCAGAGCTTCATAAAGGACCACATATGGGAATTTAACAATTCACTTCCAACTGAAGTAATTTTTTCATTTACCAACAATCCAAGATGGAAGCAAGACCTTCATAAGCAAAAGATTGCAAGTTGCTGAAGGTTCAGAAGGTGGTTAGTAATTTTCAGGAATAATTTTTTTAAAAAAATTAAGTTATGTACATGTTTTCTAGAGATAATGTTATTGCACACTTAGTACATTACAGTATAGTGCAGACATAACTTCTTTATGCACTAGGAAATCAAAAAATTGGTGTGACTCACTTTATTGCAATATTTGATTTATTGCGGTGCTCTGGAAACAAACCCACAGTATTTCTGTGGTGTACCAGTGCTTTATATCATATGATAAGCATGGTGTCCAACCAATGAATTGGATTTAGATATTTCAAGATTAAGTTTGTTAAGGCCCAATACTCTAAAACACTCTAGTTACTTGAAAATTAAAAGTCACAGCTGTTACCAAGTGTTATCTGATTTTCTCCAGACTCCACACTCTGTATGCAGTGAGAGTTGCAGTCCGGGATTCAGGAAGAGCCCTCAAGAGAGCAAGGCTGCCTGTTGTTTTGCTTGCATTCCCAGCCCAGAGAATGTGATTTCCAATGGAATAGGTGAGTATATGCCTTGCAGCGACATTCTCCACTTCTACTTTTTTTTTTGAAGGGAAACATTTGTCCTGAGCTATCTAACATCTGTTGCCAATCTTCCTCTTTTATTATTGTCCCCAAAACCGTAGTACATAGTTTTATATCCTAGTTGTAAATCATTCTAGTTCTTCTATGTGAGCCACCACCACAGCATGGCAATTCACAGAGAGATGGTGTGGTTCCATGACCGGGAAACCAACATGGGCCACCGAAGTGGTGAGCACTGAACTTTCACCACTAGGCTATCAGGGCTGGCTCTCCACCTCTCTTTTGTATGCACCGTTCTCCCAAAGAAAGGAAAAAGCTCTGACGAGGACAGCAGGGTCAAAATGTTGCCTTCCTCCATTTAGTAATTTAACTTTTATAGCCAATAATATTTCCTCCCAAAATGATACCCTCTCTCTCTACCTTGAACTAGCTTGCTTGTCTCATTTTAACATCATTGCAGGCATTATGATCTCAAGGAAACCCTTTATGACCACTCCACAGTAACTAACTTAAATCTCTCTCATGGAATCTAACACATGGTATTGTAAGTCCTTACTTTTCATCTTCTTTAAAGCTACATTTAGATCACATTGAACAAATCCTTATTTTTCCAGTGTCTGGTGCTGTTCTTGGCACAGAGCAGGAGCACAGAAAGGTTGTGTTTGATTTAAGAAGTAAGTATTTCCATGGTGTACAGTGAGCTTATGGTACAGCTTGGTTTCTGATCTCCTCGAGTTCACAGGTGAGTAGGGGAGACAACATGCAGTGATGCAAATTCAAGGTGGTGACATAGGGCTGCAATATAGGTATGCAGAGACCCATGGGATGAAATAAGTGATAGTATATATGTTTGTGGGGAGGGAAGCGTCATGGACTTCTTCACAGAGGCAGTAGCATTAGTATTATATCAGACTAATGAAAGCGGATTAAATTCTTGGTGGAATTCTTAGAAATGGCAGAAACTGGCAAATTAGCCCTGCATTTAATATTCTAGGGAGCTGAGAAAAGGTTCAACATGACTAGAACACAGACAATGTGGGTTCGGGAGTTGGGTCATGAAATAGAAGAGGGACAGAAAACCAACACTGAAGATATTTCATACAATAATTAACATCTTGGAATTACTCAGATTTATGATATTAAATGGTGCAATGCTGGAATCCCCTCAATATTGGCATTATCTAATTTTATTTTTGTGATTAATATGAAGCTTAATTTCACAACATCTTTTGTATAATTTCAATTTTTTTTGAAATGTACTGAGATTGATGATATAGTCTGGCATATCGTCAATTTGGATAAAGCTTCCACGTGCACATTTGGCGTGTGGTAAGTTTGGGTATATGTTCCATATGCACATCTAAAGAACACTACGTCCACTAACTTCAATTCCTATATGCTTGGAGATTAATATATATACTTGTAAACAACTGATGATTAATGAGTAAACTATGATGGAAATTAGAATGCATTTCCAATTAAAAATACTATTCATCAAATCTTATGGGGTGGAGTTAAATCTATCCTTAAAGAGAAATGTATAATCTTAGATTATATATATTTATATATTATTGTATATATTTAAAGAAAGAAAGGTTGAATTTCTAAGTTCTAAGCATTCATCATAAACTAGAAAAAGAGCAGAAAAGTAAGCACAAGGAAAAGAGAAAACACAAAATGATAAATATTAGAGGAAGTGTTAACAAAATAAAAGACAAACATCAAAAAGATAAATAAAACTAAATTAGATTCTAATAAATGACAAATATGCTCAATAAAATCCTAGTACTAGTGTTCAAAAAAAGAGAAAAATTGCAACAAAATAATACCAAGGTTGAAAAGGGAGTGATCTGTGCAGATCATATGGAAAATTTTTAACATGAAGAAAACATAAATAACATCATGTTGATACAATGAAAATTTAGAGGAAATTCACAAATTTCTAGGCAAATAAAAGTTACCAAACTGCCTCAAGAAAAAATGAAAAATCTGAATATTGCCACACCTATTACAGAAATTGAGACCATCCTTTAAAACATTTCTACAAACTTTTATTGTAAGCTATTTATTTGGTACAAAGCTGATGAATCTGCCCAAATATTCAAGAAAAAAATAATATACATCTACTCAAACTCTTCCAGAGAATAGGAAAAACTGAAAACTTTTTGACTCACTTTGAGAGACTAGATTAACATTGGTACCAAAATCTAACAAAATCATTGCAGGAAAGGAAATTACAGGCCACTCTCTTTCTTGGATTAAATTCATTTATCCTAAAAAAAAAAAAAATCAAATCAAATATAGGTTCCCAATCTAGCTATATCTAGCTATAAGAACGACATATCATGACCAAATTAGATTCATGCAATGTAATTCAGCACACTAATCTCTGAAAAAAGAGAAATAATAATCTCAATAACTGTAAGAAAAACTAGTAAAATTAAACACCTATTCATATTTTAAAACAAACAACAACAACAGAAACAACACTTACCAAATCAGGAACAAAAGGAAACTCTCTTACTCCCATACACAGTATTCACAGAATGGAACTTTATGGTGCACTGTTGAAAGCAAGGATAAGAGAAGAATGTTCAACATCACTGCCTCTATAAGCCGTTATGCTGGAGGTCTTGCCTGATACAATATTGGCAGGAAAAGAAATAAAAGGAATAATTTACTTCAAAGGAAGAAGTAAAATTGATGTTGTAGGATCCCAAAAAGGAAACCTCAACTCCAGTCTCAGGAAGGCGCGGACCCACAGACACAGAAGACCGAGCTTGATGCAAACGCAAGAGGTTTATTAAGCGGAGCTCCGGGTCGACACATATCTCTCGCAGGAGACAGAGGAGTCGACCCCGGACCTTAAAGGGCAAATTCTTATATAGGGTTTGGGAGCACAAAGTGGGAAAAGGTTGGTGCAGTCTTACATGATTGGCTAATTTAAAACATTTAAACAGTTACATTTTATGGCGCGAATTGCTATGGCGCGAAGCGATTATCAGGTTACACACACGCGTCCCCATCTGGACCCCCTCCACCCCGACCCTCCCAAACTTATCCCTCTGGAGCACTCTCTTGTTCTCAATTCTTCCCCGAACAGTTTAGGGTGGGTCTTTCATGAATAGAGTCAGTCAGGATCGATAAACGTTCCCCCTTATACCAGGAATCCTTAGGGCGTGGAGGTGCCTGTCTCTAAGGTAGTAACTTTTTAATTTTTAATATAATTTTTACTTCCTTCAATGTTATCTTCAGATGATATTATGGTATAAATGCAAAACCATATAAATTAATGTATTAACTGAGTTTATTGGTGGCTGAATACAAGGTTAATATAGAAAGTTTTGCTTCCATCTACCCGTCATAAGCATTCAAAATTTAAATTTTAAAAAATGACATTTACAACATCTTAAAGTATGAAGTACCTAGAAATAACTTTAATGAGATTTTCAAAAGATTTCTGTCCATAAATTTATAGAACAGCATTTAGAAAAATGGAGGAAGACTGAAAGAATTGGAGGGATAAATCAAATTCGTGACTGAACAGACTCAAAATTCTACAGATATCAAAACTGTCCAAATTAATCTACAGCTTCCACAAAATTGCAGCTAAAATGATGACCCATTCTGTGGAAATTACAATTGATACAATTCTTATGGAAATGATAAAGGAAAAATTTAGCTAAGAAAATCTTGAAGACAAAGAATAGAGTGGGAGGACTTACTCTACCTGACATCAAGTATTACAGCATCACAGTAGAGGAGGTTCATCAAGACGATAAACAAGAAAATCAACGGAACCAAATGGTAAGTTCAGATACAAGCTGTTCATATAAGGACTCACGTATAGACGTCTGATTTACAAGGAAACACTGAGGAGGAGTGGGAAAATGAAAGTCTTTTCAATAAACCATGTTGGGTAAATTGGTTGTTTTCATGGAGAAGACAATGACTCGCCAACCCTAACGCACACCATCCACAGAAAAGGTTATGAGGCAGATTGTAGTTCTAAACGTGAAAAGTGAGAGAATTTAAAGGGACGTAAAGAGGAAGGAGCAATGCCCCTGTAGAAGGAAAAAGCATATATTGATACCTGCAGGGATGAGTGGGCACGGAACACTTTCAGAACCACATGAAGATTTGGGAATCTTAAAAATCAGAGCAGAGGTAGTAGAGGTAGGCAAGACCAAGGTTATACAGTCTTTTTGGTCTTCCTAAGAGTTTGTCGGATTTTTTAATGGAGGATAAACATGATCCCACTTACATGTAGAAGTATCACTTGTGATAAAGGACAAGGGCAGGGAACCAGAGTAATAAGATCTTATGATAACATAGGAGAGAAGTGACTGAAATCTTAACAGAAGTGGTGGAAGTGAAATCAAGATGAAATGTTTTGGAGAACATTTTAAATGGTAGAAATGGTCTCATTTTGAAAATCCCGAGGAGTGAGGTCTATGACTTGGTCATCTCTGTTTCCCTAGAATGTAGCATATTATCTGGCTCATGGAGGTTTTCCAATAACTGCTTGCTCATTGAATGAGTAAATCTAAGCCATAGCTTACAGCGGTATAGCTCAGAGAGACAGGGAGGACATTAGGTTTTCTGCTGAGAAAAAAGTGCTTTCATGAATATGCAAGATAAATATTGAGAAGGATAATAGCTTTGTTTACTTAACCAGAAAGAAGATGGGCAGTATTAACTGGGAATGGTTCTCTGCAGAGTATTCTGTTATTTGGTGCCTGGAGCAACAAAGGAATACAATTGGCTAAACTTACCCAATGCCTTCTTTGGGGGCATGCGAATGAGAGAGAATGACTGAACCTGGGCTGAGGACACTTTGCATCTCTCCCCAGACATGGATCAGTGCGTGAAGTGTCCAGATCATCAGTATGCCAACAGAGGGTGAGATTGCTGCCTCGAAAAAGCTGTGACCTTTCTGGCTTATGAGGACCCCTTGGGGATGGCCTTGGCCTGCACAGCTCTGTGCTTTACTGTCCTCACAGCTGTGGTCCTGGGGGTCTTTGTGAAGCACCAAGACACTCCCATAGTCAAGGCCAATAATCGGACTCGCAGCTACATCCTGCTCATCTCCCTCACCCTCTGCTTCCTCTGCTCCTTACTCTTCATTGGTCGTCCCAAGACAGCCACCTGCATTCTTCAACAAATCACATTTGAAGTTGTATTTATTGTGGCTGTTTCCAGTGTCTTGGCCAAAACTATGACTGTGGCTGTGGCCTTCAAGGTCACTGCACCAAGGAGAAGGATGAGGCAGTGGTTGGTGTCAGAGGAACCTAACTTCATCATTCCCATCTGCTCCTTTATCCAGCTGAGTCTCTGTGGAATCTGGCTGGGAACCTCTCCTCCCTTCATTGACACAGATGCACACTCTGAACACTGCCACATCTTTGTCGTGCACAACAAGGGCTCGGTCACTGCACTCTACTGTGTCCTGGGATACCTGGGCTCCTTGGCCCTGGGCAGCTTCACTGTGGCTTTCCTGGCCCGGAACCTGCCTGACACCTTTAATGAAGCCAAGTTCCTGACGTTCAGCATGCTGGTGTTGTGCAGTGTCTGGGTCACCTTCCTCTCCGTCTACCACAGCACCACGGGCAAGGTCATGGTGGCCGTGGATGTCTGCTCCATCTTGGCCTCCAGTGTGGGGCTATTAGGCTGCATCTTTGCTCCCAAGTGCTACGTTATTTTGCTAAGGCCAGAGAGAAACACATCAAATGTGTTAACGAGTAAAACACACTCAGCGAGAAAATAATCAAAATGTAAGTTATTTTCATAGGTCACAAGAACTTGCCTACACTTGAAAAATAAACTACCACATTTGTGCAGACCCACTTTAAGTACCAACAAAACTTACCTCACATCTCCACTTAATTTTTTGCTTTACGTTACTTTTGGCTTTGTACAATTTTCCTCGGGCATTCAAATGAACAAATACACAAACATTCATACTAATTCTCCTCTAAAATTATGTGTGAAAGATTGTGAAAATGGCCACACATTAGCCCTCTCCCACTGTCTCTTTGGTCGTAGCATCCCACGTTGACTCTGGGTAAACTTGGCCTTGTAACTTGCTTTGGCCAATGGGACATTAGCAAATGACATAAGCAAAGGCTTGAAAAACACTTGCTCATTGTTGGTATTTGTCCTTCTCTGGCTGCCCTTGGGAAGCCTGAGGCCATCAATATGTAAATGAGTCTAGATAGACTGCACATCTCCATTACTCCAGGTGACTTCAAGTCAACAATCAGGTATGTGAGTAAGGCCGTCCTAGAACAGCCAATCCTAGCTGAGCCACCAATAGGTCCAGATCAAAATAACTGCCCAGTTAACCCACAGAATCTTGAGAAAAAATCAACTATTCTTATTTGAAGCCATCAAATTTTAGGATGGTTTGTTATACAGCAGAAACTAACTGATACATTATGCTACCATTTATATATGTCATCTCAGTATTTGTGTAATTGTCACAGATTTCTATTTCTTTATCCAATATCGTAGACTGGAATATTTGTCTCTAGATTAAGTCTCTGAAAGAAAATCAGAGACCATATCACGTTCCATTTTACTTTTTCTCCTTCCTCTTTTCAACCAGACATCTTTAAGCATATATATTAAGAATATCTTCACTAATTTTAAGATTATGGATATTCTTCTATACTGTCATCCACTACTATTATACGTGGGGGATTTTTACTTTTAATTTTAGCCCTTATAATCCATTTGGAATGATTTACTTGTGAATAATGTTAGTTGAAGTTCCAGCGTTTTATTTTACAAATGGATATCTTTTAGTCTATAAAACAAACACTACATCATTTTAAAAGTTGATTTGAAGCATATGGAAGCTGAATAATGTTTGAAAACTTATATCTTTGAAACACTGTTTTCAATCACAAGTATAGTATATCTCTCCATTTAATCAGAGTTTTTACAGGCTTTGTATCTCTTTATAATCTTCTTCATATAACTAACGTGTAGTTCCAATTATTTTCACTACTCATCTTAAATAATTCATTGCTCTTATGAATGGAATAATTATTTACATGTTTAAACTAATTCTTGCTCATGTAACAGTATTTTTGATATTTCATATATGAATCTAGCTTCCTTATACATTACTGCACTTATTTACCAATTCTAAACTTTATAAGTTACGTCCCACTAAAATAATAGATTTTCTCTTCTTCTCTAATATTATTTACCTCTTATTCTTTTGATTCTCACTTTTTCATGACTGTGCTCGCCAGTGCCACACTGAATCACAAGTGTTTTCCAGGAGCATTTTCCTCTTCTTAAGTTTAGCGTAAACATCAGATAAATTCCTTGTCAGGGCAGAGCAGGCATCTAAGGGAGAAAAAGTAAAAACATGAAGGGGAATCATTTCTGCCTGGAAATCAACAGACTTGCTTCTCTTGGTTGTTTGGAGCTGGAGATCTTATGACAATGAGGCCAGCTGAGAATCAGAGGATCTTTCTCTAGTCCCAGGGATTAGTTTTGGTCAAATCTCTCAACCTCTTTAGACCTCAGTTTCTTCACCAGTAACATGAAGAGTTGGACGAGTCTTTTTGAGTTCTGAAATCCAGTGACAAAAAGATACCCTTCACCCAGATGTACTTGACAAAGACCAGAGAGAATTTTCACTTGTCTTCTTCTGCATCAACATTATTATCCATATCAACCCTTAAAGACATATCAAATGTTTACTTTCACATGACACTGATAAAATAGTTTCCATACCAAATCGCTGTTCATTGGGATAACAAATCTATAGTTCATTGTTTAGAGGTAAGTATAGAGATGGGCCCTGCTGGAAACAGCAATCAATGGGCCAAAAAGTCTTGCTTTATTTTACAGCAAGGCTGTGGAAACACTCCCTAATATAGCAGAATGCTGAAGTACTTAGAAAGTATGAAATAAATGGGAGCCTTGTATCCATGGTTATGAGCTAATAAGGATATGATTTTTAAAATTTTGTTAATGATGCCATTTGCCTGCTATGGGGCTGTTCTCTGGTGAGTAAAGAGCAGATGTATTCAAGGCCACTTTCATTCCTTTAATAAATATTTACTCAGCGCCTACCACTTGCTGCACGATAGCAGTCATCTACCCTAAGAGCTTTTATATTCTAGTAGGGTGACACAGAACATAAAGAAAAAGAGAAACTTGAGGTGATCAAGAAAGTTACATATATGTCAAACTTTTTTCATTCTGGACTATTTTTCACCCTTTCCCTTCTTTGACTGTTTACCAGAAGTCTAATCATGGACTTGGAAACCCAGAAAACATTGGTCCCAAGTTTCTTCTCGCAACACCCCTGTTTTAAAGACATAGTGTTTATCATCTGAGAGTATGTCTCTTTAAGACTAAGTTCCTATGAATCAGCATTACTTCATCACTTTCTTGAGAGGACCGATGATATTATGAAGGGGAAACAAAATATCATATGGGATTTATACTTGAAATGATGTTTCCACTCTAATTGTGTTATTTAATGTAGTGTGTTTTGGGGAAAGTCAGTTACTCCTTCAGAGACAGTGCTAATAATACCCTGAAAAGCATTCTATAGAGATTAAATGAAACAAAGTATGAGAAACTGCTTTGTAAATTGCAAAGCAATCTACTTCAGCTAATTTTTTCTAATAATATTTTCATTTATCCAATCCTTTTTGACTCTACACAACCTGCCTAGACTGAGTTTTATCATTTATTCAACAATAATAATGGGTCAAAATGGTTGAATATTAGAAATTTCATATGGTTCAACTTAATTAATAGGCCATCACAATATTTAATTTGGTTATAATTACAGTTAAATTTTTCATGATGCCTTATCATATTCCAGGCACATTCTAGGCATCTGACATGTATTCACTCATTTAATACTCACAATAATGCCATGGAGACAATACTATTAACCTCTATTGTATGGATGAGGAATATTAGAGGTTATATAATTGACCAAGGTCACACAGCTGGTACCCAGGCAGTCCACTTCCAAAATCTCTTTTAGGGATCCATTAGAGGTCGTGGAGCTTACATTGTGAGGATCACCCTGGTTCCTGGTTGGCAAATGGATCAGAGGGTACTAAGGAAGAAAGCACATGGCTACTGAAATGATCCAGGCAAGCAATTCTGAATACAGGATTTCCTTCCTTTTTAAGGCTGAATAATATTCCATTGAATAGATGCCCCAGATTTTCTTCATCCTTTCACCCACGGATGCACAATTAGGTAGTTTCCATCTCTTGGCTATTGTGAATAATATTGCAGTGCATTTTGTCAAATGATTTCCTGGCACTTAGTGAGTTTGAAAAAATTCTTCTTATACACATTAGTTATTGTAATGACATACCTTTCTAAATGTCTAAAGTTTAAATATTTGTCATTCTACAGAAATACCTTGCCTAATCATGATTTGTGTTGTTATCAGTTCATGAATGATCTAAGATTTTTGTACAAAAATTTGTTATAATGGCTTTTTTGCATGTATTCAGGAACCTTGCATAATATGGGTATTCCCTGATTCTTGATTTTTAGTAGAGATTTCTAGTAAGCCTTTAGGATAGGAAGTATCTTCGTAGATGTGAGACAGAGAGCAGAAAAATAATAAAGTGATTGTTATATTTAATTATATCAAAAGAAAACTGTCGTTTTGCTAAATTGTTTTTACACAGCCTTTGCTTATTTGTAAGAGTGACACATATCATTTTATTAATGAAAAGAAAATTCAATAAACAATTTTAACATAAAACAATATCTATTGAGAACTTATATGAAAATTTTAGCAATATGCTGTCACCAATTTCCTCATCTGCAAAATGGAGATAGATAATACCATCTTCCTTATGAGTTGCTGTGAGAAAACTCAAGAGTAGTGTATGTAAAATGCTTATCATCATGTGGGTTGGAAAGTGATGCCCCATTCATCTTTCCACCTGGATGATGACAGCTTTTTTAATGCTTGAAGTCTGTAGTTTTCAAAATATGTTCTACTGTTATAAAGTGAATCTTTTTTACAAATTCTTTGTAGAGTTAGAGGATCCCTTTGGAATACAAATTCAGGCTCCCGTGTGTGTGCGTGTGTGTGTATGTATACGCACATCTCTCAAATAATACTCCAAGCCTTATAATGAAAAGCTACCATCCCCACTCTTGACTCTGGTTCCAAAAAAACTTCTTTAATTTTCTGGTTGAAAAATCTATATTTCTAAATTAGCTACTCATACAGTGTTTTCATTTTTCAGATTTTGACTATTTATCGTTTCTTTCTTCTCTGAAAAAATCAGCATGAAGAGTTCTTACATATGTTAAAAACATAATTCCCCTTGCCCAATATAACTATTTAATGAATTAGGATAAATCAAAATTCAATGTCTACTGTTTTATGACATAAGCGTTTACCATTTTATAGCATATGAATCTTATCCAGAGATGTGCTACGTCAGATAGTATGAATACATTTTCTTTCTCACTTTTTCCTTTGACCTTTTAAATGGTAAAAGTCTCTTGTTTCTTTGTTGTCTTCCTATGGATTCATCACTGGTTCATCTCCTTCCACCAGAAAATTAAATCTCTTCTCATTAACTTCTGATGCATGAGACAATTCATGGGCTTCAGGTTTTGCTTGGGGACATCCCTTTTGGGCTTGAACATATACACAGTCCACATATACGCAGTATGTCTGGAAGGATAGAGGAGGAAAGGATGTTTATCTCTGTGCAAAAGTACCGGGAGACAGTGGTAGAGTGAGAATATTTTATTGACTTTACACCACACTTTGAAGTTTTCCTATACGTGCACCTAGGACGTAGGCCTCCCTCCCCCCAGATTTTTAAAATTAAAATAGCATTATATCCTTATCTACTGGCTTGGAACAGTAAGTTGTAGAGAAATGTGAATATATGATCCAATTTTTTAATAAAATTAAGAACAGCAAACGCACAAAATATATAGAATTCTAAATATGGGCACATCATTCTATGAGGCTGTGTAAAGGTGGGGAAAGGAGTGAAGAACAGCTGTTCAACATCCAGCTGCCTGTACAGTCTAGGGGTCCACGGAAAGCCTCGCCTCCAGCCCCGACCCTGGAGCTGATTTCCTCCCCCTGTGAAGTCTGCCTGACTTATTCCAGCCACACCCCGCCTCTTCCTGCCCCTGGAACTGGTCTCCGCCCACAACGTTCGGGCCTGGCTCCGCCCACAACCTCGTCCCCGCCCACAGCCTGGTCCGGGCTCATGGCCCTGCCCGCACCCTTTTTCCCGCCCACGGAACCGCCTCCCCAGCCTGCTGTCACTCACAGCCTTGTCCCCGCCCACAGAGCACCCTTAGAACTGGTTCCCAAACACAGCCCTTCTCTTAGATTTTGTCCCTGTCCCTGGTGCTGACCCAGCCCGCTTTCCAGCTTCTCACTCACTCTAGAAACTAGACACCTCCCCCGAGGCTGGGGTGCGCGGCATCGCCACGCCCGCCGCCTCAACCCGCAGCCCCCAAACGTTCCTCCTCCCCGAACGACCGCCCAAGACCGGAACCGGAAGCGCGGGCGGCGCCTTGGATGGAGCGGGCGTTCTGCGTGGTGTGTTCCGTCTTCTCGGCGCGGACCACGTTCCCGTGGACGTTCGCCCAAAGGACCGGGGCTCGGTGAGCGGCGGGCGGTCCCGGATCCAGTCGTGGTCCAGGTAGGGGCCTGGGCCAGGGACAGCCTCGTCAGGGCCCGGCATCCCTCTGTCCTCCCGGAGCCCCGTTTCCCCCGGGCTGTTCGCTCAGGGCGCCTGATGCTGCTGTTCCTCCTGGCTCCGGGCGCCGTCGTCCCTTCCTCAGAGTCCCCGTCATCGTCCTCCGTGTGATTTTGTCCCCAGGGGGCTTATCTGCTTCTGCAGACGGTGTTTGGGTTGTTACAAATGGGGCGCTCCTGGCATCTAGAGGGGGAGGCAGGGATGCTGCTCAGCATCCTCCAGGGCCCAGGACGGCCCGACAGAGAATTATCCGGCCCCAAATGTCAGTGGTGCCGAGGTTGGGAAACCTGCTCCAGGGCCTGAAAATCTCCCGAGCCCTGAATGAAGTGTGGAAATTGTTGACAAGTCAGCGAGTCACTTACAGGGTCCCTAAATGACAAGCTTGTTTAAAGGGTCCAGAGTCACCAAAAAGTCTGTCCAGCCAAGTGAGTTGAGCGACTCAAGTGCACACAGCACGAAGCTGCTTTCTCCCATCTCTGGGAGCAGCAGGTGGCTGGATAGGAATCGGGAAAATCCAGTCACAACCAACGGTTACAGTTAAATCAGTAAATACGAAAAAGAAAAGTGAATGGGGTGAACTTTCCATCCAACATCCTATAAAAGGCCTCAAAAGCTTGTTTGCGCCTTTTTTTCCCCCCTCAGACACGAGAAGCATCCGTGGAGATCAAGTTTGAGGTGAAACCAGGCTCAGGGTCCACCTGTCCTCGCTGATCCATGGATTTCTGTGTGACCAGGTGAGTACCCTGTGGACCTGGTACCAAGAGGTTCCGGCAGCCTCCGCTGTGCAGAAGACCTGCCAGTGGGCTTTCCTGGGCTCAGGTTGTCACCACATGGAGTCATTGAGAGTGAGGGTATCTTGAGAGATATTATTGATGTTTGATGGATGGAAAGATGGTAAGCTGTGTGTGGTTCTGTGTGGTAAATATTTCAGTAAGCACAGTTATATGCAAATAAAAACACATGAAACCAACGTAAATAACTGAAAATGTGTATTATAGTAGAAAATATAGATTTACTTGCATTGCATAATACTCAAAAGTCAGGATTTATATATAGTATAATAACAGAAATGTTTTGCGTGTGTATGTAGTATTAGAAGACATCCCATGAAATATTAGCAGCGATACTCAGCAACGTTCCTTAGACCCATTCAATTGACTTCTAAAGTCCTATAAATCCACCACAAAAGTTTGAAATAAAGGAGCATTCAGGAAAAAAGATGATTGGAACTTCTTTGTATTAGTAACAAATGTAAAATTGAATTTGCCAGTAGCCAGATTTATTTTGAGCATTTTTTCTTTATGACATTTCAAATCATTTGGAGGAGTACTAAGCAACACTGTAGATTGCAGGGAAGGGCGCTAGTCTCCAAAAAGACTGTCCTCTCCACCTTGTCTTCTAAAGGGAATTAACTTTGTTTCTGAAACTTTTCTGAAATAACTGTCTGATGATTCACGTTGCAGAGAATCTTGTTAAGTAATTTTGTATTTAGTTGTTGGCCTCTACTAATTGTGTGTGTATGTGTGTGTGCCTTTTTCATTCTAGCTTTCCTGTGATGTTCTTGAGGGGAATGTGTGCTTGTCATGCAATAGATAGTCTTTGAGTGTATAATTTATGGTGACCAACCATCCTCGTTTATTCAGGACAGTGGGGTTTTCCAGGACACAGGACGTTTAGTGTTCAAACCAGGGCAGTCCTAGACAAACCGAGATGGTTCCTCATCTCATGAGCCAGGCCCTGGGACACATGCACGGGGACCTGGAGAACCAGAGAGACCTTGTCCCACCTCCATGGAATATATATTGTATTTGGGAATTTGGATTTTGAAAAGTTAATGATGAGAGTGATGTGGGAGTTTGGCACAAGGGGAATCAAACTGAGGGTGCAGAGAAGCCCTCTTGAGAAGGACAGATATTTAGCTTGAGAGCTGGAGTTGGGACTGGATTTAGCTGGTCGGAGGGTTAGACTGGAGTGAGGGTGTGGGAGTGTGTTCAGGAGAGCGTTTCAGGCAGAGGGACCCCCATGAGGACACCCCTGAAGCAGAGAGCCTGGTGTGTCCATGAACTGAGAAGAGGGATGGCTGAGCCGAGTCAACACAGGGGGAGGGGTGTGAGCCACACCGGCGATGGGGGGACAGGCAGGACCAGATCAGGGGTGACTTGGGACTCAGTTCTAAGGCCCGTGGGAAGACTCTGGAGAGATGCGAGTAGAAGGATGATGTGATTAGCGTTTGGTCTAAGCACGTGGGTTAAAATGGACTTCATGGTTAAGAATGAAGACTTAATAGGCAAGATGGGAGGTGCTGGGAATAAGATTAGGAATAAGATGATTGTTCCCTAGGCCTGGGTGATGGCTGTGGAGTAGGAAAGAAGTAGAAAGAAAAGACCTTGGAGTGTAGAACCGAGAGAACATAACGGTACTTTCTTGCCTGCATGTGTCAGGTGGCACAGGGCACTGACTGTTCTCGCTGCTATCCGTGCAGACCTGCAGGCGCCCCCTCACACAGGTCTGTGTGTACACCCCTCTTTGCCACTCACAGGCCCCCCTCCACATCCTAAAAGAAGTCAGGCTTTACTTGTCAGGGGGTTGTCTGACACGGGAGACACCTAGGAGAGCCCCTGCAGGCATCAGAGCAGCCCCTTCAGCCTCTCCCTCAGCCTCCTCCCTTCCCCTCTCTTGCTTTCCACACCCAGAACGACCCTTCTCAGTATTCCACATCCCCATGATCTTCCTTACCCAGGCTTGAGAAGGGTGGGGCAGCCACTGGGGTGGACATCATCTGCACCTTCCACTCTGACCTCCGCAGGTCCCAGGCTGGACAGAGAGTGACTCTACTGGGAGCTAAGCCATGAGACCTAGCGCGTCACCCACCTGGGCTCCTTTACCCTGGACGGGGACAGCCTCTACGTCAGTGGTGAGGGGCTGTGCTACAGCCACACTCTCTCTCCCAGTCGGAGTTCTGTGTTCCCTTCGTTGCTCTAAAGTGAGCTATGATCCATCTCTCTATTCTCCTGGTCTGGGTTCAGTCTTCTCATCACTGTGTGATCACTGGGTCCAGCCACCTTCTATCTCGTTGCCTTCCTCCTGAACACCCCTCCACTCGTCCCCGCTGCTTTCCTCTCTGCTTTTCCCACAAAGGTCCCTACATCCTTCCTCTCCCTTAATTCTTTATGTTCACCCCAACTCTTGCTCAGCTCCTCTCGCCTTCTCTCCACAGGTTACACCTATGGAGCCTTGGCCCCGACTACCACCAGTGAGTATTCCTGGCCCTGATCTCCTGTGTCCCATCTGCATTTGGGGTTGGGGAGCACTTGTCCTCCTTCACCTGCTGTCCTTG
Organism: Diceros bicornis minor; assembly: GCF_020826845.1. Classification (NCBI taxonomy): domain Eukaryota; kingdom Metazoa; phylum Chordata; class Mammalia; order Perissodactyla; family Rhinocerotidae; genus Diceros; species Diceros bicornis. The sequence continues at coordinate 66,413 of NW_026690871.1, read as the reverse complement.
GTGAGGGAAGCACCTGGAAGTGCCCTAACTCATCTCTTCTCTCTATCCCAGGTTCTGGTGGAGAGTCCCAGCCCAGTGTGAGAAAGCCTTAGACACAGACATGTTCTCCACCACATTCTGACCACACGCGGTTTTCACTTTAATTCTGCTAAAGCCCCGCCCTTGGTCCTCCTTTTCCAGGTATCCCATCCATCTGCCCATTTTTCTGCCTGTCTATCTGTCTCTCCTCCAAGTTCAGTGTCTCTTGTTCACCTATCTCTCTCTCTTGGGCTCCTCTCATCCACAGGCTTGCTCATCCCTCTGCTTGCACAGTCACCCGTCCCCTCACTCTCATTTATGCTTCACCTGTGAATGGTGGTCCTGAGACAGCCAGTGCTGGAGCCCGTGTGAGCCTGGGGGCTCCTCCCACTCTGTCCTTCCCTGCTGACAGCCCTCTCCACAGCTCCCGAGCCGCCCACCACGTCCCTGCATACTTGATCATCGCCTGTGCCACCAGAAGCCACCACAGGTATCTGGGGGCCCCTTTTCCTTCCCAAGAGAAGCTCTCTGGCCCCACTCCCCCACGAGCCAGTTGTGATCCAGGAGCTGGGAATCCAGGGTGTGAAATTCTGATTTTATGGCAATCATGCTGATCACAAAGATTATACCAACGATTCAGTCTAAGGCCAGCCCTCAGAGAGCCCTTAGTCTTGTGAAATTAACACACCATTATAATACAATGTGGGATATTTCGGGGAGAGGCATCTGGAATAATTTGGAGGGGAAGAGCTTACTAGAGAAATTTTCACCAGGATGGAGTCTTTAAGAATGAGTAAGAGGGACCCTGGCAAATAGAGGATGAAGGGTTTTCCTGGCAGAGAGGATTCCATGAGCAAAGTCTCCGGCCAGAAACAACATGCCGTATGGGGAGAATTGAAACGAATGTGGGTTGCAAGAAACATAATGTTTATCCCGCAGTAGATGGATAAAATGAGACTGAAATGTCAGAAGGAGCCAGATTGAGTAGAGCCTTGAGTGCCAGGTCAAGAAGGTTGAACTAAACACTGAAGGCCATAGGGAGCCATGGGTGGTACTAGAGCAGTTGTGGCCCTAGTGAGGTATTCATTTCAGAAAGATCCTTCTAGTGGTCCATGCAGAACATCCTTTAGACAGAGCATGCAGTGAGCCTGCTGGGGTGTTGTTCCGGGTGAAGGAAATTAGTTTTTAGCAAGTGCCTTGGGGACAGACTTTCCACCCTGGGCAAGCTCTGAGTCAAGTAACGACAAGCCCTGAACATGGGGCTTTTTCCGGGAGCTGCCAGGCAGGTCAGCTAGTGAGAGTTCGATGGGGATGTGTCTTTTCAGAGCTCCAAACCCATTATGGCTGCTGGGCTGCTGGTTGTCTCAGCTGCCATGGTTCTGAGACTGATGGCTTTCAAAGTTATGGAGGATATTGTGAGAGCAGGATGGGAATAGTGCAAGTTATAGTGCCACAAAGTTTGCTCCCTTTATCAAGATTCCACCGTGTGTCTTCACTAAACCCTCCTCAGATTCTTACAAGCCTTTGATTAATTTCTAGACTTCTGAAAAGATGATTTCGACCATTTTTACCAGTGTTCTCATTGTTTTTATGCATTTGCAGAAGTCCTTACTCCAAAGTTTCAAAAATGTTCTCCCTGTAGTTATTTATTTATAAATTAATTACTTGAAATGAAATTACATGAGAAATTCAGTTCCTCACTCACACACGCTAGCCACATTTTAAGTGCTCGATAACAACATGGGGCTAATAATGAGTGTATTTGGTAGTGCAGACAAGTGTTTACATTATTGCAAAAGGTCCTCTTGGACAGGACCCAGAAGCAGGGAATCTAGAATCAGGGTAGAATTCCAGGCACCCTTGTTCATCCCTTGTGCCCTTCCAGGTCTGTCCCCCACAGTAACCACACTGGAGTGGACTCCCTGTGTACCTTGCCGCCTTGGTACAGAGACTGGACAGAGTTGCCATCTATGAGGAATTCCTGCGGCTGACCCAGAATGTTACCCAGCTGCAGAACTTGACCCTGGACAGGAAGAGTGTCCTTGGGGATGGTAAGGCTCCCTGGTCATTGGAAAAAGAAGTGAGGCCTTTCTGGGGACTCTGGATGCCTGGGACTGAGAGATCATTGAACTTTCTCAGGCTGGCAGGAGGTAGCATAGTCCCCCAGTCTTTACCCACCATTGAGAGAGAGAAAAGGACACCAGTGTAGTATAGGAGGCCCTCACCTTCTCCTAGACAGCTCTGTGACCTCAAACTAATCACCTCCCCTCTCTGGACTTTTGTTTCCTTATCTCTGCACTGAGAGCCACTGGGCCAGATGGTCAATGAGGGACTCCAGCTGTGTGTGAAGCAGACTTACTGGTTTGGGGGTCATGTGGTTCCTGATCCACAGGATATAGTTTGCCAAGTCCCACTCTAGATGAGCACCAATGCACTGGAACTTTCTGCAGTGGTGGAATGTTCTATCCGTGCTGTCCAGTGCATAGCTGCATGTGACTGTTGAGTCCTCGAAGGATGGTATTGTGACTGGTCTTTATTGTTACTGATATTTAATGTTACTGAGGTACTAGAATTTGTATTTTATGTAACTAAAATTAATGTTAATTTAAAAAGAGACTTGTTGCTGCTGCATATCAGACAGCACACCTCTAAGAGGTTGTCTGGATAGAGGTACAAGTAGGGGGACCTGCACCCCTCCCTCCATGCCCACTGGGTGCTGTGTGTCCTACCCTCCTGGAGTTTATGTTGTAGCTGGCAATAACAAGAATAAAGAATTGAAATTTATCAATTATTTGATGTGAACAAACTCATACTTGCAGGTGGAAATCAGAGAAGACTTCCTGCAGGAAATTACATTGTAGCTTAATCCTAGAAAATGAATATTAAGCAAATAGATAAAGGAGAAGGAGAGGAATGTGTTTCTAGGCACGGAAGAACACTTTTGAGTGGGAATTTACAAATTTAGAGAGATCCCATAGGCTTGCCAACTGTGATGACCCATTCTCCCCCCGGCCGTCATAAGAAAGTCCAGCCCAAATTCAGTCCTCTGTGCCCAGAGGTATGAATTTGGTTTAATTTATTACACTTTTGTTCTGTGATAATGGTCTTGGATTTTGTAGCAAAGTGTGCTCACTTTTTAGAGATGGAAACTAAAATGGGTTGAAACATCATGATGTCTACTTGACTTTAATATTTCATTGAAAACATGGGATGAATCAAGGGTGGCAAGTGTTAATAATTTATACATTGATGAAATATTGTTTTAATTAGATGGAATATACATGGTTAAATTAGATGATGGATGTTTATGAGACTGTTCCGTTTATTTTTCTGCGTCTAAAATGTTTAATTAAAAAGAGTGAAACACATTCATATGCCTTCTCCATTTCATTCATTTCCAGAATATTCTCCCAATAGAGACGACACCTTGACTGATAAGCCTGGTAAACCTGCAGGAAGCCCCAGCCCACGGTAGGGGGCGAGTATCTTGATGCTGTGCCTCATCTAAGAGAACCATGCGCACAGCGTCTTGGATGATGAGGAGAGTTGGCCAACCCTTGTCAAGGATGGTTGAGGCACAGTGGGGTCAGCAGGAGCCTTGGGGCGATGACAGGAGGTGGCTCACCCCAGCACATGTCTCCCCAGACCACCCTGTCTGGGCCCCCATCCTCAGCTGTTTGGCGGGAATCCTGGTGCTCATCACAGGCCTGATCTGCTGTCTGCTGGTAAGCCATGACGTGTTGCTTGTCTTCTTACTGTTGGGTTGTAAGACCTCTTTATATATTAAAAATACACATCCTTTTCTAGCGATATGTTTTGCAGATGTTTTCTCCCAGTCTGTGTGTGGCTTGCCTTCTCCTTCACTACATGAGTCATTGGGGAAATGTAAGTGACAGTCATCATGAGATTCCACCATACTTGAGAATGGCTATAATTAAAAAAACTGACTATAGCAAGTGTTGTTGAAGATGTCAAGTCACTGAAACTCTCATCGAGTGCTGGTGAAAAATAGCTTGGATGCATCTTTAATAATTATATACGTCTACCCAGCCATTCCTCCCCTAGGAATCCATCCAAGGGAAATAAACCCGTATGTCTATACACAGACTTGTACACACATGTTGATAACAACCAATTTATAGTAGACAAAAACGGAAAACAACCCAAATGTCCATCTACTGGTGAACGGATACACAAAGTGTGGTATATCCCCACAGTGGAATACTATTCAACCATAAAAAAGAATGAATTATTTTTTTTCTTTTTTAATTATTTTATTGAAATTATAAAGGGTTTTAACATTGTGTAATTTCGGGTGTTCATTATTATCTGTGAATTTCTGTATAGACTGCATCCTACTCACCACCAGTAGTCTAACTTTTATCCATCACCATGCATATGTGCCCCTTTAACTCTTTCACACAGCCCCCAGCCCCCAGCCCCTCTGGTAAGCACTAATCTGTTCTCTTTATCCCTGTGTATGTTTATCTTCTACATATGAGTGAAATCAGGCATATTTGTCTTTGTCTGGCTTATTTCATTTAACTTCATACCCTCAAGGTCCATCCAGGTTGTTGCATACAGGATGATCTTGTCTTTTTTTTCTGGCTTAGTAGTATTCCATTGTATATATACCACATCTTCTTTATCTATTCATCTGTAGCAGGGCACTTGTGTTGCTTCCATGTCTTGGCTATTGTAAATAATGCCGCAGTGAACACAGGGGTGCATAAATCTCTTTGAATTGTTGATTTCAATTTCTTTGGATAAATACCCAGTAGTGGGATAGCTGAAAGGTATGCTATTTCTATTTTTAAGTTTTTGAGAAATCTCCATACTGTTTTCCTTGGTGGCTGCATCAGTTTGCATTCCCACCAGCAGTATGTGAGGGTCCCCTTTTCTCCTTATCCTCTCCAACATTTGTTATTTTTTGTCTTGGGAATTATAGCCATTCTGACAAGTGTAAGGTGATCTCTCATTGTTTTGATTTGAATATCCTTAACAATTAGTGATGTTATACATCTTTTCATGTGTCTGTTGACCTTTTGTATATCTTCTTTGGAAAAATGTCTGTTCATATCCTTTGCCCATTTTTAGATTGGATTATCTGTTTTTTTGTTGTTGGGTTGTATGAGTTGTTTATATATTTTGGAGATTAACCCCTTGTCAGATATATGATTTGCAAATATTTTATCCCAGTTGGTGGGTTGTCTTTTCCTTTTTTTTTTTTTGTGAGGAAGATCAGCGCTGAGCTAACATCCGTGCTAATCCTCCACTTTTTTTCTGAGGACGACCGGCTCTGATCTAACATCTATTGCCAATCCTCCTCCTTTTTTTTTTTCCCCAAAGTCCCGGTTGATGGTTGTATGTCATAGTTGCAGATCCTTGTAGTTGATGTATGTGGGACGCGGCCTCAGCATGGCCGGACAAGAGGTTCGTCTATGCGCATCCGGGAACCGAACCTGGGCCGCCAGTAGCGGAGCACGCGCGCTTAACCACTAAGCCATGGGGCCGGCCCTGTCTTTTCGTTTTGTTCATCATTTCCTTTGCCTTGCAGAAGGCTTTTAGTCCCATGTAGTCCCATTTGTATATTTTTTCTTTTCTTTCCCTTGCCTGAGTAGACATGGTATTGGAAAAGATGCTGCTAAGACCGATGTCAAAGACTGTACTGTGTATATTTGCTTCTAGGAGTTTTATGGTTTCAAGTGTTAGATTCAAGTCTTTTATCCATTTCGAGTTAATTTTTGTGTATGGTGGAAGATAATGATCTACTTTCATTCATTTGCATGTGGCTGTCCAGTTTTCCCAACAGCATTTATTGAAGAGACTTTCCTTTCTCCATTGTATGATCTTGGCTCCTTTGTCAGAGATTAACTGACCACAGATGTGTGGTTTTTTTTCTGGGCTTTCAGTTCTGCTCCATTGATCTATGAGTATGTTTTTGTGCCAGTACTGTGCCATTTTGATTACTATAGTTATGTAATATATTTTCAAGTTAGGATTGTGATGCCTCCAGCTTTGCTCTTTCTTCTCAGGATTTCTTTGTCTATTTGAGGTCTTTTGTTATTCCATATATATTTTAGGATTCTGTGTTCTGTTTCTATGAAGAATGTCATTGGGATTCTGATTGGGATTGCTTTGAATCTGTAGATTACTTTAGGTAATATGGACATTTTAGCTGTGTTTATTCTTCCAATCCATGTGCATGGAATATCTTCCCATTACTTCAGGTCATCATTGATTTCTTTCAATAATGTCTTATAGTTTTCATTGTATAGGTCTTTAACCTCTTTGGTTATATTTATCCCTAGACACTTTTTTCTTTTTGTTGCAATTGTAAATGGGATTGTATTCTTGAGTTATCTTTCTGTTAGTTCATTGTTAGGGTATAGAAATGCAACTGCTTTTTGTAAGTTGATTTTGTACGCTGCAACTTTGCTGTAGTTGTTGATTATTTCTAATAGTTTTCTGATGGATTCTTTAGGGTTTTCTATATTTACAATCATGTCATCTGCAAACAGCAAGAGTTTCATTTCTTCTTTTCCAATTGGGATTCCTTTTATTTCTTTTTCCAGCCTAATTGCTCTGGCCAAAACCTCCAGTACTATGTTGAATGCGAGTGGCGAGAGTGGGCACCTTTGTCTTCTTCCTGTTCTCAGAGGAATGGCTTTAAGTTTTTCGCCATGAAGTATGATGTTGGCTGTGGGTTTGTGATATATGGTCTTTATTGAGTTGAGGTATGTTCCTTCTATACCTATTTTATTGAGAGTTTTTATCATAAATGGATGTTGGATCTTGTCAAATCCTTTCTCTGCATCTGTGGAGAGGATCATGTGATTTTTATTCCTCATTTTCTTAATATGGTGTATCACATTGATTGATTTGCGGATGTTGAACCATCCCTGCATCTCTGGTATAAATTCCACTTGATCATGGTATATGATCCTTTTAATATATTTCTGTGTTCGATTTGCTGATATTTAGTTGAGGATTTTTGCATCTGTGTTCATCAGTGATATTGGCCTGTAATATTCCTTCTTTGTGCTGTCCTTGCCTGCTTTTGCTGTCAGAGTGATGTTGGCCTCATAGAATGAATTAGGAAGTGTTCCATCTTCTTCAACTGTTTGGAATAGTTTGAGAAGCATAGGTATTAAATCTTGTTTGACTATTTGGTAGAATTCTCCAGAGAAGCCATCCGGTCCTGGACTTCTGTTTTTTTGGGAGGGTTTTGATGACCATTTTGATCTCTTTACTTGTGATTGGTCTGTTCATTTTCTCTATTTCTTCTTGATTCAGTTTTGGGAGGTTGTAAGAATCTAAGAATTTATCTATTTCTTTTAGGTTATCGAAATTGGTGGCATGTAAGTTGTTCAGTGTATTCTCTTATTGTCCTTTTTATTTTATTTATTTTTTTAATAAAGATTTTATTTATTTATTTTCCCCCCAAAGCCCCAGTAGATAGTTGTATGTCATAACTGCACATCCATCTAGTTGCTGTATGTGGGACGCTGCCTCAGCAGCGGTGCATCGGTGCGTGCCCGGGATCCGAACCCCGGCCGCCAGCAGCAGAGCACACGCACTTAACCGCTAAGCCACGAGGCTGGCCCAAACAATTTTTTTTTTTTAAAGATTTTATTTATTTATTTTTTCCCCCAAAGCCCCAGTAGATAGTCGTATGTCATAGCTGCACATCCTTCTAGTTGCTGTATGCGGGACTCAGCCTCAGGATGGACGGAGAAGTGGTGCCTCGGTGCGTGCCCGGGATCCGAACCCGGGCCGCCAGCATCGGAGCGCGCGCACTTAACCACCAAGCCACAGGGCCGGCCCATCTCTTATTGTCCTTTTGATTTCTGTGGTATCTGTTGTAATTTCTCCTCTTTAATTTCTAATTTTAGGTCTTTGAGGCTTCTCTCTTTTTTTCTTAGTGAGTCTGGCTAAGGGTCTGTCAATTTTGTTTCAGTCTTCTCAAAGAACCAGCTCTTTGTTTCATTGATCCTTTCTACTGTTTTTTTAGTCTCTAATTCATTTACTTCTGCTCTAATTTTTATTATTTCCCTCATTCTGCTGACTTTGGGCTTCATTTGTTCTTCATTTTCTGGTTCTATTAGGTGTAGTTTAAGGTTACTTATTTGGTATTTTTCTTGTTTGTTGAGGTACGCTTGTATTGGTATGAATTTCCGTCTTAGAACTGCTTTTGCTGCATCCCATAAGAGTTGTTTGGTTGTCTTTTCATTTTCCTTTGTCTTCAGGTATTTTTTGATTTCTCCTTTGATTTGTTCATTGATCCAATGGTTCTTCAGTCGTGTGTTCTTTAGTCTCCACATATTTGTGACTTCCCCATCTTTTTTCTTGTAGTTGATTTCTAGTGTCATAGCATTATGGTCAGAAAAGAAGCTTGATATGATTTCAATCTTAAATTTATTCAGGCTTGCCTTGTTTCACAACATATGGTGTATCTTTGAGAAGGTTCCATGTGCACTTAAGAAGAATGTGTATTCTGCTGTTTTGGGAGGGTATGCTCTCTATATATCAATTAAGTTCATCTGATCATATGTTTCATTTAATTCCACTATTTACTTGTTGCCTTTCTCTGCATGATCTATCCATAGATGTAAGTGGGTTGTTCAGGTCCCCTGCTATTATTGTGTTGCTGTTAATTTCTCCCTTTAGGTCTATTGATAGTTGCTTTATATTCTTTTGTGCTGCTGTGTTAGGTGCATATATCTTTATAAGTGTTATGTCCTCTTGGTGGAAAGTCCCCTTTATCATTATATACTGCCCCTCTTTGTCTCTCATAGTCTTTTTTTATCTTGAAGTCTGCTTTGTCTGATATAAGTATGGAAACACCTACTTTCTTTTATTTGCCATTTGCTTGCAGTATTGTCTCCCATCCATTCATTCTGAGCCTGTTTGTTTTTTGTGCTCAGATGTGTTTCCTGGAGGCAGCGTATTGTTGGGTCTTGTTTTCTAATCCACCCCACCACTCTGTGTCTGTTGATTGGAGAATTCAATCGATTTACATTTAGAGTGATTATTGATACATGAGGGCTTAATCCCACCTAATCTATATTTCCATTGTTTCTCTTCCTTTGTGTTTCTGACTACCATTTCATTTTGGGGGTTTTCTGTGGAGGTTTTATCTTTTTTTATGATCTATGGCTCTGCTCTGACTTTTTGTTTGCTGGTTACTGTGAGGTTTGTATGAAGATCTCATAGATGACATAGTCCATCTTCTGAGAGACTCTTATCTCCATTAGTCTAAGCAGGTTCCATCACTTTCCTCTTCTCCTTCTGAGTTATTGTTGTCACAAGTTATTTATATTTGTGTTGTGCATTTGTGACTAAGCTGAAATGTTTATAGTTACTTTTGATGCTTTCCTTCCCTTCTTCTTTTAAGTTATAATTAAGTATTTGCTACCCTGTTGTGAAGCAGAGCTGTAGCTTTCTGATTTTGTCTGTCTATTTATCTCTTTGCTCAAAGCTTTGTAGACATTTGCCTTCTTTTTTGTTTCAGGTATGAGGGCGTTCTTGATCATTGCTTGTATGGGAGATCTAGTGGCGATGAACTCCCTCAGCCTTTGTTTATCTGGGAAAACGTTTATTTCTCCATTGTATCATAAGGATCGTTTCACTGGATAGAGTATTCTTGGCTGACAGTTTTTGTCTTTCAGTATTTTTAATATATCATTCCATTCTTTCCTTGCCTGTAAAGTTTCTGCCAAGAAATATGCTGAAAGCCTGATAGGGGTTCATTTTTAGGTTATTTTCTTCTGTCTCGCTTCCCTTAATATTTTTTCTTTGCCATTGGCTTTTGCCAATTTTACTATTATATGCCTTGGAGAAAGTCTTTTAGCATTGATGTAATTAGGCATTCTGTTGGCTTCATGTATTTGTAAGTCCGGTTCTTCCACAGATTTGGGAAGTTCTCAGATGTTATTCTTTGAACAAGCTCTCTGCTCCTTTCTCCCTCTTTTCTCCCTCTGGAATACGTATAATTCTTAGGTTGCTTTTATAATTGAGTCATATATTTCTCCAAGAATTCCTTCATTTTAAAAATCTGAGTCCTCTTTCCTCGTCCACTTCTATATTTCTCGTCCATTTCTATATTTCTATCCTCTAAATCACTAATTCTTTCATCCATAACATCAGATCTATTTTTTAAGGATTCTAGATTCTTTTTTATCTCATTAATTATGTTCTTCATATCCAGAATTTCTGCTTTTTTTTTAATAGTTTCATTCTCTTTGCTGAAGTATTCCTTTTCCTCATTAATTTTATTTTGAGTTCATCGAACTGTCTGAACATTCTTGTAACTTGGTGAGTTTCTTTATGACAGTTATTTTGAATTCTCTGTCATTTAGATTGTAAATTTCTGTGACTTCAAGGTTGGTTTCTGGAGACTTGTCATTTCCTTCTGCTCTGAATTTTTACTGTAGTTTCTTATGGTGTTTGATGAACTAATCTTTTGCCTGCATATTTGTGGTAGTATCAGGTCACAGATTCCACCTGCTACCACTGTGGGGGAAGCATGAGCTGTGTTTCTGATCCCACCCCATATGCTGGAAGTTGCATGGGTACCGTGGGTGTTCCCACCCGCTGAGAAAGCATTCACACTGGGCTCAGAGTTGCCGCCACACAGAGGCACGTACCCAGTTGTGTGACCACAGCACTACTATGGGTATTTGTGCCATCTGGGAAAGCATTTGCATGTACACATATATCTGCTGCTGCCTTTTCTTATGCTCATGCCAGCCTCTGTGCTTGGTGGGTGGGGCTTCTTCAAGGGTTCTGAGCATTGGCCAATCATTGGGACTCCAGTGGCACGGTGGGCTTTCCAACCACCCAGGAAAGCATTCATGCGTGGGTCCAGGGCTGCTGCCAACCCCTCCCAGAGTTGCACCAAGGCTCCTTCCTACTTTTGGGGATGCAGCAGTACTATTGGCTCTCATGCCAACCTGGGAAGTGCTCGGGTGTGTGCACAGTGCTGCCAGGGAAGGGATGGGGATAGGAATGAATTCATAGTACATGCAGTGACAAGCATAAATCTCAGAATAATTATGCTGAGTGAAAGAAGCCAGTAAAAAATGAGTACATAGTATATGATACCATTTATAAAAATTCTTGGAAAATACAGGAAAATCTATAGGGACATATACCGGATCACTGGTTGCCTGGGAATGAGAATGTGTTTGCAAACGGCAGGAAAGGAGGAATTAAAATGAGCATGAGGAAATTTGGGGAGGATGGACATTCCTTTTCTTGATTGTGGTGTTGGTTGACTAAGTTATAATCAAAATGTATCAAACTGTTCACTTTAAATGTATGCAGTTAATTGTATGTCGTTAATACCTCAATTAAGCTAGAACATGTAGGGAAAAGAGAGGGAGAGAGAGCCAAGAGAGGGAAAAGGGAAGGAAAAGAAGGACTGAGGGTGAAAATTAAGTGGACAAAAGGAAGAGGGAGACACAGTAGGCATCGGGTCTCTGTGACTTTGACATCTCCTTCCCTTGGAGTCTCCCATACTGGGCAACTGACTGGACCATTCTGATGTGCTCTCATCACCTCACAAGTCACTGTCTGCCAGCGGAAGAAGGAGGGCGACTATGAGGTCCAGTGACGGTGCCTGGTCTATTACCTGCCTCATGGCGACCTATGGAAGCTGCGATGACTAGATCTGACTAGATCTGAGGTCCCCTTTTCCCAGCTTGGGTCCAGAGGAGCTTGGCTGGAACAGAACGAAACCACATTGGATGGACTCAGGCTCCAAGCCTTTATAGACTTGGCCACCGACTGGCTCACAGGGGCCTAAGCTGAAAGATTTCACCTTCTTTAAGTCCTGAAAGTGACTGCAACTTCTGTCCTGTGGTGTCACACCAGTTCATCCCTCAGGGACACCAGAATTGGTGAAACCAGCACAGACATTGCCATCATGTAAAATCGAATCTCCACTTCAGTGCAAGGTTTCCCTTCTCTTAGGAAACTTTGGAACATCCCTCCCCTTGACTCTGTGCAGCCATCACACCCCTCTCGGTTCCTCCATATTCCTCCCCCACTGAAGGCCTGGCAGTCTCAAGTTCCCCTTTTCTGCTTCATTCTCTGAAGCTCAGATTCACCAGGACTTCCAGATCAATCTCCCTCGATGGCTCCTCTCCCCAATCATGGGTCCTCCATGACGGGAAACAGGCCAAGATGGGAGGAGTGTGTGAGACATGACTCTGCAGTCACCTTGGGCCTTGGGAGCTGAAATGACTAGGTGTCTGGGAAGCCTGAATCCCAGAGTAACACCAAGGCTCTGGGAAGAGAGTATCTGCTCTGGATGTAAAAGTGAATAAAACTCGGGGGGAGAAATCTGAGGGAAAAGAAAGAGTCTTTTTTCATCTTTCTCTGTACAGAGTCCAACTAGCCTCACAGCAGAGGCTCCCCAACAAGCAGCCCAGAGCATCCCAAGCATGAGGCAGGCTGCGCTGTTCTGCTGTGGGTCTGTGGGAACAGATTACATTATCTGCACACACTGTGCAGATGACCACAGCTGAAGATACCCAAGGGCTGAGAATTAAAGTCATGGTCATGCCACTCTCTCAGACTTTTTGTGTGTGAGCTTCATATTCTCAATCTTAAGCAGTGATTCTCTGAGAATGCACACTCTGAGGATTATAATGATTAATAATATTAATATATTATTATTATGCATTGCATACGTTATACACTGTACATTATAATTATAAATTAACGTATAATTATTATTATACATTAATATATTATTATATATTACATTATAATAATATCATTATAATGATCAATAATAATCATTATTGATTATTTAATTTCTGCTAAGCAACATGACTGGCATGCTCTGCGTGTATTATCTCAGTTACAGTCACCATTTTTAGGGTTTTATTCCCATTTTAAGCTAAAGATATGGAGGCTCAGAAATATTAAATAACTTGACAAAGAAGGAAAAAAATTACTCCAAAACTAAATTAAATGCCTATTCAAACTATGTGTCAAAGAAAGAAAGATGTTATCTGACCTACAAACAGACTCAAAGTTGACCTCCCACAGGCCTGCAGTGAAAGAACTGGTAAAGAATGTACATCAGGAAGAAGAAATGTGAACCCAGGAAAACATAACAGGAGTCACGAGGAAAGGAAAAAACAGTCTGTCTAATTTAGTATTAGTTTTAAAACAAGATATTAAAAACACATTCGCACCAAAATTCCAGATGATTACCACATGGAAGAATAGAGGAGAGAAGATTTAGCTAAAAAATAACTCATTTTTTAGGGAAGATATAAGTACTAAGATACTCTATTATTGTTTAACACATTGCTCTCAGAAATTGATAAATCTGTGGGACAAAAGTAAGTAATGATAAAGAGGATTTGAAGAGTGCAACGTACTCGATCAGGCAAATAGACAAATCCCAACACACTGGCTTATTGTGAGACTTGTGATGCTGAAAACAGTCATTCTCCTGAGAGCATGATACCACAATGGCATATCAATTTTCATGAATCAAATTTCCAACACATATAAATCTAAAAAAAGGGACAATCCAGTATTTCATTATATGCAACTGTGATTCAACATGCAACAAATACCAGAAAAATAGAGACCCAGAAGTAGGTGTCTTTTGAGAAGACAGAGATAACAGCTCTTTAGTGAAATATGTTGGAATCTATTGGAATATTATACAAAAAGGACAATCCATTTGGACTAGGTAGTTTTTCTCTGTGACTGTGAGGGCAAAACTCTAAAGAATCCCCTGACTGTAATAACTCTCTGTTGATCTTAAAATACAAATGCATAACACTCAGGAAAGGAAAATGAGAGAACAAAATGAGAAGAAAAGATCTCCTTTCTCTCCTCACCTGAAACCCAATATCTCACCTCAGAAGGATCACTGTCTGTATCTTCTCTGTCATGCAAAGGAATCAAAGAAAAGAAAACTATTGGTATATACTAAAGTCTCAAGAGCTCAAAGCAAGAAGACATCAGGAGCCCTGCAGAGGCATTAATGTAGTGTGAGCTCCATGTCATCTGCACCGTCTTGTCTTTTCTTCATCGTGTTTGTCGGGACGTCCTTCTTGGCCCCTCACTCTCCCTGCGTCGCTAGCGAGTCTCTCTGCCTCAGTGCTACCGCCAGTCTCTCTCTTGCCGTCTTCACTTTTTTTTCCTGTTTCCTGATATCCTCCTCAGTCACCAGAAGTTGTTTGCAAAGGAGCTGTGGGATGTACAGACCAGCTCCTGGGATCGTCTCTGCTGAATTTGAAGACCAGGCAGCGGTGGGCATGGGGCTGGAGTTCAGACCACCTGTGAACACACCTGGCAGGGATGCATCTGTGCAACTAGGTGCAAGACTCAGCAGGGCTTTGGCAAGGTCCAAAGGTCTTAACAGTTCTCCTGCACTCTGCAGGCCTGGAGACCTTGCAGTCTCTTCTGCCAGCAGAGTTGTTGGGGTTGCTCCAACGTTTCCTCCCATTGATGGCATCTGACCTCATTGCCAGGATAGGATGTGATTCTAGTAACTGGCCTCTTGAATATGTAACTGGACATCCTCAAAGGGATGGAGATGCTCAAACCAGGCTTTGGGTTGGATTGGTTTCCACAATCATGTCGCTTCCTCTGTGATGATTTCACCCTCATACTTCTTTTCCTCTTACTCTATAAAAATAAATTGTGAATGTGGATCAGAGTGATAAATGAAGCCTGTTTTCCCAGGACAATTATGTCAGATGCCTTGTACTTCTACCCTCCCTCTTTCCCTGTGGGGATTAATCTGACCTGTGTCCTGGGACATCATCAAAGAGATTTGGGTAAAGAACAGAAAGCTCGAGGTCAAAACTCAGGACTACGGCAGGTCATTTCTTCTCCCCCATGTTGTTAGACACTTATGAGTATGACTTTATTCTCTTTTTGTCCTTGTCACTCTCAACAAGAAAAGCCCTGGTGCTCCCTGTCAGGACACATGGTCCCCAGTCTTTTTCTAAATCCCAAATCGTACCATTCTTCTGTACTATATGACTATTCATTTGATTAACCCATTGACCAGTTGGTGTTCATAGCTCCATTAGAGCTTAAATCAGTAGTGAAATTATCATCCACCCCACTCCTAGTGACTCTTATTTGACGACTGTGAACATTAAATCTCAGTACAGAGAATGTATGAAAAAACTCAACTTCCAAATGGAGATTGTGCTGAGAATGGGAAGTACACACTGGATTTATGAAACCCAGGAAAAAAAGGTAAACTTTCTCATTATTAATTTTTGTATAGACTGCACCCACATTGATGATATCTTGGTTCTAGTGGGTTAAAATATACTATTAAAATTAGTTTCACCTGTTTGCTTTCATTTTTTAAAATGTGGCTACCAAGAAAAAAATTAAATTCTATAATATAGAGTGCTTAATGTTACTATTGGACAGTGCCGAGGAAGCCACCAGTGAAAAGAAAGTCCGGAGAAAGTGGTTAGGGAAATTTTTTCCCTAGAAAAGGAGTCTACACTGGCCCACACTGCAAGATGCAGCAAAAACTGTCACACACACACACACACACACACACACACACACACTGACGGAATGAAACAAACCTCTTCCTAGAGTCACCACTTCTCACATGGCATGAGGTTGCACTCCTACTTAGTCCTAAATGCACTAATCTCAAGAAAGAAGGCAGAAGTCAAGGTAATTTACCAGTTAGGAAGATCTAAAACCAGAGACTAAAGCTCAAGATATGTGGTGAATTTCCTGTCGTGGCTTCTGTTATTAATTCAATATGTTAGGGAGACTTTTCCAAGGAGAGTTGTTTTAAAACTCACTTTTTCTTTACTATGTAAAAACAGACAGGCTATGTAAAGAATAATTACTCTAGCCAATCAATGAAAAGGAGATGATAGAACACTAATACCCTTATTATAAGTCACTACTGGATTAGAGAGTCAGGGAACAGCTGACATTGGGTTAATTTGGCCTTAATTAGGCTGATTCTGATTTCATGACCATTATATTGATTGTATTATGCTAGAACCTATGAAATTTCTCAGCCCCCCTACTATTTAACCACCAAGGCCCACCAACCAGACCAGTTCTTGCTGACACATCCCCTGCCTCCATCCCTTCTGAAAACACCTGGAGGATTTTCCCCAAATCCCACTCTGTCCCTGCGCTCTTCTACCTGCCCCAGGGCCAGGGAATCATTTTCTCCAAGGCTCAGCCTCTGCGTGTGCCCAGCTCTGGGGATGGCACTTCTCCCTCGAGTGAAGACAAGGATCAGAGTGCAGACCATGTGAGCTGCAGCAATTGGAAAAAGACTGGGGTTTGCTGACAGAAAAGAACCTTTAGTGGGCACGGTTACTAGGGTCTAAGCCCCAGTGATTCCTCCAGGGAATGTGATGCAGGACAGAGCAGGAATGTCTGCATGTGGTTCAGCTTGGGAATGCCTGTAGGGTGACATAGGTGACATTGGTAATGCATTCGCCAATGTTGTTCACTCATTTATTCATCGTATGTCATGGAGTGCTTTCTACATACATCCAGGCAACAGTCTCACACTCTGGGGCTCACAGGCAGTGTCAGAAGAATTTCTAAATTTTATTTCTAATATATAGGTACAGCACTGGCAATACACTAGGTGTTCCAAGCATTTTTCAAACATTAACTCCTTTAATACTCTCCATAAACCTACAAAGTAGGTATGCTGATCATTATTGCCAACTGAGAGATGAAGAAACTGAGGCACCAATCAGGTAAATAACTCTGCCAATACAAATACCTAGTAAGGGATGCAGCTGGAATTTGGACATGAGGAGTTAGCTCCATAGTCTGCGCTCTTAACGGTGACATTTACTCTCTAAAGACTTCACATCATGAAAAAATTTGATCAGTTATCCATTTTCTTGGTGCATTGAGTAGCCACACTATTTTATATGTGTCTCAAAAACAGGATACCTGCGTAGAAACTACTGCACATACACACTCAAATTACATCTAACAATGTCCCCAGTCCCTGAAAATTAATACAGAGAACATTTCAGAATGTTTCTTGCCCAGGTTGGGAGAATTCTGAGGAAATTTCGGTGTTACTGTAAGAAGCTGAGGACAGGTGGGGAGTGGGTCTCAGGGGAAAGGTGTCCTCAGGAGTCACCATTGAATGACAACATTTATGGTAAGGTCTCAGCAGTGCCTGAATTCAGGATATGGTGGTGATTTAACCTTGTGGATATCTTCTGGCTGTGGGATTATGGTGATGCAGCACAGAGAGAGGGGATGGTTCACTGTGTTCTTGGGGGAAACCAGACCCATGAAAGAGAGGGAATGACAGTTTCCTTAGCCCTGGGGGCGGCTGCCAAGTCTCCTGGGGCGTGTGCTGGGCCCCCGTCAGAGGAGGAAGCAGCCTGGTAAACGGTGTGCCAGGCCTGAGATCTGGAGGCCTCCCACACCCGGGTCCCTAAACTGCCCAAGCCCCCCGAGGGAGGACGATGGTCGGGCAGTGGCAAGCGGGGTGGGGCTGGCGCCGAGCCTGCTCTTGGATGCCCCGGGGAAGGGCGCCGGGGGATGGGATGCCCCTGGCCAGGTCTGAGGGACTGACCAGCTCGGGGCTGTCGGGGGCAGAGAGAGAAGCCCCCTCCGCCCTTTCCCTTCAGGTTCTTAGGGCTGGCCAAATCCATCACAAGACAGCTTGTCTGGAGAAAATCAGACCCAGCTGAAGAACATGTGTCCATGGGGGAAACCCGGGAAACTGAGTCTCCCCACACAATAGCAGAGATTCTCATCTTGCATCCTCTCCTGAGCTAATGACAAAGGTGGATGTCCTGGGTGGGCCTGTGGAATGGGAGAGGGGAGGAAGTCTATTGTCATGCAGAGGGACAAGGAAAGACTTGTCTGAATCTTCTCCCCTACACTGGGTTCAGGTCTGGAAGGGACTGGCAGACAGGTGAGCAGGAACCGGCCTCTCTGTGGTGGGGCTGGCCCCGGGGCAGGCGTGGGGGAGATGACTGGAAGTGGGATGGCGCTTGAGTTGGCACCAGCCAGCGGTGGAGGCAGAGACTCAGAGGTCAGGGATCTCTCTCTCTGTCTCTGTCTCTCTCTCTCTCCCTCAGGGCGCTGAGGAGAGTAAGGTGGCGCCCCCTGCCCACCTCGCCTACCTCTCCATGGGCCCTTCTTTCTCTGGCCGCTCCAGGAGCCCTGCGGAATTGGCTTCAACCCCCCATCCACCGCACAGGCCAAGGGCGCATGCGCGACCGCCTGGGCCTAGGGCTGGCCTCGGGGGGTCCTCAGTGAAGGCCCCGCCCTGCCCCCAGGCTCTGACCCAGCTGCAGTTGTTCCATCGCCGCCCTTCTGGACTGGGCTTCAGCTGTTGTCTCCCTCCACTCCCCCACTCCCACTCAGCTTGGAGGCCGCTTCCCTGCCTTGGAAGCATTGCTCTGGCCCTGAGGGCCACAGGCGTACTGGGCTGGAAGCTCAAGGCTCTGGCTGGGCCAGCTGCTTCGGCCAGGGGTTCATTTCTTCCTGGAAAGACAAAGTTATGGCCTCACCCCACGTCTGGACTCTGCCACTGCAGCCAGCCGAGGTGTAGGAAAGGCTCTGTGGAGTCAGAAGCGCTGAGACAGGCAGATGGCACCGCAGGCTTTGGGGGCCAGGGCGCAACTGGGCTAGCCCCTCCTCCCGGGAGTCGGGGAGGCCCGGCCATCCTAGTGCCCAGGCCACGGCTCCGGGGAGATATCCGCCATGGAGGGCACGCGGGAGGCCCTCTGCCTGAGGTGGCAGGTGTCACGCCAGGGCCACTGCAAGCCCGGCTCGGCTTGCCTGCTTTCTCCAAAGGAGGCTGGCCGACCAGCCGAACCTGGCACCTGGGCCAGGCCCCTTCCAAGGGGACGAGTTCCAGAGGATAGAGCCCTGGGGGCGGCTGCCAAGTCTACTGGGGCGTGTGCTGGGCCCCCGTCAGAGGAGGAAGCAGCCTGGTAAACGGTGTGCCAGGCCTGAGATCTGGAGGCCTCCCACAGCCGGGTCCCTGTCCTGCCCAGGCCCCCCGAGGGAGGACGATGGTCGGGCAGTGGCGAGCGGGGTGGGGCTGGCGCCGAGCCTGCCCTTGGATGCCCCGGGGAAGGGCGCCGGGGGATGTGCTGCCCCTGGACAGGTCTGAGGGACCGACCCAGCTCGGGGCTGTCGGGGGCAGAGAGAGAACCCCCCTCCGCCCTTTCCCTTCAGGTTCTTAAGGCTGGCCAAATCCTTCCCAAGACAGCTTGACTGGGGAAAATCAGACCCAGCTGAAGAACATGTGTCCATGGGTGAAAGCCGGGAAATTGAGTCTCCCCACAAAATAGCAGAGATTCTCATCTTGCATCCTCTCCTGAGCTAATGACAAAGGTGCATGTCCCGGGTGGGCCTGTGGAATGAGAGAGGGGAGGAAGTCTATTGTCATGCAGAGGGACATGGAAAGACTTGTCTGAAGCTTATCCCCTGCACTGGGGTCAGGTCAGGAAGGGACGGCACAGAGGGGAGCAGGAACCGGCCTCTCTGTGCTGGGGCTGGCCCCGGGGCAGGCGTGGTGATGATGGCTGGAAGTGGCATGGCGCGGGAGTTGGCACCAGCCAGCGGTGGAGGCAGAGACTCAGAGGTCAAGGATCTCTCTCTCTGTCTCTGTCTCTCTCTCTCGCCCTCAGGGAGCTGAGGAGAGTAAGGTGGCGCCCCCTGCCCACCTCGCCTACCTCTCCATGGACCCTTCTTTCTCTGGCCTCTCCGGGAGCCCTGTGGGCTTGGGTTCAACCCCCCACACACCGCACAGACCAAGGACGCATGCGTGACCGCCAGGGCCTAAGGCTGGCCTCGGGGGGTCCTCAGAGAAGGCCCGCCCTCCCTCCAGGCTCTGACCCAGCTGCAGCTCTTCCATCGCCGCCCTTCTGGACTCGGCTTCAGCTGTCTCCCTCCCCTCACCCACTCCCACTCAGATTGGAGGCCGCTTCCCTGCCTTGAAAGCATTGCTCTGGCCCTGAGCGCCACAGACCTACTGGGCTTCAAGCTCAAGGCTCTGCCTGGGCCTGCTGCTTCGGCCAGGGGCTCATTTCTTCCTGGAAAGACAAAGCCATGGCCTCACCCCACGCCTGCACTTTGCCACGGCAGGCAGCCCAGATGTAGGAAAGGCTCTGTGGAGTCAGAAGTGCCGAGACAGGCAGAGGGCACCAGAGGGTTTGGGGGCCAGGGAGCAACTGGGATAGCCCCTCTTCCCGGCAGTCGGAGAGGCCCGGCCTTCCTAGTGCCCAGGCCACGGCTCCGGGGAGAAATCCGCCATGGAGAGCACGCAGGAGGCCCTCTGCCTGAGGTGGCAGGTGTCACGCCAGGGCCACTGCAAGCCCGGCTCGGCTTGCCTGCTTTCTCCACAGGAGGCTGGCCGACCAGCCGAACCTGGCACCTGGACCAGGCCCCTCCCAAGGGGACGAGTTCCAGAGGCTAGAGCCCTGGGGGCGGCTGCCAAGTATCCTGGGGCGTGTGCTGGGCCCCCGGCAGAGGAGGAAGCAGCCTGGTAAACGGTGTGCCAGGCCTGAGATCTGGAGGCCTCCCACAGCCGGGTCCCTGTCCTGCCCAGGCCCCCCGAGGGAGGAAGATGGTCGGGCAGTGGCGAGCGGGGTGGGGCAGGCGCCGAGCCTGCCCTTGGATGCCCCGGGGAAGGGAGCCAGGGGATGGGCTGCCCCTGGCCAGGTCTGAGGGACCGACCCAGCTCGGGGCTGTCGGGGTCAGAGAGAGAACCCCCCTCGGCCATTTCCCTTCAGGTTCTTAAGGCTGGCCAAATCCTTCCCAAGACAGCTTGTCTGGAGAAAATCAGACCCAGCTGAAGAACGTGTGTCCATGGGTGAAACCCGGGAAATTGAGTCTCGCCACACAATAGCAGAGATTCTCATCTTGCATCCTCTCCTGAGCTAATGACAAAGGTGGATGTCCCGGGTGGGCCTGTGGAATGGGAGAGGGGAGGAAGTCTATTGTCATGCAGAGGGACATGGAAAGACTTGTCTGAAGCTTATCCCCTGCACTGGGGTCAGGTCGGGAAGGGACGGCACAGAGGGGAGCAGGAACCGGCCTCTCTGTGGTGTGGCTGGCCCCGGGGCAGGCGTGGGGGTGATGGCTGGAAGTGGGATGGCGCGTGAGTTGGCACCAGCCAGCGGTGGAGGCAGAGACTCAGAGGTCAGGGATCTCTCTCTCTGTCTCTGTCTCTCTCTCTCGCCCTCAGGGAGCTGAGGAGAGTAAGGTGGCGCCCCCTGCCCACTTCGCCTACCTCTCCATGGGCCCTTCTTTCTCTGGCCTCTCTGGGAGCGCTGCGGGCTTGGGTTCAACCCCCCACACACCGCACAGGCCAAGGGCGCATGCGTAACCGCCGGGGCCTAGGGCTGGCCTCGGGGGGGTCCTCAGAGAAGGCCCCGCCCTCCCTCCAGGCTCTGACCCAGCTGCAGCTCTTCCATCGCCGCCCTTCTGGACTGGGCTTCAGCTGTCTCCCTCCCCTCCCCCACTCCCACTCAGCTTGGAGGCCGCTTCCCTGCCTTGAAACCATTGCTCTGGCCATGAGGGCCACAGACCTACTGGGCTTCAAGCTCAAGGCTCTGCCTGGGCCTGCTGCTTCGGCCAGGGGCTCATTTCTTCCTGGAAAGACAAAGCCATGGCCTCACCCCACGCCTGCACTTTGCCACGGCAGGCAGCCCAGATGTAGGAAAGGCTCTGTGGAGTCAGAAGTGCCGAGACAGGCAGATGTCACCAGAGGGTTTGGGGGCCAGGGCGCAACTGGGCTAGCCCCTCCTCCCGGCAGTCGGGGAGGCCCGGCCTTCCTAGTGCCCAGGCCACGGCTCCGGGGAGAAATCCGCCATGGAGAGCACGCAGGAGGCCCTCTGCCTGAGGTCGCAGGTGTCACGCCAGGGCCACTGCAAGCCCGGCTCGGCTTGCCTGCTTTCTCCAAAGGAGGATGGCCGACCAGCCGAACCTGGCACCTGTGCCAGGCCCCTTCCAAGGGGACGAGTTCCAGAGGATAGAGCCCTGGGGGCGGCTGCCAAGTCTACTGGGGCGTGTGCTGGGCCCCAGGCAGAGGAGGAAGCAGCCTGGTAAACGGTGTGCCAGGCCTGAGATCTGGAGGCCTCCCACAGCCGGGTCCCTGTCCTGCCCAGGCCCCCCGAGGGAGGACGATGGTCGGGCAGTGGCGAGCGGGGTGGGGCTGGCGCCGAGCCTGCCCTTGGATGCCCGGGGAAGGGCGCCGGGGGATGGGCTGCCCCTGGCCAGGTCTGAGGGACCGACCCAGCTCGGGGCTGTCGGGGGCAGAGAGAGAACCCCCCTCCGCACTTTCCCTTCAGGTTCTTAAGGCTGGCCAAATCCTTCCCAAGACAGCTTGTCTGGAGAAAATCAGACCCAGCTGAAGAACATGTGTCCATGGGTGAAACCCGGGAAATTGAGTCTCCCCACACAATAGCAGAGATTCTCATCTTGCATCCTCTCCTGAGCTAATGACAAAGGTGGATGTCCCGGGTGGGCCTGTGGAATGAGAGAGGGGAGGAAGTCTATTGTCATGCAGAGGGACATGGAAAGACTTGTCTGAAGCTTATCCCCTGCACTGGGGTCAGGTCGGAAGGGATGGCACAGAGGGGACCAGGAACCCGCATCTCTGTGGTGGGGCTGGCCCCGGGGCAGGCGTGGGGGTGATGGCTGGAAGTGGGATGGCGCGTGAGTTGGCACCAGCCAGCGGTGGAGGCAGAGACTCAGAGGTCAGGGATCTCTCTCTCTGTCTCTGTCTCTCTCTCGCCCTCAGGGAGCTGAGGAGAGTAAGGTGGCGCCCCCTGCCCACCTCGCGTACCTCTCCATGGGCCCTTCTTTCTCTGGCCGCTCCGGGAGCCCTGCGGGCTTTGGTTCAACCCCCCACACACCGCACAGGCCAAGGGCGCATGCACGAACGCCGGTGCCTAGGGCTGGCCTCGGGGGGGTCCTCAGAGAAGGCCCCGCCCTCCCTCCAGGCTCTGACCCAGCTGCAGCTCTTCCATCGCCGCCCTTCTGGACTCGGCTTCAGCTGTCTCCCTCTCCTCACCCACTCCCACTCAGATTGGAGGCCGCTTCCCTGCCTTGAAAGCTTTGCTCTGGCCCTGAGTGCCACAGACCTACTGGGCTTCAAGCTCAAGGCTCTGCCTGGGCCTGCTGCTTCGGCCAGGGGCTCATTTTTTCCTGGAAAGACAAAGCCATGGCCTCACCCCACGCCTGCACTTTGCCACGGCAGGCAGCCCAGATGTAGGAAAGGCTCTGTGGAGTCAGAAGTGCCGAGACAGGCAGATGGCACCAGAGGGTTTGGGGGCCAGGGCGCAACTGGGCTAGCCCCTCCTCCCGGGAGTCGGGGAGGCCCGGCCTTCCTAGTGCCCAGGCCACGGCTCCGGGGAGAAATCCGCCATGGAGAGCACGCAGGAGGCCCTCTGCCTGAGGTCGCAGGTGTCACGCAAGGGCCACTGCAAGCCCGGCTCGCCCTGCCTGCTTTCTCCAAAGGAGGCTGGCCGACCAGCCGAACCTGGCACCTGGGCCAGGCTCCTACCAAGGGGACGAGTTCCAGAGGATAGAGCCCTGGGGGCGGCTGCCAAGACTCCTGGGGCGTGTGCTGGGCCCCCGTCAGAGGAGGAAGCAGCCTGGTAAACGGTGTGCCAGGCCTGAGATCTGGAGGCCTCCCACAGCCGGGTCCCTGTCCTGCCCAGGCCCCCCGAGGGAGGACGATGGGCGGGCAGTGGCGAGCGGGGTGGGGCTGGCGCCGAGCCTGCCCTTGGATGCCCCGGGGAAGGGCGCCGGGGGATGGGCTGCCCCTGGCCAGGTCTGAGGGACCGACCCAGCTCGGGGCTGTCGGGGGCAGAGAGAGAACCCCCCTCCGCCCTTTCCCTTCAGGTTCTTAGGGCTGGCCAAATCCTTCCCAAAACAGCTTCTCTGGAGAAAATCAGACCCAGCTGAAGAACATGTGTCCATGTGGGAAACCCGGGAAACTGAGTCTCCCCACACAATAGCAGAGATTCTCATCTTGCATCCTCTCCTGAGCTAATGACAAAGATGAATGTCCCGGGTGGGCCTGTGGAATGGGAGAGGGGAGGAAGTCTATTGTCATGCAGAGGGACATGGAAAGACTTGTCTGAAGCTTATCCCCTGCACTGGGGTCAGGTCGGGAAGGGACGGCACAGAGGGGAGCAGGAACCGGCCTCTCTGTGGTGGGGCTGGCCCCGGGGCAGGCGTGGGGGTGATGGCTGGAAGTGGGATGGCGCGTGAGTTGGCACCAGCCAGCGGTGGAGGCAGAGACTCAGAGGTCAGGGATCTCTCTCTCTGTCTCTGTCTCTCTCTCTCGCCCTCAGGGAGCTGAGGAGAGTAAGGTGGCGCCCCCTGCCCACTTCGCCTACCTCTGCATGGGCCCTTCTTTCTCTGGCCTCTCTGGGAGCGCTGCGGGCTTGGGTTCAACCCCCCACACACCGCACAGGCCAAGGGCGCATGCGCTACCTCCTGGGCCTAGAACTGGCCTGGGGGGGGGTCCTCAGTGAAGGCCCCGCCCTCCCTCCAGGCTCTGACTCAGCTGCAGCTCTTCCATCGCCGCCCTTCTGGACTCGGCTTCAGCTGTCTCCCTCCCCTCCCCCACTCCCACTCAGCTTGGAGGCCGCTTCCCTGCCTTGAAAGCTTTGCTCTGGCCATGAGGGCCACAGACCTACTGGGCTTCAAGCTCAAGGCTCTGCCTGGGCCTGCTGCTTCGGCCAGGGGCTCATTTCTTCCTGGAAAGACAAAGCCATGGCCTCACCCCACGCCTGCACTTTGCCACGGCAGGCAGCCCAGATGTAGGAAAGGCTCTGTGGAGTCAGAAGTGCCGAGACAGGCAGATGGCACCAGAGGGTTTGGGGGCCAGGGCGCAACTGGGCTAGCCCCTCCTCCCGGGAGTCGGGGAGGCCCGGCCTTCCTAGTGCCCAGGCCACGGCTCCGGGGAGAAATCCGCCATGGAGAGCACGCAGGAGGCCCTCTGCCTGAGGTGGCAGGTGTCACGCCAGGGCCACTGCAAGCCCGGCTCGGCTTGCCTGCTTTCTCCAAAGGAGGCTGGCCGACCAGCCGAACCTGGCACCTGGGCCAGGCCCCTCCCAAGGGGACGAGTTCCAGAGGATAGAGCCCTGGGGGCGGCTGCCAAGTCTCCTGGGGCGTGTGCTGGGCCCCCGTCAGAGGAGGAAGCAGCCTGGTAAACGGTGTGCCAGGCCTGAGATCTGGAGGCCTCCCACAGCCGGGTCCCTGTCCTGCCCAGGCGCCCCGAGGGAGGACGATGGTCGGGCAGTGGCGAGCGGGGTGGGGCTGGCGCCGAGCCTGCCCTTGGATGCCCCGGGGAAGGGCGCCGGGGGATGTGCTGCCCCTGGCCAAGTCTGAGGGACCGACCCAGCTCGGGGCTGTCGGGGGCAGGGAGAGAACCCCCCTCCGCCCTTTCCCTTCAGGTTCTTAGGGCTGGCCAAATCCTTCCCAAGACAGCTTGTCTGGAGAAAATCAGACCCAGCTGAAGAACATGTGTCCATGGGGGAAACCCGGGAAACTGAGTCTCCCCACACAATAGCAGAGATTCTCATCTTGCATCCTCTCCTGAGCTAATGACAAAGGTGGATGTCCCGGGTGGGCCTGTGGAATGGGAGAGGCGAGGAAGTCTATTGTCATGCAGAGGGACATGGAAAGACTTTTCTGAAGCTTATCCCCTGCACTGGGGTCTGGTCGGGAAGGGACGGCACAGAGGGGAGCAGGAACCGGCCTCTCTGTGGTGTGGCTGGCCCCGAGGCAGGCGTGGGGGTGATGGCTGGAAGTGGGATGGCGCGTGAGTTGGCACCAGCCAGCGGTGGAGGCAGAGACTCAGAGGTCAGGGATCTCTCTCTCTGTCTCTGTCTCTCTCTCTCGCCCTCAGGGAGCTGAGGAGAGTAAGGTGGCGCCCCCTGCCCACCTCGCCTACCTCTCCATGGGCCCTTCTTTCTCTGGCCGCTCCAGGAGCCCTGCGGGCTTGGGTTCAACCCCCACACACCGCACAGGCCAAGGGCGCATGCGCGAACGCCGGGGCCTAGTGCTGGTCTCGGGGGGTCCTCAGAGAAGGCCCCGCCCACCCTCCATGCTCTGACCCAGCTGCAGCTCTTCCCTCGCCGCCCTTCTGGACTCGGCTTCAGCTGTCTCCCTCCCCTCCCCCACTCCCACTCAGCTTGGAGGCCGCTTCCCTGCCTTGAAAGCTTTGCTCTGGCCTTGAGGGCCACAGACCTACTGGGCTTCAAGCTCAAGGCTCTGCCTGGGCCTGCTGCTTCGGCCAGGGGCTCATTTCTTCCTGGAAATACAAAGCCATGGCCTCACCCCACGCCTGCACTTTGCCACGGCAGGCAGCCCAGATGTAGGAAAGGCTCTGTGGAGTCAGAAGTGCCGAGACAGGCAGATGGCACCAGAGGGTTTGGGGGCCAGGGCGCAACTGGGCTAGCCCCTCCTCCCGCCAGTCGGGGAGGCCCGGCCTTCCTAGTGCCCAGGCCACGGCTCCGGGGAGAAATCCGCCATGGAGAGCACGCAGGAGGCCCTCTGCCTGAGGTCGCAGGTGTCACGCAAGGGCCACTGCAAGCCCGGCTCGCCCTGCCTGCTTTCTCCAAAGGAGGCTGGCCGACCAGCCGAACCTGGCACCTGGGCCATGCTCCTACCAAGGGGACGAGTTCCAGAGGATAGAGCCCTGGGGGCGGCTGCCAAGACTCCTGGGGCGTGTGCTGGGCCCCCGTCAGAGGAGGAAGCAGCCTGGTAAACGGTGTGCCAGGCCTGAGATCTGGAGGCCTCCCACAGCCGGGTCCCTGTCCTGCCCAGGCCCCCCGAGGGAGGACGATGGTCGGGCAGTGGCGAGCGGGGTGGGGCTGGCGCCGAGCCTGCCCTTGGATGCCCCGGGGAAGGGCGCCGGGGGATGGGCTGCCCCTGGCCAGGTCTGAGGGACCGACCCAGCTCGGGGCTGTCGGGGGCAGAGAGAGAACCCCCCTCCGCCCTTTCCCTTCAGGTTCTTAGGGCTGGCCAAATCCTTCCCAAAACAGCTTCTTTGGAGAAAATCAGACCCAGCTGAAGAACATGTGTCCATGTGGGAAACCCGGGAAACTGAGTCTCCCCACACAATAGCAGAGATTCTCATCTTGCATCCTCTCCTGAGCTAATGACAAAGGTGAATGTCCCGGGTGGGCCTGAGGAATGGGAGAGGGGAGGAAGTCTATTGTCATGCAGAGGGACATGGAAAGACTTGTCTGAAGCTTATCCCCTGCACTGGGGTCAGGTCGGGAAGGGACGGCACAGAGGGGAGCAGGAACCGGCCTCTCTGTGGTGTGGCTGGACCCGGGGCAGGCGTGGGGGTGATGGCTGGAAGTGGGATGGCGCGTGAGTTGGCACCAGCCAGCGGTGGAGGCAGAGACTCAGAGGTCAGGGATCTCTCTCTCTGTCTCTGTCTCTCTCTCTCGCCCTCAGGGAGCTGAGGAGAGTAAGGTGGCGCCCCCTGCCCAGCTCGCCTACCTCTCCTTGGGCCCTTCTTTCTCTGGCCTCTCCGGGAGCCCTGCGGGCTTGGGTTCAACCCCCCACACACCGCACAGGCCAAGGGCGCATGCGCGACCCCCGGGGCCTAGGGCTGGCCTCGGGGGGGGGGGGTCCTCAGTGTAGGCCCCGCCCTCCCTCCAGGCTCTGACCCAGCTGCAGCTCTTCCATCGCAGCCCTTCTGGACTCGGCTTCAGCTGTCTCCCTCCCCTCCCCCACTCCCACTCAGCTTGAGGGCGCTTACCTGCCTTGAAAGCTTTGCTCTGGCCATGAGGTCCACAGACCTACTGGGCTTCAAGCTCAAGGCTCTGCCTGGGCCTGCTGCTTCGGCCAGGGGCTCATTTCTTCCTGGAAAGACAAAGCCATGGCCTCACCCCACGCCTGCACTTTGCCACGGCAGGCAGCCCAGATGTAGGAAAGGCTCTGTGGAGTCAGAAGTGCCGAGACAGGCAGATGGCACCAGAGGGTTTGGGGGCCAGGGCGCAACTGGGCTAGCCCCTCCTCCCGGGAGTCGGGGAGCCCCGGCCTTCTTAGTGCCCAGGCCACGGCTCCGGGGAGAAATCCGCCATGGAGAGCACGCAGGAGGCCCTCTGCCTGAGGTGGCAGGTGTCACGCCAGGGCCACTGCAAGCCTGGCTCGGCTTGCCTGCTTTCTCCAAAGGAGGCTGGCCGACCAGCCGAACCTGGCACCTGGGCCAGGCCCCTCCCAAGGGGACGAGTTCCAGAGGATAGAGCCCTGGGGGCGGCTGCCAAGTCTCCTGGGGCGTGTGCTGGGCCCCCGTCAGAGGAGGAAGCAGCCTGGTAAACGGTGTGCCAGGCCTGAGATCTGGAGGCCTCCCACAGCCGGGTCCCTGTCCTGCCCAGGCGCCCCGAGGGAGGACGATGGTCGGGCAGTGGCGAGCGGGGTGGGGCTGGCGCCGAGCCTGCCCTTGGATGCCCCGGGGAAGGGCGCCGGGGGATGTGCTGCCCCTGGCCAGGTCTGAGGGACCGACCCAGCTCGGGGCTGTCGGGGGCAGGGAGAGAACCCCCCTCCGCCCTTTCCCTTCAGGTTCTTAGGGCTGGCCAAATCCTTCCCAAGACAGCTTGTCTGGAGAAAATCAGACCCAGCTGAAGAACATGTGTCCATGGGGGAAACCCGGGAAACTGAGTCTCCCCACACAATAGCAGAGATTCTCATCTTGCATCCTCTCCTGAGCTAATGACAAAGGTGGATGTCCCGGGTGGGCCTGTGGAATGGGAGAGGGGAGGAAGTCGATTGTCATGCAGAGGGACATGGAAAGACTTGTCTGAAGCTTATCCCCTGCACTGGGGTCAGGTCGGGAAGGGACGGCACAGAGGGGAGCAGGAACCGGCCTCTCTGTGGTGTGGCTGGCCCCTGGGCAGGCGTGGGGGTGATGGCTGGAAGTGGGATGGCGCGTGAGTTGGCACCAGCCAGCGGTGGAGGCAGAGACTCAGAGGTCAGGGATCTCTCTCTCTGTCTCTGTCTCTCTCTCTCGCCCTCAGGGAGCTGAGGAGAGTAAGGTGGCGCCCCCTGCCCACCTCGCCTACCTCTCCATGGACCCTTCTTTCTCTGGCCTCTCCGGGAGCCCTGCGGGCTTGGGTTCAACCCCCCACACACCGCACAGACCAAGGACGCATGCGTGACCGCCAGGGCCTAGGGCTGGCCTCGGGGGGTCCTCAGAGAAGGCCCCGCCCTCCCTCCAGGCTCTGACCTAGCTGCAGCTCTTCCATCGCCGCCCTTCTGGACTTGACTTCAGCTGTCTCCCTCCCCTCCCCCACTCCCACTCAGCTTGGAGGCCGCTTCCCTGCCTTGAAAGCTTTGCTCTGGCCTTGAGGGCCACAGACCTACTGGGCTTCAAGCTCAAGGCTCTGCCTGGGCCTGCTGCTTCGGCCAGGGGCTCATTTCTTCCTGGAAAGACAAAGCCATGGCCTCACCCCACGCCTGCACTTTGCCACGGCAGGCAGCCCAGATGTAGGAAAGGCTCTGTGGAGTCAGAAGTGCCGAGACAGGCAGATGGCACCAGAGGGTTTGGGGGCCAGGGCGCAACTGGGCTATCCCCTCCTCCCGGGAGTCGGGGAGGCCCGGCCTTCCTAGTGCCCAGGCCACGGCTCCGGGGAGAAATCCGCCATGGAGAGCACGCAGGAGGCCCTCTGCCTGAGGTGGCAGGTGTCACGCCAGGGCCACAGCAAGCCTGGCTCGGCTTGCCTGCTTTCTCCAAAGGAGGCTGGCCGACCAGCCGAACCTGGCACCTGGGCCAGGCCCCTCCCAAGGGGACGAGTTCCAGAGGATAGAGCCCTGGGGGCGGCTGTCAAGTCTCCTGGGGCGTGTGCTGGGCCCCCGTCAGAGGAGGAAGCAGCCTGGTAAACGGTGTGCCAGGCCTGAGATCTGGAGGCCTCCCACAGCCGGGTCCCTGTCCTGCCCAGGCCCCCCGAGGGAGGACGATAGTCGGGCAGTGGCGAGCGGGGTGGGGCTGGCGCCGAGCCTGCCCTTGGATGCCCCGGGGAAGGGCGCCGGGGGATGGGCTGCCCCTGGCCAGGTCTGAGGGACCGACCCAGCTCGGGGCTGTCGGGGGCAGGGAGAGAACCCCCCTCCGCCCTTTCCCTTCAGGTTCTTAGGGCTGGCCAAATCCTTCCCAAGACAGCTTGTCTGGAGAAAATCAGACCCAGCTGAAGAACATGTGTCCATGGGGGAAACCCGGGAAACTGAGTCTCCCCACACAATAGCAGAGATTCTCATCTTGCATCCTCTCCTGAGCTAATGACAAAGGTGGATGTCCCGGGTGGGCCTGTGGAATGGGAGAGGGGAGGAAGTCTATTGTCATGCAGAGGGACATGGAAAGACTTGTCTGAAGCTTATCCCCTGCACTGGGGTCAGGTCGGGAAGGGACGGCACAGAGGGGAGCAGGAACCGGCCTCTCTGTGGTGTGGCTGGCCCCTGGGCAGGCGTGGGGGTGATGGCTGGAAGTGGGATGGCGCGTGAGTTGGCACCAGCCAGCGGTGGAGGCAGAGACTCAGAGGTCAGGGATCTCTCTCTCTGTCTCTGTCTCTCTCTCTCGCCCTCAGGGAGCTGAGGAGAGTAAGGTGGCGCCCCCTGCCCACCTCGCCTACCTCTCCATGGACCCTTCTTTCTCTGGTCTCTCCGGGAGCCCTGCGGGCTTGGGTTCAACCCCCCACACACCGCACAGACCAAGGACGCATGCGTGACCGCCAGGGCCTAGGGCTGGCCTCGGGGGGTCCTCAGAGAAGGCCCCGCCCTCCCTCCAGGCTCTGACCTAGCTGCAGCTCTTCCATCGCCGCCCTTCTGGACTTGACTTCAGCTGTCTCCCTCCCCTCCCCCACTCCCACTCAGCTTGGAGGCCGCTTCCCTGCCTTGAAAGCTTTGCTCTGGCCATGAGGGCCACAGACCTACTGGGCTTCAAGCTCAAGGCTCTGCCTGGGCCTGCTGCTTCGGCCAGGGGCTCATTTCTTCCTGGAAAGACAAAGCCATGGCCTCACCCCACGCCTGCACTTTGCCATGGCAGGCAGCCCAGGTGTAGGAAAGGCTCTGTGGAGTCAGAAGTGCCGAGACAGGCAGATGGCACCAGAGGGTTTGGGGGCCAGGGCGCAACTGGTCTAGGCCCTCCTCCCGGGAGTCGGGGAGGCCCGGCCTTCCTAGTACCCAGGCCACGGCTCCGGGGAGAAATCCGCCATGGAGGGCACCCGGGAGGCCCTCTGCCTGAGGTGGCAGGTGTCACGCCAGGGCCACTGCAAGCCCGGCTCGGCTTGCCTGCTTTCTCCAAAGGAGGCTGGCCGACCAGCCGAACCTGGCACCTGGCCCAGGCCCCTCCCAAGGGGACGAGTTCCAGAGGATAGAGCCCTGGGGGCGGCTGCCCAGTCTCCTGGGGCGTGTGCTGGGCCCCCGTCAGAGGAGGAAGCAGCCTGGTAAACGGTGTGCCAGGCCTGAGATCTGGAGGCCTCCCACAGCCGGGTCCCTGTCCTGCCCAGGCCCCCCGAGGGAGGACGATGGTCGGGCAGTGGCGAGTGGGGTGGGGCTGGCGCCGAGCCTGCCCTTGGATGCCCCGGGGAAGGGCGCCGGGGGATGGGCTGTCCCTGGCCAGGTCTGAGGGACCGACCCAGCTCGGGGCTGTCGGGGGCAGAGAGAGAACCCCACTCCGCCCTTTCCCTTCAGGTTCTTAGGGCTGGCCAAATCCTTCCCAAGACAGCTTGTCTGGAGAAAATCAGACCCAGCTGAAGAACATGTGTCCATCGGGGAAACCCGGGAAACTGAGTCTCCCCACACAATAGCAGAGATTCTCATCCTGCATCCTCTTCTGAGCTAATGACAAAGGTGGATGTCCCGGGTGGGCCTGTGGAATGGGAGAGGGGAGGAAGTCTATTGTCATGCAGAGGGACATGGAAAGACTTGTCTGAAGCTACTCCCCTGCACTGGGGTCAGGTCAGGAAGGGATGGCATAGAGGGGAGCAGGAACCGGCCTCTCTGTGGTGTGGCTGGCCCCGGGGCAGGCGTGGGGGTGATGGCTGGAAGTGGGATGGCGCGTGAGTTGGCACCAGCCAGCGGTGGAGGCAGAGACTCAGAGGTCAGGGATCTCTCTCTCTGTCTCTGTCTCTCTCTCTCGCCCTCAGGGAGCTGAGGAGAGTAAGGTGGCGCCCCCTGCCCACTTCGCCTACCTCTCCATGGGCCCTTCTTTCTCTGGCATCTCCAGGAGCCATGCGGGCTTGAGTTCAACCCCCCACACACTTCACAGGCCAAGGGCGCATGCGCGAACTCCTGGGCCAAGGACTGTCCTGGGGGGGGTCCTCAGTGAAGGCCCCGCCCTCCCTCCAGGCTCTGACCCAGCTGCAGCTCTTCCATCGCCGCCCTTCTGGACTCGGCTTCAGCTGTCTCCCTCCCCTCCCCCACTCCCACTCAGCTTGGAGGCCGCTTCCCTGCCTTGAAAGCTTTGCTCTGGCCTTGAGGGCCACAGACCTACTGGGCTTCAAGCTCAAGGCTCTGCCTGGGCCTGCTGCTTCGGCCAGGGGCTCATTTCTTCCTGGAAAGACAAAGCCATGGCCTCACCCCACGCCTGCACTTTGCCACGGCAGGCAGCCCAGATGTAGGAAAGGCTCTGTGGAGTCAGAAGTGCCGAGACAGGCAGATGGCACCAGAGGGTTTGGGGGCCAGGGCGCAACTGGGCTATCCCCTCCTCCCGGGAGTCGGGGAGGCCCGGCCTTCCTAGTGCCCAGGCCACGGCTCCGGGGAGAAATCCGCCATGGAGAGCACGCAGGAGGCCCTCTGCCTGAGGTGGCAGGTGTCACGCCAGGGCCACTGCAAGCCTGGCTCGGCTTGCCTGCTTTCTCCAAAGGAGGCTGGCCGACCAGCCGAACCTGGCACCTGGCCCAGGCCCCTCCCAAGGGGACGAGTTCCAGAGGATAGAGCCCTGGGGGCGGCTGCCCAGTCTCCTGGGGCGTGTGCTGGGCCCCCGTCAGAGGAGGAAGCAGCCTGGTAAACGGTGTGCCAGGCCTGAGATCTGGAGGCCTCCCACAGCCGGGTCCCTGTCCTGCCCAGGCCCCCCGAGGGAGGACGATGGTCGGGCAGTGGCGAGCGGGGTGGGGCTGGCGCCGAGCCTGCCCTTGGATGCCCCGGGGAAGGGCGCCGGGGGATGGGCTGCCCCTGGCCAGGTCTGAGGGACCGACCCAGCTCGGGGCTGTCGGGGGCAGAGAGAGAACCCCCCTCCGCCCTTTCCCTTCAGGTTCTTAGGGCTGGCCAAATCCTTCCCAAGACAGCTTGTCTGGAGAAAATCAGACCCAGCTGAAGAACATGTGTCCATGTGGGAAACCCGGGAAACTGAGTCTCCCCACACAATAGCAGAGATTCTCATCTTGCATCCTCTCCTGAGCTAATGACAAAGGAGAATGTCCCGGGTGGGCCTGTGGAATGGGAGAAGGGAGGAAGTCTATTGTCATGCAGAGGGACATGGAAAGACTTGTCTGAAGCTTATCTCCTGCACTGGGGTCAGGTCGGGAATGGACGGCACAGAGGGGAGCAGGAACCGGCCTCTCTGTGGTGTGGCTTGCCCCGGGGCAGGCGTGGGGGTGATGGCTGGAAGTGGGATGGCGCGTGAGTTGGCACCAGCCAGCGGTGGAGGCAGAGACTCAGAGGTCAGGGATCTCTCTCTCTGTCTCTGTCTCTCTCTCTCGCCCTCAGGGAGCTGAGGAGAGTAAGGTGGCGCCCCCGGCCCACCTCGCCTACCTCTCCATGGGCCCTTCTTTCTCTGGCCTCTCCGGGAGCGCTGCGGGCTTGGGTTCAACCCCCCACACACCGCACAGGCCAAGGGCGCATGCGCTACCTCTTGGGCCTAGGACTGGCCTGGGGGGGGTCCTCAGTGAAGGCCCCGCCCTCCCTCCAGGCTCTGACCCAGCTGCAGCTCTTCCATCGCTGCCCTTCTGGACTCGGCTTCAGCTGTCTCCCTCCCCTCCCCCACTCCCACTCAGCTTGGAGGCCGCTTCCCTGCCTTGAAAGCTTTGCTCTGGCCATGAGGTCCACAGACCTACTGGGCTTCAAGCTCAAGGCTCTGCCTGGGCCTGCTGCTTCGGCCAGGGGCTCATTTCTTCCTGGAAAGACAAAGCCATGGCCTCACCCCACGCCTGCACTTTGCCACGGCAGGCAGCCCAGATGTAGGAAAGGCTCTGTGGAGTCAGAAGTGCCGAGACAGGCAGATGGCACCAGAGGGTTTGGGGGCCAGGGCGCAACTGGGCTAGCCCCTCCTCCCGGGAGTCCGGGAGGCCCGGCCTTCCTAGTGCCCAGGCCACGGCTCCGGGGAGAAATCCGCCATGGAGAGCACGCAGGAGGCCCTCTGCCTGAGGTGGCAGGTGTCACGCCAGGGCCACTGCAAGCCTGGCTCGGCTTGCCTGCTTTCTCCAAAGGAGGCTGGCCGACCAGCCGAACCTGGCACCTGGGCCAGGCCCCTCCCAAGGGGACGAGTTCCAGAGGATAGAGCCCTGGGGGCGGCTGCCAAGTCTCCTGGGGCGTGTGCTGGGCCCCCGTCAGAGGAGGAAGCAGCCTGGTAAACGGTGTGCCAGGCCTGAGATCTGGAGGCCTCCCACAGCTGGGTCCCTGTCCTGCCCAGGCGCCCCGAGGGAGGACGATGGTCGGGCAGTGGCGAGTGGGGTGGGGCTGGCGCCGAGCCTGCCCTTGGATGCCCCGGGGAAGGGCGCCGGGGGATGGGCTGCCCCTGGCCAGGTCTGAGGGACCGACCCAGCTCGGGGCTGTCGGGGGCAGGGAGAGAACCCCCCTCCGCCCTTTCCCTTCAGGTTCTTAGGGCTGGCCAAATCCTTCCCAAGACAGCTTGTCTGGAGAAAATCAGACCCAGCTGAAGAACATGTGTCCATGGGGGAAACCCGGGAAACTGAGTCTCCCCACACAATAGCAGAGATTCTCATCTTGCATCCTCTCCTGAGCTAATGACAAAGGTGGATGTCCCGGGTGGGCCTGTGGAATGGGAGAGGGGAGGAAGTCTATTGTCATGCAGAGGGACATGGAAAGACTTGTCTGAAGCTTATCCCCTGCACTGGGGTCAGGTCGGGAAGGGACGGCACAGAGGGGAGCAGGAACCGGCCTCTCTGTGGTGTGGCTGGCCCCTGGGCAGGCGTGGGGGTGATGGCTGGAAGTGGGATGGCGCGTGAGTTGGCACCAGCCAGCGGTGGAGGCAGAGACTCAGAGGTCAGGGATCTCTCTCTCTGTCTCTGTCTCTCTCTCTCGCCCTCAGGGAGCTGAGGAGAGTAAGGTGGCGCCCCCTGCCCACCTCGCCTACCTCTCCATGGACCCTTCTTTCTCTGGTCTCTCCGGGAGCCCTGCGGGCTTGGGTTCAACCCCCCACACACCGCACAGACCAAGGACGCATGCGTGACCGCCAGGGCCTAGGGCTGGCCTCGGGGGGTCCTCAGAGAAGGCCCCGCCCTCCCTCCAGGCTCTGACCTAGCTGCAGCTCTTCCATCGCCGCCCTTCTGGACTTGACTTCAGCTGTCTCCCTCCCCTCCCCCACTCCCACTCAGCTTGGAGGCCGCTTCCCTGCCTTGAAAGCTTTGCTCTGGCCATGAGGGCCACAGACCTACTGGGCTTCAAGCTCAAGGCTCTGCCTGGGCCTGCTGCTTCGGCCAGGGGCTCATTTCTTCCTGGAAAGACAAAGCCATGGCCTCACCCCACGCCTGCACTTTGCCATGGCAGGCAGCCCAGGTGTAGGAAAGGCTCTGTGGAGTCAGAAGTGCCGAGACAGGCAGATGGCACCAGAGGGTTTGGGGGCCAGGGCGCAACTGGTCTAGGCCCTCCTCCCGGGAGTCGGGGAGGCCCGGCCTTCCTAGTGCCCAGGCCACGGCTCCGGGGAGAAATCCGCCATGGAGGGCACCCGGGAGGCCCTCTGCCTGAGGTGGCAGGTGTCACGCCAGGGCCACTGCAAGCCCGGCTCGGCTTGCCTGCTTTCTCCAAAGGAGGCTGGCCGACCAGCCGAACCTGGCACCTGGCCCAGGCCCCTCCCAAGGGGACGAGTTCCAGAGGATAGAGCCCTGGGGGCGGCTGCCCAGTCTCCTGGGGCGTGTGCTGGGCCCCCGTCAGAGGAGGAAGCAGCCTGGTAAACGGTGTGCCAGGCCTGAGATCTGGAGGCCTCCCACAGCCGGGTCCCTGTCCTGCCCAGGCCCCCCGAGGGAGGACGATGGTCGGGCAGTGGCGAGTGGGGTGGGGCTGGCGCCGAGCCTGCCCTTGGATGCCCCGGGGAAGGGCGCCGGGGGATGGGCTGCCCCTGGCCAGGTCTGAGGGACCGACCCAGCTCGGGGCTGTCGGGGGCAGAGAGAGAACCCCCCTCCGCCCTTTCCCTTCAGGTTCTTAGGGCTGGCCAAATCCTTCCCAAGACAGCTTGTCTGGAGAAAATCAGACCCAGCTGAAGAACATGTGTCCATGGGGGAAACCCGGGAAACTGAGTCTCCCCACACAATAGCAGAGATTCTCATCTTGCATCCTCTCCTGAGCTAATGACAAAGGTGGATGTCCCGGGTGGGCCTGTGGAATGGGAGAGGGGAGGAAGTCTATTGTCATGCAGAGGGACATGGAAAGACTTGTCTGAAGCTTATCCCCTGCACTGGGGTCAGGTCGGGAAGGGACGGCACAGAGGTGAGCAGGAACCAACCGGCCTCTCTGTGGTGGGGCTGGCCCCGGGGCAGGCGTGGGGGTGATGGCTGGAAGTGGGATGGCGCGTGAGTTGGCACCAGCCAGCGGTGGAGGCAGAGACTCAGAGGTCAGGGATCTCTCTCTCTGTCTCTGTCTCTCTCTCTCTCCCTCAGGGAGCTGAGGAGAGTAAGGTGGCGCCCCCTGCCCAGCTCGCCTACCTCTCCATGGGCCCTTCTTTCTCTGGCCGCTCCGGGAGCCCTGCGGGCTTGGGTTCAACCCCCCACACACCGCACAGGCCAAGGGCGCATGCGCGACCGCCGGGGCCTAGGTCTGGCCTGGGGGGGGGGTCCTCAGTGAAGGCCCCGCCCTCCCTCCAGGCTCTGACCCAGCTGCAGCTCTTCCATCGCCGCCCTTCTGGACTCGGCTTCAGCTGTCTCCCTCCCCTCCCCCACTCCCACTCAGCTTGCAGGCCGCTTCCCTGCCTTGAAAGCATTGCTCTGGCCCTGAGGGCCACAGACCTACTGGGCTTCAAGCTCAAGGCTCTGCCTGGGCCTGCTGCTTCGGCCAGGGGCTCATTTTTTCCTGGAAAGACAAAGCCATGGCCTCACCCCACGCCTGCACTTTGCCACGGCAGGCAGCCCAGATGTAGGAAAGGCTCTGTGGAGTCAGAAGTGCCGAGACAGGCAGATGGCACCAGAGGGTTTGGGGGCCAGGGCGCAACTGGGCTAGCCCCTCCTCCCGGGAGTCGGGGAGGCCCGGCCTTCCTAGTGCCCAGGCCACGGCTCCGGGGAGAAACCCGCCATGGAGGGCACGCGGGAGGCCCTCTGCCTGAGGTGGCAGGTGTCACGCCAGGGCCACTGCAAGCCTGGCTCGGCTTGCCTGCTTTCTCCAAAGGAGGCTGGCCGACCAGCCGAACCTGGCACCTGGGCCAGGCCCCTTCCAAGGGGACGAGTTCCAGAGGATAGAGCCCTGGGGGCGGCTGCCAAGTCTCCTGGGGCGTGTGCTGGGCCCCCGTCAGAGGAGGAAGCAGCCTGATAAACGGTGTGCCAGGCCTGAGATCTGGAGGCCTCCCACAGCCGGGTGCCTGTCCTGCCCAGGCCCCCCGAGGGAGGACGATGGTCGGGCAGTGGCGAGCGGGGTGGGGCTGGCGCCGAGCCTGCCCTTGGATGCCCCGGGGAAGGGCGCCGGGGGATGAGCTGCCCCTGGCCAGGTCTGAGGGACCGACCCAGCTCGGGGCTGTCGGGGGCAGAGAGAGAACCCCCCTCCGCCCTTTCCCTTCAGGTTCTTAGGGCTGGCCAAATCCTTCCCAAGACAGCTTGTCTGGAGAAAATCAGACCCAGCTGAAGAACATGTGTCCATGGGGGAAACCCGGGAAACT
Source organism: Diceros bicornis minor (assembly GCF_020826845.1). Lineage (NCBI taxonomy): Eukaryota > Metazoa > Chordata > Mammalia > Perissodactyla > Rhinocerotidae > Diceros > Diceros bicornis. The sequence continues at coordinate 28,357 of NW_026690871.1, read as the reverse complement.
GAGTCTCCCCACACAATAGCAGAGATTCTCATCTTGCATCCTCTCCTGAGCTAATGACAAAGGTGGATGTCCCGGGTGGGCCTGTGGAATGGGAGAGGGGAGGAAGTCTATTGTCATGCAGAGGGACATGGAAAGACTTGTCTGAAGCTTATCCCCTGCACTGGGGTCAGGTCGGGAAGGGACGGCACAGAGGTGAGCAGGAACCAACCGGCCTCTCTGTGGTGGGGCTGGCCCCGGGGCAGGCGTGGGGGTGATGGCTGGAAGTGGGATGGCGCGTGAGTTGGCACCAGCCAGCGGTGGAGGCAGAGACTCAGAGGTCAGGGATCTCTCTCTCTGTCTCTGTCTCTCTCTCTCTCCCTCAGGGAGCTGAGGAGAGTAAGGTGGCGCCCCCTGCCCAGCTCGCCTACCTCTCCATGGGCCCTTCTTTCTCTGGCCGCTCCGGGAGCCCTGCGGGCTTGGGTTCAACCCCCCACACACCGCACAGGCCAAGGGCGCATGCGCGACCGCCGGGGCCTAGGGCTGGCCTCGGGGGCGGGGGGGTCCTCAGTGAAGGCCCCGCCCTCCCTCCAGGCTCTGACCCAGCTGCAGCTCTTCCATCGCCGCCCTTCTGGACTCGGCTTCAGCTGTCTCCCTCCCCTCCCCCACTCCCACTCAGCTGTCAGGCCGCTTCCCTGCCTTGAAAGCATTGCTCTGGCCCTGAGGGCCACAGACCTACTGGGCTTCAAGCTCAAGGCTCTGCCTGGGCCTGCTGCTTTGGCCAGGGGCTCATTTTTTCCTGGAAAGACAAAGCCATGGCCTCACCCCACGCCTGCACTTTGCCACGGCAGGCAGCCCAGATGTAGGAAAGGCTCTGTGGAGTCAGAAGTGCCGAGACAGGCAGATGGCACCAGAGGGTTTGGGGGCCAGGGCGCAACTGGGCTAGCCCCTCCTCCCGGGAGTCGGGGAGGCCCGGCCTTCCTAGTGCCCAGGCCACAGCTCCGGGGAGAAACCCGCCATGGAGGGCACGCGGGAGGCCCTCTGCCTGAGGTGGCAGGTGTCACGCCAGGGCCACTGCAAGCCTGGCTCGGCTTGCCTGCTTTCTCCAAAGGAGGCTGGCCGACCAGCCGAACCTGGCACCTGGGCCAGGCCCCTTCCAAGGGGACGAGTTCCAGAGGATAGAGCCCTGGGGGCGGCTGCCAAGTCTCCTGGGGCGTGTGCTGGGCCCCCGTCAGAGGAGGAAGCAGCCTGATAAACGGTGTGCCAGGCCTGAGATCTGGAGGCCTCCCACAGCCGGGTGCCTGTCCTGCCCAGGCCCCCCGAGGGAGGACGATGGTCGGGCAGTGGCGAGCGGGGTGGGGCTGGCGCCGAGCCTGCCCTTGGATGCCCCGGGGAAGGGCGCCGGGGGATGAGCTGCCCCTGGCCAGGTCTGAGGGACCGACCCAGCTCGGGGCTGTCGGGGGCAGAGAGAGAACCCCCCTCCGCCCTTTCCCTTCAGGTTCTTAGGGCTGGCCAAATCCTTCCCAAGACAGCTTGTCTGGAGAAAATCAGACCCAGCTGAAGAACATGTGTCCATGGGGGAAACCCGGGAAACTGAGTCTCCCCACACAATAGCAGAGATTCTCATCTTGCATCCTCTCCTGAGCTAATGACAAAGGTGGATGTCCCGGGTGGGCCTGTGGAATGGGAGAGGGGAGGAAGTCTATTGTCATGCAGAGGGACATGGAAAGACTTGTCTGAAGCTTATCCCCTGCACTGGGGTCAGGTCGGGAAGGGACGGCACAGAGGTGAGCAGGAACCAACCGGCCTCTCTGTGGTGGGGCTGGCCCCGGGGCAGGCGTGGGGGTGATGGCTGGAAGTGGGATGGCGCGTGAGTTGGCACCAGCCAGCGGTGGAGGCAGAGACTCAGAGGTCAGGGATCTCTCTCTCTGTCTCTGTCTCTCTCTCTCTCCCTCAGGGAGCTGAGGAGAGTAAGGTGGCGCCCCCTGCCCAGCTCGCCTACCTCTCCATGGGCCCTTCTTTCTCTGGCCGCTCCGGGAGCCCTGCGGGCTTGGGTTCAACCCCCCACACACCGCACAGGCCAAGGGCGCATGCGCGACCGCCGGGGCCTAGGGCTGTCCTCGGGGGCGGGGGGGTCCTCAGTGAAGGCCCCGCCCTCCCTCCAGGCTCTGACCCAGCTGCAGCTCTTCCATCGCCGCCCTTCTGGACTCGGCTTCAGCTGTCTCCCTCCCCTCCCCCACTCCCACTCAGCTTGCAGGCCGCTTCCCTGCCTTGAAAGCATTGCTCTGGCCCTGAGGGCCACAGACCTACTGGGCTTCAAGCTCAAGGCTCTGCCTGGGCCTGCTGCTTTGGCCAGGGGCTCATTTTTTCCTGGAAAGACAAAGCCATGCCCTCACCCCACGCCTGCACTTTGCCACGGCAGGCAGCCCAGATGTAGGAAAGGCTCTGTGGAGTCAGAAGTGCCGAGACAGGCAGATGGCACCAGAGGGTTTGGGGGCCAGGGCGCAACTGGGCTAGCCCCTCCTCCCGGGAGTCGGGGAGGCCCGGCCTTCCTAGTGCCCAGGCCACGGCTCCGGGGAGAAACCCGCCATGGAGGGCACGCGGGAGGCCCTCTGCCTGAGGTGTCAGGTGTCACGCCAGGGCCACTGCAAGCCTGGCTCGGCTTGCCTGCTTTCTCCAAAGGAGGCTGGCCGACCAGCCGAACCTGGAACCTGGGCCAGGCCCCTTCCAAGGGGACGAGTTTCAGAGGATAGAGCCCTGGGGGCGGCTGCCAAGTCTCCTGGGGCGTGTGCTGGGCCCCCATCAGAGGAGGAAGCAGCCTGGTAAACGGTGTGCCAGGCCTGAGATCTGGAGGCCTCCCACAGCCGGGTCCCTGTCCTGCCCAGGCCCCCCGAGGGAGGACGATGGTCCGGCAGTGGCGAGCGGGCTGGGGCTGGGGCCGAGCCTGCCCTTGGATGCCCCGGGGAAGGGCGCCGGGGGATGGGCTGCCCCTGGCCAGGTCTGAGGGACCGACCCAGCTCGGGGCTGTCGGGGGCAGAGAGAGAACCCCCCTCCGCCCTTTCCCTTCAGGTTCTTAGGGCTGGCCAAATCCTTCCCAAGACAGCTTGTCTGGAGAAAATCAGACCCAGCTGAAGAACATGTGTCCATGGGGGAAACCCGGGAAACTGAGTCTCCCCACACAATAGCAGAGATTCTCATCTTGCATCCTCTCCTGAGCTAATGACAAAGGTGGATGTCCCGGGTGGGCCTGTGGAATGGGAGAGGGGAGGAAGTCTATTGTCATGCAGAGGGACATGGAAAGACTTGTCTGAAGCTTATCCCCTGCACTGGGGTCAGGTCGGGAAGGGACGGCACAGAGGTGAGCAGGAACCAACCGGCCTCTCTGTGGTGGGGCTGGCCCCGGGGCAGGCGTGGGGGTGATGGCTGGAAGTGGGATGGCGCGTGAGTTGGCACCAGCCAGCAGTGGAGGCCGAGACTCAGAGGTCAGGGATCTCTCTCTCTGTCTCTGTCTCTCTCTCTCTCCCTCAGGGAGCTGAGGAGAGTAAGGTGGCGCCCCCTGCCCAGCTCGCCTACCTCTCCATGGGCCCTTCTTTCTCTGGCCGCTCCGGGAGCCCTGCGGGCTTGGGTTCAACCCCACACACACCGCACAGGCCAAGGGCGCATGCGCGACCCCCGGGGCCTAGGGCTGGCCTGGGGGGGGTCCTCAGTGAAGGCCCCGCCCTCCCTCCAGGCTCTGACCCAGCTGCAGCTCTTCCATCGCCGCCCTTCTGGACTGGGCTTCAGCTGTCTCCCTCCCCTCCCCCACTCCCACTCAGCTTGCAGGCCGCTTCCCTGCCTTGAAAGCATTGCTCTGGCCCTGAGGGCCACAGACCTACTGGGCTTCAAGCTCAAGGCTCTGCCTGGGCCTGCTGCTTTGGCCAGGGGCTCATTTTTTCCTGGAAAGACAAAGCCATGGCCTCACCCCACGCCTGCACTTTGCCACGGCAGGCAGCCCAGATGTAGGAAAGGCTCTGTGGAGTCAGAAGTGCCGAGACAGGCAGATGGCACCAGAGGGTTTGGGGGCCAGGGCGCAACTGGGCTAGCCCCTCCTCCCGGGAGTCGGGGAGGCCCGGCCTTCCTAGTGCCCAGGCCACGGCTCCGGGGAGAAACCCGCCATGGAGGGCACGCGGGAGGCCCTCTGCCTGAGGTGGCAGGTGTCACGCCAGGGCCACTGCAAGCCTGGCTCGGCTTGCCTGCTTTCTCCAAAGGAGGCTGGCCGACCAGCCGAACCTGGCACCTGGGCCAGGCCCCTTCCAAGGGGACGAGTTCCAGAGGATAGAGCCCTGGGGGCGGCTGCCAAGTCTCCTGGGGCGTGTGCTGGGCCCCCGTCAGAGGAGGAAGCAGCCTGATAAACGGTGTGCCAGGCCTGAGATCTGGAGGCCTCCCACAGCCGGGTGCCTGTCCTGCCCAGGACCCCCGAGGGAGGACGATGGTCGGGCAGTGGCGAGCGGGGTGGGGCTGGCGCCGAGCCTGCCCTTGGATGCCCCGGGGAAGGGCGCCGGGGGATGAGCTGCCCCTGGCCAGGTCTGAGGGACCGACCCAGCTCGGGGCTGTCGGGGGCAGAGAGAGAACCCCCCTCCGCCCTTTCCCTTCAGGTTCTTAGGGCTGGCCAAATCCTTCCCAAGACAGCTTGTCTGGAGAAAATCAGACCCAGCTGAAGAACATGTGTCCATGGGGGAAACCCGGGAAACTGAGTCTCCCCACACAATAGCAGAGATTCTCATCTTGCATCCTCTCCTGAGCTAATGACAAAGGTGGATGTCCCGGGTGGGCCTGTGGAATGGGAGAGGGGAGGAAGTCTATTGTCATGCAGAGGGACATGGAAAGACTTGTCTGAAGCTTATCCCCTGCACTGGGGTCAGGTCGGGAAGGGACGGCACAGAGGTGAGCAGGAACCAACCGGCCTCTCTGTGGTGGGGCTGGCCCCGGGGCAGGCGTGGGGGTGATGGCTGGAAGTGGGATGGCGCGTGAGTTGGCACCAGCCAGCGGTGGAGGCAGAGACTCAGAGGTCAGGGATCTCTCTCTCTGTCTCTGTCTCTCTCTCTCTCCCTCAGGGAGCTGAGGAGAGTAAGGTGGCGCCCCCTGCCCAGCTCGCCTACCTCTCCATGGGCCCTTCTTTCTCTGGCCGCTCCGGGAGCCCTGCGGGCTTGGGTTCAACCCCCCACACACCGCACAGGCCAAGGGCGCATGCGCAAACGCCGGGGCCTAGGGCTGGCCTCCGGGGCGGGGGGGTCCTCAGTGAAGGCCCCGCCCTCCCTCCAGGCTCTGACCCAGCTGCAGCTCTTCCATCGCCGCCCTTCTGGACTCGGCTTCAGCTGTCTCCCTCCCCTCCCCCACTCCCACTCAGCTGTCAGGCCGCTTCCCTGCCTTGAAAGCATTGCTCTGGCCCTGAGGGCCACAGACCTACTGGGCTTCAAGCTCAAGGCTCTGCCTGGGCCTGCTGCTTTGGCCAGGGGCTCATTTTTTCCTGGAAAGACAAAGCCATGGCCTCACCCCACGCCTGCACTTTGCCACGGCAGGCAGCCCAGATGTAGGAAAGGCTCTGTGGAGTCAGAAGTGCCGAGACAGGCAGATGGCACCAGAGGGTTTGGGGGCCAGGGCGCAACTGGGCTAGCCCCTCCTCCCGGGAGTCGGGGAGGCCCGGCCTTCCTAGTGCCCAGGCCACGGCTCCGGGGAGAAACCCGCCATGGAGGGCACGCGGGAGGCCCTCTGCCTGAGGTGGCAGGTGTCACGCCAGGGCCACTGCAAGCCTGGCTCGGCTTGCCTGCTTTCTCCAAAGGAGGCTGGCCGACCAGCCGAACCTGGCACCTGGGCCAGGCCCCATCCAAGGGGACGAGTTCCAGAGGATAGAGCCCTGGGGGCGGCTGCCAAGTCTCCTGGGGCGTGTGCTGGGCCCCCGTCAGAGGAGGAAGCAGCCTGATAAACGGTGTGCCAGGCCTGAGATCTGGAGGCCTCCCACACCCGGGTGCCTGTCCTGCCCAGGCCCCCCGAGGGAGGACGATGGTCGGGCAGTGGCGAGCGGGGTGGGGCTGGCGCCGAGCCTGCCCTTGGATGCCCCGGGGAAGGGCGCCGGGGGATGAGCTGCCCCTGGCCAGGTCTGAGGGACCGACCCAGCTCGGGGCTGTCGGGGGCAGAGAGAGAACCCCCCTCCGCCCTTTCCCTTCAGGTTCTTAGGGCTGGCCAAATCCTTCCCAAGACAGCTTGTCTGGAGAAAATCAGACCCAGCTGAAGAACATGTGTCCATGGGGGAAACCCGGGAAACTGAGTCTCCCCACACAATAGCAGAGATTCTCATCTTGCATCCTCTCCTGAGCTAATGACAAAGGTGGATGTCCCGGGTGGGCCTGTGGAATGGGAGAGGGGAGGAAGTCTATTGTCATGCAGAGGGACATGGAAAGACTTGTCTGAAGCTTATCCCCTGCACTGGGGTCAGGTCGGGAAGGGACGGCACAGAGGTGAGCAGGAACCAACCGGCCTCTCTGTGGTGGGGCTGGCCCCGGGGCAGGCGTGGGGGTGATGGCTGGAAGTGGGATGGCGCGTGAGTTGGCACCAGCCAGCGGTGGAGGCAGAGACTCAGAGGTCAGGGATCTCTCTCTCTGTCTCTGTCTCTCTCTCTCTCCCTCAGGGAGCTGAGGAGAGTAAGGTGGCGCCCCCTGCCCAGCTCGCCTACCTCTCCATGGGCCCTTCTTTCTCTGGCCGCTCCGGGAGCCCTGCGGGCTTGGGTTCAACCCCCCACACACCGCACAGGCCAAGGGCGCATGCGCAAACGCCGGGGCCTAGGGCTGGCCTCGGGGGCGGGGGGGTCCTCAGTGAAGGCCCCGCCCTCCCTCCAGGCTCTGACCCAGCTGCAGCTCTTCCATCGCCGCCCTTCTGGACTCGGCTTCAGCTGTCTCCCTCCCCTCCCCCACTCCCACTCAGCTGTCAGGCCGCTTCCCTGCCTTGAAAGCATTGCTCTGGCCCTGAGGGCCACAGACCTACTGGGCTTCAAGCTCAAGGCTCTGCCTGGGCCTGCTGCTTTGGCCAGGGGCTCATTTTTTCCTGGAAAGACAAAGCCATGGCCTCACCCCACGCCTGCACTTTGCCACGGCAGGCAGCCCAGATGTAGGAAAGGCTCTGTGGAGTCAGAAGTGCCGAGACAGGCAGATGGCACCAGAGGGTTTGGGGGCCAGGGCGCAACTGGGCTAGCCCCTCCTCCCGGGAGTCGGGGAGGCCCGGCCTTCCTAGTGCCCAGGCCACGGCTCCGGGGAGAAACCCGCCATGGAGGGCACGCGGGAGGCCCTCTGCCTGAGGTGTCAGGTGTCACGCCAGGGCCACTGCAAGCCTGGCTCGGCTTGCCTGCTTTCTCCAAAGGAGGCTGGCCGACCAGCCGAACCTGGAACCTGGGCCAGGCCCCTTCCAAGGGGACGAGTTTCAGAGGATAGAGCCCTGGGGGCGGCTGCCAAGTCTCCTGGGGCGTGTGCTGGGCCCCCGTCAGAGGAGGAAGCAGCCTGGTAAACGGTGTGCCAGGCCTGAGATCTGGAGGCCTCCCACAGCCGGGTCCCTGTCCTGCCCAGGCCCCCCGAGGGAGGACGATGGTCCGGCAGTGGCGAGCGGGCTGGGGCTGGCGCCGAGCCTGCCCTTGGATGCCCTGGGGAAGGGCGCCGGGGGATGGGCTGCCCCTGGCCAGGTCTGAGGGACCGACACAGCTCGGGGCTGTCGGGGGCAGAGAGAGAACCCCCCTCCGCCCTTTCCCTTCAGGTTCTTAGGGCTGGCCAAATCCTTCCCAAGACAGCTTGTCTGGAGAAAATCAGACCCAGCTGAAGAACATGTGTCCATGGGGGAAACCCGGGAAACTGAGTCTCCCCACACAATAGCAGAGATTCTCATCTTGCATCCTCTCCTGAGCTAATGACAAAGGTGGATGTCCCGGGTGGGCCTGTGGAATGGGAGAGGGGAGGAAGTCTATTGTCATGCAGAGGGACATGGAAAGACTTGTCTGAAGCTTATCCCCTGCACTGGGGTCAGGTCGGGAAGGGACGGCACAGAGGTGAGCAGGAAACAACCGGCCTCTCTGTGGTGGGGCTGGCCCCGGGGCAGGCGTGGGGGTGATGGCTGGAAGTGGGATGGCGCGTGAGTTGGCACCAGCCAGCAGTGGAGGCCGAGACTCAGAGGTCAGGGATCTCTCTCTCTGTCTCTGTCTCTCTCTCTCTCCCTCAGGGAGCTGAGGAGAGTAAGGTGGCGCCCCCTGCCCAGCTCGCCTACCTCTCCATGGGCCCTTCTTTCTCTGGCCGCTCCGGGAGCCCTGCGGGCTTGGGTTCAACCCCCCACACACCGCACAGGCCAAGGGCGCATGCGCGACCGCCGGGGCCTAGGGCTGGCCTCCGGGGGTGGGGGTCCTCAGTGAAGGCCCCGCCCTCCCTCCAGGCTCTGACCCAGCTGCAGCTCTTCCATCGCCGCCCTTCTGGACTGGGCTTCAGCTGTCTCCCTCCCCTCCCCCACTCCCACTCAGCTTGCAGGCCGCTTCCCTGCCTTGAAAGCATTGCTCTGGCCCTGAGGGCCACAGACCTACTGGGCTTCAAGCTCAAGGCTCTGCCTGGGCCTGCTGCTTTGGCCAGGGGCTCATTTTTTCCTGGAAAGACAAAGCCATGGCCTCACCCCACGCCTGCACTTTGCCACGGCAGGCAGCCCAGATGTAGGAAAGGCTCTGTGGAGTCAGAAGTGCCGAGACAGGCAGATGGCACCAGAGGGTTTGGGGGCCAGGGCGCAACTGGGCTAGCCCCTCCTCCCGGGAGTCGGGGAGGCCCGGCCTTCCTAGTGCCCAGGCCACGGCTCCGGGGAGAAACCCGCCATGGAGGGCACGCGGGAGGCCCTCTGCCTGAGGTGGCAGGTGTCACGCCAGGGCCACTGCAAGCCTGGCTCGGCTTGCCTGCTTTCTCCAAAGGAGGCTGGCCGACCAGCCGAACCTGGCACCTGGGCCAGGCCCCTTCCAAGGGGACGAGTTCCAGAGGCTAGAGCCCTGGGGGCGGCTGCCAAGTCTCCTGGGGCGTGTGCTGGGCCCCCGTCAGAGAGGAAGCAGCCTGGTAAACGGTGTGCCAGGCCTGAGATCTGGAGGCCTCCCACAGCCGGGTCCCTGTCCTGCCCAGGCCCCCCGAGGGAGGACGATGGTCCGGCAGTGGCGGAGCGGGCTGGGGCTGGCGCCGAGCCTGCCCTTGGATGCCCCGGGGAAGGGCGCCGGGGGATGGGCTGCCCCTGGCCAGGTCTGAGGGGACCGACCCAGCTCGGGGCTGTCGGGGGCAGAGAGAGAACCCCCCTCCGCCCTTTCCCTTCAGGTTCTTAGGGCTGGCCAAATCCTTCCCAAGACAGCTTGTCTGGAGAAAATCAGACCCAGCTGAAGAACATGTGTCCATGGGGGAAACCCGGGAAACTGAGTCTCCCCACACAATAGCAGAGATTCTCATCTTGCATCCTCTCCTGAGCTAATGACAAAGGTGGATGTCCCGGGTGGGCCTGTGGAATGGGAGAGGGGAGGAAGTCTATTGTCATGCAGAGGGACATGGAAAGACTTGTCTGAAGCTTATCCCCTGCACTGGGGTCAGGTCGGGAAGGGACGGCACAGAGGTGAGCAGGAACCAACCGGCCTCTCTGTGGTGGGGCTGGCCCCGGGGCAGGCGTGGGGGTGATGGCTGGAAGTGGGATGGCGCGTGAGTTGGCACCAGCCAGCGGTGGAGGCAGAGACTCAGAGGTCAGGGATCTCTCTCTCTGTCTCTGTCTCTCTCTCTCTCCCTCAGGGAGCTGAGGAGAGTAAGGTGGCGCCCCCTGCCCAGCTCGCCTACCTCTCCATGGGCCCTTCTTTCTCTGGCCGCTCCGGGAGCCCTGTGGGCTTGGGTTCAACCCCCCACACACCGCACAGGCCAAGGGCGCATGCGCGACCGCCGGGGCCTAGGGCTGGCCTCGGGGGGGGGGGGGGTCCTCAGTGAAGGCCCCGCCCTCCCTCCAGGCTCTGACCCAGCTGCAGCTCTTCCATCGCCGCCCTTCTGGACTCGGCTTCAGCTGTCTCCCTCCCCTCCCCCACTCCCACTCAGCTTGCAGGCCGCTTCCCTGCCTTGAAAGCATTGCTCTGGCCCTGAGGGCCACAGACCTACTGGGCTTCAAGCTCAAGGCTCTGCCTGGGCCTGCTGCTTTGGCCAGGGGCTCATTTTTTCCTGGAAAGACAAAGCCATGGCCTCACCCCACGCCTGCACTTTGCCACGGCAGGCAGCCCAGATGTAGGAAAGGCTCTGTGGAGTCAGAAGTGCCGAGACAGGCAGATGGCACCAGAGGGTTTGGGGGCCAGGGCGCAACTGGGCTAGCCCCTCCTCCCGGGAGTCGGGGAGGCCCGGCCTTCCTAGTGCCCAGGCCACGGCTCCGGGGAGAAACCCGCCATGGAGGGCACGCGGGAGGCCCTCTGCCTGAGGTGTCAGGTGTCACGCCAGGGCCACTGCAAGCCTGGCTCGGCTTGCCTGCTTTCTCCAAAGGAGGCTGGCCGACCAGCCGAACCTGGAACCTGGGCCAGGCCCCTTCCAAGGGGACGAGTTTCAGAGGATAGAGCCCTGGGGGCGGCTGCCAAGTCTCCTGGGGCGTGTGCTGGGCCCCCGTCAGAGGAGGAAGCAGCCTGGTAAACGGTGTGCCAGGCCTGAGATCTGGAGGCCTCCCACAGCCGGGTCCCTGTCCTGCCCAGGCCCCCCGAGGGAGGACGATGGTCCGGCAGTGGCGAGCGGGCTGGGGCTGGCGCCGAGCCTGCCCTTGGATGCCCCGGGGAAGGGCGCCGGGGGATGGGCTGCCCCTGGCCAGGTCTGAGGGACCGACACAGCTCGGGGCTGTCGGGGGCAGAGAGAGAACCCCCCTCCGCCCTTTCCCTTCAGGTTCTTAGGGCTGGCCAAATCCTTCCCAAGACAGCTTGTCTGGAGAAAATCAGACCCAGCTGAAGAACATGTGTCCATGGGGGAAACCCGGGAAACTGAGTCTCCCCACACAATAGCAGAGATTCTCATCTTGCATCCTCTCCTGAGCTAATGACAAAGGTGGATGTCCCGGGTGGGCCTGTGGAATGGGAGAGGGGAGGAAGTCTATTGTCATGCAGAGGGACATGGAAAGACTTGTCTGAAGCTTATCCCCTGCACTGGGGTCAGGTCGGGAAGGGACGGCACAGAGGTGAGCAGGAAACAACCGGCCTCTCTGTGGTGGGGCTGGCCCCGGGGCAGGCGTGGGGGTGATGGCTGGAAGTGGGATGGCGCGTGAGTTGGCACCAGCCAGCAGTGGAGGCCGAGACTCAGAGGTCAGGGATCTCTCTCTCTGTCTCTGTCTCTCTCTCTCTCCCTCAGGGAGCTGAGGAGAGTAAGGTGGCGCCCCCTGCCCAGCTCGCCTACCTCTCCATGGGCCCTTCTTTCTCTGGCCGCTCCGGGAGCCCTGCGGGCTTGGGTTCAACCCCCCACACACCGCACAGGCCAAGGGCGCATGCGCGACCGCCGGGGCCTAGGGCTGGCCTCCGGGGGTGGGGGTCCTCAGTGAAGGCCCCGCCCTCCCTTCAGGCTCTGACCCAGCTGCAGCTCTTCCATCGCCGCCCTTCTGGACTGGGCTTCAGCTGTCTCCCTCCCCTCCCCCACTCCCACTCAGCTTGCAGGCCGCTTCCCTGCCTTGAAAGCATTGCTCTGGCCCTGAGGGCCACAGACCTACTGGGCTTCAAGCTCAAGGCTCTGCCTGGGCCTGCTGCTTTGGCCAGGGGCTCATTTTTTCCTGGAAAGACAAAGCCATGGCCTCACCCCACGTCTGCACTTTGCCACGGCAGGCAGCCCAGATGTAGGAAAGGCTCTGTGGAGTCAGAAGTGCCGAGACAGGCAGATGGCACCAGAGGGTTTGGGGGCCAGGGCGCAACTGGGCTAGCCCCTCCTCCCGGGAGTCGGGGAGGCCCGGCCTTCCTAGTGCCCAGGCCACGGCTCCGGGGAGAAACCCGCCATGGAGGGCACGCGGGAGGCCCTCTGCCTGAGGTGGCAGGTGTCACGCCAGGGCCACTGCAAGCCTGGCTCGGCTTGCCTGCTTTCTCCAAAGGAGGCTGGCCGACCAGCCGAACCTGGCACCTGGGCCAGGCCCCTTCCAAGGGGACGAGTTCCAGAGGCTAGAGCCCTGGGGGCGGCTGCCAAGTCTCCTGGGGCGTGTGCTGGGCCCCCGTCAGAGGAGGAAGCAGCCTGGTAAACGGTGTGCCAGGCCTGAGATCTGGAGGCCTCCCACAGCCGGGTCCCTGTCCTGCCCAGGCCCCCCGAGGGAGGACGATGGTCCGGCAGTGGCGAGCGGGCTGGGGCTGGCGCCGAGCCTGCCCTTGGATGCCCCGGGGAAGGGCGCCGGGGGATGGGCTGCCCCTGGCCAGGTCTGAGGGACCGACCCAGCTCGGGGCTGTCGGGGGCAGAGAGAGAACCCCCCTCCGCCCTTTCCCTTCAGGTTCTTAGGGCTGGCCAAATCCTTCCCAAGACAGCTTGTCTGGAGAAAATCAGACCCAGCTGAAGAACATGTGTCCATGGGGGAAACCCGGGAAACTGAGTCTCCCCACACAATAGCAGAGATTCTCATCTTGCATCCTCTCCTGAGCTAATGACAAAGGTGGATGTCCCGGGTGGGCCTGTGGAATGGGAGAGGGGAGGAAGTCTATTGTCATGCAGAGGGACATGGAAAGACTTGTCTGAAGCTTATCCCCTGCACTGGGGTCAGGTCGGGAAGGGACGGCACAGAGGTGAGCAGGAACCAACCGGCCTCTCTGTGGTGGGGCTGGCCCCGGGGCAGGCGTTGGGGTGATGGCTGGAAGTGGGATGGCGCGTGAGTTGGCACCAGCCAGCGGTGGAGGCAGAGACTCAGAGGTCAGGGATCTCTCTCTCTGTCTCTGTCTCTCTCTCTCTCCCTCAGGGAGCTGAGGAGAGTAAGGTGGCGCCCCCTGCCCAGCTCGCCTACCTCTCCATGGGCCCTTCTTTCTCTGGCCGCTCCGGGAGCCCTGTGGGCTTGGGTTCAACCCCCCACACACCGCACAGGCCAAGGGCGCATGCGCGACCGCCGGGGCCTAGGGCTGGCCTCGGGGGGGGGGGGGGGGGTCCTCAGTGAAGGCCCCGCCCTCCCTCCAGGCTCTGACCCAGCTGCAGCTCTTCCATCGCCGCCCTTCTGGACTCGGCTTCAGCTGTCTCCCTCCCCTCCCCCACTCCCACTCAGCTTGCAGGCCGCTTCCCTGCCTTGAAAGCATTGCTCTGGCCCTGAGGGCCACAGACCTACTGGGCTTCAAGCTCAAGGCTCTGCCTGGGCCTGCTGCTTTGGCCAGGGGCTCATTTTTTCCTGGAAAGACAAAGCCATGGCCTCACCCCACGTCTGCACTTTGCCACGGCAGGCAGCCCAGATGTAGGAAAGGCTCTGTGGAGTCAGAAGTGCCGAGACAGGCAGATGGCACCAGAGGGTTTGGGGGCCAGGGCGCAACTGGGCTAGCCCCTCCTCCCGGGAGTCGGGGAGGCCCGGCCTTCCTAGTGCCCAGGCCACGGCTCCGGGGAGAAACCCGCCATGGAGGGCACGCGGGAGGCCCTCTGCCTGAGGTGGCAGGTGTCACGCCAGGGCCACTGCAAGCCTGGCTCGGCTTGCCTGCTTTCTCCAAAGGAGGCTGGCCGACCAGCCGAACCTGGCACCTGGGCCAGGCCCCTTCCAAGGGGACGAGTTCCAGAGGCTAGAGCCCTGGGGGCGGCTGCCAAGTCTCCTGGGGCGTGTGCTGGGCCCCCGTCAGAGGAGGAAGCAGCCTGGTAAACGGTGTGCCAGGCCTGAGATCTGGAGGCCTCCCACAGCCGGGTCCCTGTCCTGCCCAGGCCCCCCGAGGGAGGACGATGGTCCGGCAGTGGCGAGCGGGCTGGGGCTGGCGCCGAGCCTGCCCTTGGATGCCCCGGGGAAGGGCGCCGGGGGATGGGCTGCCCCTGGCCAGGTCTGAGGGACCGACCCAGCTCGGGGCTGTCGGGGGCAGAGAGAGAACCCCCCTCCGCCCTTTCCCTTCAGGTTCTTAGGGCTGGCCAAATCCTTCCCAAGACAGCTTGTCTGGAGAAAATCAGACCCAGCTGAAGAACATGTGTCCATGGGGGAAACCCGGGAAACTGAGTCTCCCCACACAATAGCAGAGATTCTCATCTTGCATCCTCTCCTGAGCTAATGACAAAGGTGGATGTCCCGGGTGGGCCTGTGGAATGGGAGAGGGGAGGAAGTCTATTGTCATGCAGAGGGACATGGAAAGACTTGTCTGAAGCTTATCCCCTGCACTGGGGTCAGGTCGGGAAGGGACGGCACAGAGGTCAGCAGGAACCAACCGGCCTCTCTGTGGTGGGGCTGGCCCCGGGGCAGGCGTGGGGGTGATGGCTGGAAGTGGGATGGCGCGTGAGTTGGCACCAGCCAGCGGTGGAGGCAGAGACTCAGAGGTCAGGGATCTCTCTCTCTGTCTCTGTCTCTCTCTCTCTCCCTCAGGGAGCTGAGGAGAGTAAGGTGGCGCCCCCTGCCCAGCTCGCCTACCTCTCCATGGGCCCTTCTTTCTCTGGCCGCTCCGGGAGCCCTGTGGGCTTGGGTTCAACCCCCCACACACCGCACAGGCCAAGGGCGCATGCGCGACCGCCGGGGCCTAGGGCTGGCCTCGGGGGGGGGGGGGTCCTCAGTGAAGGCCCCGCCCTCCCTCCAGGCTCTGACCCAGCTGCAGCTCTTCCATCGCCGCCCTTCTGGACTCGGCTTCAGCTGTCTCCCTCCCCTCCCCCACTCCCACTCAGCTTGCAGGCCGCTTCCCTGCCTTGAAAGCATTGCTCTGGCCCTGAGGGCCACACACCTACTGGGCTTCAAGCTCAAGGCTCTGCCTGGGCCTGCTGCTTTGGCCAGGGGCTCATTTTTTCCTGGAAAGACAAAGCCATGGCCTCACCCCACGTCTGCACTTTGCCACGGCAGGCAGCCCAGATGTAGGAAAGGCTCTGTGGAGTCAGAAGTGCCGAGACAGGCAGATGGCACCAGAGGGTTTGGGGGCCAGGGCGCAACTGGGCTAGCCCCTCCTCCCGGGAGTCGGGGAGGCCCGGCCTTCCTAGTGCCCAGGCCACGGCTCCGGGGAGAAACCCGCCATGGAGGGCACGCGGGAGGCCCTCTGCCTGAGGTGGCAGGTGTCACGCCAGGGCCACTGCAAGCCTGGCTCGGCTTGCCTGCTTTCTCCAAAGGAGGCTGGCCGACCAGCCGAACCTGGCACCTGGGCCAGGCCCCTTCCAAGGGGACGAGTTCCAGAGGCTAGAGCCCTGGGGGCGGCTGCCAAGTCTCCTGGGGCGTGTGCTGGGCCCCCGTCAGAGGAGGAAGCAGCCTGGTAAACGGGTGTGCCAGGCCTGAGATCTGGAGGCCTCCCACAGCCGGGTCCCTGTCCTGCCCAGGCCCCCCGAGGGAGGACGATGGTCCGGCAGTGGCGAGCGGGCTGGGGCTGGCGCCGAGCCTGCCCTTGGATGCCCCGGGGAAGGGCGCCGGGGGATGGGCTGCCCCTGGCCAGGTCTGAGGGACCGACCCAGCTCGGGGCTGTCGGGGGCAGAGAGAGAACCCCCCTCCGCCCTTTCCCTTCAGGTTCTTAGGGCTGGCCAAATCCTTCCCAAGACAGCTTGTCTGGAGAAAATCAGACCCAGCTGAAGAACATGTGTCCATGGGGGAAACCCGGGAAACTGAGTCTCCCCACACAATAGCAGAGATTCTCATCTTGCATCCTCTCCTGAGCTAATGACAAAGGTGGATGTCCCGGGTGGGCCTGTGGAATGGGAGAGGGGAGGAAGTCTATTGTCATGCAGAGGGACATGGAAAGACTTGTCTGAAGCTTATCCCCTGCACTGGGGTCAGGTCGGGAAGGGACGGCACAGAGGTGAGCAGGAACCAACCGGCCTCTCTGTGGTGGGGCTGGCCCCGGGGCAGGCGTGGGGGTGATGGCTGGAAGTGGGATGGCGCGTGAGTTGGCACCAGCCAGCGGTGGAGGCAGAGACTCAGAGGTCAGGGATCTCTCTCTCTGTCTCTGTCTCTCTCTCTCTCCCTCAGGGAGCTGAGGAGAGTAAGGTGGCGCCCCCTGCCCAGCTCGCCTACCTCTCCATGGGCCCTTCTTTCTCTGGCCGCTCCGGGAGCCCTGTGGGCTTGGGTTCAACCCCCCACACACCGCACAGGCCAAGGGCGCATGCGCGACCGCCGGGGCCTAGGGCTGGCCTCGGGGGGGGGGGGGGGTCCTCAGTGAAGGCCCCGCCCTCCCTCCAGGCTCTGACCCAGCTGCAGCTCTTCCATCGCCGCCCTTCTGGACTCGGCTTCAGCTGTCTCCCTCCCCTCCCCCACTCCCACTCAGCTTGCAGGCCGCTTCCCTGCCTTGAAAGCATTGCTCTGGCCCTGAGGGCCACAGACCTACTGGGCTTCAAGCTCAAGGCTCTGCCTGGGCCTGCTGCTTTGGCCAGGGGCTCATTTTTTCCTGGAAAGACAAAGCCATGGCCTCACCCCACGTCTGCACTTTGCCACGGCAGGCAGCCCAGATGTAGGAAAGGCTCTGTGGAGTCAGAAGTGCCGAGACAGGCAGATGGCACCAGAGGGTTTGGGGGCCAGGGCGCAACTGGGCTAGCCCCTCCTCCCGGGAGTCGGGGAGGCCCGGCCTTCCTAGTGCCCAGGCCACGGCTCCGGGGAGAAACCCGCCATGGAGGGCACGCGGGAGGCCCTCTGCCTGAGGTGGCAGGTGTCACGCCAGGGCCACTGCAAGCCTGGCTCGGCTTGCCTGCTTTCTCCAAAGGAGGCTGGCCGCCCAGCCGAACCTGGCACCTGGGCCAGGCCCCTTCCAAGGGGACGAGTTCCAGAGGCTAGAGCCCTGGGGGCGGCTGCCAAGTCTCCTGGGGCGTGTGCTGGGCCCCCGTCAGAGGAGGAAGCAGCCTGGTAAACGGTGTGCCAGGCCTGAGATCTGGAGGCCTCCCACAGCCGGGTCCCTGTCCTGCCCAGGCCCCCCGAGGGAGGACGATGGTCCGGCAGTGGCGAGCGGGCTGGGGCTGGCGCCGAGCCTGCCCTTGGATGCCCCGGGGAAGGGCGCCGGGGGATGGGCTGCCCCTGGCCAGGTCTGAGGGACCGACCCAGCTCGGGGCTGTCGGGGGCAGAGAGAGAACCCCCCTCCGCCCTTTCCCTTCAGGTTCTTAGGGCTGGCCAAATCCTTCCCAAGACAGCTTGTCTGGAGAAAATCAGACCCAGCTGAAGAACATGTGTCCATGGGGGAAACCCGGGAAACTGAGTCTCCCCACACAATAGCAGAGATTCTCATCTTGCATCCTCTCCTGAGCTAATGACAAAGGTGGATGTCCCGGGTGGGCCTGTGGAATGGGAGAGGGGAGGAAGTCTATTGTCATGCAGAGGGACATGGAAAGACTTGTCTGAAGCTTATCCCCTGCACTGGGGTCAGGTCGGGAAGGGACGGCACAGAGGTCAGCAGGAACCAACCGGCCTCTCTGTGGTGGGGCTGGCCCCGGGGCAGGCGTGGGGGTGATGGCTGGAAGTGGGATGGCGCGTGAGTTGGCACCAGCCAGCGGTGGAGGCAGAGACTCAGAGGTCAGGGATCTCTCTCTCTGTCTCTGTCTCTCTCTCTCTCCCTCAGGGAGCTGAGGAGAGTAAGGTGGCGCCCCCTGCCCAGCTCGCCTACCTCTCCATGGGCCCTTCTTTCTCTGGCCGCTCCGGGAGCCCTGTGGGCTTGGGTTCAACCCCCCACACACCGCACAGGCCAAGGGCGCATGCGCGACCGCCGGGGCCTAGGGCTGGCCTCGGGGGGGGGGTCCTCAGTGAAGGCCCCGCCCTCCCTCCAGGCTCTGACCCAGCTGCAGCTCTTCCATCGCCGCCCTTCTGGACTCGGCTTCAGCTGTCTCCCTCCCCTCCCCCACTCCCACTCAGCTTGCAGGCCGCTTCCCTGCCTTGAAAGCATTGCTCTGGCCCTGAGGGCCACACACCTACTGGGCTTCAAGCTCAAGGCTCTGCCTGGGCCTGCTGCTTTGGCCAGGGGCTCATTTTTTCCTGGAAAGACAAAGCCATGGCCTCACCCCACGCCTGCACTTTGCCACGGCAGGCAGCCCAGATGTAGGAAAGGCTCTGTGGAGTCAGAAGTGCCGAGACAGGCAGATGGCACCAGAGGGTTTGGGGGCCAGGGCGCAACTGGGCTAGCCCCTCCTCCCGGGAGTCGGGGAGGCCCGGCCTTCCTAGTGCCCAGGCCACAGCTCCGGGGAGAAACCCGCCATGGAGGGCACGCGGGAGGCCCTCTGCCTGAGGTGGCAGGTGTCACGCCAGGGCCACTGCAAGCCTGGCTCAGCTTGCCTGCTTTCTCCAAAGGAGGCTGGCCGACCAGCCGAACCTGGCACCTGGGCCAGGCCCCTTCCAAGGGGACGAGTTCCAGAGGCTAGAGCCCTGGGGGCGGGTGCCAAGTCTCCTGGGGCGTGTGCTGGGCCCCCGTCAGAGGAGGAAGCAGCCTGGTAAACGGTGTGCCAGGCCTGAGATCTGGAGGCCTCCCACAGCCGGGTCCCTGTCCTGCCCAGGCCCCCCGAGGGAGGACGATGGTCCGGCAGTGGCGAGCGGGGTGGGGCTGGCGCAGAGCCTGCCCTTGGATGCCCCGGGGAAGGGCGCCGGGGGATGGGCTGCCCCTGGCCAGGTCTGAGGGACCGACCCAGCTCGGGGCTGTCAGGGGCAGAGAGAGAACCCCCCTCCGCCCTTTCCCTTCAGGTTCTTAGGGCTGGCCAAATCCTTCCCAAGACAGCTTGTCTGGAGAAAATCAGACCCAGCTGAAGAACATGTGTCCATGGGGGAAACCCGGGAAACTGAGTCTCCCCACACAATAGCAGAGATTCTCATCTTGCATCCTCTCCTGAGCTAATGACAAAGGTGGATGTCCCGGGTGGGCCTGTGGAATGGGAGAGGGGAGGAAGTCTATTGTCATGCAGAGGGACATGGAAAGACTTGTCTGAAGCTTATCCCCTGCACTGGGGTCAGGTCGGGAAGGGACGGCACAGAGGTGAGCAGGAACCAACCGGCCTCTCTGTGGTGGGGCTGGCCCCGGGGCAGGCGTGGGGGTGATGGCTGGAAGTGGGATGGCGCGTGAGTTGGCACCAGCCAGCAGTGGAGGCAGAGACTCAGAGGTCAGGGATCTCTCTCTCTGTCTCTGTCTCTCTCTCTCTCCCTCAGGGAGCTGAGGAGAGTAAGGTGGCGCCCCCTGCCCAGCTCGCCTACCTCTCCATGGGCCCTTCTTTCTCTGGCCGCTCCGGGAGCCCTGCGGGCTTGGGTTCAACCCCCCACACACCGCACAGGCCAAGGGCGCATGCGCGACCGCCGGGGCCTAGGGCTGGCCTCCGGGGGTGGGGGTCCTCAGTGAAGGCCCCGCCCTCCCTCCAGGCTCTGACCCAGCTGCAGCTCTTCCATCGCCGCCCTTCTGGACTCGGCTTCAGCTGTCTCCCTCCCCTCCCCCACTCCCACTCAGCTTGCAGGCCGCTTCCCTGCCTTGAAAGCATTGCTCTGGCCCTGAGGGCCACTAACCTACTGGGCTTCAAGCTCAAGGCTCTGCCTGGGCCTGCTGCTTCGGCCAGGGGCTCATTTTTTCCTGGAAAGACAAAGCCATGGCCTCACCCCACGCCTGCACTTTGCCACGGCAGGCAGCCCAGATGTAGGAAAGGCTCTGTGGAGTCAGAAGTGCCGAGACAGGCAGATGGCACCAGAGGGTTTGGGGGCCAGGGCGCAACTGGGCTAGCCCCTCCTCCCGGGAGTCGGGGAGGCCCGGCCTTCCTAGTGCCCAGGCCACGGCTCCGGGGAGAAACCCGCCATGGAGGGCACGCGGGAGGCCCTCTGCCTGAGGTGGCAGGTGTCACGCCAGGGCCACTGCAAGCCTGGCTCGGCTTGCCTGCTTTCTCCAAAGGAGGCTGGCCGACCCGCCGAACCTGGCACCTGGGCCAGGCCCCTTCCAAGGGGACGAGTTCCAGAGGCTAGAGCCCTGGGGGCGGGTGCCAAGTCTCCTGGGGCGTGTGCTGGGCCCCCGTCAGAGGAGGAAGCAGCCTGGTAAACGGTGTGCCAGGCCTGAGATCTGGAGGCCTCCCACAGCCGGGTCCCTGTCCTGCCCAGGCCCCCCGAGGGAGGACGATGGTCGGGCAGTGGCGAGCGGGGTGGGGCTGGCGCCGAGCCTGCCCTTGGATGCCCCGGGGAAGGGCGCCGGGGGATGGGCTGCCCCTGGCCAGGTCTGAGGGACCGACCCAGCTCGGGGCTGTCGGGGGCAGAGAGAGAACCCCCCTCCGCCCTTTCCCTTCAGGTTCTTAGGGCTGGCCAAATCCTTCCCAAGACAGCTTGTCTGGAGAAAATCAGACCCAGCTGAAGAACATGTGTCCATGGGGGAAACCCGGGAAACTGAGTCTCCCCACACAATAGCAGAGATTCTCATCTTGCATCCTCTCCTGAGCTAATGACAAAGGTGGATGTCCCGGGTGGGCCTGTGGAATGGGAGAGGGGAGGAAGTCTATTGTCATGCAGAGGGACATGGAAAGACTTGTCTGAAGCTTATCCCCTGCACTGGGTTCAGGTCGGGAAGGGACGGCACAGAGGTGAGCAGCAACCAACCGGCCTCTCTGTGGTGGGGCTGACCCCGGGGCAGGCGTGGGGGTGATGGCTGGAAGTGGGATGGCGCGTGAGTTGGCACCAGCCAGCGGTGGAGGCAGAGACTCAGAGGTCAGGGATCTCTCTCTCTGTCTCTGTCTCTCTCTCTCTCCCTCAGGGAGCTGAGGAGAGTAAGGTGGCGCCCCCTGCCCAGCTCGCCTACCTCTCCATGGGCCCTTCTTTCTCTGGCCGCTGCGGGAGCCCTGCGGGCATGGGTTCAACCCCCCACACACCGCACAGGCCAAGGGCGCATGCGCGACCCCCGGGGCCTAGGGCTGGCCTGGGTGGGGGTCCTCAGTGAAGGCCCCGCCCTCCCTCCAGGCTCTGACCCAGCTGCAGCTCTTCCATCGCCGCCCTTCTGGACTCGGCTTCAGCTGTCTCCCTCCCCTCCCCCACTCCCACTCAGCTGTCAGGCCGCTTCCCTGCCTTGAAAGCATTGCTCTGGCCCTGAGGGCCACAGACCTACTGGGCTTCAAGCTCAAGGCTCTGCCTGGGCCTGCTGCTTTGGCCAGGGGCTCATTTTTTCCTGGAAAGACAAAGCCATGGCCTCACCCCACGCCTGCACTTTGCCACGGCAGGCAGCCCAGATGTAGGAAAGGCTCTGTGGAGTCAGAAGTGCCGAGACAGGCAGATGGCACCAGAGGGTTTGGGGGCCAGGGCGCAACTGGGCTAGCCCCTCCTCCCGGGAGTCGGGGAGGCCCGGCCTTCCTAGTGCCCAGGCCACGGCTCCGGGGAGAAACCCGCCATGGAGGGCACGCGGGAGGCCCTCTGCCTGAGGTGGCAGGTGTCACGCCAGGGCCACTGCAAGCCTGGCTCGGCTTGCCTGCTTTCTCCAAAGGAGGCTGGCCGACCAGGCGAACCTGGCACCTGGGCCAGGCCCCTTCCAAGGGGACGAGTTCCAGAGGCTAGAGCCCTGGGGGCGGGTGCCAAGTCTCCTGGGGCGTGTGCTGGGCCCCCGTCAGAGGAGGAAGCAGCCTGGTAAACGGTGTGCCAGGCCTGAGATCTGGAGGCCTCCCACAGCCGGGTCCCTGTCCTGCCCAGGCCCCCCGAGGGAGGACGATGGTCGGGCAGTGGCGAGCGGGGTGGGGCTGGCGCCGAGCCTGCCCTTGGATGCCCCGGGGAAGGGCGCCGGGGGATGGGCTGCCCCTGGCCAGGTCTGAGGGACCGACCCAGCTCGGGGCTGTCGGGGGCAGAGAGAGAACCCCCCTCCGCCCTTTCCCTTCAGGTTCTTATGGCTGGCCAAATCCTTCCCAAGACAGCTTGTCTGGAGAAAATCAGACCCAGCTGAAGAACATGTGTCCATGGGGGAAACCCGGGAAACTGAGTCTCCCCACACAATAGCAGAGATTCTCATCTTGCATCCTCTCCTGAGCTAATGACAAAGGTGGATGTCCCGGGTGGGCCTGTGGAATGGGAGAGGGGAGGAAGTCTATTGTCATGCAGAGGGACATGGAAAGACTTGTCTGAAGCTTATCCCCTGCACTGGGGTCAGGTCGGGAAGGGACGGCACAGAGGTGAGCAGGAACCAACAGGCCTCTCTGTGGTGGGGCTGGCCCCGGGGCAGGCGAGGGGGTGATGGCTGGAAGTGGGATGGCGCGTGAGTTGGCACCAGCCAGCGGTGGAGGCAGAGACTCAGAGGTCAGGGATCTCTCTCTCTGTCTCTGTCTCTCTCTCTCTCCCTCAGGGAGCTGAGGAGAGTAAGGTGGCGCCCCCTGCCCAGCTCGCCTACCTCTCCATGGGCCCTTCTTTCTCTGGCCGCTGCGGGAGCCCTGCGGGCTTGGGTTCAACCCCCCACACACCGCACAGGCCAAGGGCGCATGCGCGACCCCCGGGGCCTAGGGCTGGCCTCGGGGGGGGGGGGGGTGTCCTCAGTGAAGGCCCCGCCCTCCCTCCAGGCTCTGACCCAGCTGCAGCTCTTCCATCGCCGCCCTTCTGGACTCGGCTTCAGCTGTCTCCCTCCCCTCCCCCACTCCCACTCAGCTTGCAGGCCGCTTCCCTGCCTTGAAAGCATTGCTCTGGCCCTGAGGGCCACACACCTACTGGGCTTCAAGCTCAAGGCTCTGCCTGGGCCTGCTGCTTCGGCCAGGGTCTCATTTTTTCCTGGAAAGACAAAGCCATGGCCTCACCCCACGCCTGCACATTGCCACGGCAGGCAGCCCAGATGTAGGAAAGGCTCTGTGGAGTCAGAAGTGCCGAGACAGGCAGATGGCACCAGAGGGTTTGGGGGCCAGGGCGCAACTGGGCTAGCCCCTCCTCCCGGGAGTCGGGGAGGCCCGGCCTTCCTAGTGCCCAGGCCACAGCTCCGGGGAGAAACCCGCCATGGAGGGCACGCGGGAGGCCCTCTGCCTGAGGTGGCAGTTGTCACGCCAGGGCTACTGCAAGCCTGGCTCGGCTTGCCTGCTTTCTCCAAAGGAGGCTGGCCGACCAGCCGAACCTGGCACCTGGGCCAGGCCCCTTCCAAGGGGACGAGTTCCAGAGGATAGAGCCCTGGGGGCGGCTGCCAAGTCTCCTGGGGCGTGTGCTGGGCCCCCGTCAGAGGAGGAAGCAGCCTGGTAAACGGTGTGCCAGGCCTGAGATCTGGAGGCCTCCCACAGCCGGGTCCCTGTCCTGCCCAGGCCCCCCGAGGGAGGACGATGGTCCGGCAGTGGCGAGCGGGGTGGGGCTGGCGCCGAGCCTGCCCTTGGATGCCCCGGGGAAGGGCGCCGGGGGATGGGCTGCCCCTGGCCAGGTCTGAGGGACCGACCCAGCTCGGGGCTGTCGGGGGCAGAGAGAGAACCCCCCTCCGCCCTTTCCCTTCAGGTTCTTAGGGCTGGCCAAATCCTTCCCAAGACAGCTTGTCTGGAGAAAATCAGACCCAGCTGAAGAACATGTGTCCATGGGGGAAACCCGGGAAACTGAGTCTCCCCACACAATAGCAGAGATTCTCATCTTGCATCCTCTCCTGAGCTAATGACAAAGGTGGATGTCCCGGGTGGGCCTGTGGAATGGGAGAGGGGAGGAAGTCTATTGTCATGCAGAGGGACATGGAAAGACTTGTCTGAAGCTTATCCCCTGCACTGGGGTCAGGTCGGGAAGGGACGGCACAGAGGTGAGCAGGAACCAACCGGCCTCTCTGTGGTGGGGCTGGCCCCGGGGCAGGCGTGGGGGTGATGGCTGGAAGTGGGATGGCGCGTGAGTTGGCACCAGCCAGCGGTGGAGGCAGAGACTCAGAGGTCAGGGATCTCTCTCTCTGTCTCTGTCTCTCTCTCTCTCCCTCAGGGAGCTGAGGAGAGTAAGGTGGCGCCCCCTGCCCAGCTCGCCTACCTCTCCATGGGCCCTTCTTTCTCTGGCCGCTCCGGGAGCCCTGCGGGCTTGGGTTCAACCCCCCACACACCGCACAGGCCAAGGGCGCATGCGCGACCGCCGGGGCCTAGGGCTGGCCTGGGGGGGGGTCCTCAGTGAAGGCCCCGCCCTCCCTCCAGGCTCTGACCCAGCTGCAGCTCTTCCATCGCCGCCCTTCTGGACTCGGCTTCAGCTGTCTCCCTCCCCTCCCCCACTCCCACTCAGCTTGCAGGCCGCTTCCCTGCCTTGAAAGCATTGCTCTGGCCCTGAGGGCCACACACCTACTGGGCTTCAAGCTCAAGGCTCTGCCTGGGCCTGCTGCTTCGGCCAGGGGCTCATTTTTTCCTGGAAAGACAAAGCCATGGCCTCACCCCACGCCTGCACTTTGCCACGGCAGGCAGCCCAGATGTAGGAAAGGCTCTGTGGAGTCAGAAGTGCCGAGACAGGCAGATGGCACCAGAGGGTTTGGGGGCCAGGGCGCAACTGGGCTAGCCCCTCCTCCCGGGAGTCGGGGAGGCCCGGCCTTCCTAGTGCCCAGGCCACGGCTCCGGGGAGAAACCCGCCATGGAGGGCACGCGGGAGGCCCTCTGCCTGAGGTGGCAGGTGTCACGCCAGGGCCACTGCAAGCCTGGCTCGGCTTGCCTGCTTTCTCCAAAGGAGGCTGGCCGACCAGCCGAACCTGGCACCTGGGCCAGGCCCCTTCCAAGGGGACGAGTTCCAGAGGATAGAGCCCTGGGGGCGGCTGCCAAGTCTCCTGGGGCGTGTGCTGGGACCCGGCAGAGGAGGAAGCAGCCTGGTAAACGGTGTGCCAGGCCTGAGATCTGGAGGCCTCCCACAGCCGGGTCCCTGTCCTGCCCAGGCCCCCCGAGGGAGGACGATGGTCGGGCAGTGGCGAGCGGGGTGGGGCTGGCGCCGAGCCTGCCCTTGGATGCCCCGGGGAAGGGCGCCGGGGGATGGGCTGCCCCTGGCCAGGTCTGAGGGACCGACCCAGCTCGGGGCTGTCGGGGGCAGAGAGAGAACCCCCCTCCGCCCTTTCCCTTCAGGTTCTTAGGGCTGGCCAAATCCTTCCCAAGACAGCTTGTCTGGAGAAAATCAGACCCAGCTGAAGAACATGTGTCCATGGGGGAAACCCGGGAAACTGAGTCTCCCCACACAATAGCAGAGATTCTCATCTTGCATCCTCTCCTGAGCTAATGACAAAGGTGGATGTCCCGGGTGGGCCTGTGGAATGGGAGAGGGGAGGAAGTCTATTGTCATGCAGAGGGACATGGAAAGACTTGTCTGAAGCTTATCCCCTGCACTGGGGTCAGGTCGGGAAGGGACGGCACAGAGGTGAGCAGGAACCAACCGGCCTCTCTGTGGTGGGGCTTTCCCCGGGGCAGGCGAGGGGGTGATGGCTGGAAGTGGGATGGCGCGTGAGTTGGCACCAGCCAGCGGTGGAGGCAGAGACTCAGAGGTCAGGGATCTCTCTCTCTGTCTCTGTCTCTCTCTCTCTCCCTCAGGGAGCTGAGGAGAGTAAGGTGGCGCCCCCTGCCCAGCTCGCCTACCTCTCCATGGGCCCTTCTTTCTCTGGCCGCTGTGGGAGCCCTGCGGGCTTGGGTTCAACCCCCCACACACCGCACAGGCCAAGGGCGCATGCGCGACCCCCGGGGCCTAGGGCTGGCCTCGGGGGGGGGGGGTCCTCAGTGAAGGCCCCGCCCTCCCTCCAGGCTCTGACCCAGCTGCAGCTCTTCCATCGCCGCCCTTCTGGACTCGGCTTCAGCTGTCTCCCTCCCCTCCCCCACTCCCACTCAGCTTGCAGGCCGCTTCCCTGCCTTGAAAGCATTGCTCTGGCCCTGAGGGCCACACACCTACTGGGCTTCAAGCTCAAGGCTCTGCCTGGGCCTGCTGCTTCGGCCAGGGTCTCATTTTTTCCTGGAAAGACAAAGCCATGGCCTCACCCCACGCCTGCACAT
Source organism: Diceros bicornis minor (assembly GCF_020826845.1). Lineage (NCBI taxonomy): Eukaryota > Metazoa > Chordata > Mammalia > Perissodactyla > Rhinocerotidae > Diceros > Diceros bicornis. The sequence goes on along the minus strand of NW_026690871.1, from coordinate 2,417 downwards.
TGCCACGGCAGGCAGCCCAGATGTAGGAAAGGCTCTGTGGAGTCAGAAGTGCCGAGACAGGCAGATGGCACCAGAGGGTTTGGGGGCCAGGGCGCAACTGGGCTAGCCCCTCCTCCCGGGAGTCGGGGAGGCCCGGCCTTCCTAGTGCCCAGGCCACGGCTCCGGGGAGAAACCCGCCATGGAGGGCACGCGGGAGGCCCTCTGCCTGAGGTGGCAGGTGTCACGCCAGGGCCACTGCAAGCCTGGCTCGGCTTGCCTGCTTTCTCCAAAGGAGGCTGGCCGACCAGCCGAACCTGGCACCTGGGCCAGGCCCCTTCCAAGGGGACGAGTTCCAGAGGATAGAGCCCTGGGGGCGGCTGCCAAGTCTCCTGGGGCGTGTGCTGGGACCCGGCAGAGGAGGAAGCAGCCTGGTAAACGGTGTGCCAGGCCTGAGATCTGGAGGCCTCCCACAGCCGGGTCCCTGTCCTGCCCAGGCCCCCCGAGGGAGGACGATGGTCGGGCAGTGGCGAGCGGGGTGGGGCTGGCGCCGAGCCTGCCCTTGGATGCCCCGGGGAAGGGCGCCGGGGGATGGGCTGCCCCTGGCCAGGTCTGAGGGACCGACCCAGCTCGGGGCTGTCAGGGGCAGAGAGAGAACCCCCCTCCGCCCTTTCCCTTCAGGTTCTTAGGGCTGGCCAAATCCTTCCCAAGACAGCTTGTCTGGAGAAAATCAGACCCAGCTGAAGAACATGTGTCCATGGGGGAAACCCGGGAAACTGAGTCTCCCCACACAATAGCAGAGATTCTCATCTTGCATCCTCTCCTGAGCTAATGACAAAGGTGGATGTCCCGGGTGGGCCTGTGGAATGGGAGAGGGGAGGAAGTCTATTGTCATGCAGAGGGACATGGAAAGACTTGTCTGAAGCTTATCCCCTGCACTGGGGTCAGGTCGGGAAGGGACGGCACAGAGGTGAGCAGGAACCAACCGGCCTCTCTGTGGTGGGGCTGGCCCCGGGGCAGGCGTGGGGGTGATGGCTGGAAGTGGGATGGCGCGTGAGTTGGCACCAGCCAGCAGTGGAGGCAGAGACTCAGAGGTCAGGGATCTCTCTCTCTGTCTCTGTCTCTCTCTCTCTCCCTCAGGGAGCTGAGGAGAGTAAGGTGGCGCCCCCTGCCCAGCTCGCCTACCTCTCCATGGGCCCTTCTTTCTCTGGCCGCTCCGGGAGCCCTGCGGGCTTGGGTTCAACCCCCCACACACCGCACAGGCCAAGGGCGCATGCGCGACCGCCGGGGCCTAGGGCTGGCCTCCGGGGGTGGGGGTCCTCAGTGAAGGCCCCGCCCTCCCTCCAGGCTCTGACCCAGCTGCAGCTCTTCCATCGCCGCCCTTCTGGACTCGGCTTCAGCTGTCTCCCTCCCCTCCCCCACTCCCACTCAGCTTGCAGGCCGCTTCCCTGCCTTGAAAGCATTGCTCTGGCCCTGAGGGCCACTAACCTACTGGGCTTCAAGCTCAAGGCTCTGCCTGGGCCTGCTGCTTCGGCCAGGGGCTCATTTTTTCCTGGAAAGACAAAGCCATGGCCTCACCCCACGCCTGCACTTTGCCACGGCAGGCAGCCCAGATGTAGGAAAGGCTCTGTGGAGTCAGAAGTGCCGAGACAGGCAGATGGCACCAGAGGGTTTGGGGGCCAGGGCGCAACTGGGCTAGCCCCTCCTCCCGGGAGTCGGGGAGGCCCGGCCTTCCTAGTGCCCAGGCCACGGCTCCGGGGAGAAACCCGCCATGGAGGGCACGCGGGAGGCCCTCTGCCTGAGGTGGCAGGTGTCACGCCAGGGCCACTGCAAGCCTGGCTCGGCTTGCCTGCTTTCTCCAAAGGAGGCTGGCCGACCAGCCGAACCTGGCACCTGGGCCAGGCCCCTTCCAAGGGGACGAGTTCCAGAGGCTAGAGCCCTGGGGGCGGCTGCCAAGTCTCCTGGGGCGTGTGCTGGGCCCCCGTCAGAGGAGGAAGCAGCCTGGTAAACGGTGTGCCAGGCCTGAGATCTGGAGGCCTCCCACAGCCGGGTCCCTGTCCTGCCCAGGCCCCCCGAGGGAGGACGATGGTCGGGCAGTGGCGAGCGGGGTGGGGCTGGCGCCGAGCCTGCCCTTGGATGCCCCGGGGAAGGGCGCCGGGGGATGGGCTGCCCCTGGCCAGGTCTGAGGGACCGACCCAGCTCGGGGCTGTCGGGGGCAGAGAGAGAACCCCCCTCCGCCCTTTCCCTTCAGGTTCTTATGGCTGGCCAAATCCTTCCCAAGACAGCTTGTCTGGAGAAAATCAGACCCAGCTGAAGAACATGTGTCCATGGGGGAAACCCGGGAAACTGAGTCTCCCCACACAATAGCAGAGATTCTCATCTTGCATCCTCTCCTGAGCTAATGACAAAGGTGGATGTCCCGGGTGGGCCTGTGGAATGGG